>NC_134037.1:73092316-73781732 GCF_965140245.1 Athene noctua
GTTCCTTCAGGTGTTTTGACTTTTTTCTTTTTGTTTTTCCCCTCTAGTGGTTTGAAATAAGAGACTAGCTCAGTGCTCTTAAAGCCTGCAGGATGTTGCTTGGACTATGACAACTCAAATGAATGAGCAGGTTAGTGCTATTAATGTTGCTCGTTAGAGAGGTGGTAGGGAAATAGCTGTAATGCTTCTGTGGCCTAGGGGAGTGGCTGGACTATTTACTTGTGTTAATTCTGACCATCAAATCTTTGTGGCAAGCCTTTGTTTTTTCAGCACTTCACGTGAATAAGTAAGTGAGATCTCCCATTTACAGCTAGTAAGTGACCTTGCAATGTGTGACCTAGCTTTGTCACGTTTGTCCCTAAATCTGTTGTGTGACAGTCAAAATTTGCTTGAAGAAATTTTGTTTACTAATAAATAAAACTTTGAGTGTGTGGTGGAACTTGGGGATCTCCAGAGGCCGTTTCCATTCTGAAGGGCTCTGCATAAACAGCATGGTTAGTGGCAGCATCTGTAACAAATCTGAATGGATGTTACAGGTTAATATTTAAAATAATTCTAAAATGTTTTCATTAGAACAAATATAGACTTATAACCTGCTGACTCTATTCTGGAATCTTTACCTGTATTGAAAATAATTCTTTAATTTGTTTTGAATTTATCTGGAGCTACCTGAGAATGTTTACATACTAGAGAATAGATCTGCAACATTGCACAGGCATCCAAAGGAGGAGATAGAGGGCATAGCTAATAACTGGGAGTTTTAGAAGTTGTTTACCTCAATAAGAACCATGTTTGATACAAACAGATCTTAGAACACTACCTCCTTTATATAGATTTTAAAACATTTTTGTCTCCTCTGGGAATATATGAGTGTTCCACTTATTAACATTTGTATAACAATAGGTAAAATACAGTATTTGTTGAATATATGCCCTGCTGAAGAGGGAAAGCAACTCATTTTGTAGTCATGAAATAGTTGATGTTTAGCTTGATAATGTTTATATATCAGTGTTTTGTGACACACTAAGTACATTGCAGGGATACGTGCAGGGGTTATATGAACCTTGACTTTATTCACAACAGGGGTATCAGGATGCAGAGCCAGGTGGCTCTTGGTGACTGTTAGTGAACAAACTGCAGTGCTTAGGGATTCCCCTTTCCCACCTGCCAGTTTAATGACTACAAGTTTCTGGCACAACTTCAAAGTTTCTACTTAGACATGAATTAAAACCCAAGTGTAAATCTGATAATAGCCAGTATGGGGCTTAACAAAACTGAACTGCTGAACCAATTCGTATTGGTACTTGTATGTTATAAATTCTGGTTGTCGTCTGTTTGCCTGCTGGGCACTGATATTTAAACAAAGCATGTAGAATTTAAAATATGTGTTTGATTTTTTTTTTTTTGAGTCCAGCTTTTAAGTTTATAAGTCTTGGGAGAGGATTTTTTGGCTTTTCCTTGATGTTTGTTTGGTTTTAGTTTTGTTTTTTGTTGTTGTTGTTTTTTTAAATCTGCTGTGTATGTCTCTCCACATACTAAGCATACTTCTTCACCTGGTGGTGGGCTGTGGGGAACAGGATTTGCCTTGTTTGTAAGGTGGGATGCTGCAGGGAGGGTGCTCTGGGCAGTCCTGGGGTTGGAGGCACCACCACAAATGTCTGCAGTGAGGAAGCTCCAGTCGAACTGGTTCCAGTGCCAATTGTGCCTGAAAGGTCCCCAGACATTGGTTTCAAGATCCATGTGAGGCTTTCTTTAATCTTGCTGCAGCTGTAAACATTTCTGTAGCTGTTCAGGCTCAAGTCAAGCTGGTTAAGGCAATGTGAAATTCAAGGTCAAAAGGCGAAATGCTGCTAAATTTAAGATTGAAGTTTATGCACATGAGTAAATGGTTACTTGGATGGTTTCCATTTCAGACGCACTGAGTAAGGTATGGCTTTTCCTGCATCTGTCTCCACCCGCAGCTGGGTACTGTAGTAATTTTGCTGGAGTTAGGAACTGAGAAGGTCCTCCCCAAATATGTTTTCCCAAGTATGCAAGCGGGATTGCTCTTGTGCATCCAGGCTTGTGTCTATAAATGTTTGGATATGGCTCTGTAGGTTCACTTCATCATCCCTTATACAGGATTAAACAGTATATTCTCCTGTCGGTTTGTTCCTACTGCTTTTCGTCTTCAAACAGTGGAAAAACTTGAGCATTAAAGATGCTTGGGATAAGAATCCATTCACAGATACACAAACATATTTGATGAAATCCTCTAATTGGGAGAGACTGAGGTTTTGAGTTTTCTGGCTTTTTTTTTTTTTTTTTTTTTTTCCGGAGCTTAAAGGAACAAAACTAGACTACTAACAGAAAAGTAGTACTTCAGGGAACCATTTTCCACACAGGTACTATACTCATTCCCCCAGCATGGTGTTGGGGGTGGGGGGTGTTTGTCCTTTTTGAAGGGTTTGAAAAACAGACAATCTGTCTTTTAAACAGCTCACGACACTCTCACTTCGATAATTGCAGGTTGTCTATAGAGCTCCCAGACACGCTTAAATCATACAGTCATACCGGGTATAACTCATCCATTTCTGCTTCCAAGCTGGTGGGTGGTTTGTTTGTTGCCGAGTAACTGCAGTCACGGGACAGAGGTGTCCGAATTTAGCAGAAGGTGAGGTTATCTGTTGCAGTGACCCACCACAGAGGAGGCATGTGCGAGGAGCTCAGTAAATGCTGGACTCTGAGACTGGTGCCTATTCCCCGGACCCATGGTAGTTGTTGCCACCCTGTTGATTCCCTGAAGCTGCTATGGGTGATGCCAGGTGTGAGCTCAACATACGATCTTCCTCTTGTCTCTGGAGATCTGGTAGCCAACTCTGTGAGGAAGAATTGATGGAAAACAACATGCTGGCTATGAATTAAATTATTGGCTCTGGGTTTTCCCCACTAGTATTAACTGTCTAAGTATATTCTTCTTTCAGAAGATAATTTAGATCTTCTTTTTTTTAATTGATGACATCTTTCACTTGTTGCTTATCTCTCTTTCTACCATTTCTTAGCACCATTTGATTACATTGTGCTAATCTAGTGTCTCTCTTTAAAACCAAATGAATATTAAAAGTAAGCTTTGATGCTTCTGTAAGAGCATGTGTTCACTTTTCAGTAGGAATGTGCAGATTAAATATACTTTTGAAGGCGGCTATGTAAAAAACCCAAAAAACTGTTGGTGGTAAGTTATATACTGCTTAATTTAAAGGAATTTTTCAAGTGAGATTTAGTGAAATATCTTTTCAGACTCATCTTGATTTACATCTGATGCTTTCATGCAATTCTGTCCCCAAAAAGTCAGTTTGACTCCTCTGCTTTGTTCCTTCATTTCCCATCTTCATTATTTTTCTTTTATTTATTCTGTTCCATTTTCCTTTCACTAATAAAAATTAAATAACTTGCATACTTGGTTGTAACTAAAAAACTGTGATCTAAAGTGTGTCTGACTTTCAGTAGTTCCAGAAGCAGATCTAGATCCAGGTTTTGTTCTGGATGAACAACAAGCTTTTGTCAGGCACTGAATAACAGTGGGTTGAACTCTCTAAACAGTAAAAAAATCAACAACTATGGAGTTGATGCGAACGGCTTAGTTCATTAAACTGCTACCTTAGCTAAAGTCATAAAGAGCAGATTGCAGCTATGAGATGTTGGTTTTGTTGCTCTTCCCAAAAACCTTCCTCAAGGGGTGTTCCCTTACCTCAAAATACCAGAAAAAACAGGCTGGAAAACATAGCTTTTTCTGACTGCAGTGGAGACACTGAGGTGATACGTGCTCTGGATGAGCAGGAGCCAGGTGGGAGTATGGTAACACCAAAGCAGTGGAAACAGTAAATACAGGGACTTTGTCTCCTTGTAGAGACTTCAGCTGACTGAAAGCCACGTAGGAGCTGGTCTGCTGCCACAAGTCAGACATGAGGCTTGCTTCTCCCCTTTCAGATTTTGCTTTAAGCCTTTTGGCAAAAAGGAAACTGGAAGGAGACATCCTAAATTGAGTGGCATAGTTATGTCATGCATAGAATACATGTTTGGTACAAATACAGCTGTAATTTTTTTTTTGAGAATAAACTGTGTGTGATGGGAACACGCAGGTGCTGTGTTCCATGTGCAGAAAACAGACTGTGTCCTGAAAAGCTGAGTCGTCTTTGGCATTTGGAATCTAACTTTGACCAGATGTTGATGGTGGCTGAGTTGTGATACCATGATGGGAATTGTCCAGTGGGAAACAACTTATCTTTTAAAATGTAAAACTTAAACCTTGATTTAGTGTCTTGCATAGAAGTGAGCATGACTTGTGTTTGATACATTGTTTTTTATTAGTATTCTGCATAGAAAATTTCTTATGGTGTGTGGGTATTTGGGCTCTGTGCTTCCTCAGCACTTTTTCTCCTAGCATCACATAGATGTGCAGAACAGTTTACCTTGGAAGGGACCTGGAGATCACACAGTGCAGGGTGGACTTACTTTAAAAGGTTCTTCAGGGTCTTGTCTGGTTGAGCCTATGCTGGCATATAAAAGTCTAGCTCTACCCAATCACTACTTACAGGTTTAAAAAGCTTACTTGAGGAGCAAATATTGAAGATTTTACATAAAAACTGCATGCACTCCTCATGCTTGTGTATATGTAATGTATTACACTCAAGTGTATGGAGCAAGGAACTATTATTATAACCACACTTGCAGAAATATTTGAATTTAGCTTACTTTACATAAACACTCTGGCCTTAAACCCACAGGGTATGGCAACATGTATAGCACAGCAGTCCTGTTCTCAGGAGCAAATGCTTGAAGGTACTGTCAGTGTTTCCATTTTAACCCTCTTGAGCTTGGCCTTAACGTTTTTCTCTGAAATATTTTCTCAAAAGAATATTCTATGAAAAAATGCATGTTAAAAGGGGTGAAACCAGTTGCCTTCCCTCCCCACCCCAGTAAGTCAGTGGAGAGAGCCTCCCCCTGGCTCCAGTGCTTGCCTTGGCTAGTTGGGTGGCCATCAGCAGGGCAGACCTAAGTACCTCCTGGAGCATAAGCCTCGTGTGTGAGACCTGTTATGTACGGGTGAGTTCCTCACTGGAACACTGTAGAGAAGCAAAGCTGTTTGTTTGGAAGCCTAGTCAGGAGAAGCATGTTAAAAACCCAGTATTAATCCAAATCATATGGTTAAGACTTCATTTCATTATTTAGAAAACATGAGCAATGTCCAGTATGTGCCTGAAATGCTCAATTTCTTCCCCTACCCCTCTTCCCACCTATTCATTTTATTTATTCCTGTTCCTGGGATGCTTTCTGCTGTGTTACGGTTCAATTGATTTAACAGACCATAGTTCCTGAAGTTTTTGCACTGCTTGTGTTTAAACCCCACCCCAAAAAGCTCACAGATATATATTCTTGTATCCAATACTGCTTAGCACAAATCCAGCTGCTAACCAAGAAGTGGAAAGTATCCAACTGACCCAGCCTTTCACACCAGGGACCATAGGCAACAGCAAGGTATGTTGGGACCAGAACAGAATGTCAGCCTGGTGTGTCCCTCCCCAAACACAAATCAACCTCAAAAGGACTGTACTGATAGAGAAGATCCTGTGGATGGCCCTCTGGTCCATGGCCCTTTGTGGCAACAACCAAGGACCAACTACATTCCTGGCTTCCTGGGACCCAGGAAAAGAGCCTCAAGCCTTGCTCGCATCTGGCACTTGACCAGGACATGGCTGAGCTCCCTTCCTTCCTTGGTGGAGTTGTGTTTAGCTGGAGACAGGGGCATGACATGTGTCTTATGTGGAATAACAAAAAAAAAAAGTCACTATTTAAAGTGACAAGATGGTAGATGGAGAACAATATTAAATAACGGATGTTCTTTATTAATGAAGTCAGACTGGAGACAGGCACCACTTGTGCAAACTGAACATCAGTACACATACACTTTATTTTCATGGCAACTGAAATTCTGGGATTTGCATTTTTAAATACAAATGAAGAAGCCTTTTGTATGTAGTCTGAAGTATTTCAATGTCATTACAGAAGTAGTTCAGCAGTAGCAATAGCAAAGTATTCAGTCACTACAAAAAGCAGATCTTCTGACAATAAACAACTGTATGGTTCTTAACATGCTTTTGTAAATGCAGGGATAAGTATGGCAAGCTGCCTTATAAAGCTGTGGTTCTGCCATGACACAAAATGTTTCAGGGCAGATGCAAAGACAAAGAAGTCCCACACTTGCAATTGCATCCATGTAACAACAAGCGACACACCTACTAATAACGCTTACTCGAAACAGTTTTCGTTTTAAACCCTTCTTGACCGCCAGGGTGGTCCCAGGGAACGTACTGTGGCAGTTTCTGCAGCTCAGCTGATGGCCAACAGCTCAATCCCCTTTGGATCATGAGACAGAATCTGCACAGCAGTGTGGATTATTTTTAACAAATCTTCTACTAAAATGTAAAACGAAGGACCAAAAATGTAATAGCTCAAGAAGTTTGCAGATAATTGGTAAGATAGGGTGGGGAAAATTACAGGATATTTGCCAACTCTCAACTGAGTTGGAAGGGTGTTTTAGGGAGATGCTGATGGGGTCACATAAAGAGTCCCAGTGTGCGTGGCCTGAAGGGACAATATGGAGACCACACTGTATCAGGTGTGTGAGTATCAAGCAGCAGTTTGAAGTAACTTCTAAAACTTGTTGCTCAGACATCCATATCCATATGGAACCTTCCCAGGTGGCCAGCTAGCGCCACGTTTAGTATCCCGCACAGTGGCTGATGGTAAGGCGCGGTTACGGTTTTCTGAATTTCTCTGGACAAGACGGAAGGAAAAACTAACTTCCTTTTCTTGTAGGGATACTACTAGGAAAACTGGGGCTGGAAACCACACTTATTTTCTCCCAGAAGTCTTTGGCTTTTTCTAGGCTAGATATCTCAGTGTGTGTGCAAGACTAAATTAAAACACATTATGTGTATGAATAGCATGGTTGTATTTTGGGGCACAATTAATAGAAAACATCAGAAATCTCTCTCCCCAGTAGCTGTGAGAGCCACATTTGAATCGTACTTTCTACTGATCGTGTTTGTCCTGCCCCAGTATAATTAAAGCATCCACAGCCTAGGCTGTTACAAGCTCTATCATCTAATCAGGCTGAAATATCAAATATCTCTATTTTTACACTTAAATTTATCTTCACACCAATCCTCTTGGTGCTGGGGGACCACACTATGAATAGAATAGCTCTGAAATGCAGTCAGCAGACATTTCTGTGCTAGGTCCAGGGAAGGCACAGATAATTATTTTAATTGCCCCCAGTTTGCTCTTCTGTCCATAATTATAGTTTAAAGTTTATAAATAACAAAGCATGATCTTAAAAACTAAAACAAACCCCTCCACTACAGCACAGTTCCTGAGATAATTAAGTCTCCAAATGTGACTGTGTAGAAGGGAACCAAAACTCCATTGCAGAAGCCCATAACATACAGATGTGCGTAAGCAGAGCAAAGCGACAGGATGGAAAACATCACCAGGAAAATAAACTCTCTCATCATTATTTCACTGCTTTTTACCTAAAAAAACAATAGTCTATTGTCTTAATTCAACCTATTGTTCTGTTTCATTTTTTGTTATTGAAGGAACCAACAGTCAGTGAGAGTTTCCTGAGGAGCAGCAGCTTTAAAAGCTAAATGCAATATCCTGTGCCTAAGGCTTGTTTTGCTGCAGATTGAGGAAGAACCAAACAAGGTAAGTTACTGAGGTAAATTAAAGCACACGGTTTAGGATTTACCTTGTTTGAATACCCCCTTCAAAAAGAAACACACTCCAGTTTTACAAGTATGGTGGTTAAAACTTGCAAAATGAAGGAGAACAAAGCTCTGCCCTGTCGCATCCTTACTTGATGGACTAACTCTGTAGTTACTGGGCATGGTGTACTGCCAGGAACAGGACGAGAAAAGCTCTAGGTCGGGAGCCAGCACAGCAGGAGGCTCCATAAGCCAGGAACAGGAGCAAGACAGGGCTTCAGAAGGAGCAGTGCCCTCTCTGAACCACCAGCTTCACCACAAGCAGCACACAATCAGTTGGACAGCCTGTAACATACGCTTTGGATAGAGACACCTACGGATATGAGACAGCTATGGCTTAAGTGTTTCAAAAGGTCTTTGCCCAACAAGGAAACAAATTATATATCAAAAACCTTTTACAAAATACATGTTCTGTTCTTTCTCTGCTTAATATCTTCCTTGCTTGAAGCTTGGCTGTTGCCCAAATGCATCCAGAGCAACACTTGATGATAACTCAAAAATGTGCAGTTAATCTGTGTGTAGTTTCAGCTCCTGAATTCCAGGAGTGAAAGCGTATTTTTCAGAGAGAAATAGGTTTGATCATGCTTATGCAAGCTTTTAGATGGCCGAGATAAAGGAAATACTTCTGTAAACTCTTCTGAGAAACGATGAAAACTAAGGTGAAAAATTTCTGTCTTTTTAATGTCATTTTATCCACAAATAAGCATAAGTCCCAGCAGAGAGCTTCCTGCACTACAGTGAGAAAAACTTTAGCTTGTTTTTTTTTTTTTTAACTTTACAGCTATATTTCATCATAAAAAATAGTTTGAAGAAAGAGTAAACTTTTGCTCTTTGGTCTATCTTGACATTCCTCCAGAGACACATAACAGGAATATTTCAGACTCATTTTTGTCTCCTTGCAGGAAACAGGAAAGTTGCAGTTCTTAATTTCCAGGCTTCTGAAATGAGAAAGATAAAGAATTTATGCATTGAAACAAGACACACCTTTTCTTTCTTTAAAGAAAAAAAAATAGAAGCATCACAACCTAAAAGCAGTGTTTTACTGAAATTAAGTATTTTTGCATTAACCGTAACAAACAAAAGTGTTTAGTTATGCCACATGCACCTCCCATTTATTTATTTGCGTAACTCTACTAGGTGAGAAACAAAAATCAGTACTCATATTCCAGTAAAATATGGACTTTAGACTCTACTTAATTGTAGTAATTGCTGCTGACTGAAACCTAGCACTGTGGAATGAGACTAAAAAGTCAGATTTCTGTTTCATAGGACCAGTTTTGTGGATGTAAAGGAAAAGTCTTCAGACATCTTCTATCCATATATGAATGAATTTAAGATGAAAACATCTATCAAGTAGTTTGCAATTTAAAGACATCAGTTTCATTGTCCTCCCCTCACAGGCTTCTTTACAGCCATGAAAATGCTCACTGTCAGAGCTCTGGGATTCCTCTCACATTCAGAAAAGTTCTGAGAGTGGCAAGATAGCCGTGTTGTGTATTACAATCATTCTGATGCTCTGCCAGTTTTGAACAGGAGACAAGTGTAAGAATATATCTGCAACTGTGGACAGGCATGGCCTTACAAAGTCACAACCAACCAAGGAAAACATCAACCCAAACACCCAAAGCCAAACTGGCACAATAAGAGCAGGCACCTGCTGCTGATGATTAAATCAGAGAGATCCTCAGAGCTCACAAGGGTCCTTAGCGGACTTTACTTTTGCAGAGTGGGTCAGGTTTATAAATTATCCTTACTGTGCAAATGATACCCTTTTTTTTTTTAATACTTATTCCTACTGGCAGACTTGTCTCCATGTAAGTCTTATTCTGACTGGTGTTATCTACAGAGAGCTCCTAAAGAAATAATTTCAACTTTTAGTGTATAAACTGGGCGGTATAATTTAAATAGGATGGTGGCCAGTGATGAACTAGCCAGATTTCCTTTGGGTTCATGTCCAGGTATCAATGTTTCAGTTTTTTAGTAGAGCATGTTGTCCCTACTAGCTCCTACATGTTTTGTGTATTAGCTATCTGTCAAAAGAAAAAAACAGAGATTACTTTTTTTGCTTGTATGACTTTTTAGAGTATATTCTAATGACCGGTATTCTGCAAATTTTTGTGACAACTAGCATCTGCTTCATTAACACAGTGAAGTGATGGAGAAACATCAGAGAGGCTAACAACATCCAGTGTCTCAGCTCAGAAAGAGCCCCACACAGCTACCCTAGCAGCAGGAACTTTTGCCTGTATCTCTTTCACAAGACTCATGAAGCCAGGCAGTGCAGAGGAGAACACAAACTGCACACTAAAACAACGGTTCTCAGCTCTGCACGCATGTTTATAATGTAACATCTGCAGCTCTTCCACAAATCTCTAGATGTTTTTCAATTACCACATCTTAAAGATTTGAATCAGTCCTAATGAGTTGGCACAATATCGTATTACCAGAAATTTTACATTGTACAATAAAACCCTAAGAAAATAATTCAAGCCAAGCTGAAAAAAAAGTAAAATCCCTCGATCTGCCCTCATAGAAACAAACCCACAAATACCTCAAAGCATAGTATCAGCTACAGTGTGGGTTGACTTCAGTGAATATGTGAAAGCAAAGAGTAATACTAAACTTCTCTATAGAAAGCTGGGAGTAAGGATTATATGGGCATATTGTTTCTTTATTCAAAATGAGAAATGTACAAATCTAACACATGAACTGGGTGAATTTTAGAGCTCATGAACACTGACTACCTTGTATAGTTCTCAATGGGTATTACAGTACTCTCAAGGTATTTATTTAGATTGTCAGAGGTAGGAACGCAGGTGAGTATGTGCCTATATTGAGGAAAAATAGATATGATCAAGCTGTTTTTTCTTTAAAAGGCTTAAACTTACTGATTCATCTGACTAATGCCAGCAATAGCTCCCTAATGAAATTAAAATTATTTACTAACAGTTGGATATATACACTATTTTCTACCTGACTATTATGTTTTTGTGACTTTGTTAGCATTTCTTTTTATATCTGAGAAAACACCATCACTGATTAAAAGCCAAGTTTAACATTTTCATTTCATGCACAACTTCAAATGAAAGACCTTCACAGTTGGAACAGAGTATTTAATCTGCTTAATCATCATTGTTCTTCAAAACTCACCAATGCATGGTTTGGATGGATTTGTGTAAGACTAGGCAGTAAACACCCAACTGAGCAGGTGATGTGAATCTGGATATAGATTTTTACATTAGGATTCTACAGTCATTTCAACTGATTCATAAGTAATTATATCACTGACACATGATGAATCAATATGTATGCATGAAGCCATCAGACATATAATGCATATCAGTAACAAGAACAGGATATGTGCCAAGAAGCGGTATGCAAAGCACTTCCCAACAACAGAATAGTCCATGATTGTTTGTGTATAAGCTAGTAATTACCTGCGCATGCTGGTTAACTTTCAAGCTAACTGCTTTTCACTTGATCAGTACACATGAAATGGCAGAATCTGCTCTCACCAGATGTTATGTGAATGCTGTGACATTCAAGTATGGGCAAGTGAACAGTTAATCTGGTCTGAACAGTGATCTTGTTGGGTTGTGCAAACCTCTCCCCACCTCCAAACTACCCGTTAAAACACAGAATCAGAAAATGAAAGCTGTTTCTCTCGAACTAGAGTAGGCAAGGATTGCTAGATCAGGACTGAAGCTCCTGGGCCTATCCATCTCAAAGCTGTGGCCAATCTGGGGTCCCATTGTATTAGCTCGCAGAAATATTGTTCTGGGTAAAAGTAACCATTTCAGTCTCCAGACTGATTTACTGGGAGAAGGGAGAGAGTCCCATCACAGCCATGCACGCTTTGTTTCAGTCAGGGTTACATCCTCTCTTACTGCACTTATGCTACAAGGTTAAAAGGGAGTAGTATGGAATATTTTCATGACAACTTGGATTTTTAAGAGAGGAACATATGCTACACAAAATTAAAGCAGGACACCGAGAAGATTAAGTGCTTAGAGAAGGGAAGGAGGTGGCAGGGGAACTGGGAGAGAAAAGGGAGAGAACACAGCATGAAAAACAGACAGTCTAAGAGGACAGATTTGTATTCTTGAAATGCTTATTACCATTTGAGAGAGATGACAGCAATCAGGAAAAAAACCAAAGCAAAGCAAAGCTCATGACCAAGCTGAGAAACATCTCCCCTGATATCTAGGTAACGACAGAAACATGCTGCCACATGAGAATAATATCAGAGATGAACTAGATTATTTATTTTGAGGCGAGTAACATGACATGATTTCTTGACTGACTTTTTCCATAGCCAAGAGTGGTACAACTGTAGACCCAGTTCCTCCTCATGCCAAACTGACAGAGCCAGGAAATCCAAAAGGCACCATCAGTGTACACCAGCAAAGTGCCAGCCACCATGCAGTAAACAAGAAACCCATGTGATAAAGTGCACATCTATGAAATATTCCCTCAAACCCCCCCAAACTGTGTGAAATCCTCAATGAAACTAGGGCCTAGATAAACTCCTGACAACCTTTTTTATATACATATTAGAGACAAACATCCTCCTCCAAGCTGAAACAGGAAAATAGAGGCTGTTGACTGACCTGAATTTGCACGTCACACTCAAAACAATCCTTTCACTTGCTCTGTGATGGGGTCAAGGTCAATGTCATAGAAGCATGGCCTTGTTGGCAGTCCTGGCATGGTGCTCATCTGTGGGGACAATAAAACAAAGTTAAACTCCTGCACCTGTAAGCAGATAATCACTCCACCCATGTAAACTTTAGATTAAGAGAAAGGCTGGATTGTTCATCATGGACTCAACTGCAGATGTGATCTTCACCACATTTTTTGTTTCAAATGTCAAGTTCGGTACTTTCTCAATTAATTTTTAAGTGCATGCTTCTAAAAGACAGGAAAGAGAAAATGCAAGCCACAAAATGCAGGCTAGCACAGCAACCTAAGAATAAACTCCTTAAAAAAATGAAGATACTTTGGGACTTATTTGTTCCTCAGAATATTTATCCAGAACATTTATCCATTTATATCTACTGCAAAAAAATAACACAGCAAAGGGCAAGGACATAATTGCCTGAATTCACCTGGTCATATGAATGTGTTGAACTCAGACCTCTCCCACAGAAAACCAGAATATAGGAGCAGAATTAATTGCAACACTTTCATCACTGATTACTTAATGTAAGGAACAAATTGAAATAGTTCAGCTAAACATACATGGATTGTAGCTGAATCCTAATTTAGTAGTTAGAATTAGCAGGTTGAGATATGAAGCTAAAGCTACACAATTATCTCAAACTATGCATAATTAAGATCCTGATCTAGCATAAGACACCACCATCTGCATACTTTTAAACATGTAAATAGTTTCATGGACATAAATTACACAGTCAGCTACAGCTCTGCTTATACTACTTATACTATTATTTACAATTGGCATTTCAGCAGCATTAAAGACATGTGGGTGATGTGGAAATCTTGAAGTGCTGGTGCACAATAGCTTAAGCCACTTTAAATCAGAGGTACCCCAGCTTCTCACCTCCCCTGCCTCAGGACTTCCCCCCTTCTCCCTTGTGAAGGAGATGTCTGCAGAGCAGGTTCAGCAGAATAATGCTGTTTTTTCGATCTGCTTCATCTTCACCCATTTCAGCACCTTGAGCCAGGGAAGGGCTTTCCCATCTCCGATGCCAGCACTAGCACAGGGTAAAGGCTGCAACTGTGGGGCAGTTTTAAGGCAGGACCAGTTTGAATCACCGAACTACTTTGGATTCACAACCTAAGTCTTCCTAAGATGACAGTTAGAAGCCCTGAATATCTCACCATATTTCCACTAATTCAAGGCACTCTGAAAATAGTAATTGGGCTTAAGGACTCCATAAACCCTTTTGATATCTTAACCTCAGAGGTGGAGGATAGCCCTGCTATATTAGGCCCTATATTAATACCCAAAGAGATGAAATACCTTACAATCTCTGGAAACAAACCTGGAGTTGAACTTAGCTTGACTGTTTGTTGGCTAAGAGCCTTTAAGCATTAAAACTTATTTAATAGATGCTAGATTTTGAGGAAAAAAAATTTAGCTGGGGCAAGTCAGCAGAGCTCATTAAAGCTGGTGGTTAACCTGACCCCAGAAGGTAACCTTCAAACATGGCCATGTAGAAAAAATTGTACACTTGCTTGAGTACCAGAAACACTCCAAATAACCTACAGAAAGGGTCAGATTAGGGTATGTTTTCATGATGGGAGCTGAAAACCATTGCTGAAAGGGGACAGTTTCACAGGAGTAGCCAGAGCGTGTCATGGCCAGCCATTACCTCCCAGCAGAGAGCACAGGGCTGGGCAGCTTCCTCCCTCTGTCCTCCCTAATTCCCCAAGGAGCACAGCTCAAATACAGTGTTTTCTCTGGCCAAAGGCAAGCACTAACAGGCTAATTGGCCTCAAAAGAGGAAAAATACATGCCCACCAGCCTAGCTCCTCCAGAGAGCCAGATTTACGGGCCCTTCTTGGGCTGGAGCAGGCTGTATTTCTCTATGTCAACCTGTTCTGCTGCATATTCAGTGATGGAGTTAGCATCTCCCCTATGCTCCAGCTTCATTCCAAATGCTTGTGTAATGTTTCCATCGTGGGAATACAACCAAACTGTAAGATCTCTCTACCACAGTCCCAGCTCTGCTGTCATTTCAGAGGTTAATCCCACATTAGGAAGGGGAAAAGGAGCTCCAGGAGTTCAGCATTGGTGCAGCCATCACCTCATTTGAGATCTAGCTCTGAGAAAAAACAATGCAGTGAGCTTTTCTAGTGGACTCAGTACATTTCCTCTGTTTTTAAATATAGTCCTTCCTGATCTTTTGTTATTGCATGCAGCAGGATTAAAACCCAAAACTGACAGTTTGCATTGAACAAACCCTACCACTGATTGCATGACATCATTTTATTGGCTGACATTACCCTGGTATCTTGGCTAAGTACTAAAACACCTTGTTACTATTCTTTATCCATACTAGTTGGACTACTACATCATTAGGGTTACTCAATTATTTTCTGTCTCAGATTCATCCCAGTTTCTGAGTTAATGCTTGACAAGAAACTGCACTAATGAATTACATCTCACTGGGAGGGGAATGAACAAATTGCCAAAGACAACTTTCTGTGTATGGCAGTTCTACATCTGAAAGTAAACTCCCAAATTCCAGGTCGTCGTCCCCTCCCCCTTTTTTTTAAAAAAAGAAATATATCTACAAGCTTGGCCAGTCTTCATTTTCCCTCTGTAATAAAAACAAGAATCGGTTTAGGGGAGTTATTTTTTTAAAAAGAAATGTTAAAAAAAGGTCCTACATGTGTTTTGGATTTTTTTTTTTTTTCATAGGCCCAGTTCTACACTGGTGTAACTCCACTGTATTAACTAATGGAAATCTATTACATCTATAAAATGTGAATATCAACCCAGTATATTGCCATTTCAGGGAATACAACTATTCTCATATTGAAAATTTAAGTCAACAAAAGGGAATGAGTTCATCTGAATTAAAACTACTGCTGCGTAAAATGAAGTACAAGGCAAAAAAAACGCACAGAGGAAACACTTTGGGACAAATACCTATGTGAATTACAGAGTGAAAATAAAACATGTCCTGTCATTTTCCCCATGGCCCAGACTTCCAAACAGGCAAGGCCACGTAGATTTACGATCATTTCTCTCCGCTCTCATTATTTGGACACACAGAGGTAACATGCAGCAGAATCTATCCCTTTTTCATTACTTCAAGGTCAATAGGAGGAGATGGCTGGCTGGCTGAGGAGATTACTACCGATTATACCCTTTCCAGCCCTCCATTTCTTTCCTGCAGCCAAAAAGGCAGGAGGAAAAAGAGGGTTCAGTCAGTTGCAAGGCTGAATCGAGGCTTCAGCTGACTGGCTTTCCACACGGCTGTGGGCTCTGAATGATCCTCTTCCCTCTCACTGTTTTCCATGATGCTGAATGAAGGCATTAAGTGAGCAAGCTCACAGGTTGGCCTTATGTCCAGCAGGCATGACCCAGAAGCATCCTTCTCCCCACCTTAAGCAACTGGAGCCTGGATTTCTGTGCACAGAGCCGGGGATGCTAACCTGCTCCTCAGCTGCAGCACACACTGTACCTGCACAGCAGCCGACAGACTACCTCCGCCTCTCCAAGGCTTTCTGAGAAAACTACTTACTCAAATTACTTCTAAAACTTGAAAAAAGGAGAATGAACAATGAAAGAGAAAATACGCCTAAAACATTAATCACTTAGGTAACTGGCAAGTATGTACAGCATGAAAAAAACCCACAGAAATTTACAGCCAGACAGCAGCTTGCTAGACATTTCATACAATATACACCCTCTATATATTGCACAGAGATCAGCACAACTCTCCACTCTAATATAATAATATTTGGGTTATAGATTGGTAGCTATGCAACATCACACAGCCTAGCTGTGAGAAAAGAGCAGGGTAAGAAGCAGTGAATGACAAACACATTATCCACTTAAGACCACGAACTGAATGTAGGTAGCTGAAATAATCAGTACTTAATTTGACCAAAACTGTTACTACCACACTTCCCCTAGGAGAAGGAATATATAATGCATAAACTTTGCACCTTAAGACAATGCAATTCATATGAATGCTTTATGCGGGGTCAGAAAGAGTTTTTACGAAGAATTCATCCAGTTGCTGCCTATAATATATCATTTAGGAATTAATAGGCACTAGTTTTATAGGAACTCACTGTAATCAACCATTTTCTTCACAAACTGTGCAACTGTCTACACATCCATGGGAGCAAATCAACTGTAGAAAGACGATGTGAAAATACAGTGCCTATTTATTACTATGGCACTCTATGTTTAGGAGGCAAAAGCAGGAGGTCTTAGAGTCAGCTACCCTGAGGGTCATTTATGCTTCTGGAAATCCGCAACTGGTGCAAGATAAAAGACAATTTTAGTTAAGAAAGCCTGAAGGCTACTGTTATTTATACTAGGCATTTATGATCTTCCAGAAGTTTACTTACATGACTAAACAAAAAAACCCATAAGGAGCTTCCTTACAGAAGGAGGATGCCAATTATTTTTAAGGAAGCTATAGGAAAGTGCTGTTCTACACCCTCTCCAAGAACACATCCACTGTCACTGCAAGAGTGACTAAGTTGAGTTTCACTGGAGTTTCATTTAAATTACAGTTATGTGTTGACTTGTAATTTTAGTTGGCCATAAGGTCTATGTTGTGTAGTTGCACAGTCAAGCAGTAAGACTCTGCTAGCTGGGATTTTTATGGTCCCAAGAGGAACTATGTTGCTTAGCTTCTATCTATTTTTTTCATTTATCTATATGAAACTATCACGACCTGAGATCACCTTAACTGGGTTAGCGCAATGGCATGATTTACAAAACAGACAGTCCTGAGGGCTACATCCAACTCATGTATAGTGTCTTTTCCACCTATAACACAAGATGTGTCTGTTTTACAGGCATAACATGATTGCTAAATAGAGAAAGAAAACCAGAGGAATCTGTACTTACACAAAGTAGGGAAAATAGACAATTAGAAGATACAAAAAAAAAAAAATCAGTAAACAGGTTATTGAGGAAACCTCCCTATTCTGTGGCTTATAGAGCTAATGCTGCATTTGACAAAAGGTACAAATAATTCACATTATCTAATTGTATCCTTTTCTTAATTAAACAAGTTAAGACAACACACAACCATTTCAAACTTGAAATACTGCAGAAAACAGATGCCTTTTCTCAAGAGAATCTAGCATACACAGGACTGCGGATAACTCCTCAATAAAATCTGATGGGGTGAATTGCACATCCCACACTCCCTCAGCAAGAAACAATACAAGAGGAAACTCAAGAGATTTATAAATAGCACTGTAAACCTGCATGCATTATGTTCAACGTGCCAGAACTTGTTGGAATCCTGAGGCGCAGCACGAAGTAGCTACACTTCAGGGTTTCAGTAATGTTTCCTAGTGTGAGTTAGAGCTCTGACAGACAGTTCACTACCAGAAAGTTGCTCCCCTGCAGTGCATCTGTCACTCTCAACAGATGCGAAGCTGAAAGGAAGAGCTTTCCTTCCTTCTTCTGAAGAAATCCCTCCAGGTCTTCAACCTTGTCTGTCAGGTTACTTCCACTGACACCTGTGGTGCTGGCCATGCACTGGAAGCTGGCACCAGGGGAATTGCAATCCATGGAGTGGGAGAGAGAGATTAACAGTCGCCTCACTGCACTGTATGACTGGAGAAGTGAGTGCCGATCCTATTACTGGATGCCTTAAGGTCCCTGCACTCTCCATTTTAAACCTATACTGCAAAATTTTTCATGAGACTATCCATGCAAGGAGGGTAAGTGGTAAGACTACAGCACTCTGAAGCATGTGACTGTGCATACGCTTAAAATAAGTGGCCACCTATTTTATCTTCAAACTGGACTGTCCTACACTGGCACTCAGTGTGCACTGAAGAGCAAAGCTAGTGCACAAAAATTAGGCAGCATATCCTAAGTATCTCCAGGATCAGCCTGTAGTTTGTTCCACAAAACTGGAAAATTCCACCACTCTGCAGAGATCTATCACTTTAGAGGTAGCTCATGTTTAGAATGATGGAAGAAAAAAAAATTTACATGAAAATGACAGAAAAGAATAATTAAGAGAACAGTATTGTTTGTTTTAATGAAAAGAAATACAATAGAATGAAATGGCCAAAACAAAATATGCACAATATAGTCCACACCCCACCCTGCCAGGTATTAGAGAGGGGAACACCACCATACTAAAGACTGAACTGATGCCCAAGTGAACTTTTACCACCTCCAAAAAGCAAACAAATCTCAAACTCTCACATTAGGAAAAGCAGATGCATAGTGGAGGCAAGCTGGGGCTTCCTTGGAAAAGTGTCAACCTTTAAAAACAAACTAATAAAATTAGCCCTGGAAATAGCAATAGTTTCCAAAAATCTACTTTAATAGCTACATAATGCTTAAAAACATATTATCTCATTATTTTTCATTGCCTGAAAATAACAAGGATTTCTAAAAGCAGCTAAGCAACGATCTTTAGTTAGTGTTTAAATAACGATTTACTTGGTAAGTTTTAATGAAAATTTGCCAAATCTGATGATAGCCAGAGGAAATAGGGAGAGTGAAGCTCCTATTTCCTTCTCAGGAAATCTTTAACAAAAAGGGATATTGTTGCAATGTATAAGAACAATCACAGTAAGAAACTCAACCACTAGCAGGTTTCAGGATGATCAAAATAATGTTTGAAAAGATGCTGATACTACCCTGACATATGCTTAGTATCTCTTGCAATAAACAGCTCTGTTTCACTGGTATGCTGACTGATATCAGGTGCAGAAGTCCATCTGTCATCAATTATTCTGTTATAATTGCCTCTTACTTTAATGTTTCCACATTCTTGGCAATTTTTCGATTTTGTGAAAGAATTTACAATAACAAAATGCACGGACATTGCTCTTCTGCTACCAGCAGCTGGATGAAGTTATGCAAGTACTGAATATTGATTATACAATCCTAATTGACCTTGCTGCCAGGTGCTTTAGTGAGGCAGAATGAGCTTATGCCCTGTTACATTCTCTGAGGGATTACCAGGACACTCCAATTTGTTCATCTTGAGCAGAAATAGTCTGAATCCGAAAGCGATCTCCTGGGTACCATAAGGAAAAAAACAAAACCCACACAACAGTCCACATCTGTCCAGTACAGCTTTCGGAAAGACCTGTGAGTGCATATCCCAAAAGGAGCAGGGGGACGTGAGGAGTCGGTCAATGCTTGGTTGGCCAAGTTCTTTGTGAATGGGTAATACCACTGGAACTCAAATGTTTCTGTTAGTGGCAAGCTGAAGCACTGAAGACTCAGGAACAGCATTTTGCTAGTCGTTTAATAAAATATTTAGGCATAGATGCAATCTGTAAAAGAATCTGTAAAAGAATGAGCAATTTCCCCTCACAAGTAAAACACTTGTGAGTCACATATATGACTGCAGTTCCTCTCAGCAGAGTTATCTCAACTAATTTTCACCTTAGAATTTATAAAACCATACTTGAAGCAGAAGAAAATGGTCCTCATAACAACAGCATAATGGAATTAATATTTTAAATTTTACTCAAAAAATACATCTCTCTGGTATTAGTTCAAGTGTACTATTTTTTCATACCATCTACAACACAGCATGTTTCACAGGGTATTCACAGCTGTTTTCTGCTTTAGATAGGTTAATTTATAAACAAAATACTACAAAAATGAAAGCTACAAAAGCCAAACACACACACACACACCCCCCCCCATGCACCAACCCCAAAACAACCAGCCATGGAGGAGATAAAGGGGGAGAGAAAAAACGGGGCTGACTTGTTCCAAAACACTTCCCTCCATCCCAGCCCACTCAAATCCATTTCCAGGAGTAACTGCTCCTTTGGCCAAAGCCTACATCCTGATTTTCCTTTCCTCCTTGGGCTTTCAACAGTATCCCTGGCAGAGTATTCTTGCTTGCTGCCTCTTGTACAAAGTCACCTCCTCAGCCAGAAGAAATCCTTCCATCCAGCTCACTCCTGATGTCAATGGCTCCCAGGGCTGTTCCCATTCTTGACGAGTGTCCAATATATCAGATAGTGCTGGAAACACGCCTCAGAGGGAACAAATGCAGAGGATAAAGGCGTTCCTCTCGTGCTGTTTCAGCAACAGGAATATCTGAAGTATCTGATGTTTATGGGTATATAATCCTCCTGCTTTGTCCAGTGCTCAGGTGTCCTGGTGAGGAGGAGGTGTCCAAGCTGTGCCAGCAGCTCAGATTCTGCTGAAAGCAGAGCAGGTTTTGTGGTATTTGGTGAGGAGAGGTCTTGGGCAGGCCCATCCCAACTGCCCTGCATTTGCTCAGGGGCTGGTCACCCTTCATTTCCTCTGAAACCTGTTTATTTTGTACCAATTGTTTCTCTAGAAGGGCCATTCCTCAAATACTGGGAACAAGTCCCATGTTGTGCTCTTGATCTTCACTATGCCATTTTGTTTAAAAGCTTCGTATGAGACTTGCCTTGCTAGTCAGACAGCCTGACATGTTAACACAGGAAAGCACAGAGCCTCAGTTACAGCCCAGAAACTGGAGATGGTGGCAGCAGCAGACTACGTAAAGCAAGTATGTCTGCTCAACATGCAACAGCTTTTACCCTTCCCAGTAAGCCACAGTAGGAAGAGCATCAGGAGCACCATCCAGTCATTTCAATGAAATTACAACATGGAGAAATCCTAAAAGATTGTGTAACTATGATAAATAAAACCACATTTAACTGCTGCCATACTAGTCCTCTTGGTTACAATTAACTAGGTCCACTGACATCTGAGTAAGTAAAGTTTCCTAAGAAACTTGTATCAGGCAAAGATAATGTGTATATATATATATATATATATATACACACACATATGGGAAGAACCGCTTCTAAAGAACATAAAGGGATTATGGCAAAGGACCCCTTAAAATGAGTTATTTTAAACTGTTAAATCACCAAACTAACTTGGCCTCATTACTTGATTTAAACTAAGTGCCAGTGGTGACCTTTATAATACCAAAGGATATGACAATTTTGGAAAACACCTGAAGTATCAGGAGTTGAAAAAAGTGGAAGGTGATTATATTTTGGGAGTATAATATATACTATATATAATATAAAAGTGAGAGATGACTACACTTTGCTAATCCCATCTGAGTAGACACGATCTAGTTTTCAGTACTGGGAAACAATAAAAACTAGGATATACACTTCACAGGTGCAGTTTAACTTTCTGGTCTGTAGTTATCATGGGAAATGTTGGAAAGAAGAGCCTGGGGGCTTGTCTCCAAAGAATGATCAACTGTGGTGGGCAGCAGCAGCATCAATCACTATCACTCACTGTACCATCATCATATATCAACCTTGATCTGTGAGCGCGTCTAATCTCGTTAGTTCATGTTTCTAGATTTACCTTCTCATGTCACTTGTTGCTTGGATAAACAATTTAAATGCTTTGCTCTTTGTAGCCCTTAACACACATTATTTTGTGACAGACTGAAGCAAACAGGAAATAGACAATTACAAACAAGCACCTTACATTATAATTCTGGATGTGGCTGCTTTCTAACCATACGCAATTTCATCCCATCTCTCTCCAGGCAAATTACTCTTTTGATATGCCAGATCAATGCTCTCTTAGCTGCACTGAAGAATTCAAAACCTCTTCCTTTCTATTTGCTCCTAACTCAGAAGATCCAGAATGGATCCAGTTTGGCTGGACCATGAAGACATTAAACTGTTAAACTAACTGTGTAAAGCAGATATTCTCGGTCACAAGTCCATCACAGACCTCTAGCAGTTCATATTATTCAATACAGTGTCTCCTCTAAAATCATATCAGAATGCACTGCAGTTCCCTTCAAAGGATACTACTTAGATGAGCAATTTTCATCCTACAGTTTATCAGACCACTACTTCAAGAGGTCTCCAAAAGGCTGCCAGGAAAAGTGAGCCTTAAATAACCTATGCTGGAGCTCACACTTCTCCTGGAACATGGAGGAGCATAGATATGCTTTGAAAAAGGCTGAAAACCACTGACTTGTTATGCACTAGTGTCTTCAGAAAAGCCACCTTCTTTGCAAATTGCCTGAACTGCACTAATAGCTGTAGGGAGAAAGGAAAAAATTCTGGCCATGAATGTGTGATTTAACTCTCTTACAGCAATATTGATTTTCAAAGTTTTTCTAAGGAGATACTAAACCCCTAATTTCTGTTCACTGAGAGAACCACAAGTTAACAAGCTGTCAGATAGATTTAACTGTCAAAGGAAACCAGACAAAATTTTGTTTACTGGTAAGAGCACAATCCTTACCCTACAAATGTGTCTCCTTACATAATATAATAAAGATTTATATTTTTATATTTATAATAAATAAAATTATTTTCAAAGTATTTACAAATATGAATGAAATACATTAAGTACATCTGGGAAACAAATTAAATAAGATCTCAGTTTTAAAAGGTGAGTGAGATAGGAGGCAGAAAAAGTTAAATGATTTGCCAAAAGGAGCTGAGGTGCTGCCAGGAGAATGGAACTTGAAATTGGTAACTCTGATTTTCATCTTAGTCTCCTATAACTGAAACTCAAAAATAACTATACTAAATAGATACATTGCACGAAACATCTTTTTCTATTACATAATGAAGCCTTTGTATCAGTATTTTTTAATGAAATACAACTTTCTCCATCTCGTACACTTTGCTCAGTATGAACTTGCAGTCACTTTTCTAACCAGTTTCTGCAATACAACAAAGGATAACAATATATTCATATAATCAACAAAAATGTTGTTAAACTGTCCAATTAAGATCAAACATATTTGGAAACACACTCTTTTTTTTAGTCTGAAAACCAAACCAACCCCCAGACAGATGTTTTGTGGGTGGCATTCAGTATTTTTCCCATGGAAGCCAATAATGAATTTCTGCATCCCAACACAAAACAAGGTAACTCTCTTTTGAGCTTTGACAAACGTCTAGTACAGGAACGATCTATGGGAACTTCCTCAAGCATTACAAAATTTGTAAAAGTGCCATCATCACAGAAAGTTTATTTCTGCACATACAGAATAAATAAAAAAGACTAAAATAAAATAATGACACGGAAATGAAAAACCAATTAGAATATAATCTCTCTAATGGCAAAGTGAACAACCTAGCAGACAAAGTCATAAGCTTTACTCTTATGGTATAGCCTCCCTGGCTCCTCCTAATCGAAACAAGGCCAGTCTATAATGAACTTTTATTTTTGGCAAACAAACCATTTACAACTCCATTTCTCAGCCAAAGGCATAACAAACACAACCCGCAACACATCCTCTAACGTTCAGCCTGCCTCCTTTCCTCCCGGTGAGCCCATGAACGAAGGCCCCCCGTGATGGCACACTGACCCACCTGAAGAGCTGCAATGCCCCAGTAGCGTATCGCTGCCCACCTGCCTGGGTACCTTCCTTGAAGAGAGGCTGCTGGCGAGCAAGAGGGCTCTCCCTTGGATGCAGCCACGGATTGTGCTGCTGTCTCATTATCACCCTCCCCTCCTGGAATTCCTGTAGTTACTCTTTTTTAAAAATTACTTGTTTATTTGCAGGAAAACTCTGCTTCGCCTCTGCTTCCACATTACATTTCTCCTTTGTCAGACTGCTTAAATACTGACTGTGAAGCTATTTTTAAATCAAATTTTTGGTGAAAGTTATTAAGGAATTGAGTTTTTTCTTTTTCCCAGAGAAAAGTAAAGAGACACAGGGTTTCACAAACTCGGAGGGAGCTTATTTGTGCTGTCACAAACGTGCCTGATCCTATTTCTGGACAGATTACCTGCAGAGCACTTGGTTTCCGTGTCTACTCACTGCATTACATTTTTACTACAGATGCCAAATACAATGGCATTGATGTTCTTTACTACAGCCTGGATCAGAGCTCTACAGTCAGCAAGGCTCATTCTCGGTCTCAGGCAGAAAAGCAAACCTGGCACATGCAGCGCCAGCAGCACAATGTTTCTCTCTGGTGCATACGAAAAAGGCTTTCCTCTATTCCCTGTGTGCCACTTTATGTTCTCTTTCCCTTGTGCTCCTGCTACTTTGCTGCAACTGGGTGCAAGCCTGCAGGACAGTGCAGAGCATGTGCCTGCCCACAGCCAAGAAATACAGGAATGGAAAGAAGTCATCAAAGGCAGGGGCAGGTGGGAAGTATCTGTATCTACTTTGCTGCATTTGTTGTGAAACATCATCTTTTATCTTCATTTGTTTCAGTCTAGTAACAAAAGCTCCTAGCACCTTGCTTTCTGCACATACAGAGCACCAGGGCATTGTACACACATGGAAAAGTGGTGCAGTGTGATCAATTAATACAGAAGTTGAACACCTTAAATCAGCTAGAAGGCAGGCAGGGAGCATACGGTATCACGTCAGAGTAAATGTGCGTGTCCCAGGATTTTGTCTGACAGCAGCTGGTGCCAGATGCTTTATGGAAAAAAGCTAAAACTATGGAGGCTGACAAAGCAATCTCTGTCCAACACTGGGACCTGATAGCTGAAAACTGAATCCTTGAACACTATGCTTAGCACTTTTTCCAAATTATATTAATTACAACCTTGCATATTGTTGATAGCTATCACCTTTTAGGAGTCTTGTTAAATTCTTGGCCTTAGTGGCTTTCCTGTGTTAATGACTTCCACATTTTAATCACACGTGAGAAGGTATTTCCTTCTTCTGTAGCGGTATTAATATAGATGCCTGGCAATGTCACAGACCAAAGAAATATTTCAAAGAAAAACTGGTTTCCAGTTTCCAGTCTCTAGTATGGAGACACCTTCAAATAACCTCTACACTCTGCACAGGGACGTAATACAGGTATAAATACAAGTCTATGAAATTCATAAGACTTGAGCTGTTACAGATACAAATTTTATATGAACATGGCAACTTAAAAACTCTTGGCTTTCTCAGTATTTCAAATATTAGAAACATGTTCTGAACTGTCTCTAAGTCCTAAAACTGTTTCTGTGAAGAAACTGAGAATGATCCAAGAAGCTTTAAATAAACGGAGAGAAACAAAATGGTCAAATTGCTAAAGGCTATGAACTTATTGCCAAACTGATTTGGGGATAACAGCAGAGCTGCGATAACAGTAATTAGCTTTAAGCACACATTTTAAGTTACCAAGCCTATACAAAATACTACAACTGTGCAAGATGATGTTTAAAACTGAATTCAGTATCCTGTTTCAAGAAGGAAATGCCTACATATTAATGTGTGGCTGTATTATAGTCTCTAACATTCTTCTGCTTTCCAAGATTACCGTCTAGTTACCCACTAATTCAAATTTTAGCTGAAAAAGACACTTTACATGAATTTTCGTTTTTGTGCTATCCAGGTTATAATGCAGAAGTAACCCAAGTTATGCATGCCTAACAAACGTGAAAACTGAAAATTCTTCTTGTGAATAGTATGGCATTGCTCCTCCGGTTAATAACTTTTGAGTTTCAACAAGCCAGCTGAAGTGGTTGCAATGTCACATGAATAAGGATCTTTACTTTTTTGTGGATCTGCTGGTATTACTGGGGAGGGTGATGAGAAGCCTAGCAAACACTGAAAAAAACAACACAGGTCAGGAAGTAATTTCTGGAAGCAGATGATTGTTCTAATTGCATTTCTAGATGGATGCCACACAAGGGGAAGCTGGCATTTAACAGGTACTGTACTCAGATCCATTTCACTGTCATTAAGGCTACTATTAAAAAAAAAAAAAAAAAGACATAGTGAGAGAAAAGGGAAAATGATGACATACCCAGGGCACAACTCCAAATAACCCAGGAGACACTCTGTGACAGCTTATTACTCATTTCCTCTCATTAAAATTTGAACCTTGCCTAGCTCACTTCGATATTTAAGGCTTATTGTCTCTTTTCTAGTGAAGACCCCTTAAAGGCCTTCAGCAAGGAAAAGGCAGCCCTTCGCACTCTCTCCCCTGAGAGGGGGCTGTGGCATGCAGGGTGTAGGAGCCCAGGCTCCTCCCCAAGGCAGCACAGATTTACAGCTTCTACAGCACAGGCACCTGCACCCAAATTGTTGCAAAGAGAGACATGGCTGCAACCCTGCCTCCGTGGCCACATTCCGGCTGACTGAGAGGCCGTGTGAGATTTAGGACCCTGATTAATCAGCAACAACAGTGGGGCTTGGAGCAAGAGACAAGACAGGCACTTTTGTCACTCTGCTCCCTCATCTCCTGCTGCCCAAATATCTGGACAACTACTTTGTTTATGGAGTGATATAAGGCAAACCAAAAATGACAGAAGCTTACATACAAAACACTAAATATAATGAACTATAATTGCTGTGGAGCTGATTCACAAGCGGATCAGATGTCCCTGCACTCAAGAGCACCACCATCCCTCAGAGAGTCAGGGGTTGATATGGCTTCAGCAATATGATTTTCATTTGCAGGCACATGTCTGTCAGAAACCTAAATCTCATACTATATTACGTTTGTGACTGATAATAAATATGCGTCTGGAAAGAATCAAAGGGCAGTCGGCTGTCTTGAATCTGGGAAAATTTAAGAATTTTTCTTACTCAAGTGTCAAAAAATATTACTATAACTTTGTACTTTTTAAAGTGGAAAGACTCCAAAACGAGGCAATATTCCATGTACCTGCAGTGCTAAGTAGAAGAAAGGTTAGCTATAATATAGACCTATTAAAAAAAAAATCCAACTCCCTTGTAAATTTCTTTCCCATCTGGGAGAATACTGCAATTCCTCATGAAGAATGCCAGCAGCAAACTGTCATGCCAAATTTTCCTCTACAGTATGTATTTGGTTCTGAATCAGTCCCAGAGAAGACACGAGACGACATCAAAACAGAAGATTTTAATTGCTCCATAAAATGAAGATGACTTTATCCCCTTAAAGCTGAACTTTTTTTAACAGATCCCTGGAAAATGGCACCCCATGAAACCACTAGGTGTTACAACGGGTTACCTGGGATTCATCTTGTATACTACTATTTATTTTTTTTTAACTGTACTGAAAATCATATTGAAAGGAAAGCACATTTTTGGATTATCATGGCTTTTGTATCTGGGAAATGGAATTCAGAACATATCTTTAATGAAATGGTCCTTTTGGCCTGAACAACCCCAGTAAAGAAAAAAGTTGGTATCCCTTTAGAAAATGTAATTTTAAAGCATATCAAATGTTTTCCAGTTGCAAGGCTTGGCAATATTTCAGAGCAGACTCAAGTTTACCCAGAAAAAAGCACTTTTATCCTGGGATAAGAATGTTCACTGTCAGGTGTACTAAAACAGCCATTCTGCTTAATTTTTAACAGTACCTAGAGTTCCAGCATGACACATGTGCATGTGTGTGGTGGGCATGTATACATTCACCTGTCCTCCCATCCCAGTTTCTCTCTTTTTGACTAGAGAGTAAAGTGAGCCTCCCAACTGTGCCCATTTTGTAAAGCACATGTAAAGCATTAGGAAAAGGCATTTAAATGATTTAAAATAATCGCTGACATTTACTTTAGAAAAAGGTTAAAGAATCTGTTCTTACTACAAACTTCTGCAGCAGCACATTTATCAGGAATATAAGCAAACGTGGTCACTGACTGTCACAGCCTGCTCAGCTACCAGCTTCTTGTGTGGATGGCCTTTCTACATTCAAATTAGGATACCTCGCTGGTAAAATACACTGATACAATACCATTAAAGTATACCTTTTAGCGAATGGTGGCCTGTCTTATCCCTTGGCTTATTAGTTCATTCAATCAAACTGGCAACTCAGGAATGGAAACAGAGCTCCAGCTCAGAGGAAAAAAAATTAAGGGACTTGATGATCCTTATGCAACATGAGCATTTCACATTACTGACCAACCCAAGCTATTAAGAAGCCTTATTTCCTCATGTGGACTTGTGGTCTCCACTTTTTTATGCCTTGCCATGTAGGAAAGACAAATTAAGTGCTTCAAAATGAGCTTCCTATGGCTTTTAAACACAGATTCTCCTTCTACTCCCAAGTGACTTCAACTCAGCTGGTAAAATGCACAGCTGCTTGCAGTGCTTGTGCTTCTGTTCAACCTCTATGGTGGAAGGCAAACCTTCACCTTTTAGGGATGCCAGCTTGTGGGCTGCAATGCCACCTTGGCTCTTTTTCTTTAAACGATGGCCAGAGCATAGGCATTAGGATAATTTTATTTCTTTTTTGATTGAGTGCCTGGGAGAGGGAAGACTAGCCGCTGCAGTTTGGAGGCACCCATGTGATTTGATGTCTCTGAGGCTTTTTTAAAAAAAATTTCTTTTATACTGGCTTTGACCACTTCAATAAGATTCAGCATCACTCCGAGTATCTTCCTCCCTCTCACACATAATCCTTTACAGATTACATGTCCTGTTCACCAGGAGGGAAATACTTGAAGAATACATCTATTTGTATAGCTGTGCCAGACATTCTTCCTATGCTCTTCCTGTGCTGTGTTTGTAATTGTATCTGTCTTTCAAGAATTCAATTAAGGGATGGTTAATGAAAATTAATTAAATTAGTCCTCTGACAACACAGAACAGTACCATGTAGATGACATATTACAAGTTCATGATGGAGGAATGAAAAGAAAGCAGCAAAGTGCAGGTAAATCCTTCTGCCTCCCTCAAAACACTGAGGAAGGATGCTCTGAAGTTTCTTGTTATAAAGTATGGGATGTGATACACAATGTGAAACAGCTGCTGCTTTCTAAATGAGACAAGAGGACAACCAAAAAAAGAAAAAGCAGAAAGGTAAAAATGGATGCAAGTACTGAATCCTGGATTTCCTCTCCTTATTCCTAATGAAAAGAACATCTTGGCATTTTTTTGAGGAACAAGGGTGAGAAATAAGTCAAAATTCTACAAATGAGGGTTAAAAACTATGTTCTTTGGAAGAAGACAGCCAAAAGAGGGCTCAAATAAATAAACAAATAAAGCTGTAACATTTCATCAGAGAAATAATTCCCCTACTGTCCAAAGTGTTTTGTTTCCCAGCAAAGATGCAAAAGTCTTCAAATGCATTACACTGTATATCAATGCAACTTTTGTACTGGATTCTATTCCAGCACATCCAATATATTGAGTTGGGGCAAAAAGGGAAGAAAGAAGGAGAAAGGATGAAAGATAGCCTAATGATCAGGAAGGTAGCCACTGTGAAGTATGACTAACTTACCTGTCAATCAAAATGAATGTGCGTATATGCACAGAAATTTTATCCCCATGAATCACAGAATCGTCTAGGTTGGAAAAGACCTTGAAGATCACCCAGTCCAACCATTAACCTAACACTGACAGTTCCCAACTACACCAGATCCCTCAGCGCTATGTCAACCCGACTCTTAAATGCCTCCAGGGATGGGGACTCCACCACCTCCCTGGGCAGCCCATTCCAACGCCTAACAAACCCTTCTGGAAAGAAATGCTTCCTAATATCCAGTCTAAACCTTCCCTGGCGCAACTTGAGGCCATTCCCTCTTATCCTATTGCTTGTTACCTGGTTAAAGAGGCTCATCCCCAGCTCTCTGCAACCTCCTTTCAGGGAGCTGTAGAGGGCGATGAGGTCTCCCCTCAGCCTCCTCTTCTCCAGACTAAACACCCCCAGTTCCCTCAGCCGCTCCTCGTACGACCTGTGCTCCAGACCCTGCACCAGCTGCGTTGCCCTTCTCTGGACACACTCGAGTCATTCAATGTCCTTTTTGTAGTGAGGGGCCCAAAACTGAACACAGGAATCGAGGGGCGGCCTCACCAGTGCCGAGTACAGGGATAAGATCCCTTCCCTGTCCCTGCTGGCCACGCTATTGCTGACACAAGCCAGGATGCCATTGGCCTTCTTGGCCCCCTGGGCACACTGCTGGCTCTTGTTCAGCCGGCTGTCAATCAGCACCCCCAGGTCCCTCTCTGACTGGCAGCTCTCCAGCCACTCCTCCCCAAGCCTGTAGCGCTGCTGGGGGTTGTTGTGGCCCAAGGGCAGCCCCCGGCATTTGGCCTTATGGAAACTCCTCCAGTTGGCCTCAGCCCATGGCTCCAGCCTGTCCAGGTCTCTCTGCAGAGCCTCCCTACCCTCGAGCAGATCAACACTCCCACCCAACTTGGTGTCATCTGCAAACTGAGGGAGCACTCGATCCTCTCCTCTAGATCATCAATAAAGATGTTAAACAGGAGTGGCCCCAAACCAAGCCCTGGGGGACACCACTCGTGACCAGCTGCCAACTGGGTTTAACTCCATTCACCACAATTCTTTGGGCCCGGCCATCCAGCCAGTTTTTTACCCAGCAAAGCGTGTGCCCATCCCAGCCATGAGCAGCCAGTTCCACCAGGAGAATGCTGTGGGAAATGGTGTCAAAGGTCTTACTAAAGTCAAGGTAAACAACATCCACAGCCTTTCCCTCATCCAATGAGCAGGTTGCCCTGTCGTAGAAGGAGATCAGGTTTGTCAGGCAGGACCTGCCTTTCACAAACCTATCCTGACTGGGCCTGATCCCCTGGTTGCCCATTATATGACTTTTAATGGCACTGGAGATGACCTGCTCCATGACATTCCTTGTCACCGAGGTCAGATTGACAGGTCTATAGTTTCCTGGATCGTCCTTTCTGCCTCTCTTGTAGCTGGGTGTCACATTTGCCACCCTCCAGTCCAGTGGGACCGCCCTAGTCAGCCATGATTTCAGGTAAATCATGGACAGCAGCATGGCAAGCACATCTGCCAACTCTTTCAGCACCCTTGGGTGTAACCCATCCAGTCCCACAGACTTGTGTGCATCCAAGTGGTGCAGCAGGTCTCTGACCACCTCCTCTTCAACTGTGCTGACCTCAATCTGCTTCCCCTCCCCATCTCCCCGCTCATGAGGCTGGGTGTCCATGGAACAGCCAGTTCCACTGCTAAAGACTGAGGCAAAGTAGGTGTGAGCACCTCAGCCTTTTCCTCTTCCTTAGTTACCATGTTTCCCTCTGCACCCAGTAAAGGAGGGAGATTTTCCCTAATCCTCCTTTTGCTGTTAACGAATTTACAGAAACATTTTTTGTTATCCTTAACAGCTGTGGCCAAGTTGAGCTCTAGCTGTGCCTTGGCTCTCCTAATGTTCCCCCTGCATAACTTCACTACATCTTTATAGTCTTTCTGAGAGACCTGGCCCCTCTTCCAAAGGCAATAGATTCTCCTTTTGTTCTTGAGATCCAGCCAAAGGTCCCTGTTTAGCCAGGCCCGTCTCATTCCCCAGCTACTTGTTTTTCGGCACACAGGAACAGCCTGCTCCTGTGCCTTTAAGACTCCTCTCTTGAAGTATGTCCAGCCTTCCTGGACTCCCATATCCTTCAAGGCAATACTTATTAATTGCTTCTTACTGTAGTCAAAGCATACACATTGTTGACAATGTAACCTAGTTGTCAATGTTTCTGAAGTTTGATTTAAATGACTTAATTTATTCTGAAAATTCCTGAACTGGAAGCATCCTTAATTGCATCCTGCCACTAAGGGTGTGTGTAGGTGTACAGGTGGGTAGCTATGCCCATACTTGCGATATGTATTTCCGCTATTCTGAGTGCCTATGAAGGAAATGTTTTCTTTTAAAATAGTTTGTTTGACAATAATTGTATTGCAGTTCTTGTTCAAAATCTCCAGTACAGTTTTTCCTCCTTGTACACATAAGTTCTGTTTATGATTTGAATTTACATGAGACTTTTACTTTTTTTCTTTCTTTATGGTATCAGCTATCCCAAAGCAAAATGATGACTGACAGGCTGAGTTGACAAGGTCGACTATGTTGCAATGGTCCCACCATTTCTGGCTTGCTGTACCTGTGGTTCACAGCACATTAGTCACAGTGTATGCTGCAGAGTCCATGCATGCCCCACCTCTAGGTTCCAGCACTATAAATTGAATTTGGGGATGCAGCCAAACACCTTAAAACTTTCCCTCCAATACACAAGGCAGCACTTTGTCTTGCTAGAACAGACGCCTTGGGTAAGCTTGCTCAGGAACTCTGCAGGGTTAGCACTGAGAACGGAGTGCGTGGGCTGCGTTTGCCCCAGCTTGCCTTCCTGAGACTTACAGCACGGCTGTTTCAGCAACCACATTTCCCTTTATGGCAGGGCCTTCCAGAGCATCCAGCTGCAGTAATTTAACCTGCCTGTAAAGCAAGGCCGTGTCAAACACAGCCTTTCAGGGAAGCTGAGCAGCCCTTCTGGCACTTGTCCTCTCAAGAGATGAAAGTGAATTTATTTTACAGAATGAAATAGAAAAGGAAAAAATCACAATGCTTCCACACGGCTCTTCATATGGTCTATACAAACAAGATAAAATTAATACAGAATATAAATGTGTCAAACCAATTACAGTTGATCACGCTTCTCAGACAAGTACTGTTTAACATTGCCTGCCACCTGAACCGTCAGCCAAAATGGGCATGTTTTTGCTTAGCTAGAGCAGGGGATTGTGCCCTGTACAGCACCCATTCACACCTAACCTCAAGGGACATAAACGTCTGGAAGCAACACTGTGCTAATGCTCTTAAAATGCTTCAGAGCAAGAGGAGCTATGAATATTGGGGGTGGGAAGTGAAGGGGGGAGTGAAAATCTCTTAAGTGAATATTTTAAGAAAATTAGACTAAAATGGTGCATTTAAACACTGTCCATTCCAGTTATGTTGGAAGCAACCAATTAACCTTCTTTCAAGTATCACAGGATCTAAGGACTCATTAAATCAATTAATAATGTAATACTTTATGCTAGTTCATCAGGTGCTATTAGTAGCACACTGTGTTGTACCACAATAACTCTTCTTTTCCCACTTCACTATAAAGCAATATTGAGTATCAACATTTTCACTGTTTGGGTTAAAAACAGGATTAAATTAAGTTGTAATTTAATGTTACTAAAATTGACTAAATATGACTGAAAATAACAATTACAAAAACATATAAAACAATTATAACCAAAGAAATTGTTACTAAAACTAACACTTAATTTACAGCTGTTTTTTCCCTGAAGTGCTTTGGGTATAAGTGGATAAGTTCATCTGAGCTCTAGTTGCACAGCTGCAGCTTGTTGGTTTGCTCTGGGTAACCAGCAATAAATTTATATGATCAAACCCACTGAGGCACAATTGAGATTGTTCAGATCATGATGTAGGAAAACAGCTAACACAAATTTTATAGCTTTCAATAATCCTGTGTATTTCACAGACCAGTCATATGAAACTAATAACTGCTGATGAGACTGTGTATTAAGGAAGATCTTTTCCAAAGTGAAGGAAGATCTAACTCGGGAAACAACCACAGGGGAAAAACCCTCCACTAAAAGTATATTATGCCCGAGACAAGAAATAAATGAACTTCGTAGCATGATGTGAAAGCAGAAATATCCATTCAGCAGTCGGAGAGTGTGAGCTACCTTCTCAGCACCACAGCTAATATTTCCCCCAAACCAGAGGGAAGACTTGTGCCTGGCTGTATGTGGGTCCAGGACTGCTGTGCTCCCTGCTTGTTAATTATGCTCCATGTTGACAGGGCATAGCTCAACACAGTGTAAAGGCAGAAAAGCACATTAGCAACCCACAGTATCTTTGGAAGCAAAAGTTAGCTATAAATTTAGATGAAAGTGCCAGTGATCCAAAGGGTATGCATTCAGTGCCCTGCCAATGGCCATCTTATCAACTTTGAAACCATAGGTAGACCTTCCCATGCCCACTGTGCCATATGATATGACATCACAGTGTGTGACGGGTTCCTCACACACACACTCCATAACCTTTAAAAGTGCTACCTTCAATGCTTCTCAAAAGCACCAAAAAATTATTGATGAAAAGAGTTAAGTAAGCATAAACACAGAGCTTCAAAGAAGTTTGTGTTTTAGCAGGAAAATTTTGGCCATGTCCTCTCAAAACACAGATGTCTCTCACACTGAGTTATCATGCTAATTTGACATAATTTTTCTTCAATTCTGCATTTCAAAATCAAGTTAGATCATAGTGGTGGCTATAATGTTCTTTTCCACATCATATGCTTGCAGCACCTCTCCATGGGCTGTGAAGCCAAGTAAGAAACCAAACAGAAAACACTGTTCCATTGCCAGATTGGGAGGTCACTAGTAAACAAATTCCTGAAATCACCACCTTAAAAACAGATTTTCATCAAAAGCCTTAAAAGCTTTGGGTCAGTGACTAGACTACAGATGCTAATCCAAAATTTGAGTTGGCTTCTGAAGCAATCAAAATATGTCCATCCCTATACAGACTTCCAGGACGACACTCCTTCCCCCGTTCTCCCCATAAAGGCACATATGCCTGCCCACTTTCATGTCTAATACCTTGGCCCCCTTCCCAGAGCAGTGTGTGATATGCTCCTTCCTCTCTTTAAAGATATGACACAGAATCCAGCTGAAACTACACTGGGATCTGGCTACAAATACCATGTGCATCATATCAGCTCTGGAACTTCCATTTTGACATACAAAGCAGTGTGTTATTATTGCTGAATAAATAAAAGATTACATGATAGCAAAATCAACCCACTTCCATACAAAATATTGCAAGTTTCAAATCAATTCTGCAAAGTATTTTGTGAAGGAGAATAATCATAGGAGTCATAAGAAAAGAAAATGGGCTGAGATCGTGATAATAGGACGATTTCCTTCGTCAAACTGTCCATAGTTTTAAGAACTAAGAAATAAAAAGGCCCATTTGGGGAATAAAAAAAGAAGTTCAATAATGAAAAGATTTTCAAAGCTTCCTGACATTCAAACACTCAGCTGCCCTTAAAAATAATAGGACTTTTCAGTCCCTAATTCCTATCTAGTTTTGTAAAACCTCACTCTGTGCAGCTCATTACTAGAATCAGTTTACCTATATGTTACCAAATCAAACTTCAGCAACTCCTACTTTAAACTTCACTAGACACTGAGGTTCCATGGAAAATATTTTTGCTGTGAAGAAGCCACAGGAAATCTGCCCAACTCTCAATGTCAGCGATATCCCCAAACAAGATGCCAAAAGATGTGCTTCTTGATTGTGTTATGCAATTCCTTCAATGGGCAGCTTTGTCTCCTTCACTGTCATTTCAGCCCATCCCAAGAGAAAAATTCATATTTTTCCTGAATCAGATGTCCCATGGCACTCATTATAAGTTCAGCATCAGCAGTATCTGCACAGCTGCAAAACATCTGGCATACAGGTGTATGAAAAAGCATTTGCTTGCTGTCTGGCTAGTCACCACGTGTTTTTTGGAAGGATAACAAGACAGATAGTACTGTTGTGCTCGCTCTTGTAAGTAACATTTATCTTCAATGTTGTAATCTCCAGAGTAAGATAGAAAAGTAAATGTTATATTCATTTATTAAGAAAGAAAATTTTTACGGAAGACAAACACGGTTCTTCACTTTGGTATTGATAATCTAGTTTGGAACCTGTTTTTTTTCCAAGGAGGATGTGGGTGGGACTGCAAGGCACACTTTAAATCAATCCTTTCACATGGTCTGAAATGGAATGGGAGCAAATACCTTCATTCAGCAGCTTGAACTTACAAGTTAATGTTAGCAACCTTACAAGCAATCTTACATATAGCACCAAAGACAGACTAAACACAAAACTCTACAAAAGAAGGCTTGTATAAAAGCAAAGTTGACATATAAAAGGGAGCTTACACAGAGCATAGAAGAAAACATGTTGCTTTCAGCATAAGACATTAGATACTAGGAAAAAAGTATGTAAAAAATTAAATCAATGTCATATTTGCCAAAGGCTTTGATTAGGTAAAATTGCTAATTCCAAAGCTGTACTTAAAATAGTGTAAGACAGACCTACATGGCAAAAACAAGGCTGTGACTCGTACCCAATGCCTAGCAGAAGCATGGCAGGCATACGTGTGTGAGTTTCTACACAACAGGTGCAACAGTAGCCATGAAGATTTCAGTGGGAACTAATAAGCCACATACACATCCAGAATCCCTCAACAGCTTGCACTGCAACTGTTAGTTACATCTTCATCACTACCACCACCTGGGGTTACGTTTTCTTATGCACAGTACAAACACATTCGATTTCTGCACGTTTATCAGCCACAGACGTGGCGTGGCTTGTGTTTGAGGTGAATGGAAGCAGCATTTGCTGTATGCCTGTTCATCCCCGGTAACTCATAAAAGAAACTTGATGAGACAGTGGTGGCACTACGACTCTTGCTACTGAATCAAGTTCTCAAGCAGCAGTCTAACAGATGTTCTGATTTTCAGCCTATTAAATATATGTGACTTGGTCCATATGACAAGCCAACATGACAACTCAACTTTCAAACTCCATGTGCTTACCATTGCAAAACTCTGGATCTTCCTCTGCTCTTCACTTTCTGTTAAGAAAGAGCACACTCTACAGCAATACAACACCAAACTCAAAATGTGGTCAATATACAGGAAAAACAACAACTCTGCAATCCAATCAAATTATCCAAGTTATACTGAAATCAGGAAACAGACTGGTCTTTTCCAATCACTGACATACACAATAAAGTGTTTGCTTTTCCTTTCTATGTTAACTTTCTTCAGAAGGTCTTCTCCCCGAAAGAAAAGGCTCACCACTTTGCACCTCTCAAAGGCCTCCTGTTACTGAAATGAAACTGAACAAGAATGAAAGCTAAATGGATAGTCATGAAGACAGAAAACATGAGAGAGGGATTTTAGAAAGAAGGGCAAATCTTCACTATAAAGCAAAGCTTTCTAAACGTTTCCAACACCAAAATGGATTGGCAGCATGAGGTGATTATGTGCTTTGGCAGAGAGAAATCTGAAAATACAAAATGAAATATGGGCAGGTTATTGAAACAGCAAGCTTTGCTGGCACATGCGGTTTGCTGAAATTCTAATCAAGTTTCCAAACAGAATTCCTATTTGGAATTAAAAAGGAATGTCTCACCTATCGTCAGAAGCTTTAAGGCTCATTTAATTAGTCCTGAAAACAAACAGGTGCAATATTTTCTTTAATTGATGTTATGCAAACACACACATTTCAGCTTACCTGTGTTTCTCAAGACTTCATACTTCTCTATCTTTGCTGTTAAGGCAGCTGGAGTCAGTTAGCAAATGTCTCTCATTTTGATATTTAAACAACAATTCAACTATATCCATAACTCTTCACACAGGGTCTGTTCTCCATTGAGTCGTCAGTACAGGACCAAGCCCTCTAAGCATGTCACTGGCAGCTTTTTGATTCAAAAGTGAATGCTAAAAAGTTTTAGCAGAAATGAGCCTACTTTACCTCCCCCAAATACTCTGTACCTAGAGTGGGAAAGGTGACACTCCAAACATCTCCAAACCAGATGAAAAATAACAAAAACCTTTCTTTTTGCTGGAGACATAAGAACAAAATTCTGAGATATTGCTGAATTACCAGCTATCTCTACCTTCCGCTCACCCTTAAAGAACAATCGCCAAAAGGGGAAACAGACATCTGAAAAACAGTTAGTTTTCACTAAATAAGTGGCAAGGAGTCAGAGATGATACTCCAACTAAAACAGAGAGCATCATTACGCCATAATGTACCATCTACACTGTAGATGTGTTTCATAAACTATTTCAGGAACAGGCTTTGCAGCTGCTTGGCCTGGAGGATGTATCATGGGATCAGTACTCAAAATGAAAGTAAAACAAATACCTCAGATGCTATTAAAAATTTCTGCTGGGAAATACAAAGCTTTTGCCTTCAATTTTGTTAAAACATTGGCAGATCCCTCCAAGGGGTTGCAGAAAAGTATCTAAACTTCAAATTATGAACAATTTAAGGGGGTGGGGAGGGGAGCATGTTGTGTTTACTGTTATGGGGTTGCTTGATTCTAAAAAAATCAGAATTTTTTGTTATTTTATTAAAAATAAGCAAAAAACCAAACCAACAATTTACACCATTCCTAGCACTTCAAAATTCAAGACCATGAGAACAGAAGGGACCAGGGAGGATTAACCCATGTGTATTAACATAAACAGGTTGAAAACCAGTATTATAGATCCTCAGTGCAAAAATTAACACAACTCTGCATTCCTCACTTTGCTCTCTTTCCTACCCTGTACTTAACTCTCCACTCTGCCCAGGGGCTCCAGGCCTGTCTCTGCTCTGGAAGGAGAGGACTTCAGTCTGAAGGGGATGGGCTTCCCCTAGGCAAAAGCACATGTATTCACATGCAGTCTGCAGCACCGTCCTGGAAGGAGCATTTCTCATCCATGGTCAAGCAGCTGGTTCTGTGGGACCTGCAGGAGCTTTGTGTTAGCTCTGTGTAAGCTAACGAGGGACTGGGAAATCTTTCTCTGATGCAATAAGCTTGAATTTGTACACCATTCAGGTCAGTAGCTTTCCAGTATCTTCACATTTATAGCATTTGCCAGTTAACATGCAGGACACTAAATGGAAGGGATGTGCTAATCTGGCACAATGCTTAAGAAATGTTTTTGAATAAATACAACAAGCTTCAACATCTCAAAGGATTTCAAGACTATGTACTACCGTTCAAACAATGCCCAAGCAACACGTACTATTGCTAGCAGTACCATCCTGATTTCCACAGAAGTCAGGTAATTTCCCAATTCTGTTGCTTGCAATGGGCAATATTGTTCTTATCTGAGTACAGGGATTGTACCTCACTTGCGCCTCCTCTGTGACACTTCAAAAAGTTACTGCTGAAAAGCACTTGTGTAAGGCGTGGCGTGTTACTGAAAATACATGATATCCTATCAAATGGGAAGAATGGCACTGCAAATTGATTTTTAATAGTCCATTTGGGAGTTGTTAGGGATGTCCATAGTGCAAGTAAACATCTACTGCCTGCCATCAAGTAAACATCTACTGCCTGCCATCAAGTAAACATCTACTGCCTGCCATCTTGTCTGCCCATTGACAGCAAATTTTATATCAATTAATAAACAGCTTCCACAATACATTTTTTCACACACTTTATCTAAAGGTATGTGAAGTAATTTATGATATAAGTTAAATATACTATCCAAAATACAAAACCAGCTCCAATCCAGTTTCCTTACTGTAAGGTCATTTACCACATACCTTATTTATATTTCATGAATACCTCAAGGCATAAATAGGCATACTAAGAAATCAACAACCACTTCTACAATTAGGTAATTGAGTCTGCAAATTGCAGTAAATATCCACAGTTCCTGGCTATCAACTAAAGGTATTATTCAGAAAAGACTCAATCCAAAGGGAATGCACAAGAAAGACTGAAAAATAGCTATGTATGTGCCATTCAAACGAATACAAAAATTTACTTCAGGAGACAAGAAAGATATTGCTTGGAAAATTATTATTGATTTCAATTACTGGAGAGGTAAAGCAAAATTATTAAACAGAGGAATCAAAATGTTTGAAGTCTAACAGCTGGAAGAAAAAAAAAGGCATTGAGAAGAATATGGCTTTGAAGACAGGACAGAAAATAATATGCCATCTATGAAATGATACACAAAATGGGTAAGTAAGGGCCCCTTCACAGCAAGAGAAACAACTAGAAGCTGTGAATCCCAGTGACTCTCAGATGCCAGTGGGATGGAGAGGCAAAAGACTGTTGTCAGTTGTCAAATGGTATAAAACAGCACATCCAGAACCAACACATGATGCCGACTAATGAAAGAGGTGATGAGATTTGTCACTGCGAGAAGGCCTGAGCAGACCACCTAAGCACATCTGTCTTGATACGCAAACAATGGAGGCACCCACACAGGCGTGTCTTGGTACTTGGAAGTATGTGGCAGTTGCAGCCAGAGTGACTGAAAACAGTATTTGTTTCCCTTCCTGGTTTTGCCTTGTTTGCTACACTGTTGCAACATTATTCTCTATATTTCTAAAACCAATTTCTGCTCTGAAGGACAGACAGGAAAACAGTGCAGGGAGAAGAAACAAGTGAAGGAAGGAGAATGAGAGGGACTGGAGATCCAAGGGGAAAATACGTCTTGTGCAAACACGGACGGTATCAAAGCCACTTGTGAAAAAGTAACCAGCAGGAGCAGAGGAAGGACTAGCTGAACTAACAGACAAATAGCAGAAGATATCATAAGCAAAATGCAAAGAACGGAGGGATGTGACTTCAGAAGAAAACTGCTAAAAGATGGAAAGAACGAAGCAGCAGTAATGCTATTACACAGTCCTTATAATCACACTTCTCCAAGACCTGAGAACATATATTATCTCTAATATGGTATAAGCAACATTCATCCCAGTAGCCTTAACTTCAGAAACAATTCTGCCCTGGTGCCTATGAACTAGTTAGAATTCCCATTTTGAAAACCTCCAAGTCCAAATAGCCAAAGCAAACAAGGAAAGGAATATTAAGATATCGAGGGTTTCTGAGAAATACATGTTTAAAACAGCAGTAAGGAACTACTTATTAACAATTTATCATATGCATCTTAAAACTCATTCTCCATAGAAATAGGAATCAATATGCCATTGCATCCAAAGCCAAGTAATTTTAAATGTAATTAATCTTCTATTCCATGGAAAATATATAGAGCTGGTAAAACTGTGCAAGAAAAATATCGCTCTTTACAGGCAGTGAAAAGGCAGAAACGTTTAGACCTAATTTCCTTTTTTACCTTTTTAAGAAATAGTTTTCTTCCATTATTTCTACAGATTAAAAAAAAACACATTTCAGCAGCTTTCTATAAGTCTAGTCCTCCTACAGTTTCTTCTACAGTTGGGCTCAAATACATCACAAGATACATGAAACAGAAAAGGATGGGTCCAAGATGCACTGATGTTAAACAAACACGTTCTTTCTCATTTTATCTTTAACACTAAAATGTCAATTAGATCTTGACTGTTTTCCATAAAACTACAAAAATTCTTTGAGTTTTGTTGGTTTTCTGTTGGTTTACAACAGCTCCTGCAACTGCATTCATAATTTGTAAGAGAACTGCCCTCCTATAGCACCTGCTTTTAATACTTCCACATAGATTTATCTTCTGAAGTTCTTGCTGCAGCAAATTGCATCAGACTTACTTCATGGAACAAAGCTGATATGAAGTACCTGGCAAGGTTTCTCCATGACTTCAATTAGTGATGATCACATTAACTCATCTCTTCAGAAAAGCAGAACTTAGCATAACATCAAGTGAGAACAGACTCAGATTGTCTGCCTCTAAATGCCTGATGGTTTCTCCTTACTTTACAAATGAGCGTTCCAATTTCAGCTTAATACAATCCTGTAGGTAATTTTGCTCATACAAAGTGACACACTAATGCAACACATTCAACAGGTCACTCACAGCATTGGCCAATACAAGAGAGATCTTTACACTTCAGTTGAAATGGTTTTAGGTGAAGGTTTGAATTAATTTTACAATTAAAGCAAATATATTCTCTGCAATTGTCAATCTTTTATTCAAATTTACCCTTAATTTCTCAACTTTTTCTCTGAATTTACCCCAAAAATTCCTTGAGGCTTCACACAGATTGCCTTTTCAATTTCCTTTCACTTTTCTTTCCCTCCTCCCCAAAACTACAGAATAAAGTTTACTGGAAGGCAAAGTACATTTTATCCAACAATGTTAACAAGTGGAAGCTCATTCTGTGACAAAGGCTAAATTATGTTTTCCAGGGGTCCCATTTGCCAGGAGTACAATACTGCAGACTGTCATGGTTTCTAGAGATTATGCCTGAAGATAATACAGAGTCATCAACACCAGCCCATAAACAGTATGGGAGGAGACCTAAGGCAGAGAGCTGAAGATCAGGAAGGGTGCAGTGCTTTTGAGATTGTATTTAGGACGCATGAGCTGTTTACTGCTCAAGCAAGTAGCCTTAAGAACACACCTTTCATTCAGTACATTCCCTGGCTCACTGCCCCCTGGAAGAAGCCAGAAATACTCTAATTGCCATCCCTCCCGACCCTCTGTCCTTTTTGCTAAGCCTGGAAGAACAAAACATGGTGACACTGATGCAAAAGGATGTAACGCTTCATAGGCAAGAAGTAAAACATGGATTTGAGCAACACAGAGATAGGCCCAGGAAGGCTCCCCTTTACAACTGCACAGACACAAGAAAGGAGATAACTACACACATGCTTTGGGGGTATGCGTATTCCCACATTTCTGCACAGGCTTTGCAGGAACTTGGAAACACCTACATACTTTGAATGAACTCAGGACAATTCAATGGCAGGCTCATTTTGAAATTTTGACCATACAGGAAAAACCCTGCATTTAGACATGTACACCTCTTAGTCCAGGACTGATCCACATAAGAGCATATATGTAGTTATTGGGTTTTTTAATATACAGCTTCCTCTTGGCCAGATCCCCAAAGCTGTAAGTTACACATTCTGTTTCTAATATATGCCATAATTTGGTTTTCCATTTTTTTTCCATAAAATGCTAAGTTTTATTGTGCCAACAACATAGCTAAATTCTCCCCCTTTAAATAAAAGAAAAAAGTCCTTAAATTGCAATTTATATTCATGCATATCCTGAGCTAAAAGCAAAAACTGTTCTGTTTGATGGACCAGAAAAAGCCTACTCTTGATTTCTGTACAATGATGGAATTTCTTTTTTTCCTCCACCGGCTTTTCTACTTCCCAAACTGGACACATTCCATCCTTTATGTCAAATGTATCAAAATAAAACCTGCCTCCAGCTGCCAAAACAGCTCTAAGGAGAAAAAAGGAAGGGAAGGGGGGGGAAGGAGGAGGGAAAAAAAAAAAGGGGGGGTGTGGAAAACCAGAGGGGGGTGGAAAACCAGAGCAGGGGTAAAAAAACGGAGCGGGGTAAAAAAGGAGGGTAAAAAAAAGGAAAAAAGTCAGGCTTTTGACTGCTATCATGAAGAGCTGATGACCATCTATGAAATTACATCGATTTGTTGCAATATAGTAACATTGAACACAACTAAGACAAACAATGCATGGTTTAATGCAATGGGTAAAAAAATGCACACGTTTTCAATGCAGTCCATAATCCAAACAAAATAGGGATAAACAACAGAATGATGATTCTTTATACTCTCAAATGTTCAACAGAAATCTCTCTTGTTTAGTTACAGAGAAATTTTCCACTAACACCTGACGATCAAACTAGATGCGTCCTTCTGTCAACAAATTCATTCTTACAATTCACAATCTTCTGTACTTACAAGCAAATTCTTATTACATCAAAAGATGACTCCTCCATTCATTGCATCCCACCTCCAGCAATAACATGGATTGAGTCAAGTATGTATAAACTGATGGGTGGAAAACTGCCTTTTCAACACATACACAGCCATTCTTAAAACACTTTCAACAAGAAAGAGACACCACTCAAAATGCCTGTCAATGGCAAAGCTGAGTAGGAACTGAATACATTTCCTCTGGATATCGATACGGTGCATACAAGAGCCTGAATATCCCGTTGTAGAGCTGGATTTGTGTGGGCAGTTACAAAATAGTAAAAAGACAAGGGAGCAGAAGCACTATGAAAGCACTGCTTTCAAACAGGCACACATCCTACACAGTAGTAACACTCTTGGAAACCAGAAATTGGATCTGGGCCAAAAGCATGAGTTGGATGGTGAGAGAAATCTGCAGGACAGCCTTCTGAACAACCACTGACTAAACCAAGACTGGAGATACTTGCAAGAGAACTTCTCTGTGACCAGAGAAACAGGGCATTCGTCATCTCATAATATGAACAGTACTGCATAAGATACCCACCAGCATTTTTTTCCAGCATAACAACCACAGACCCTTGTATTTTGGTTTATTTCATAGATTAAAGAGAGGTAAAAGTCACACCTTTTGTTGTACAGCTTTCTTGACAAACTCCCAGATTAGCACTTCATTTCTGAGCACTGTCAGTTTTTGGCAGTAGTGTACATGCATTGCAAACTTCTAAGCACCAAGAGGCAAGTGCTGCAAATAGAACTGGAGAAAAACAACTCAGTGATACCACCTATGTGATGTTTACTACTTCTTTTTTGGCACTTTTGGGGGTGCATTTGCTACATTGTGATATGTATAGTATTGACTAAAAGAAAAAAGCATAATATAAGATTTTCTTACACCATGTTATCAGCATTTCTCAAAAACGCTAAATTAACACCACTGAGATTCAACACTGTACTTCTGTGAAGCACATTTTAGGTTACAGTACAACAGCCTCAGTGATGTCCCCAAGGATACTTCTCCAGCAGCACTCTTGCTCCTCACAGCAGACTGAAAATAAGGAGCCAAGCATGAACTTTACGTGGTATTGGATTTCATGCAGTTTTGTGGAAAAGATAAATGACGAGTACAATGAGGTCAGGAGATTTATTTTCTTTTATCTAAGAGAAGCTTCAAAAAGACTAGAAACAGTACAACTAGCTTCTATAGGTGACAAACTGTCACAGTTGTTCTGACCTAAGTCTACTGATTGGTTTTATTAAGTGAGCAAGTAACAAAACCAGCTCATCTCAGCATAAGAGTTTACTGATGATTTACTAAAAGGCAAACACGTTATCTACATTCCTCTGCTGCTTTCATTCACGGTATGCTTATTTGATTGCAACACTGAAACCAGAAAACTACCTCAAAACACACCTAATATTCAGTATTGCAGGATGTTAACCTGCTATGTGTCTTACTACATAAAAAAAGTTTGTCACCTCTGTAAGAGGTATTGCTAGACACATTCCCTAAACATGCATCAATGCAGCTTTCTCATCAACACGCACTCAGTGCTCATTCATAGACTGTTTTAGATTATAAAACCAGAATTTAAGGAGAATCAGAAAGAGATTATCTGAAGATTGAAAGGGATATGATATTCCTGTGACTATCACAAGCCTCCATATGTTTAGTTATTGATGTGTTGGCTGCTATATGATGATCAAAAGTGAGTATCTTTTATGCTATTTTGTATATTTGCAGAAACAAGAATCAGCTGATTTGGACCCAATCATCTTTTTTTAATTGCTGATAGAGACATGTGGTCTCCAACTGAAAAAAGTAAAAGCCTATAAAAGTGACATAAAAAATAGTCCCTGATGAATTTAGGGTGGCTGTGCAGAAAAGGGAACCATGACCTGATTACCTAATTCTCACTAATTTTTCTGAAAGCATGTACTCTGAGGTTAAGTTTAGACTCAAGGTCTTCAGAGTATTAAGTAGGACAGCATGCGTAGATCTTTAACATTTTCAAAATATTTTTTTCCAATTGTAACATTCCTATATATGGCTGAATAGCTCATTCTGAAGTTCTTCATGTCACCACCTTTTCCTATTAAGCCCAAAGCCCAACTCCTTATGTTGTCTAAAGAAACATGGTTATTAAATAAAGATGCTGTGGTCAGGCACTCCAGCCTAAAATATCATGCAGTTACAGGATTTTATCTTCACAAAATCCTGAGTCCCTGGAGAAAAACTGTTCAGCCTACAACTAGCTCCAAACTTTGACATGTTATTAGAAAAACATTATTAAAAATGTGAAATCAGTTTAAAAGGATGTTTCATTTATATTAGGCATTTTTATATGACTTCAAGCAAAAACTGAATGTCCAGCTGCCAGACACTAACCTGTAAAAAGCACTGGTGCAGCTAGCATAGGATTATCATCCACTGGATGGTTACAGAGGTAAGAGTTTAAAACCTTTAAAACAAGTCAAACATTGCTGTAAAAGTGAACACCCACACATCTTGTGCTGCATCTCACTCCGATTTCTTGCAGCTGTCCCATACTGCACCACTACCCAGCACATTTCACTGGGAAACACACAAATGAAAAGACGGGTCTTAAACACAGCCCTGCACATGCCAAACCCACGATTTCAGCACTGCGTCAGATAGTGACTTTTAAAGAGCCACCACAGCCAAGCCCGTCTTCACACAGCCCCTTGTACTTCAGTTTGGGAATATCTAACTAACATACATCTTCCAAACAGAGGAAAAATAAGCAGACTGTAGCTTGGGCTCCACATCAGCCTAAACTTTTCTGTGCCGAGGTGGCTGTAGCTGCTGCTGAGTTCTGGGAGCTATATAATGTTAACGTAATTTTCCTCTATGACAAAAATATACCGTAACACAGCTGCTGCATCACAGTCAGCATTCAACAGGTTTCACTGGGTTTGGTCAGATACCTCATACTGATACATTTTCCTATGTAATTGCGGTAACAAAATGGTGAGGAGAGATAAAGTTATTTCTTGCCTTATCTGCCCAACTGTTAGTTCAGACCTGATCATATTTCTTCTTCACAGGCCTATGAAAAGGTTTGGTCTTAGGGGTCCAGTTCCAGGCCAAGAAATAATGTTCTTGGCTTTTACCATGTAAAAGAGAAGGAAGCCTTAAACAGAATTTTCCCAAAGCTGTGTGGAACAGGCATTAAACTGGAGAAGCTTAATCTTGATGTAAAACTGAATACAGTCTTACTCTAAAAATTGTGAGGAGAAAATGGTAGGGAGAAAAGATCAGTCAAGCTGGCAGGTTAAGAGCAGACAGGGGAAGACAAACAGAATCACAGAATCATTTAGGTCGGAAAAGACCTTTAAGATCATCAAGTTCAACCATAAACCTAACACTGCCAAGTCCACCACTAAACCATGTCCCCAAGCACCATACGCCTTCTCAATACCTCCAGGGATGGTGATTAAGCCTGTTCCAGCGCTTAACAACCCTTTTGGTGAATAAATTTTCCCTGACACCCAATCTAAACCTCCCCTGGAACAACTTGAGGCCATTTTCCCTCATCCTATTACTTGAGAGAAGAGACTGACACCTTGCTACAACCTCCTTCCAGGTCGTTGTAGAGAGCAAAAAGATCTCCCCTCAGTCTCCTTTTCTCCAGGCTACACAACCCCAGTTCCCTCAGCTGCTCCTCGTAAGACTTGTTCTCAGACTCTTCACCAGCTTCGTTGCCCTTCTTTGGTCACGCTCCGCACCTCAATGTCTTTTTTGCAATGAGGGACCCAAAACTGAACACAGTATTCAAGGTTCAGCCTCACCAGTGACAAGTACAGGGGGATGATCACTTCCTTGGTCCTGCTGGGCACACTATTTCTGATACAAGCCAGGATGCTGTTGGCCTTCTTGGCCACACTGCTGGCTCATATTTTACTGGCTGTAAACCAACACCCCCAGGTCCTCCTCCACCAGACAGCTTTCCAGCCACTCCTCCCCAAGACTGTAGCATTACATTGGGTAAATGATGACAGTCACATGGCAGCGTCAAGCTGTCTCTCAAAGTACCAAAATGCTGCATCTGTAGAAGCCTGTGAGTCACTGTTGTGCCATGCTGAGAATACTTATTTAAATGGATTTTGCCTGAGAGACCTGTCCTGATCTATAACCCAGTATCAAGGTGGTTTTATGCAACCCTCTCCACAATTACAGTTAAAAAGTAACACTCTGTTTATGACATTTCAGTTTCAAAAGTGAAGAAAATTGGTCTTTTCAAAGTAAACCCATTACCACTTATCAAAGGCAAAATACAGTATGCCAACATGTGTACCTTCTTTTTTAAAAAAAATAAGGACACATGAGGAATACCTCAGGAAATACTTTAGAATTTCTGTGTGGGTGAGTGGAGTAGAGAAGGAATAGCAATATAACCTTATCCTTTAGTGTTATCCACAGAATGTAAGTCAGCCTACTCCAATGGAAATGCAAAGTGATATCATGTGAATGTTGAGTATTATACTTTCTATAAAGCCCATGTCAAAATGTAATAAATTAGAGGAACTCAGATTTTAATTTCTCAATAACTGCTATTCTGTGAAGTGTGTGCAGGATGCATTTATTTCAATATAAAACAATGAGGAAAATGTCCTTCTTTCCATAGATAAACTATTTGTTATCTAATAATATATGTATATTTTACTATGTAAAAGAATAACCTATTTTTAACTTCGCATTTTCATGCAGTTTATGGAGAAAATACTTTAAAACAGGAAATCAGAGTCCATTTCCTGTTTTAACAAGGATAATCCCTTGACCAGTAGGCACAAATATTCATTCCTATTAATTAGCACACTATTCATCCTATATTTCAAAAATTAATGAAAGAAAGCAAGTTGCTGGGAACATTATTAAGTTCAAAACATCTTTCATCTTATTTATCCAGAACTCAATAAAACTGTTCAAACACAGACTTGCAGCCTCCAGCTAGGTTCCTGCTATTAGCCTTAAATCACTTTTAGAGTTGCAATAACACTAAGTTGCCAAACTCAAATATACAGCTATCTACATCTGGTAGATAGTTTGTCTTACTGAACAATGTGGAAAAATTTCAGTCATTTGACCCAAACCGTAAAGTTTTTTGCTTCTTACCAAGGAATCAATACTTTTTCTGCAAATCAGCATTTGAAAAGCGTATCTGGAATATTGTTGAAGAGAATTTTTTTTTCTTTAAGTAAGCATAAGATAGCCTCTCAAAAAATATGCATACAGACAGGAGTTTTAAAAAAGTAAATATTTCTTCCTTAGTGAATGACTGAATCTCTAAATTTCCCATCTGAACCACAAAGTACCTTTTCAGAAACTGTGACTTTTTTCACCAGAGGAAGCTTATCAAGATGAACAAACAAAAATAGGGAGCATGAAACATAATTTTATTTCATGCCTATATGGTAGACACTGCTGCACCATGGAGAAGCTGCTATGAGATGCATGATTCAGCCACCTGCTTCGCTCTTTGCCATGAAGAGCGCCCAGCAAGGCATTAACTAACTGCTCAAACTCGCACGTGCCTGTGTTTCCACTGCAACATCCTTATTTCATGTCTGAAGTCATGCATAAAATCTAAGGGCAGTGGTCCAAAGTTGCTGCTGGCGTCTGTCCAAGTGGCACTTTCCACTTTTAACTGATACATCTTTGTTAATAGCAAGTCCCATGCAAATAGGCTAATGTACATCGTTCAAAAAGCCTTTATCTCCATATGGAATAGCAGTCTCTTGATTTCTTCCTTTCTTAACCGATGCAGTTATATCTATTCTTGCCTGGGATCACGGACTGTAAATCAGAGACAAAGCAATGAAACAGATAGAAAACACAACCACACTTACGGTTAGGTCTTACTGGAACAGACAGCAAGGATCTTAATGACTCCCAGACTCTCTATAGGCCTTGAGCAAACTATGGTTTCACAGAGGTGCCCCCTTTGGCTGCATGCACGCCACAGGTGATTCTCATTTTATTTGCCTACACTAATGGCATTTGCAAGCCTAAGACAGCTGCATTGAATTCATTACATACAATTTCACAGGTCTGATGAGGGCAAGACATTAACAAACACACTGAAGAAAACTGTTTCAGAGCATAATGAGTTATCTTTGTTCCAGCATCACTTAAACTTGTCCACACTAGCCAGGCACTACCCTTGATCAATGAATCCATACTGCCTGAGCTGATGTGTCAAGTCAGCTAATCTTAACTGAAAACATGTGCTAAAGCACTTGTGATCTAGGCATACCAGTTTCAAAAATTCCTCTGCAGCAGCTCTGACCTACCATACCTTCCATGGAGACAGCACAGCTGACCATGCCCTCTGCCCCTTTATATGCAAAGCAAAGGAGGCTAGGTAAAATTCCCTCTACCAGGGATGGCAGGCTATCAAAGTGCGCTTTCAGGGTATCACTAAAGTGAAACATGAATGTCACTTTTTGTACTTGTAAATAAGCATCTGTTTTAAGGGACCTATTTAGATAAACTATTTTAAGTGAACAGTGACACTCTTATTATTTAAGTCTAAGAGCTTGAATACAGTGTTACATTTCTATAGATTTATTTAATATAAATATATTAGGAAAATATGACCTGATTAATACCAGAAATAAACTAGCTTCATTTTTGTTACTAAAAAGTTAATTTTCAAGTGTTTAGAGCCAAATGTAAACATTTGCATCAAAAAATTCTCTGACAAGGCTTAAAATACATTAAGATGGGAAAATAACGTGGACAGTCTGAATAAAAAGAACAAATTTTACAATGGTCATACTGGAATTGTTTATAATGGAGGCTGTATTGAGAAAAATATCATCTAATCTAAACATTAAATAGCTTACCAGACCACAGGGTCTGTTTTCTTCTGATATGTTGTCTAATGGTTTCATCCTGTCCCAAAACAACAAGTCCTCCTCCAGCTATTCAGTTTGCTGAAATAACACACATGCCTACAGAACTTCTTTTTTCTTCTTAATAGCAAACAGTTCTGCTAACTACAACTGCTGGACTTGGAGGAATATAATGCTAGGTTGAAGGAAGCTGTAATAAACTGCAAATTAATTTTGCGGATATGGCCAGCAATGGGACCTCGTCTTTCATTTGGAAAAGACAATACATTGTAGTATATTATAATGTAGGTTAAATAATGCTTAGTAGCAAACAAACAGAGCAGTCAAGAGACACAGCATGAAATACACAGCATCTAAGTACTTTGACTCCATTATCAAGATATTTCCAAATGCCAGTGGAGGAAAAAAGGCTGCTCATTTGTTTCTTTTTTTGTGGGTCTAAGATCCTTTGTCTGTGTCATAGCTATGGCAGGGAGGTGCAATGATTTGACCAAAGTATATTTACTCTGTATTTCCAAAAAGCACTGGCTTATGCACATCAGTTTAAAGCAGTTGAAATAAACAGCAAATGCTCAGAGCATATGGAAATTTCTGAACTATCTTTTAAATACATTATTTTCTATGTACTTTCAAGAGGTATTACAGAGACAATAATAAATTTTTCAAGCCAGCTAAACACTACTCCTTTCCTCTGCAATTTAAAAAAATCCTTAGTCATCAGCAAGGCATGTTCTGCTCTCCTGTAACATCCATCAATTACTCCCATGACTTCTTCCTGGCTAGATCTTAGATCATGTCATTGTTTCAGCTGACGCTTTTGGAATATCTTCAAATCTCTTTTACCCTCATGGCTTTTATTTCAGTACCCTCTCCCAGTTCTCCATGTACATCTTGGATGTGTCTTCAAATCATTTCACAGGTATCTCCTCCCAATGGTATAGCTCTCAATTTAACTTACTTATTTTCCTTTCCAGCCAACCCCATCTTTCCAATCTTCCCCTCAATCTTCTATTCCCATCTTCTCACCACAAATGGCTGTAGTCATTCTTGAAGCTTAACTGTCTCACAGTTCACACACCTGGGACATTCCCAGAGGCTGCCATATACCCCTTTTCATCATTATCAACAACTTTTTCCTCATCCCTTCATTCATTTGGGCCTATTTTGACCCTCTCTGGCCAACCCAATACCACCACACCCACTTCATGCAATCCACCAAGGAACACAGGTGGATTTGCTGTTATTACACTAACCATCTCTCAGCCTCTAGCTTTTAAACACAACAAACTAAAGCTGGCTGTCCTCACCTTCACTTCCAGCCATTGATTTTACCTATGTGCTCACCCCCTGCCCCGTCAATCCTACCCTGAACAATTCATCAGCTTTCCATTCAGCATTTCTGCATGTGCACACCTGGTCACTGTACAGGAACGATGTGCCCTGTGTAATTCAGAAAACCTCTCCTCCTTCCCAAGAGACATTACACCAACTGTAATAAATGCAAAGGCACATCATCTAACACAGGAGAGCGTGGGCTTTTCTTTTCCTGTTAGCATTTTTCAATTTAGAACTACACAGTTGCTAACCTACATTTCCCACGTGAATTTAACTTCATAGCTTTCCTTCTCTGTTGCTTTTTCCACACTTACTGTAGTTATCACAAAACCAGCTTGTGGAGTCTGTGAGCACCTAGCTACAACTAGGTAGCTGTTTTTTACAACTAACTGTTTGGGGACTTCTGAGCTCTGCCACAATAGAGCAACTACACAACACCAGAGGCAGGTGCCAAATGCCACATCAACAAGGATTTTTTGGACTGAGGGAGTTCAGAATACGTAGCAGAGCACTACTCCTTTGTAAATGATATAAAATTGCATTGTAAGCTAAATGCTTTATAGGGCAAATATCTCACCATCATATGTTTTTGAAAATCACCCTATGTTACAGAGATCATCAGGATGAATTAGGCAATCCACCAGTAATTATTCAGCTGTCCCATAAGACAGCCTGAGAGAAGTGACAAAATGACAGGGGACAACTCGGGCCTCATGCACCACCAGGAAACTGCAATTCCACTTCAGATGGGCCTGGACTCCATCTTATGTTCAACAGACACCCTCAAAACTTAAGCTCTTAACCACTATGAAAGAAGAAATTCATTCAACAAGGAAGAATATTTTCCTTCTAAAAGTACTCATAAAAATATTTACTTTCAGGGTCTCTTCCCTCTTACAATATTCAGGTAATATTTTAGCAGAACAGTCCTGGCTCTCACCTACAAGCAAATTAGAGTTTTATTGCTCCAATAAACCGATTTCAAACCACAGTGGCTCACCCTAAGAGTTCCTTCCCAGAGAATATAGTTTCAGAACTAGTTCCAGAGACTTGAACTGCTTTCTCTATGGGGAGAAAAATAATACTTCTGTAATATACCAACCTTTCTTCAGATATGTTGATATCTGACGGATGTCAGTTAATTGTGAGAATTTGGGAGTTGGTGTGGCTCCAAAGGTCCACACATTTCCAAAGGGACCTTGCCTGTAATTTTAATCCATTAAAACAAAAGTGTATGGCTTGAAAAGAGTAGTATGTATTTAAAAATCTCACTGTGATTCAAACACAGATATATTACTTGCACCAGTAACTTGCACCAGTCACTTCACAAAGGCAAAAGACAACAGGTTTTACTTCTATGACCAGCCTGCATTCTTACACATCACATGAAAGAGAACAGAAATGTGGCTGAATGTGAGAAAGCACCAAACTGCAATGGCTTTTTGGGTGGGGGTGAAGAGAAACACACATACTACAAAAATCTAATAATTCTCCACCCAAGCATTGCTAGTGAATGACCTCACTGGTTTCCTACATATACTCCAGCAGCCTTCCTGCCATCACTCTGCTGAGCCAAGCAGTGATGTCAACAGTCCACCTGTGAGAGTGATGTAGCCCTCTGGGTCATGGTCGCAGAGAACTTGGATAAAAGCTGTGCCAGTGTTAATTAAATTCACCTCTTGTTTCACTGCTGATTTCCTCCGATAAGGCTCAGCTCATTTTTCCTGGAAAGACTTCCATGCTGTAAGGAACCAGAGCCAACCATAATACAAAACAAATATTGCTTAGAGAATATGAAGACAACATGTTAATATTTAGTTTAAAAAACAAAATTTGCCCATCAGTGCTGGGGCAAATACAAATCTCATTATTTTACACGTGCTAATGACAAGGTTAAACTACAAATGCTATTTACTGCAGATAACTTATCTTTCAGTGATACTTATCTCTTTCATTGTAATACTATTCATGACTAAACTGGAGCAGAATTCTAACAACCTGCTTTACCAATGGTAAGTTCTGCTGGGTTAGAGTGCAAGGAGCTCATCCAGTAAGAAGTATGCTTTGAGAATGGAGCTCAACATCTAATTAGCATCAGAATTATCACAACAACTTTAACAAAGGTATTGCCCAATAGCATTTATTCTGCTATCAAAAAGGTCTTAGCTGTAAGAAGGCTCTAAAGCAGCTTCAGTATTAATGATCCTTTTCCATTAATACAAGTAGCCAGCAAGTAATGAAAGGAAAAAATACATGCTACTCCTTTTTTCCTATATAAAGAAATATAATCCACGGTCACGACCGGATGCTTTCACCATATGCTGTCACCAGGATTTCTGTAATCCTTCTGCTCATAGCATCTGACCTTCAGCCACTTTAAGCCTTCAAGACATGTCCTTTTATACTTGCTTTGTTCTTGTAGACAATTTTCAGATAGCTTTATTAGTAAGAGAGCTGTCAACAGAAGACTCTCAGTTTTGGAATGTGACATCAAAAAATATTCCTTCTTGCACAACTTAGAAAGTACCATAGCCCTAAGACTTAATTGCTGACAGCAACGCACACAAAAAAATCGGAATATGGCAAAACAGAAAAGTGATCTCAAAAGTAGTGGTACAACTCTATTATAGAGTTTATTTCCTGATGATCAGAACTCTCAATTCTGAAAGGCAGCAAGTTGGACCACTTGCCATGAATTTCATTCTAGAGAAAGAATTGCATGGGAAGGATGTTAGGAATACAGTCATATTCACTCATTCATTTTGATTTGTAGCAATTGCGATAGTTCCAAGGAGTATTCTGTCCCACATTCCTGAGTGTTAGCAAAATTTTCCAACCAACCAATCCATGTCTATTTATATTTTTAGCTCTTGGGGATCTTATGTTTATATAGTATCCTGCCCCACAAACTCTCTTGGAATACATAACACTAAGAGCATACTGCCTATACAGTTCCTGATATTGAAAGTTCTATGGCTATACGACCTCTCACCAAAATCAGAGTAACTAACTTTGACATATTTTTTACATTCTCACCACATAAGAAAGCCCATATATAAAATGTCCTTCATAAAAGAACCGTATTTTTTGGTTCTAGGCAGAAACTGAAAGTGGGAGGTAATCCTTCAACTGGTCTATACTGCTCCTATGGACAGTTCCCATGGATTTATGAGGCTGAACTACAGCTAGTTTTTGTTAAAGTGTGAAGAGTGTGACTCATTCAGAATGCACAACCCAAGAACATTTTACTCTGACATCCTACAGAATAGCTCCCTCATGGATTTGGGTAGTTACTGTCCATTCTTCACATTCACTCCTTCTCACAACTTTATGACATAAAACTTCCAGTGCAAACTTGAATCCAGGCCATGAAGGAGACACTAGAACTTCTGACAAATTTTATTATGTCACCAGCAATTAGAATTTGGTCTTGCACAATTTAAATACACAGCTGTGCTTCCCGTCTGGTGGATGCGCATAGTGTGGCCATGCAGAAGGAAAGCATATCCCCAAGTCCACTGAGTTAACGTGACACAGCTTCCTGAACTCCAGGAACTCTCCTGGTCAGAAAGTACTTCCTTCCTTGTTTCAAACACTTGATTGTTTCAGGGGGAATGCAAAACAATAGATTAGAAACTTTCAACCTTTCCTAAGTGTACTGCTACACAAGGAAATCAGGCCATGATCTGGGAAGATGAGATAACATTGGGAGAGTACTCTTTTCGGAAATGCAATGGTTTTTGCATCCCTTCTCTAGCACCATCCCATGAATCAGCTACATGTAAGTAATAATTCATGCTATGAGATGTCAGATGCAGTTCAACTACTGTTTGGAGTAAGATGTACATGGTTGGCAAAAGGCATGAGCTAAATAGCTTCTCAGCTACTTTGATAAATCTTGTCAGGGAAGAAAATATCAGGAGCTTTCTAATCTGAGTGTACTTTTAAGGACAGGTAGAAGGAAAGGATGACAATTGCCTCTTTTTATCACCTCATTGTTTAAATCTCTAGAAAGGACAAAGAATGAGCTACAACTTCTGCAGTTAGAAATCTATCCCCTCCCACCATAACTTAGTTTTACAGAACCAGCAGAGATGTTCACAAGGACTGGGAATAGATCAGGCTCATCAGCTGAAAAGTAATAATTTTAATCATACACTTTTTCCTAACACGATTCCTTTCATCTAAATACATTACTGAATGTTTTGTAACGATGGATGAAAGATTTAATATTTAGAATACAATCACGTAACTACAGTTATTTACAGACTGCAATTTGATAAGGAAAGACAATGGACTTGTAAATTCATTTTCCTGCAGCATTAGGGTGCCTAAGTATCCCAGACTAATTGAAGAACATCAGAAAAGGAACCAACGACAAGAGCCATTCTCTCCAGACCCCATACTCAAAGGTCTTACATTTTCCTAATTCTCTTTTCCTATCAATGTAGAGCTACAAAAAGTGTGAGGATAAATTATTAAACACCCCAAAACTCACCTGGTTCTACACATTATTTTTAGAGTCAAACGGGAAATCCACTTCCCTGACAATCTGGGTCAAAGGGAGTGATTGAATTGAATACTCTGCACTCACCGTTCCTACCAAAGGGTAGATGAATCCTGCCCCAATACTGGCTCGCACATCGCTAATCGGCAGAATGAAACCAGTGGGAACACCCTTCCTCTCAGGCTGATGGGAGAGGGATAGGTGAGTTTTTGCCATACAAATGGGAAGATTTCCAAATCCCTAACAAAAAAGGGAAATAAAATAAAAATGTTTTCAATATTACAGTAAAGACAGAATATGTTTTCACTTTGTTATCAGTATCTTCTAGAAACCCTAAAATCCACATAGCAATAGTTACCCTCAGTTTCTTAGCAATTAATATTTCAGAAATGGACAGAATACTGTGTTTCACATGCTATTCTCTGTCAGTTCAGGCCTCTGTCTCCTTGCTGTAGTGATATCCAGTTTCTAGAGTGGGTTCTCAATCTAGAGTTAGGTGCAGAAGTTGCCTACATAACGGCTAGAGTGTGCTATTTTCAGAAAGGGTGTACAATGCGTACCACACTGAACAAAAAACCTACAGCAACTCAGTAAAACTCCAGTATGGTGCTTCTCTCTGGGCTTTAACAACCTAGTTAGATACCTATTTGAGACCAGGATTCATACTGCAAAACTCTCTAAGGGTAATGATGCTTTGCTCTGTTTTTCAACAAGACAAAAACTGCATGAGGTGATGGCACTCACTTCACTAATGACAATGCAGTAGTTACTCAAAAAGTGGGAGAAAATCAGGGGAAAGCTCTCAGCATCACCCCTCACACTATTTGTCTCCCAGGTTATTGAGTAACCTTGAGTCACGCACCTTCCACTCTTCTGTTCAATTCCTTGACAAACAGAGATGCAATTCACAAGGCCAGGAGGAGAGGTGGCACTGCAGCCTCTGCAGGTCAGTGCTGATGGCAATACTTCAGTGACATTGTGAAAATATATCCTAATACTACTAATGTTTAGATTAAAAAATGGATTAGAGAATCACAGCAGGAAAAGATAAAGACTTGGATTATTTTCTTCAAGTACACCAAGTAAGCTTTTCTTCCATCTAGAAAATCAAATTAATTCTCAGGAGATTTGCACTATAGAGAAGACAGCTATACTTCTGTCTGTGTGACCAGGCTGATAAAGTACACTCTCAGGAATTTTTCCATGACACATCATCCATGGTTTCTATGTTCCGACAGAAAGGCTCCAGTCATGTTTACGTGCAGAAGCCATTCCATTACAGAATATACATTCACCTCTCCACATGAAAAGAGTTTCAAAACTGTTTTCAGTCTATAATAAAGCCCTCTCCCACATGCTTTAGGAACAGTGATCTATTTCACCTTCTAGGATTTATAACCCCTTGAACAGAAGAAAAACAAAAGATTTTACAAGTATCAGGAGCTTTGTTTTTAATATGCATAGCTTTGCACAAGTCTTTTTGTGTCTGCAAACTTGTTTTTTGCTGTTACAAATACACATGTTAAAATTGGGCACCTTCACTAGCTGCTACTTTTGCAGATGTGCAGTTGTCACATTTAAGGCAGTAACCCAAAATTACTGCTCTGCATAGAAAGTATAGAGTTTCATCAACAATCTCAAAATTATTCCAAACACCGTATGTATCTTATTTGAGATAGCTTTCAAGGTTAAAACCATTCTGTTCTATCTAATCTAAACCAATCCATACTGATCTCCACAGTTTAGCACCATGGGTAAGCTCACGCCTTTTAGCAAAGCTTGACTAAACACTCTGATCTGAGAACCTTTTACACCCTGAGGTTTCCTAAGACTCTCATCCAGCAGGTACCTGACTGCATAATTCACTGGTGTTCTTACCTGCCGGGTATAACGATCAACTTGTGACTGCGCAGCGGGAGACAACTCTATATCCTGAGCTCCATACACCTTCTGAGCAATGATCCTTATTTTTTCAACAATAGGAAGCTGCAGAGACAAGGAAACAATACAAGGATGAACATTAGCCAAGAAAAACTAGGATCTTGTTTGCCGAGTGAGAAATCTGAATCTCTCATTTAGATTCATCCTTGTTAATCAGGCTTGCTGAAGCACGAAACAAAGGGCACTGGTGATGGATCTGATATTCAGCTACAGGTACATGAATCACAGTCATGATTTCAGCCACTCCATCTTTTAGGAACTGCACAATTTGTGCATTACAAAGTTAACAACATGATCTTACACTCTTGCCTAAAGTGGGGGAAGAAAATTATTGCCATGTAGTTTTAAGAATCAAGAGCTAACACACACTGCAGATACAAGGAGGCAAGCTTCACTGGGTTAACAGGGATCACTAGAGAAATACATTTCATTTCACAATAAAGACAATCTGTATAACGAGTGGACAAGACAAGGTAGCAGGCAGCCAGGGAAGGTTCCTCTGAGAAGCAAGGATTTGTAGCACAAAATTCCTAACCCATCAACTGCTCCTTTGATTGCAATTTTTTTTGTTTTTTTTTTTTATTCTCTTCTCACCTCCTATCCTTCCTAACATATGTATTTTGAACTGTAGCATCGATAAAGCACTTTGGGCACTTAAAATATTAAAGCATTCTAGGATACACTTTGAAATCACAAGTCACTAAGTTCAACCCCAGTCTCCACGTGTATCCACATCATGTCATTCAGCTCAAATTGAACTTGTGTTATGCCCTTAGGACTTCTACATTTTGAAGGTAGATGCAGACTCTCCCACCATTTGGGCTGTTAAACATCCTTTCACAGATTTTAATGAGACAGTTTTTTGAGATCAGATCAGATCAGACCGACAATTTGTGCCATCGTTTCTGTTTGTTTCGAGTGAACAGCTCCTTCCTCTTTCTCTCTCCTTTTGTTTTGAATGATGTTGGAGACCGCAATTGTGACTCCTAAAGTTTAGTTTGAACAGGCCAACCTCTTAAAGTTCTTTCAATAGCAACAGGATGATGGAAGAAGGATCATACCACCAGTTCAGCTACTTCAGTGCTGACCACAGACAGCCAGAGATGTGTGCAATACTTCAGGGAACACCCCATCAGTAATTTGTACTCTAGCATATTTAATTAACAAGACATGTGGAAGAAGTGTTGAAAAAATCTAAAGAGACACCACCTGTGGAAGAAGACCTGCTAATCTCAAGCAATACAAAAAGCACCAGAACACAAAATAGCAGTATTTCATTTTATTCCAACAAAGGCAAGAAATCGGTTTGTGAATAACAAACTCAATCTGGTGCATTTATAGGAAGTTCCACGGTTAATCACATTTTTGTAATGCCTGTCTAGAAGTAATGGTTTTCCTGCAAAGATACATCAGTTGAATGGTTTGTGACAGACTGACCTTCTTTGTATTTATGACTGAATTTTAGAAAAATTAAAGTTTAAAGTAGTCTGCCTTCACATTAATAAAGAACTCCAGTAACAGAGACATCATAAGAAAAGAACCTTGCCAGGCTTTCAAGTAGCTTAAGGCAGTTAAGAGCTACTAAGGCTCAAATAAAATCCCCCCTCAGATATGAAATTTCAAAGTGAGGTTTAAAGATGTTCCACAAGACATTTTCTGAACATGCTGATTATATGATTACTGAACCTTAATTGGGTGGAATGATGTCACATTCCTGACTTCAGGCTTTTTACAGGAATCCAAGAAGTGCTAAAAAATCTAATGAGGATTGGAGATAACACATTGCAAATATCCTTGATATAATTCCTGGAAGGATTAAGCTGAATGGAATACTCAGTGACATGGATAGTCATCACACGATGATACTTCTTTCAGGTTGATTTTTAAATATGTTCATACCCACAGCAGTTTTGAACGCAGTGGACGAAATGCAAAATGTGTCCATTAATTTGCCTTTTAGGTGCTGTTTGCTTGCAGTCAAGGACTAACAGCAACAGCAAAGGCAAAAGAAATTCCACTCCCTGTTCTCAGTAGGCCAACATCAAAACTAACAGCTTTCTGGTTAAATAAATCTCTGTCAATTCGTTGAGCTGGAGATGTTAATTTAGATTCAACTAGCATTTGTGTCAAAATATTTCAAACTAATTTGACAGCAGCATAATTATTATGCCCTTAGTCTCCTTTCAGGGACCATAACTGTAGTTTCCAAATGAAACCTAGCAGGGCTCTGGCTAACATTAGAGGACACTGCTTTAATGACAGTGGTGGCAGTCTGCTCCTCCTGGGATGTGTGCAACACCTTGCATGACTCAGTCCGAGCTGGACAGTCAGACAATATCCCTACAGACTTATGTTTTTGGTTTTGTTTGGGGTTATTGTTGTGTGGTTTTTTTTTTTTAACCAGAATTTCAGATATTTTTCAGGCCAGTACCCACACCTCAAACTTTGCAAATGTAACCTCAGAAGGCTCACCAGCGGGGCAGCAGTTGTGGGAGTTTGAATGGCAAACAAAAGTGGTTTTCTGAGACCATCACACATTTTTGCAAGGCACATGCATACAAATAGTAGGGCAATGTGCACGGTCTCAGAGGAGAATTTCAGCCTATTTAATCTCACAACACAGACAGATGAGTCCTGGCTGAGCCCAATTCAGACAGAAACCAGGAGGGAGGCAGGAATGCCCTCTACACATTAACACAGCCCATGCATGCACACACAATCAGACATGCTTCTATCCTAAAGTCTCGGGAGTAGGGAAAGGAGTACACTACACCGTGCTAAGGATCCACCTGTTTCCTAGCATTTAGTAGGATTTTAAGGGAATTATCTATTTAGAATCACAACATAACAGCATTTCAAGCTAAAAAGCTTCCTGTGTTTCAATTATCAATTAATAATGTTGGGAAATTTCATTTTAATTTAACTTAAAGAAGTATCTTCCAAAGAAAAGTTACCTAGTACTTTACATGGGAATTTTTTTTTTTCCTTGAAAAAAACATAATGGTATTTATCAGAAAATAAGCTCTAGTAATTCAAGAGACTTTTTACATATATGCTGTAGCAGAAGCCTGGATGTTTACAAGACACTTGTAGGAACAATTCTTACTTTTTCTTATCTGGTCTTTAGGGCAAGTTTAGCTTTAGGTTTTCAACACATCACTGTGGAAATACTCTAACTGATGGGCACAGGCATCGACCATATGTAGTAGCGCTTCACAGTGCTAATCCATATGGAAAAGTGCTTGGCTGAATTCAAAAGGGCTGAAAAATAAGAGGCATACTGCACAATTAACTAAATCATTAAGGGATTTTAAGCTGGATTTTTGCTTCAGCTGATACCAGACTCTTCTAAAAAAAATAATGAGAGTTACCTATTTGTACCGTAAACACCTTGGTCAAATATCTGCCAGCAGAAATGTCAGACCTAGAAAAAATAAGTAATTTCACATCTTCCACTGTTTCTGTCTGAGAATTTTCCACAATGGCCTAGGATATTCCTGAACCAGTTGTTCATTCCCACTGGCAAACTACAAAGTGGCACCCTCAGGTATGCTGATGGAACTCTTTGCAGGCCACCAGTAAAACAATCTTAATGAAAGAAGGATGAACTCTCATCCAAATGGTGTGTTGATGCACCTGTATGAACAGCAACTTCAGTTTCACAGCACCTCTGCTATCTGGACAGCTGCAGTGATGATGGTATTATAAAACGTGCAGAATGTCAAAAGCATGAAAGATTTAGGATCAGCAATAAAAGCCGTTGTTCTTCTAATTTCTCTTATGTAAGTTTGTGAATGTTACACAACTAAGTACATTTAGGTGGAGAACAGGTGACAGATACACAACAGACAGTATGGATTTAGACCCAAACTGACTTTTATAGATGTGCAACTATGTATTAGTACTAATGCTGAAAGAATTGCAGCAGTTTCAGAGAAAATGATAGTATGAAATACTCAATGTAAATTTATACCGAACATAAGAAGGTGCTATGGGGCCACACAGTATAAGTAGCTGCTGACAGTTAAGTAGCTTTGATGCTTCTCTCAGAATCAAACAACCTCCCCATCCCTGCCAGATATAATGTGTGTTTCTGAAATCCCACACATTCAAGAGCTACCAAAGCCATATGCTTCTTCTGAGGCAAGCACAAACACACGTGCTTGTTGAGGCTGCCAAGCACCCACACCATAAACAGGATTATCTCCTTGGCTAAAGCATAACAAGTGCTACAGCAAAAGTGCACAAACTGCTTTCACAAATCTGTGTGGCTGTACACTTCATTACTTGACAGAGAACGATTAAACCAAGAAATCAGCGCTGCTAAAGAGGAAAACCTGTCATTCCCAAGACTGAATTGATTATCCAAGATGAAATCACACCAGTGTCACCCAGCCACACTGCTACTTCCAGGCCATCCACCCTGCAAGATGTGATGTTAGTGCAAATTGGTGCTGTTTATTACAGAGCGTTCTTCCAATACTATGAACAGCAAGGTTTTTACCAAAATGTAATTTAACAGTGTTTTATTTCTGCTAGCCTTTCCTCATATTTTCTTCACTCTTCATCTCTTTCTTCAGTTATAACAGCAGACTGTGGATTATCATTTTTCCATGAGAGGCTTGATGAGGATTCCCATGGACAGCAGACTAGCTTCAACAGACCCTCCTTTATCCTCCCTTCCTCTGCTGCTCACACTCATCTATGTGCCAGTGCAACTGAGAGGGCAGCACTGCTGTTTGTGCAGCTGCACATACCAGAGAAAGCGATCCAGGGGGAAAAAAAAAAAGAAAGTAATCCAGATCAGTTCACACATCTAGTTTACCATAAAGACAAAGCCAGTATAAAGCAGAGAGACAGAGATGGCTTAAATACTATCTCTACATAAAGAATTGCTCAAACTTAAAATCTGATCACTGGTATGTACCAGCAGAAACAGTGAGTTGGGACAGGGACATGTGGCTTGGGCTGAGATTCTTGAAATCAGCCTTGTTGCCAAAAGTCAGTATCATGTGAAACGAAACATGCAGATTACCAGGGACCTGGCTCGGGACTGTGCTCAGGATTCCCACCTTTTGTATCCTAATCTGAACACCTGACTTTGAGCTCTTTGGCTACTGGAGAAAGGAGTTCATCTTTTTAACTCATCACGTCCAATCCCTGAGACTGCTTAAAATAATCCCCGTTCCTTTCCTCCTTCCTTTCTTCTGCTGTTAAACATTCCCCCTGACTTCCTCAACAAAAGAGAGTCCAACAGAAAATGTCTCCAAAAAGCCAGAGTCAAAAGCAGTAAATCCATAGTCATACTTCATTCCACTAGGTTGCAGCTAAACCACACTACTATGAGAAGAACTGGTGTTATCTAGCTTAAATTGCATACCTTAAGTGAACACCTGTTAGTGCAGCACTGTCTGAAAAAACACAGTAATACAACATAAATATTTAAAACTATTAATCTCTGAGAAAACTTAAGATTCTGCTGAAAAACATGCATTTAACCAGAGAATATACAAAAGCACTATTCACTTGTCACTTAGACATTTAATACCTCAAGTTCTTTAAACATCCACTTTAGTCTCATTGTTTATTTTTAATTATGAGATCATCAGTTTAATAATGAGGTCACAATCACTGGGTTTATTGTTGCTAACCTGATTGTGTTTTAACAGAAATTCTTAAAATAGTTTAAAATTCAAGGCAGTGGCACTTTTTCTTTTTTAAAATTAACTTATGTATTCACTGAAAGCAATAATAAAGAATCTCTGGTTGGCTAAGTGAAACAGTATGCAGACATCACTCATTCCTCTTCTTGGGAAGGTTGCCAAATGAAAACATGTGATGGGAGTATGGCTGAAGGTGCTGTGTGGGGTGACAGAGTGCAGTGGTAAAACAATAGCTGACTCTGCACATTTGAACTTCTAGCTTTTCCCCTGGATAAAATAAAACCACATTTATTAAAGTATGTCTATATTCTGGTTCCAGAAGATCTGGAGCTGACAAAAGGATTCCCAAGTCCTTAGCACTCCTCTTCCTTTGTTGGCACAAGACAAGAGTTTGTTTTTTAATTTGTGGAAAAGCACATTCAGTCAAGTTAAACTGTTCATGAATCAACACCTAAGCCTGTGGCCTTAGAGATTTATTTTCCATTTCCCCAACTTTGAAACCCCAGCTGTGCCTAAGAAAATGGTTTCACCCAAAGAATATGAAAATAATGAAAACAAACATAAAAGTGCAGTGCTGTCAAGAGCTTGTATCCACAAAAAAAAAAAAAAAGAGAAAGTGGAAGAAAGATAGCTACAACCCTAGAACACCCAATTCAGTGAAAGAAGTGTCCAGACTCCACCAAAATCTCTTTGATGGGAGTGGGAGGAGAGGCTGGTACAGCCCTGTGGAATTCCTCTTTAATGTGGCTTCACTGCTAGATGGCTTACTAGCAGTAGGGTGGGGGCAAAGAGTTTAAAAACTAGCATACCCTGGAGGACAGCACAGCCTGCATTTCAAGATGAGAAATGTCTCTGTAGTTTATTAGGAAAAGTTTCAGTAAGGAGCATAATTTTATTTCTTCCTACTCCAGCAGTGCCTAAGGATCTTCCATTGGGTCCATACGTGACTGAAACTCTATGGGTATCTCAGAGGGGTCTAAGGCTAGCATCAAAACATAAAACTCTGCTGGCAGTGGTTCTCTGTGCGTTATCTTCTCCTCTGTGCTCTGACCACAGTCTCCAATAACACGAATGAGCTGCAAGTAATGAAGTAGGGAAGAGACTGGTCAGTGGAGAAGAAGGCTTCTTGGTGCATGTACTAGGAGAAGGGGAGTGGCTCTAAGAGGAAGGCAGAGTCAAGAAGGGCTCATGGAGCATGGGTTTGAGGACACTGACCTCCAGGGAATGACCTAAGGCAGAGTGTTTCTCCTCATTTGTAAATTGGTCATCTTTTCAACTGAATGGGGGCAGATGTCAGGGGTATTTTCTGTTTCCTCCACTAATACCATGAAGCCACTAAACCATGAAAAGCCATCCATTGTGTGTCTGCTGTCACATCAGCCCAACATACCTCTGTTCTTTTGCCTAGGTGGTGATGCTGATCCTGCCTCATGCCACATGGCTGTCCTTCCCTTCTCTTCTGTCTCCGGGAGTGTTAGCCCACTGAGCTCCAGGTGCCTTGAAGGAACCAGCAACGCACCTCTTAAAAACCTAATGCCTACCTTCATTCAGACCTGTGTTCCCTCTCCCTGCTGAGAAGGGCTGCTATAAGTCAAGGGAGAGTTCACCACAGAAGAAGAGAAGAGACTATGACAGTGAGAGAAGGCAGGTTACTCAACAGGCATGCATTAGTGGGGAATACAGGTTCCTCTACCCTGTCAAGAACAGGCACTGAAGCCAGAGAAATTTGGGGATGGGATGCGTATCTTTCCATCCTTTCCTATCCTCCCCCTAGTTATCTAAACTTGCTTTTAATGGGTCAGTCAACTTTATTTTGAGTAATAGCTTTCTGCTGCAACTTAAAGACCCATACTTCAAGAAAAGTGAACCCAGAAGGGAAGTGAACAGTGATAAGAGAGTTGATACTTTGATATTTTCCATATGTAGCAAGAATATATATTTAAAAACCCCACAGACTATTTCATAGAGAGTTCAGGAGGCCTTTAAAACAAACCCATCCTCCAAACACTGAAGAGAAATACTCAGCAAGAAACCAATTCAATAGTAAAATAAGAGAAGTTAGCGTGAATGGGGGCAAAAATCCATATTAAAACCACATGCTACTGTAGTATTTATTACAACTACTACCAATAATCTTTTAAACTATGTTATAAACTCTGGAGCCTATCATATGAAAACACATCCTTGCTCCTGAACCCCCCTTGCTTTGTGCAATTCTTTATAATGTAAGAATTTCATGGTACACTGCACCTGTTAATATCTTTTTCTTACCCTTTTAAAGTGACAACAGTGCTGGTGTTATTTGTCAGAGGTCACTTCTTGACACTGACACACATATGCACTCCCAAAATCATACATGCAGCTACTTTTTGCACTGCCCTCAAAAAACACTTGAAGCTTATTCTGTTCTCACTTCAATTCCTGAAAAACATATTCATTCATCTAATACCAAATGTCAAACAAACCCTTGCTAGAATCAAGAAGTATTAAAAAAATAAAAAGTACAAGCATCAGCTACTAGGATAAAAACAAAATCTTGCTTGCTTACAGAAACAAAGAGAACCCGAAAAGCAATCTAAAAATGGGACTACAGAACACTGTGTTATGTAGAGACACCCGAGGAAGTTTAAACAGACCGAATGAGATGCTTCAAGGAATATAACCACGTTAGCACAGTCTTCTAATTAGACTAGCTTCCTATGATTCTCAACAGGACTGCTTAGCTGAGCCCGAGTCCTGAACTGACACAACTGTGTTGTGTCCACTGTCTAAAATTGCTCATTTGGCACATGCTTGTGTATCACTGGACAAGATGGTATAAATGTATAAACATACCTCAGGATTTAGAAAAAAAATAGCTGATCCTCAACTTTTTACCAGTATTTGACAGATCTAAAAAAGACTTTCTTGTTCTTCTCACATTACACCTATTTGTAAACACCTTTCAATGAAGTCTTTGCTTTCAGATATACATTTGGAAATTACATAAAGCACTGCAGAGAGGCATGCCATTTGGAAAAAAGCCAAAGAGAGCCCAATTGATCTGGACTATCCTCTAATCAGATGTCTGACTGTACACTAACAATACAGTTTGATGCAAACTTTGGTCTAACTAATAAAAAAGAATCTAAACCAATTTTACATACAGGGGGGTTGGGTTTCGTTTTAAAATTCCCCCGGGTAATGATTTCTGACAAAATGTCAAAATGTTGAATAAACCTATTATGCCTACAGAGGTCTGTGCTGTTGGAAGTTGTTCTAATTACAGCCAGCTTTGGAAGCAAATTCTAATGAAGTTTTCCAGAGTGAGGAAAACAAAATGCACAGACATTAAAGGACTAAACGGAGACATGAATTAAAGGGAAGAACAGAGTAATCTCATAAAGACAGAGACATGCATGAAGTGGTAGTGGTTTTATGCAGAATATTTCCCCCTTTGACCTTCCAAAGGGGAAAGGAAAAAAAACCCAAACCACACCACACCAAAGCTAACCCCTTCAAACGAGGCAACTAGGACTTAATAGTATTCAAGTAACTGGACAAATCTGGCAGTCACTAGGAAGATGAAGGATGGAACTACGTCCTTTACTTACATCCCCTTTAGGCTCAATGACGGTGAAATTACCTGTCTGAATCCCATCTTACTACCTCTTATCTCTCAATTTTCTGTCATAGTTACCACTTCAAACAATAGAAATCAGTTCTCAAAGCTGCTACATCAAAAAATCCTATTACAACCTTAATTAATATGTGGGTAGGCTCATTTGAAAAAGGTGGCTTTCCTTCATGTCTCTGTGAGCCCAGTGACCAAATGACCTACCATAATGACAAGTGACAGCATGGCTGTTTCACTCTCCTACTTCCAACTGCCTTAGTCCCCATCCTTTGCACAGTAAGAATGAAACAGAAGCCTGAACTTTACACTTTACTGTTTTTGTTGGCCTGAATGTACCTTTTTACAGCATTTAAAAATCTTTATATGTTTTTATAAAATCCCTTCAACATATTTTTGAGGCTTATAATACTTGTATTAAGTTACGGGATATTAAGTTGATGTAAAGATGTGATTCATACCCTTTGTGCTTAAGCTCATGCTACTTACACAACACAAAACAATGTGTATGGGAAAGACATTAAAGTAGAAATCAATCTCAATTTTCTTTCTTCATAGAGGCAGAGTCTACCCCTACCAACCCTTTCTATTCATTCATACCACAGGATTGTAAAGCTACACAGAACATAGTAACATCAGAGCTTAAATATGGCAGTCGTCAAACGCTAATGTGCTATCTCTGTAACACGTGTCCCATGGGGAAAACTATTACATGTATTTCTGAAAGTATTTTTTCTCATTTTATTACACAAAACCCATAAAATGATATCCTCCGTTTCCAGAGTATCTATCTCATTAGAGACAAACTCATAAAGGCAAATAACGTCAATTTTTTGGCTGTAAAAATGTTCTGTTGGCAAAACACCTTGAATAGATGTTGCAGCACTTCCATTCCCAAGGTGTTTCCACCTATACTGTGAAGGCAGTGGTTAATACCAACAGTAGTTGGCTGGATTACTGACATTTGGTAAAACAGTGGGGCAGGTGGAAAGAAGAAATAAAATGGGTGCAACAGATTCAAGGTACGTATCACGGAGAAGAGAGAGAGTGAAAGACAACGGTAAGGTTTATCTACCTCAGGCTGAACTTTTTTCTGGAGAGAAAAATCGAAACAGGAACTTTCAGCCATTTAAAAGAATGAAGCTGAGGTTCTGCTGCTAAAAAATTGCATTCAAACATTTTCGAAAGAAACTTAAAATAGCATTGTCAACTGGGGCACAGGATCTGAAATTTGATAAGGGCTTCCTTGGTGCCAGAGAAGTCTATTTTGCTGCCCAAATCTTAACCCACACACATTTCGATAGTCAGATAGATCCTGAGAAATCATTTGTATAACCTCCTCAGCACTACATCCCTCTGAATCTTTCTGCCTGCATGGTGGTACTCCAGCATCATGCTTTCAGGGGTCTAAGCAGTCCTTCCTTGTAAGCTGCTCCTCTCGACAGCTCACGATGCAGTGATGTTATCTTGCAGATGACAGCAATAACAAAGTCTCCAAGACATGGAAAAAGAGTCACCATCTCTGGTAGACATAGGATTGAAACGTGGGCCACACTATCCTTCATTAGGTTATCTGACTAAGGGCCAGGCAAATTAAACACGAAGCTCAAGCAAGGATCAGAGGAACAATGATAGGTGGAGGAACCATAGTAAATGGAAAAACCTAATCAGTAGAACAACCTAATCAGTGCAAATTAGAGCACACAGAATTGCCTGCTTCCTAAGACCATCCAAGGCGAAAGATGAGACCATTGTTCTTGGTGTGAAATGCACCAAGGTGAGTCAGTGGGGAAACTCTTTCATCATAAAGCTTTGCAAACAAAAGGTGGTGATACCCTGCAGCAGCACAGGACTCATTATGGGATGTAGAAAAAAGAGCATTCTGGGACTGTGCAAAACTCATAATGGGATTTTTGAAGAGGATTGTGGGAATGTGTAAGGATTGTTAGGGCACGTTTAGTGGAAGGACCAAATACGAGGAAAGGGAGTAATCAAAGACTGAAGAGTAACAAGTATGGGAAAAAATAGAGGGGAAGAAGGAGCCAGTTGAGTGTAAAGGTGTCTGATCAGTAGTTTGTCTGATTGAGCTCTGTGCTTGAGGACCACAGTCTGTCCTCTATTCTCATTAAATCTGATTTCTGATTACCTTCTGTGTGGGTGTGCTCTCTGCTCTAGATGTGTATGTATGAACACTAGAGAACAGAAGGAGAGGTCTGAGTGCCAGCAGCTGGAGTGAGCCGTGAGCCTCAAGGGGCTTGTGAGTGCTGGTGCCAGCAACTGGAGCAAGGCAGGGACACTTAGGGCTGCTCCTGGAGAGACTGAGCATCTAAAGCCAACAGCAGCAGTGACCCACATATTGTGTGTGCCATATTGCACTAGCAGACTCCAATACCAATCAGCGTGAGAGAAGAAACAGGACTGGGCCACATGTGCTCTTCATGTTTGTCTGAGGGCTGTGGGTGTGTAAGTAGGTGCTGGTAAAGGCAGTGCTTTCTCTCTCTGTTGACCTGTCTGGCTAGGCAGACGTGTAGCTTGAGCATGCACATCCTACCTGTATAACATCCTTCTCATACCAAGAGTGAATGCTTCAGGAAGCCACAACTTGGTGCAATCCCATGACTGTGAGACAGTAACTGTACTTCATTTTAGCTGATTCTCAGGACAAACATCAAGACTGAGAGATCTTTGTGGAGAAGTGTCCCACTATAATTTGTGAATGTTCCATCTACAGACATACTTACATGTTAAACGAGAAAGTATCAGAAACATAATTCAATGCACTAAATAATGGGCATTACCAGCAAGTAACTTGGTTCCTCTGATTAGACAAGCCACAGACTGTTGTCTCTACAGCTTTTGTGATTTTAAGCCAAGCCAAGCCCCTTTTCAAGTATGTTAGATAGCTTTGTTGCAATGTTCTTGTTTTAAATCCAACACCGATACAGCATGCATTCATTAAAAAAAAATTTTTTTTAAATCTTACCTCCAAGCTGTAGAGATATTTGAAACTGTTTTTCTGATTGGCTGCCTTTTCCACAGCTTGAGCTAATTTTACTGCTCCTCTACCACCAGCCGACCAGTGATCGCAGGGTACAGCATCAAATGCTCCAGATTGCTTCGCAGTCTTACACACCAGATCAATCTCAGCAGGAGAGTCAGTTCTGCCAACCAAACAGTTCCATCTCATTAATTTGTTTAATTAGTTCTTTTTTATAACCTTATATACTTAGCCTCATTCTACCATCAGCAGTTGTAAAGTATGTCTGTATAGAAACTGCGCCACAGATATAATACATTTATATACAGCATATGTATTTACATGTTTCAAGAACACTTTCTGTAATTGTTACAGCTAATTATCATGGAAGATTAATAGTTCTGTAACAGTATATACTTTTTTTTTGTGGTTTTAAAACCTTAAGAACAAGCTAAGGATTTAAAGGTCTTTATATTCATGATGAAAAAAGGAAATTCTAACAGCTTATTTTCTTCACGCCAAAACTGGTTAATTTTAAAACCAAAAAAAGTGTGAAATTTGAACTATGGATTTACTCACAAGAGTAATGAAAAAATAGACTTACTTGAAGACGTTCAGAGCAACCACAACAGGAACTCCAAAGAGCTGAGTAATTTGAATCTGTTTCTGTAAATTACAGCAGCCATCAGCTACCAGCTGGAGGTTCTGTGCAATTAAATAAAAATTAATGGAAATGGTAAGATACATCAAGTCTTCTTCAGCCAGAGAATTTTCCATAAATTAAACTGAACATAAACAGTGCTGATCATGACAGTTGCAGGCAAGTGAAATGCTTCCAGACAATAATATTTTGGCACTTCTTATTAATACTTATTTCAATTAATAAGCAACAGACTATTTAAGTAACTAAGCAGTGTCCAAAATTTGTACATTAATACATTGCTCTCTTCTGGGACACAAGAATACAGTGCAGCTGATGACTCGTTGGCTGTCACGATTGTGAAAGGGTCGTTAGTCTCATGTTTGCAAAGTTTATAAACAAACCACAGTTGTGGGGTGGGGTTGACATACAGATGTGTTAGATGCATAGTCTTATCTATATATACAGACATATCCCAGTCAAAAGCACATACTGGATTTCCTTATTTACTCTTTTACATCACACTTTGTAGGCCTTGTCTTAATTGCAACAACACGCATATTCTTAGCCTGATAAAACCAAACCAGAAGAATTTGTGTACAGAGAAGAGACAAAGAAAGCAAACCTGTTAGAATCCACTCTTGTTTGAAGGAGTGCCATCCAACACCAGACAGATTAAACCTGTTGTTTAATGAACAGGTTAAGCTATCATTAATTTCAGAGAGTGGTTTTGACCCCTGCACCACCTGCACTCTTGTGCGTCCATAAATGCCTGTATGATGGAATAGAATGAAGAGCTGACCAGTCTGAAAACTTAGTTGTCCTGGGAAAACTACTGAAAAAGACAGATTTTTCAGCTAGCTCAGTTCCTCAGTACAATCTACCATGCAGTCACATACATAGCACACACAAGAGGGATAACACCATGTGGCTGGGGGACGATGAGATATCTGTACTTGTTGGCAATGCCTGTTACAGGTATTCACTGAATGTCAGCGTTCGAGCGTGCTGTTGTCAAACCTGAGGCTGCACACTATCCAGACAGGAATGATAAATTCTGATTCTCCATACACATATCATTTTGTCCCTTTAAACAAAAACTTATCCTCAAGTTTTATAAAAGTTCCTCTTACCTCTTCTGTGTATTCTTTCTTCAAGGGGGCACCAGCAGTTACCTGGAACAAAGTCATCACACACTAACATTTGTCACAATCCTAAATGGTCAGAAGTGCACTTTTGCTTACTTTCTATACTGCCAGTCAGCACATATGTTGTGCACAACATCACAGCTTGACTGCAGCTTCTGTTTTGTCCCAAGTTACACTGTCACAAGGAGAATAGCAACACTTCCTATTGTATTTGGGTGGCAAGATGCAGGCAGTGACTCAGCAATTAGCCGTAAAAGATTTATTAGAGAAGAGGTAATTGGATCCCATTCTACATGCTGAACAGTGTACCAGCAATGAAAGACAATTGACAGCAACCTCCAACAGCTGGTTGAAGGAGTAACAGTATCAAAGATGACTAGAAGAGGAACATCATCTTTGGGTGCCCTGTAATTAGAGCCCATGGAAAGGAACTGCACGCAAATAATTTACTTTGCTGGAAAGCACAAAGGTATAGAGACAAAGAGTATCACCAGGGTACTATACTGAGTCTCCAAGGACCACATACATTGATACCAGACACTGGACTTAGTCACTTCTGTCTCAAGCATTGGTCTTGGTCCATTTTATAGTTAACCTCCCAGTAATAGTATCTGGTATTCTACATGCCTCTATGATGCATTATGTAACCAAGTGAAAGCTTTATACTTCTAAAGACACAGATCAGACACAGATACAGTCAGTTATTAGGACATATTTCAAGTCCTGCTTTTGCTAGATTGAATGGTAAGACACGTGACAATATACTAGCCTTGACAGGCACAGAGTAATATAATTAAAAATAAAGAAAACTTGCATTAGAAGTGGACTAAAATGATAGAAAGTTACATAATTATGTCAACCTGAAAGACTGAAAAAGGACAGTTCAGCTTTAGCTCTAAGAGATGATTAGCTGTAAAAGAGACCATGCATTCCATGTAGAAACAGCTCTGCTATTTTCACCCAGTGAGACTGTTTCCCTGGCAGCATCACCTTCTTGCATCCTGCTGGTCAGATGAAAATGTTAAGTGTCTGGCTGCTTGGCTAGCAAAGTCTGATCTGATTGTATGACTGAGGAGTACTTCTACAATCAGTAATCAGGACTAAACAGCAATCAATGGCTAAATAGCAAAAAATGATACAGTGACTTCTGATACACTGGGAAAACACTTGCAAAATTTTATCAGTTAGCTCAGCATCCCTGAGACAGTTAACCTGAGCAGATTAGAAGGACAGAAAGGGTCTCCATTGAAAGAAATCTCAAAACCATCACTAACAATGTTCTTTACTTCCACTCACATACTGCAACCCGGACTCTTCTCATTCTTCCTTACTTCCAACTTTCTCAGCCTGTGACTACTTCAGTGCACTTCCAAATGCTATTTCAAAAGGCAGGGAAAAGAATGTATGTAGAAATTATAGCTTTTTTTTTTTTTTTAAATGATAACCAACTTCCATCCCTCAGCAAAATTTCATACTTCTTCAGAGCTCTTTCATTTGTGCCTTTCCATTCCTGTATTACCTTTGGAGGTAACATCTATATAATGCAGTAACTTGAGAGGGATATCTAAATACTGCCCCATAGACTACCCCCAATATTTCTTAAACCAAGGTATTTTATTTATTTCAAATATTAGCTACAATTTTATTTTCCAAGAAAGGTGCAAAAACTTACATTTGGCCCACCTCCATGCATCTTCAAAGCCCTCACTGTAGCAACAAGTACAACCACACTGGGAACCAAGCCAGAGGCTCTGCATTTGATGTTGAAGAATTTCTCCATCCCAATGTCAGCACCAAAGCCAGCTTCAGTTACTGTTAAACATTAAAAAAACAAAACAAAACCACACATAAAACATGCTTTTGGTTAAACACTGGGGGATATTTCTACTTTAGCATACAGTGCACTTAAATATACACCAGTACTCAGTTTTGAATGAACTTTCAAATAGAGGTCTATTTACATTACTGAGTCTGATTAAAAACTATTCCCCACTCAGAAATAAATTATCTTATTCTTGATATGTACAATATGTCATCAAAAGTAGTCACATGGGGGGAAAACCCCAAGCAATCCAAATCAGCTTGAATCAAAGTCTTAAAAACATTCAGCCCTCTATGTAATTACATTTATTTAAAATGTTTGCAAATTCTTACATGAAACCTCCCTCCATTATTCCTCCTCCCTTGATTTCACTAAAGATGTGCTTTCATCACAACTGATGGATCTAAATTCTCATACGTTTGCAGAACTTCTTGTTATTTCTCACTTTTGTGGAGAGGATGTTTAACTATAAACACAAACTAACAGCTAAAGTCATGTCTCAGGATAGTATTTAACAGTGAATTCTGTAAGGGGATTTCGCACCAAAGAAATAGATGTTAATGTAACATGCCTCAAGAGAAAAATATGCAGAATTAGGATACACCTGGCAAAAGTATTTTTATAGGAGAGCTACAAATAGAAGATAATCTGTATTAAATTATGTCAGTTTCTTCAAAGTTAATTTGCTCTGATTTGTCAAATATCAATTATTTCAATTGCCTCTTTTAAAATCTGAATAATTTCTTTTTATTAGATAAACACAAGCACACAGCAATTAAAAAGATCAAGGGATTAAAACTCCCTTTGGTTGAAAATTTGCCAATGTAACTATTTCCCACCAGAACACACTGAGAGCCGAGTTCAACGCATGCCTCTGGATGATGTTGAAGGGACTTTCAGCCAGACAAGTTAGGGTGGGAAAATAGCTTGCTCCAGAGGCTTCCAGACCCAACTCTAAGCAGGGCTGGTAACATGTCCTCATAACCCAAATCAGCTTGCAAAAACTAGTAAATTCCCTCTTCTTTCGCTCCCTCTTTCCTGCAATTTTGACTCTCATGCTTAGAAGGGGAGGGCTGGAACATGAACAGCTGATTGAACAATTTGGGGCTGGAAACCTTCAGCAGGGTCAATGAGGAGGAGGTACAGATCCGCTCTGCTGCTACGAGAGAAGGTATCTTTCTGTTGGCAGCCAGTATGCTTCAGGAAGTCCCTGCCTTTGTGCATTTGTCCTCAGCCCACTGTTCCTTTTCACCTCTTCTTCATTTTGCGCAGGCTGAAACAACTGCCTGCGTGGCTCTGCTCAGAGAGAGGAAATGGCTGCTGGGGCTGGGGGAGGAAGCAAGAGCTAGCAAACAAGGGGCTGGACATGTGGCAAGGAGCAGGGACCTCTTGAAACAGTAACATGGCAAGTGCTGCGATTAACATTCTCCAAAATCATTATAATAAGTATATAATTTTTTTTTAATAGCCCTGAGAAAAAGACATACCAAACATGGAAAAAAAAATAAAAAAGAGGTTTACACAAACACAATAATTCACAGGAACAAAGCTAATGTCAGGATAAGTCATATTAAAAGCAGAGCCAGGGATCACATGTCTGTTTTCCAGTAACCCCCATTCTTCTTCTCCAGTCTCTTATGTGGCACAGTATGATTAATGAGAACTCCGAGTCAGGAATATATAACCATGATCAATCTTTAATATAAACAACAGATAAACTACCAAGTAGTTGAGAGGGTGGGAAAATAATTTGTCTCTTACAAAGATTGCCAGCATATACACATAGCAGTCTCCTAACGTTTCCAAACAAAGTTTCCAGGGAGTTAATTCTTTTCATGCCAAGCCTTTTCAAGGGTCAGTTTTCTTTAGAGAAAGGGGGATTGAAAGTCTACCTTTCAATCGGAGAAAAGCAGAGATGTCAGCCTTCCAGCAGGCACAGCAACTGCTCACACACCACTTCACAGCTCTCAGGAGGTATTAGCCACCCTTCAGGCAATTCAAGCAGCCAGGGCAAACTCCCAGGAAAGCTGTGCAAGGACACCTACCTGGGTAGCTGTGCATATTCCTCTATTCTTTGCAATGCTTTCCATTGATAGGGAGTGCAAAATGCACATTTGCCTAAACAACCCAAATCTTATACTGACATCTGAAAAGCTAACTGAATACCGGTGTTCACTGGAGTGAGTGCTACAACATGGAGAATGGGTTTTCTTCATTTGAAGCAAAGGTGAGAGGAACATTGGTGCATTCTCCAGTGTGCAGAAGGAAACAGGATGTAGTAGGAAAGCTGCCTGGATGCAAGTTGCAACTCCGTTTTATTTCCTCCAAGGAGTAGTAAGAAGACAGAGTAATATGCCAAGCTATTCTATTTTAAAAGCTTTGTGCTGAAACGCTTCATACAATTACTTTCAGATTGTTTCCTGCTTTTAAATGAAAGTGTCAATGAAAAACAGACTATGAATGAGAAGTTTCAGGCTAGTCTACATTTAGAGATTATGAGATAACCAGCTAATCTCTTTAAATGTAACAACGGAAATTTAAAGTAATACATGGGTTCATTTATTTCAGTTATCATTTCTCATACATGGTTTGTCAAAGAAGACAATTACAGATTACAGGTGAAATGATGGAAGATTTTGGGGAACAAATATCTACCCTAAGCAGATGTGGTATACTGTACCTCAACTGGAGGAAAATTTATGATTCAACCACTACTACCTGCCTACACAGTCTTTTACCCAGACTCCACTCCCCTCCCCAAAAGCCTCTTCACCTTGTCCCCTCCAAGTGGCCATTTCCCAGCCCTATGAATCACTACTACCTGGGCTGCTGCCCTGTAAGCAGGTAGCGGGGTTGTAACAGATGTGACGATGCCAGCATGATGTTGATGCTTGCTTTGATTTCCTAGCACAAACACAGCAGTTTTAATGAAAGAGGTAAATGACTCGCCTTCAGCAAGCTCACAGAAAACATACAGGTATTTGCACTTCTAGTCTGAGAACACAACTCCATGGTAACATATGCCAACCCAGATCAGGGATTTTAGTCCCAGGCCTTGCTTTGCATTCTGGATCCCTTTCTTGCACTGACAAGACAGGACAATGATCCAGACAAATACTAAAACATTGTTTTCTGGGTGTAATTTTCAGTGAGCATAGCTCTCTGGATACTCTCACTGCATGGTGCAAAACTTAATTCTACAAATACTCTGTGTTTGATTTTATGCCTCAATTTTATAGTCCAAGTATCATAAGAAACATTTGAATGAAGATTAAAAATTAAAATTTCATGTATCAGCAGTGCATTACCACTACATGACTTTTAATAGTGGGCCATAGGTCAAATCTAGCAATGAATATACACATATATCTGAAGTAAACGGCATCAAAATACTCCAATAAGTTCAAATAATTTCTTCTTATAAAAGATCCATGTGAGGATGACCAAAAGCTAGGCACATTCTAACACATCAGGGCAACTGGGGAATCTTGTTTCAAAACAACAGTAGTCAAAACACAACACAATTACTACAGGTCTTTCTAGAGGTCATTTACCTAACATTTACTTCACTCAGTTCAGCTACCCAAATAACCAATTAACTAATACCAAATAACAAACAGCTTTCGTTCAGAGCAAGAACCAAAAATATCAAAATCAGGTACAAAAGGGGAAGGAAAAGCTTATAAATGTGGAATTAGGCAACAGAGATGACAAGAAGTCTGTCGGGCTGCATAAAGTCAAGAACAACTGACACTCTTCACTGAAGTCTCTAAATCCACTTCAGGGCTCAGGCAAATGAACAAATCACTCTGATGGTTTTGTTTCTTGTTTAGAATTACCAGAACCTCTTCACGGAATTACTGCCTTGCCAAGCACATCTGGGAATATTTTATCACCTACACATGACAATAGCTTAAATAGAAAGTGTCATGGTTTAAGCAGCTAATCAGATTTCATTGCCATGCTTAATACAAAATGTAATTTTTCTCTGTCTAAAAATACATCTATCATGCTATAGCTGCATAAAGTGGTTCCACATTAGTCTCACATTTACATACTGCTGAAAAGCCTTACAGAAAGTGATGTTTAGAAATTTTTTTTGAAGATACTTCACCCATAGTTGAACTTCATCTAAACTGAGGGTAATTTCTAGTGAAAGCAGCTTTTCCCTAGTCAGCCCTTTCTATCAACAGATCAATGTCAAAATAAAACATTTGTATTATAAAGGGACAAGTCAGATGCATACACATGAGGCAATGCTTTAGGACACGAATTGTGAGCCTGGATTCCTGAACAATGTAGAAGGAAATGGAAACTCTGAGCTGCAAGCTGCCATTTACTCCCCACATGTAAACATATCTGTTCTAGTGCAGCTGTCTGCTGGTAAACTCAGGAAAAAAAGAGTTCAAAGTCACAGAAGCACATGAACTGTGAACCTGGAGCTGGAGGCATGCTAACTGTAAAGTACTGATATGCTCTTGTTTAAGTAAAAAATACCAAGGTGCACAACCGCCAAGATAAACTCGGATGATCAGTGATTTCTCTAACAGGATATCATATTTTTGTTAGTATAGCTAGGGATGGATAAACCAGATGTTTGTCCATTCTTACTCTGGCAATTATTTGATGTGAACTTCCATTATTATGACTGACTTTGGAATGTAACAGATACTTTTTTTTTTTTCTTTTTTCTTTCTTTTTTCCCCCCTTTTTCCTAACAGAGGAAATCTTCCTATTCATTTTTCTTCCAGTGCATTCTCAGATGGCATGCAACACAGGGACTTGCTGCTACCACCGCTGGACACAAAGTCCAGCAGAAAACTACACATGCATGTATTAAAGGCTGAACATTTTTCATGTCATGAAGAAAATAGTTCGCATTGGCTATCAAAGATTTATGTTGTTGTTGTGAGGCCTAGGAGAAAAGGTAATACGAAAAATACTTGCCGCTTAGTTTAACAGAACATAAGCTCATTGGAAGTAATGGATACTTTTCACCCTTTGCTAAAGAAGGATGCCAGGGCATTATGTGTGGTCTGCAGAGGTACAGACACCAGAAATTTCTGACCATTAACCCCCAAACGACGCTTTTGACTGAATCAGCAGATATGGCAGTCCTGGCTTCTTAAACCAAAAGGATCATAGTTTTAACAGCTATTAATAGGTTTTCTTCCAAAGGAAGTCCTGACCAAAATAAACCTTATTCTCAGAAAGCAGATTATATGAAGTTATGTTCAACAGTAGATTACTATTCACTCAAGATTCTCTGCGTGGAATCTCCAAATGTAGACAGAAAGCTGCCCCCCTGCATGAGCACCCTCAGAGACACACACTATAAATGCCTGGTTTCTGATTCCACCAGCTTACCCTCCAAGACACAATACTCAAGCTCTAGAGCTTGAAACCTCTCCTAATAAAAATTTCTTTGGAGGAAAAAAAAATCTCCTGGAAATTTTCAACTTCCCAACACAAACAAAATATGTCACCCGAAAACAAAGATTTACATTCAAGTACCCTGCCATCATACCCCATGACAGTAGCAGTTCAATTCATGCTGCCTTCTTCCCAAGGACACTTGCCTCCAGTGGCCCAGAGTCTCAGGCCTCAGCCAGCTTCACTGCCTCCCAGCACCAAAGGCTGCACGGGGAACTTGATTCCTAGGAATACACTTGTAATAAACCATTGTAACTAATTTGCTAAGTTAAGCAAGGCGGGTACATTACGCTTGAATGATTTGTAAATGTTAAACCATAACATCCTACTGTTTGAAATATTGTAAAAATAGAATATGGTACCCTGTGTGAATCTGAAATGATTTGTAATCACTATAACCTATATTATAATTAAGATGAATGTTTGAAAATTGGATAAAATATAAAGTGTGCCATTCGTCTGGAACAATGTAACTGCTTCTCAGACCACCCCTCCACCCTCCACCCCCCACCCCCCCCCTCCCGACCTAGAGATAATATGTAACCGCTTCTCAGAACACACACACACCCCCACACACACACCCCTTGAGATAATATGTAACTGCTGCCTGAAAAAGCCCACCCAAAAATGGGATCATGAGGCTTTCAAAAGATCCAATAGGAGAAAAGTGAGCCAAGAGACCAAGGCCTCGAAGACTTTCAAAAGAATCAATAGGAGGAGGACACGTACCCCAGCAACTCAAATGACCCAATGGAAGAAGAGCAGGACAACTGTCTGACGAAAGGGGACTGGTTAAGACGGTGGTACAGGAGTATAAAAGATGCTGCTTTTTAGAACTCAGTGTGTCTTGGTGGAGCAGAGACTCCCGGCACACCCAGCGCTGTTTTCTTGTCTCTATTCAAACAACAAATTTGGAATTTGGTTTGAAGTCTTGGTGAGTCTAAATTTATTTATAACACACTTCATTCAAGTGCTGATTCCCTTGGGACCCCATAACAAGCTATTTCCACCTTTTGCCCAGAAACTTTTTTTTTTTCCTGTAAGAGATTAATTTTACCACTGAAATGCAGAGCAGCTTTAAATGAGAAACTAAAGGTTACAGCATAACCTCTCACAGGTATTCACTTTAAATACCAATTGCTGTTAACTCTCCAAGAGTGTCCCATACATTAAACAAATAGATAGTCATAATAACTCATATAGATTATTCCCAGATTACAGACAAAAAACTAGCAGAAAGTTCACTATTTGCTACAAGCCAGACAGCTGAAGATAACTTTAAAATATTGATTCTCTCACAATTAAGGGTACAATTCCTCTTTGTGGGTTTTACAGAACTGCTTATATACGTATGCTGCAGATGCTGGATTTGAAATTTGGGGGGGGCGGGGGGGGGGAATCAAACAGAAAACTCCAGGAGCTGACGGGAATGGCACTGTGTCACAGAAAGCATGCTCTGCAAATCTCCTCAGCTCTGCTGGCCTCCCCCTCTTGAAAATATACAGAAGTGCAACTGCAGTGATTCCTGCCTACAAAGCACCAATTTAGGGCATGGTTTTACACTGTGGCTGAAGCAAATGAGCACCCTGCCTTGCTGAAAGGACAATTCCTCTTCCCTCTTACGTTTTCTACCTTTCTCCTCTGCTCCCTCCCTCCCTGCTGCTCAGACTTCCCCCAGGTTTTGGCACTCATTTAATTGGGAGGTAAACTGTTGGAATTTGCTAACCAGAAAATAAACAAACAAAAAAACAGAACAAAACCCCCCAACTTATTTCCACTGGGTTAGATCTGAATCGGCTGAAGTGAGACCAGACAAGTGTCTTAACATGTTCAAATAAGCAGCAGAAGCAGACAAGCAGAAGCAGGGGGAGACTCATTTCAACAGTGGCAAACTTCATTAATCCATAGTCACCTTGTCAAACCATACTCTGATATTTCAAATGTAAAATTTGACATCTTCTTGCAGCTTGCTAGTAATGAGCTCATTATTTAGATTTATTACAGGAGATTAAAAACCTGAAGACATCTTACAAACAACAAACAATTAATTCTAATAGAAATAAAGTGAGCTGTACATGGCTTCATGGGCTATGTCTTTCTCTGAATTTCTCTGCTAAGCCTGCTGGGTTTTACAGCCACTTTCTTTTAACTCTGGTGTCCTATACTTATGTAAAGGCCTATAACTCATTGGTTAAGTGTTTGCCCCTGACATGAATTGTAATGCATAGCTGAATACAGTAATCAAACATACACAGCTCCCCCTTTTCTAACCTCCTTCTGTGACAATATTAACTAGAAAAAAAAATAAAACAAAATAACTGTAAATTTTAGGCTGCATCCTTTTACCATTCATAGCACGTTTCCTTTGAGGTAACAAAGTATCATTTGCTCATAAGACAGATGACCACATTTTTAAAATGGAGCACAACTAATGGCACAGGAATAAGGCAATTATGTTATCTCATACTTAAAGAGATTATCATGGCCTTTGGCAAAGAATTATTAGCCATCTAGTAATTACAAAATTAAAACCTCACCACTTTTCTATCTGGAGTTGCATGGAAGGAATAATTAGCAGCACTGATGGATTTTCATTTAAGGCTATTCTTCTACAATATCCCAACTGTGAGGAGTATATTAACTTATGGTGCCCACAGTATTACCCTAAGTGCTTAAAATAAATTTCCTCACACTCAACCATGTTTCCCTCTGTGTATCTCATTACCAGACTTTCATTTACTTCCACTTCTAAAAGATCCATTTGGCTGAAGCTCCTGCCACAAATACACCTTCCATCAAACTAAAGCTGCTTTTTGTTGAGGTCTCAGGTTTTGGCTCCTGCTACTCCCCTCGGAAGAGATATGGAAAATGAACTTTGAACATGCTTTGAGAAGTCATGTCACAAGCATCTGGAAAACACTGGCTTCCAAGAGACAGGCAGAGAGCCTGAAGATCTCTTCCCTGGAAAAGTTTCACCCATTTCATCAAATGGCCATGAAGTAACACCTGTCCTAGCACCAATATAGCACTGCTTCATGAAAAAGGAAAGAGGGGACGCAAAGGATCTTATTCTTGAGGCAGAACACCACTTCAGCATATGCCCTGGAAGATGACATACTTTCTAAAGAGCAGGAGAAATACCATCAGGCAGTAAGTGATGATATAGGTAGGGCATACTGAATACATTATTTTTTCTAGCCAAAGTACCCTCAGAGCCTACCAAAACTCAAGAGAACAAAATCCATTTAACCAACCACCACCACACACCGGGCTGTGGGTGTTCATGCACTCCCTGCAAGCCTTCAGGTGGGCATGGCTACAGGAGGCAGCAAGGCCTGGAAATCAAACAAAAGCGCCCATGCTTGGATGGCAGGAGAGTGGTGTCAGCTGAGGCGGATGCCACAGAACAAAGAGCCAGCACTGAATCAGGATGATCAATGCTCCTGTCACTTGGCGCAATCACCCGAGGCATGCCAGGCACGGAGTCATCAATCACTTCGGTGTAAGCCTACCCCATAATGCATGCAACTATTCGCCTTGGGCTGCCTCCTTGTGAAAACTCCCCCAGACTCTTTACTGAGGCACACATTTAGAGAAGTATTCCCCAATCTGACCTTCTAAAGTCCTGGGCAGTGCTTGCTTATTAGCTTAAAAATAATTTTGCCCATGATTTAGGCGCTGCCTTTGCGCCATACACGTGGTGAACCCTCCTCCTAGGAGGAAGAACACGTTCTGGCTTTATTTCATTCCACTCAGTCCTTGCTAGGAGATAGAATGCTTTCCCTTCAGGACTGGTCTGGGAGGGAACACCAACAACATTATTCTTGAGAAAACTCCTGAGCCATGTTTTAGAAATTCATGGAAAAGGGCACCTGCTCTTATGTATTCCCAGGAAGAAGAGTATTTCACTGTACTAGCAGTTTACATTGCAAAAATGGCCCAGTGAAACATGTGATGCAAACGCTGTAAATTATTCCACAAGACCATCCTGAGAGCTTAGCTGGAGAGCACTCTGATGGTGGAAATTCTACAAAGGGTGCAATACATGTATCAAACACATATAGAATTTAAGATATCAATATGTGGAAAGACTTTACATGGAAAGAGAAAGTGGCAGACACTGTTAGTAGTATTTTAAGAGATGGGAAAAAATGCCTAGTGGTAAGAACATGCAGCATAAGCCACAGAGGAGCAGATGAAAGTGAAAGAATCGGGCATGTAAAGCCCACTGTGCTGCACAGACTTTGTACAATAGCCACATGCATGGAGAAATGCAGCAGGAGCAACTCTGGGAACTGTTGAAGCTTTTTCAGATATAAGCCCTCCGATACCTTTTGCAGATAGGCATTAGCTTGGTTGTAATCACCTATATTTTTAAAATAAACTGTACAAAATCAGTACTTGAACCTCTACTCAAAGTCGAAGATTAATGGCTTGTGTCAAACTTATTAATACGTATTTACAGTTTTCTCTATAATTTTTGGATGAAGAAAAAGGACTCAGCTGGTTAAAATTGTTGTGGAAAATAACTGTGTCTGTTAAACCATATGTGTGTGCATATGTGTAATCTATCTTATAGAAAGAATTACAAACTGAGGAGAGAGAAGGTACTAAGGTCACACGCAAACAAATCCCACAAGGAGAAGGATATTCCTACATGGATTTCCCAGTTAAGAAGACAACCAAAACCAAAACCAAACCAAACCCTAATTCTAGTTTACAAGCCAAATCCTTTCAGCTGCTCATGGCTAAGCCAATTCTTTAATACCTATTGTGAATTTCTATGCTTAACTGCAATTCATGTAATCAAGGCAACAGAATTGCCATTGCTAACTACCCATTACCATTTCTGAAATATTTGTACATTATTAGTGGAACCCCCTTTACTACAGATTATAAATTATTAATTTTTTTTTTTTCAGTTCCTCTTCATAATTGCCCATCATTTTGTCATCTCAGCTACTCTGTTGTCCTTGGCCCTCCCCCGCATTTTTGTAATTTCTAGCTGCTTGTGCAGCGAAGTACCCCAAACCGTACACTGAATTCCTAATTGGCTGCAGGAAAAGCTGAACCTGCAACCCTTGATTTATGAAGCTGTTACTCAGCCTCTTGGGAGCTCTGTTTGAGATGCAGTAGATGGAGGCAGCAGATAGATGCAGTGTCCTCATGCATGTAAAGCATCTGCTTTGTCCCTGAAGCCTCACTCTCACTCAGAGCTTGCAGTCAGGGCTAAGTTGGAGATACATTACAAGCATATGCCTTATTACTGCAGGAAGCAAAGTTGAAGGGTTTGAGATTGTCAGCTTCAATAAAGCTGTCAGCATAGCAAACCAAGAATAAAGGGACCAACAAAAAGACCCACCATATAGAAGACAGATAGGCTGCCCGAAATTTAAGAATGGTTGTAACCCACATTTTCTCTTACTGTATTTGAATCTAAACGGTTTTCTCAATCAAATCAAATTAATTACACAGCAGTTATATAAAACTGTGAAAATAAAATTACAAGATCAGAGCAGGAAACTGACCCTGATATACCACTTAGGACATGCCTCTTCTTTTATGTAATTATTTCATAGAATCAGAGAACAGTCTCCAAACACTGAAAATAGTCAACATCTGACCTTCAAAAGCACTTTGGCTATTTGCCAAAGCAACACTTCCCATTAACAAATAATACTGACCATACATAACCTAGCATTATTTGCAACCTAATTAACATGTTTAGAAATAAATTTATATCCGTAGTCATGAATTCTTGACATTTTTCTTTAAAGCTAATCCCACTAGGTCATAAAATGAGATATGTAAGCAAACCTAACTTCTGTTTTTCAAGACAAATAACTATTATCTGTTAAAATTATTGAGAAATTTTCAGCATACAATAACACATATGGTTTGTTGTTCAAAAACTAAAAAAAACCCTCAACGATCTGAAGTCAGCATACTTTCAGAGAAATCACAGTATTTTTCTTTTCTATTGTCTTATCTTAAAGGCAAAACAAAGCACAAAATCTCAGGAACCCTCTGCATGTGCATTTTTCTTCCAAGAACATCTAAAGACATACCTTAACCTTTTCTCCAAACCATGACATTATTTCAGTTGAGTTGGTAGAGAGGGCAGCACAGGACAAGAAGAAAACATTTCAGAATTCTGATCCCAATGACAACGATGCAGCTTTGAACAATTCTCCCTGAAATGCCTATTAACTGAGCTCTTAGTGTGCATGTATTTATGGAATACCAGTGGAAAAGAAAAAATCAACTCTACTAAATATAAACTTGTACTAGATTATATTAAAAATCTGCCAACTAAAGTTACCATAATCAGAAATGGAAATACATATATTTATATCCTTACCACATTTCACATTTCTATTGACTTCTCTGGAGCCTTGAAGATTTAAGTGAACAGTTCAAAAAGTAAATGAATGAACATTTCCCCCTCTGTATTTGTACATTATTAACAATTTTAATTATAAAAGCTTTCAGAAAACAAAGCACTTGTGCCTGCAGACTCAGAACAATGGCTCGGAAAATAAAAAGCAAACCCAACGGTTTCTCCAACTTGATGGAAATGTCTGAACAAACCTAATTTGCATTCAAGTAGTCCACAAAAACAACATTAGATTTCAGTATCAAAAAGCCAGTAAAACAAACAAAAAATCTAATATCATTTTCAAATGATATTAAAAATAAACCATCCACTAAAATTAAAATTCAGCCTTTGAAATGGGACTTGAACTCTTTATGCATACTCTGGCCTGCTGACCCTTGCTAGAGGGTGTAAGTCAATATGAAATACTCACAAACAGAGAGAGGATGATGGATTTTCTGCCAAATAACCCTAAGCAAAAGTAATGCTGTTAGCCAGGGAACCTGCTTTTATTTCCTTTGCCAAGTGATGAATTAAGAGAACTTCCTAGCATATACGATGTTTTACTGTTTGCATTTTTTTAAACCTCTAGTTCTTTTTTTCTTATAAATAAAAGCAATACAACCAGTAGGCAACAAAAGAACAAAAGGAACTGCTTATTTGCTTCTGATGAGTTGGGTGTTTTAAAACTAGGGAAGATCACTAACTTGAGGAAGGAAGGGAAAATAAATAGGACAGAAGTTGCAATGTCATCAGTTTCTACTCAGTAGAATGGTATTTTATTTATTAGGAACTGGGCAGTGCCTCTACTTTCTGAATGAATGACAGATCCTTCCTATCTATTTTTACCTCTGGATAACTGTCCTGAGACAGAGAATAATGAATAGCCCTTAACAGTTGTACACTCCATACTTTTAATTTATGAACATCATTGACAGAGGAAAGAGTTGTGTTAAGCTCTAACATGTTGCAGAAGAGGTCAGTATACAGGGCACTAAAATACCATGTCAACTTGTCAGTGAATTCCTGATGCATGTTTAAGTACTGGCAGCTGCCATGGCTCTACAAAAGCCCTTCTACCTTAAAGTTCCTATTACTATAGTGTTTGGCATCTCCCCATTTGCTATGGTGAGACAGTTCTTGCCCTCAGAAAAGTTTATAAACTGATTAAACAAATCAGGAAGGATGGGATTACTATGCAGGCATGGAGGCAGAAATTACTTGCTTAAAGTTACAAGGCTAATCAAGGATGGAGGTGGTAACAAGATGTACGCCTCCTGACACGCACTATAGTGCCTCAGCCACGAGACAGCCCAGGAGTTCTCAGTCAGAGAACGTGTGCTGCTGGTGACAAGCAATGAACTCAGCAGCTGTCTTCTCATCTTTTACTGCAAGAAAGAGGAGGAAGGACCAGTCTTCTCAAGACACCAGCTCCTCAGGAGCCCGCCAGCAGGAACATTCACACCGCTCTTCCTGCCTCCCCATCATCATCATGGCAAATCCCCCAGGTATACAATCCTAACCCAAATATCATCTCACTACATCTCCCTCCTACTCTGAAAACCCATAGGAAGAGAAGAAAGTATGGCTTTTTCAAATAATCTGTGCATGTCCAGTTGTCCACTTGCTTCTGACCTAGCCATCTCAGTTACAGTGTGACGCTTTATTCAGCACACGACCAACACATACACGTGCCACTTCACAGCTCTTAGTCTGTGAGAAAACCACTGAATTCCTTTGCCAGTGAGGCACAGAACAGCATTCATCCACAGCAAAGTTTCAAAATAATCTTAAAAACAACCATGCAAGGCCACGCAATCTCTTCATTATTTTCTATCATGTCATTGTTATGTTTTAAATTGCTTTCCTCTGCTGAAATCACTTCACCCATGAATTCAAACTCCTCTAAATGTACTAATTAAAATGTCTGGTCTCTTACATGACATCTGGCCTGACAACAGTGGTAACTCCTGGTCACCAGGAGGAAAGGCAGTCATATACACAGTAGTGTTATCCTGCAGGGTGGACTTCCTGAACAGAAGATACATAACTGTTAATTACACTGGCTCAAAAAGAAAAGACAGACAGAGTTGCTACACTAGAGAATGAGTGTCAGAGACTGCAAAGGAAATTAAAACAAATTGTGAGGGTCTTCAGCCACACAAATTAAAAGGTAGAAGCTAATAAAATGAAGTCACATAATGTACTAAAGACAGAATTAAAAAAACCCAAGATACATAAAAGCTGAATGCACTACTCTTAACAAAGAGTGCATCCGAGAATTCAAAATCTTGGAAGAAAAAAACCCCAACACCGTCAAGCTTGTTCAGCATTTTAAATAAGTTCCTTTTCGCTTGGTGCCTTGTACCTGAAAAACACCAAACCCTGTATTTAAGTAATGTAAGAGGAGTGGAGGGAAATCTGAGTGACTACAGGCTTAATGGTTTTCAAACAGATTTTTAAGGAAATATTATTTTTTAAAAACCTGAGATAAGTAAGAAATATAACCTTTGTCTACCAGAGGCAGGCTATACCAGATATAACCCTGTCTCCAGTAACAACAATGTGACAACATCTCATCAATGTGACCTTCAGGAAAAAAGACTTGCAACAGCAATACTTAGGATTGTGTTAGCAAGGCTAGAAAAAAAACCTGATGATTACATGATTAACAGAGAGAATAGACAGCCATGGTCGGAGAACTGTGGGACAGGAGAGGAGCAGTCTGAGGGCTCTCATTTACTATTTGCTAAACAATCTCAGCAGAAAGACTGAGGAACATTGATGGGAGTTTGTTGGCGATACCAAAGTTTGAAAGTAATGCCATTGTGGAGAGGAACTTGGAAATCACACAGCTGCTGTGGGGTTTGGGAAGAAATGACGAAAACCAGAAAGTTATTAGTAAACAGTGATTGCCATTGGAGATTAATGACAAAAATCTGATCTACAGTTTGGCTACTTCATACCTGCAAACACCAGAGTCTGGGAGCCTAGCAGTATTAAGTCAATGACAGAATGAGTGATGTAAGGAAAATGATAAAAAAAAGGTGATTGATTTCAGGATGAACACCAGCAAGGTAAGACTGACTTTGCAGAGCTTTTTGCATGCGCCTGTGTTGAAGAAAGTGAATACTGTAACAGATGCAGAAACTAAAAAAGGAGATAGGCTGTGTTATAGGAATGGCAAGCCTAACACTACAAAAGGTTATAAAAGCTGTGCTTGTTTCGTTAGACAGACAGTGCAAAAATTACCCCCTAAGAGAAGACTAAACTGGAAAACAGTATTACAGAATAAGAGTAAATGAGACCAAACTGGCAATGGAAACAGCTAATTTAGCAGCAATAGCTGTAAGAGTTAAAAATCTTTGCTAGTTTCAAACTGGAGCTCAGTCAGTTTATGAAGGAGATCATCTGATATGCTTGTCAGACAAAGCAGAAATCTCAGCTAAATGGCTCATGATTTATAATCGCATGTTCTTTTATTCCTGTAAATTGCCCCTCATCATTCTGGATATCAACAACAGATTTGGGAACATAAATATGCTTTGTAGAAAGGAAATGCCAAGTGAACTTCCAGATTTATTTTTTCTTTAAAGGGAAGGAGGTAAAATCTCACTATGAGACAGTCCATAATTTGGGAGCTTTTCTCTTCAAAATAGCATCACACTTCCTTACTGGGCAAAACACCACTTTATTATTAGTTAGACCTAATTCAATAGTTTACAATCAATACAAACTTTCAGTTGTTTGAGTTTAGCTTTGCATAATTTACAAACTACCAAATTAATTTAACTCTGAAATACAGTGACACATGATACCAACATCAATGTTAGAATGTTTCCTGACACACAAAAACATTCAGGACAGCTCTCTTCTACCCAATCTCCTTCTGAAAAGCTTTCTTTTGCAATGTATCCTAAAGATCAGAACTGTCAGAAGATAAAGTTTCAAGAGATATGCAGTGAAAATGTGGTCACTCTGAACTTTCTCAAGGACTCCAAACACACAAACATATAAGAAAAGTGTTTATTGTCTTGTCATAATAATTCATAAATTATTTCAAGACTGTTTTAAGCATTTTCTGCAATAGAAAGTCATTTAAATCACTGTCACCTGACTTTCAGTGTCAGCAATCCATAAGCAAGGGATGCACGATTTGCACCCAGATTATCTGTGACAAGACTCAGCTTTCATGAGCTTTGACATCCTGTCAGTGAAGGAAAATGTGTTGCGCAACATTCCGTCTCTGAAGACTTTCCAGCTTACTGGTAAGAAAATCTGCCAAGATTTTAAAAAGCAAAGGGGAACAGGAAAAGATTTTTTTTGTTTCCACTTTATAACAGGTGAAAGAAATGGAATTTATTTTTACTTCAGCAAATGTGAAGAAGGAAATAAAAAGGGCACCTGGGATGTGAACGGCATCACCATTCACAAGTGAATGACAAAGATTCGCAGGTCTTCTAGGAATAATGGTACCTTATTTTGCAGTTTGTGGTACCACTGTGCCTTGTAGTTTTAGACCATGATTTTAAGAGCCTTGCCGCAATACCAGCACAGTATCACCTTTCTTCCCAATACTCCACTGGCACAGCTGCACTAAGCACAGCTGCTTGAGCAGCTGCACTATGACTGGGATCACAGAAGACACTGTGAAGGTTTGAACATCCCTTATCTAGTTTGTAGCACACATGTTCCAGAGTAGGCTAGTAACACCTATGCTGATAATGCTGTCAAGCAACTTGTACTATGAAAACTTAGCCTTGCTTTAATACTTAAGCAAGAAAAATCACATTGGTTCAAAGAGCAAAATATTGGAACATAATCACAGTACAGTTTGTTTCTTGGGAAAATAAGGAGTGAAGAAGTCAGAGATGAAATAACACAGGGTAGAAAGATGCTCGACAGAATCTTAAAAATTAAAGCTCTCTGGAGGATCACTGCATGCAACCCCTTTCTAGTGGTATCGAGCAACAAGAAATAAATCCTTGAACTCAACATCTAAATGTAGTAATATCACATGTAGTACTGGTGCCAAAAGTTTAGATGAACGATTTGGGCTTTATTTCCTTTTTTGGAAAAAGACTACTAGTAAGAAAAAAGTTTGAAGTGTCTTATGACATGAAAAAAACCTACTGAAGATTATTCACTTAGTGTACTAAACACATACAATTTTCACATGGTGGTTTATAAATGTGTTATACAATGTCTGCTCAAGAGTATGTAAAATGGATACCCTTTCAAATACAACTTTGTATGTACTAAACAGATAGAGCACCTAGCATCATTAGTTTATTCTAACAACAGTACCCACACAATAAAAAGTCAATTACTGAGCTTATAAAAATTTATTGCTTCTACTTGAGCTTATACCATTAAAAATGTGTGACAAAGTCTTTCCAATTACACCAAGTACACCAACTAAAGAAAGAAACAGAAAGCAAACCTTTCTTAAGAAAGGCACTAACAGCTTGCAATAAGCCTCCTCTTGTCACCTGACAGGACACCAGGAAAGACACTTGACCTTGCCTAGCACAGTGCGCTTTCAGCACTGAATGGGACATGCTTATTAGGAGTAGGAAGGAAAGTAACTGCCAAACATATACTCCAAGCCTCAAAAAACAAACTTCAAGACTTTGATTTTGGATTCCAAAAACATATTCATGCTTCACTTTTCTTCTTATTTACAACAACCTCTTTCCTCAGCTGAAACACCTTCAAGGGATTAAAAAGATGGATGGGGCAATCTGCCGAGTTGTTTATTGCAATAATTTCTGACACACTGACAACTATGACTCAGGAAAGCTCATTCTTCTTTCTCTTTCATCCTTTAAGCCTTAAAAACACCTCTTGGGCAGCCTGCATTCACTGACTAAAAAACCCCTAACAGTTCATCGTCTCTATTCACCTTAACAGAGTATTAAGGAACAATCTGACTGATCAGAAAAGGAACTTGGAATTTTACGAAGTATTCTATTGCTTTAAGCCAACACAGGATGAGGAATGAGCAGCAGAGAGATGTGATGTAAGAAGCTCTGATGATATTTAAATGATTACCTCTTCTTGAGCTGAGTACCAGACTTATCACAGGGAGTGACTAGCTGCGTTCTATGTTGATAAAGTCACCAAAATTTCCTGTCCTTTTTTTGGTTTTATTGGTATCTCTTTTCCCTTCTTAGCAAAGCTGCCCGCACACATGCCCACAGGAGTAAGTAAGAATTGCAAAACACTTTGCCCTCATGGCATGTCTGAAGGGTGGCAAGTTAGTATGAGTTCTGTAGTCCAGTCCTCTCCATTTCTAGGTGCAATTCAAGGCACCTCTCTCTAAACAAACCTTCGTCCCTAGCAAGACATTTGAGACATGAATTCCATCTCATTGATGTTTCTTTGCACGCCTTCCTCAGCTCTCCCTGACATGAGATGTGCCTTCTGAAACCTACAGAACCTCTCACTATTTGTCTACTTGCAAAATACACCAAGACTTGGAAACTATCACAAAAAAGAAAACTGCTGGGTGAGCAGAACGGCAATGTTACTGTGATAAAGGCACATTTTCCTGTGCTTTGCCAGATACCTGCCAGTAGACTCTTGTCACCTTTTGCCCTCTAACTAGCAAGTCTTTATAGGACAAAGACTTGATTTTTTGTTCTGCATGCATGCAGTGTTTATGGACTGGGACTCTTAAGTGGCAACAGTTACAGTGTGCTGGAACCCATACAAATCCTTGAGAAAGTGTATATGTAAGAACATCTAAAATTCTTTTGTGAAATGTTTCTTTCCTATACTGCAGCATCTTATGTAGCAAAATATTATCAAGAACACTTGCCTCCTTAAATACTTAAAATCAAGCATTTTACATATACACCATACACTGTGTTGGTCCAGACATGGGACTTCTGCTGTCAGAGAAAATACAATTTTTTGTTCACCTAAGGCAACAACCTAGACATCCAGAAACCTGGTTAGTGTTCTTGTTTGCAGACGCTGCCATGACACTTCTGAAACAATTAAAAACTTCCTCAAAGTAATGGTGGGAAACTGGAGGAAAGAAAGATGAGGCAGAGGTCACTTCAGAAGAGGACTTCCAGCAAATCAAAATACACTCCCCTGAACCATGAAATAAGAACACAAGCACAAGGAGAAATTTGTGTAAAATTAAAGCTTTACATAAGTGGTAAATTCATCCTCAGGTATGCCAGTAAAAACTTCAGCTGCAATTTAGACCAGGCATGGCATTCACTATTAACCAACTTCTGTGGGTGAGCCAAGAGTTTGACATTCCTACATCAGAGGACAGCAATGAAGAACAAAAAGGGAATTAAAGAGTTTAACACCACAAAACAAAACCCAACAGAAGTAATTGCCTAAATACAGATATATTTCCTCACTCATTCATAGCACAGGTTCAGTGGTAAAACTCCTACCAAGAGAACTCAAAACCAGAGAGAAAAAGACCGAGTTGTCAGTATGTGAGTTGTCAGTATGTAGCAACAAGGCTCAGGGAAGAGGCAATGGACAGGCCGAGCTAAAAGGCTTACGCTATCTCGAACATAACGAGGACCTGTATTCACTTGGATACCTGAAACCAAAGCAGGGAATGCCTTCAATTTCTGAGAGTTCACAACAGGGCTCAATGGTTAAACTTTGTTTAAATCTTTTTTTTTTTTTTTTTTAAATCAGACTCTATACATACTACTCAAAAGGCACAGCACGTTGCAATTTCAGCTGCAGAGCAAGCAGAGAAACAGGCAATGCAGACCAGAGAGACAAAGTAAGGTTTAAAAATAAATTTGAAAAGAATATTTTGCAAGTTTTTTGGGTTTTTTTGCCTTGGCTGTGGCACATGGTCACAGAGACAGTGGGATCTACACAATGGATTGGTTTTTCACTGCTGGCTGTCCCAATTCACCCTCCCCTGCACCAGCTCCAGTGTTTTTGTGACTCTGGGCTGAACTGCTTCTGTGTTAAGTCAGCAGAAAACTAAGCCAACAAAAAGTGCAATAGGTTTCTGTGGGGATGTCATGCAAAAACAGTTGAGTACAGGCAGAGAAAGGAGACAGGCTTAGCTGCTCTGGTAATGAAGACTCAGTCTGATTAGATAGTGCATCCACAGCAGCTTTACTGTCACTTCAAAGCTCCAAATGAGACTATAATATTATAAATATTCATTTCAGCAAAAACACCATCTTATGTGGCAGTATCTCATCTTCTCATATAAACATTTGCCCAGCCACTGTCTGTGAGGGGACGGAAGAGCATTTCTGTTGTAGTTGTTTTCAGTCAAGACCAACTCTCCAGTTTAGTTTATCATGTGGCTCTATAAACAGGTGTGCTGACAAGTGAGGTGTTTCACAGGACTGGAAACAAGTAGCTGGAGGAAGGAGGTTGCTCAAGCCAGAACAGAAAATAAAAAAATATCTGTATTGTGAAACTGGTAAAAGTTTAGGCCACGCTATTCTCTTTAGTACTGTCTACACACTTACACACTTAGCAGGAGGTTCTGCTCTAAAGTAACTATAGTTTCAGTAAAGAATAAAATAATAAATAATTATAACTAAAATAAAAATTATGTAATAATAAATGTATAAAGTAATATATATATAAATATTATGTAGATTATATAGCTCTCATTATCCCATCTCATGGCGAGTTAGCATACACACATTAAGATATTTATTCTACTATACAGGAAATTCTTGTAATTGCAGACCTTGTCACAGATTTCTTATGTTCCTGCTTTGGATGCAGCTGCACAAGGCTGAGAGCCAATCTCATAGCTCATGGTCCCTAAAATGCCTCTCCCAGCCATGCAGTTCTGCCACTTACCTTACGGTATTTCCAGCTCCTCTTGGACTCTTCCATAAGCTTATGCAACTAAGCCACATGGCAAAACATGAACTCCATTTGCTCACACAAGAATCTAATGAGTGTCAGATCCAACACGAGAAAAGTATGAACTGTATGAGAACAGTGACAAAAAAGAAACGTGGAGCAGTGAAAATTTTTACTTTTAGAGTAACTGAACTTGTTCAGCTAGTTAGAGAACTGCGGCATAGCTGTCCTGCACTCCTACTGTCTGAAGTAGCTACAGGATCAGCTTTCGCACCAAGTTTCAACGGCTGTATAGGGTTCAGGCACACACCACGCCAAGCAGAATGTGGTGGAGCTTCTTGCTAACTGTTTTGCCGTGCAGCTTCACAAGGTGCTGGGCTCTCTGCCTGTATGGACATAACAGCCTCAATGTGAACTGGTGCACACTTTGTGGCACACCTTTTAGATTTCAGTTGTGTAGGGTAGGATAGCATTTAATAAACCAGCAAATGCTGCAAGTAGTCTCTGCTCATGTGCTCTAACTGGTTACCAGAAACAATGTACTTTTTTTAAACCACAAATTACAACCATTACAAAGTAATTACAATCATTTACACTTGTGACTACCTGTAACATTTAAGTAGGCCACTCTAGGAACTACCAGTTTTAATAATCTAACACATCTAAAAATCACGCTGAATTTCTTTGCTCTGCAGAGCAAAGGCTGTCTCATTTTGAAGCCAGTTTCACGGGGATTTGTGTTCTATAGAATAAAATCTGAACAAGAGCCTTTAGCTGGCAACACACAAAGGTTTTCCTCTATTGCAGCTACAGCATTTTGTCTCCCAACAGAGAAACTGGGGCCAAAGATGAACAAAGAAAAAAAGAGTGTTAAAGACAAACAGGTGGATAAGACAAAAAACAACAACCCAAGCCAACCAACAAAAACCGCATGAAATGCAAGGATATGCTCTCAGTCAATGGAAGGGAATCCAAATTCAAGGCGATACTTTTCAGGCTCCAAAGCCTGGATCAAGACTCAAGGCTGCTGCCAAGATATTTCCATTCAAACGATACAAAACACACTTCCCACTTGAAAAGATCACTCACTGCAGAAACAAAGTTACTTCACCCAGCCTATGAAAGTTAGCTACCCTAAATTCTTCATTCCACAAAGCCATATAACAACAAACATGCTTTAACAAAATACTGATTCTATTATCATTAAATAAGAGTATTCAGAATGCAAAATGTTCTTTCTTTGAGGGAAATGAACAGACCCTTTAACTGTACAATAGTAACACTGGAGAGAACAACCCTCTTCCTTGATATAATCATGCTAATTTTAAAAAGGAAATACAAATACACAATACATGTCCAGACTACCCTGAAAACCACTTGTTTCACCACCTTACCTGCAATGCCTTATTTTCTTACACAGGTCAGCATTTCCTAGCTACTCCTACCTAAACATAAGAAGTGAGAGCAGAATACTGAATCAAACTTTTCCCAAGAATGCTCTTGCTAGCAAAATATTACATAGAAATGTCTAACAATCTTTGCAAATTACATTGAATCAGAAGGGCAGAGGTTAACAAAACTGACTCGAGGAAATAATGTTGTTAATACCATAACAAGGATCTAAAAATAATTCTGTGCACTTTGCTGCTCCATTTAAAAAAAAAAAAAAAGATGAACATTTCTTCTAGGCACAGAATGCTTAGCAAGATCAGAAACTTACTTCTATAAAGATGAACAAACAAAAATGAGAAAATAGAAAATTAATAAATATTCTTTAAAAATAAGAAAGCCCTCAGGAGAATGGAAAACACAAACAGAATTTCTACCTGTTCAACCTTTTTGTTGTTATTCAGAAATTGAAGTGACATATTTTTATAGGTCTGGGTTTTTTTCAAAGTCAGTATGAACTACAATGTGTTTCAACCCTTTATTTTCTATTGTTATTAATTTGTTACATCTTAGTATTTCTGTAAGAAGATATCCCTCTGTCTTCTTGTTCACTAGTTAAAAACTTTGTATAAGAAACCTTTCTACTATCTGTGAATATATAGGTTGATTAGTATCACAAAAAAAAGTATACACATTTTATAACAATGCAAACAGCTCCCCCATCCTTTGTACAATAACCAATGAATTTAACTAGAAACAGTTCTTTCAAGTAATTTGGTTCTCTATGTAATTTAAAGCAATATGTAGATATGACATAAGCATGTAAGTACACGTTTCTCTGCTAGTTTAAGGGCACTAGCATAAGAAATGTCATGTTTCACATTACCACAACCTCAAGAGCACTGTTCCAAAAGTACTCAAAGTTCAACTTTAGGATTAACATAAGCTAACCTGGGTGTTCAGGACACAGAAGAGAATAGCTGCACCAGTGTAAAGGCATTACTACTGCAAAGTAGCAACATCCCTTTCCTTTTATTAATTCTAAACACACACAACATTTTCTTATAAAAACTAGTTCACTGTTCAACCACAAGTTTATTTTGCTTGGGACCGTAAGTTCTACATGTCTATTGTTGCTTGTGCAGACTTAATTCTTAATGTAAACAGAGTCTGCCCACCTACATGCTTTCATGGGAACATGAGGGCCTCATGGTGAGGTTTCACAATGCAGTTGGACCAACCTAATGGCTCACTGCCACCAAAATAAGGCAGTCTTACTCCTTCTACCACTTTTCCTCTGCTGTTCCTCTGCACTGGCTCAGGGACCAGTGACCCCCGATTTGGTTGAGTTTGCTCAACTGGCAAAGAAATAAATCAGCAGGAAAAGGGAATGGTTTCTGCCCATTTATCAAGATAGGTCAGGTGAATACCAATACAAGGAACTACAGGACACTTCTTTCAATGCAATTGAGTCATTCAACTATTTCAGCCATCTTGTGGAATCTCAAACATGGTGGTGACAGGAATGCTTGAGACAAAGGGCAGGGTGAGAAAAGTGCTTTGGACTTTTTTTATACATTAAGATTATTATTAATATCTTCATAAAATGAAATAGCATTCTTACCTTTCACCGCTGTTTTATCTAGTTACTTACATCATTGTTTGCCAGCTTACCAACAAACCATAATACAATAAACAAAACAATTACTTACCTACAAATCCTTTCTCTCCAACTAATTTAAGGGCAATTTTATCTGCCAAAACTGAAGAATTTCCATGTGCAATGTTAGCAAAAGGTCCAGCATGAACAAATACTGGTGTTCCCTGAATGATATAAAATATATATCATTAACAGATAGGGAAGAACGCAAGCTCAATATTCTTGCAGATTAATCAAGACTGTATGTAAATCAAAAGCACATATAATGAGTAAGCAGTGTTAGATAACTCAAGGTGGTTAGGTACATCTCAGGTGCTTGAGAGCCTGTTCACTGACAGGCCTAATACCAGAACCTGACTCATTCACAGAAAGGTAACAGACAGCAGCACAACCTGTAGGTAACTTACACAACTTCTTGCCCAATCTTGTACTAATGTTTCACATTTTCACTACCCTAAAGCTGTGGCGTGCTATTCTGGCATATGTACTACAACCAGCACTCAGTGTACTGCCCCAGACTGTACACAAACTGAGCCCACCTCCTGCTCTACTCCATCTCTTACTGCTCCTGTTTTCCTCATGGGCTGTAATTGCCAACACTGCGCAGACAAAGTCGCCAGTGGAAGCAATAAGGGACCAAAGTCAACGGTTAAGGAGCTGGAGAGAGAGAAGGGAAGCGGCATGGCTGGCGTGCGGTGGGAATGCTGATATACATAGAAAAAGCATTCACTACTGCTGGCAGAGTGTCTGACAGCCTCAGGTGCAGAGCAGAATTGCCCTACACTAGACACTGTATATACAAGGAAAGTAGACTCTGTAGCAGGGAGGAATCTAAAACAGCAAAAGGATAGGCAACGAGTTAACAAAGTAATGGCATAGGGAAATTTGTCAGAGAGCAAGCAAATCTCAGCTTCCTGTTACTTTTTTGCAGGCATCCTACCGAAAGGAGAAATTAGAAAATTAGCATTTATATAAAGGGATTAGGTGAGATATATTAACTGCTATTTTTTCTCCACTATTTCTCAGAATATACAATCGGATGGAAGGATGTCACTTCAGCTTCTTTCTATAAAATACTTACGCAAACAAATCTCTACTGTCATGTTAATGCTCTTAAAATTCCTCAGCTGGTTGAAGAAAAGGTAAAAGACAACTTCAGGCTATCTCCATCAATGTTGTTCACATATTCTGTATTAGGAGTTACTGCCAACCCTCAGAATTTCAGGCAAGCTATTGGGCAATCTTCCTTAATTTTTGACGAGAAATACCAATTAAGGAGGACAGTGTTCCACAGATCAGCACCAGGCCACATCCAACAGACCCATGAACCACAAATTGGAAACTATTTACCATACAATAAAAGTTGTTTGTTTCTGCCCTCCCTTCTCACCGCTGCCTTAAGAAAACAACCTACATAGACAAAAATTTTCATGTTTTCCATAAAGCAGCAGAACAATTGGATTACAGTAGTGAAATACTTCCTACTATAGAAAACAGATTTTCGTGTTTCAGTAACACTGACTACAAACCATATAGAATATATCAACAAAAAGCATCTGTTATTATTGCTTCCTCTAGAAATAATTACACATAATTGTTTTGTTCAGAAAAAAGACGAGCAACTTTTTATCCACTGGCACATCAGACTTCAGGTTTGTTTTAATAAAGCAGGGGATTTTTTAAAAAAAAATCCAGAGTGGGAAAAGGAAAATATGAATACATATGGGCAGGGGATATTCTCCAAAAAAATGGACAATTAAGCTACAATCCAAAACCAAGTCTGCCTAATACATGCTAGAGAAGGAACAGTGGAAGAGGAGCTGAAGATGTAAATAAACCAGAAATCATACCTTGTAACAAAAGGAATTATGTAGATTAGCATCATAACACACCGACTTCATAGTGTTTACTTAGGATTTATGTTTTCTATCTCCTAATGATCACATACTGCAATATTAATTGGGGTTTTACATATTTATGCAAAAAAAATTAAACTATGTACACCTTCAAAGCTTCTTACAGTATCTAGGAATTAATCTAATGGGAGATGCTGTGCAAAATATATTACTCCTATCCCAAAGATTTGCATTTTTATAAAAATAAAATGCAAATCATTTCCACCAAGTTTAAGTTTTACTTCCTTAAGTTTTACTTTTACTTTATACCCAATATTTACCCTTTTGGCATTCAAATAAGCACTGTAGTTTTCAGATACTAGATTAAAATCCATGGAATTTATTCTGGTTTGTGTTTTATTACTCACAAAGTTTAATTTTATTCTTCCAAACGCTTAATTTCTTGTGGCAAGCAACTATAGGGCTGCTTTTGTTAGAGCTCAGCACATACATGTGCAGATGCAATGCATGGAAGTGCAAACATGGATGATGAGAGGACAGCCCAGCCCATACTGTGACAGTTATGCAAAGGGGGCCAGAAAGGTCTCCCACAACATTCCCTGGGCAATTGCGCTTCCAAGAGTTCATCCACACAACACAGATGGGAATAAAATTTGGACTGTGGGGTCCAACATCCAGAATATCAGTAGTCAAGAGACCTCCTGCCACTAACCTGAAATCCAAACACACTACTAAACCACTGGCATGGACAGATGCTCTCCTGGAGCTCTGAAATCCACCAGAAAAGGAGGAGTTATTGGAATAGTCTTTTTACAGGGACAATTCTGAATGAAAAATACAGGCTAGGTACTGAAGGGAGTGAACTCCAGCAGGATCTCAGGAGCCTCAGGCACACCCTGGAACAGGGACAACAACGTCTTCTCCAGCCAGCTTCAATAATTCTGTGTCAGCCATCCAACCCACATCAGAGTGCCACTTATCTTTGTTATGCTCTTAATAAACTATATGGAGAAACAAACAGTGGCACAGGGATGCATTCTGCTAACTGTTTTCAGTACAGGAAATTTTATTATCCAAGTCTCAGTAGAAGAAAATAAATCCTGAATGTCAATAAATATCTGAAGTTATCTGGCCTCTAGAAGGATGTTTATAATACTTATTATCATCCTCCCTTCATCTTTACTGTGAGTGGCACTTTAAATGTAACATGAGCAGACCATCCCAGAGCAGCCAGCCTTCAACTACAAAGAGTTGTCCCATAGAGCAGCCTGCCCTGTTACGCATGGTATAAATAAATGCTAAACATTGAGGGATCAGTTCACGAGGGAACAAATCTGTCAAGAGAAACATGGATAAACACTAGGAAATCATTACGTACTTTTCAAACAAAGTCATCTCAGTTCTACAGCGCAGGATATAAATTCTACTGAAGTATACATTTATTGCAGGTGGAGTGCCCCACTTTGAGACTTTTCCCATTCTGAGATTTTACTGTCATGCCTACATATAAAACACTCTCAATCACTAACACCTTGAGACAGCATTTCTGGTGACAGAGTAGCAGGATTGTGAAGGAAATCAACCCACCGAGAAACCTCTTTAAAAATCAGCAAATTAAAAACCACACATCAATTCACATATGAAAAAAAGCACTGACACAAGTTGCCACCGCAGTTCCATGCAAGACTGGCATTTGGTCATTATTGATATATTAACTTCTAAATCTCTTCCCCAGTGCATGCACATGCCCATATAAAGCTGGTGTAAATCCACCAGGTAGGTCGTTCTTCTCTGCCTTCACAGGCCCTTAGAAGAAACTCCTCAGACCTCCACAGTTTAACACAATACCCATCTACAGGCTCTTCACCAGATCACAGAAGAGTGCAGCTATCTCTTCAATGCCTACTTTCAGCCACTGCTACCCACAGACACTATCATTTACAAATTATGCCAAATTATCTATCAGCATCAGCTGGAAGTCATCCAGAAGATCTCCCGCTCCCCCTCCTCAGACAGTCTTTTTGCCATTGCCCAATACCAAAATGATCTAGAAGACCTGCTTTGGTGAACAGTTTTATCTCTACTTGTCGGACAGGTTGACATCACAGTCCGAGCTGCATGTGTTCTGTGTAATCATAGAGTTCAGTTTTTCCACCACCTGTGTGCTGTAGGATCATTTCTGATGTTACTGTTATCAAGTCATGGTGCTGTTGCTACAGGTCTTTACACTTTATACGTACAGAGAACTTGTTCTCCCTGAGGGGATTAGGATTATGTTGTCCACTTACTATCGGTAGCCTCTTTGGAAATTTAAGAAGCCCCTCTTCTTTTGGATGCTACTTACTAGGATTATTTGATTTGGGCTTCAGTCTTCCTCACTTGTGGTTTGTGAGAATAAAGACTTGCAATTCACATACACATCAGAAACAGAAGAGATGTTATTGCATTCACCACTTCAGGGTACACTAGGATTAGCTTGTCTTAAAATCTGTCATGCTGGAGGGCTCTAAACTCACAGGTGGATCACTGCACTACATTTAAGTGTGCAAGGCAAAATATCTTCTTTGTTCACGTCATTCCCTTTTTTTTAAAAAAACCCCTGAAGCTATTAAAATTAGCAGTTCTTAAAAGTAATGAAAGGTATTTATTCACAAAATGGGATATGACACAAGCTTGATGCTCAAGAACAGCAACAACAGCATGGGCAGTAAAAGAGTAGGCCACTGCATCTCTACACAAGAGCAATGACACAGTCCAGGAGGCAAACATCAGACAAAGCACAGCACTATCTTGGAAAAGATTTATGTATGCTGGAGATTTTCTTTCTTAGATAGGTGACTCAAATTAGTCTGCAAGCCAACAAGTATTCAAGGGGTGACAAAAGTTTGTCTTCAAGACTTAAATTGTGGGAGTGGAGCATGAAGCAGTCTTCTAAGCTGCTTTAGTTTGATGTTTTTAAAATAACTTTGTAAGAAGAATTTTTGGGAAAAACATCCTTGGGTAGTGTGGGTCAGGGTCCTCCTAACAAGCAATAGTGTTTAATGAAAGTTGTCAGATGTTTCAGTCATAGCATAGATTAGACTAGAAAAGAATACCACATAAAAGGCAGGATTTTTTTTGCATAGAAAAGTGAATATAAGGAAATGGGGAGGGGGGGGGGGGGGGAAGGTCCCAGAACTAAATGCCTATTGATCAAAAGAAATTCTTCTGATATTTATAATTGTCTTTTAGAACACTACAACAAAATCATGTTATTTTCTAACAGATATACAAAGTGCAAATATTCAGAATCAAAGCTACATTGTCACTGATGCTTAACATGCACAATATCATCCAAGTGGTGATTTAATACACAGTTCTGCCATGACATTCTTGATTCTATGTGACCTCCAGTTTCAGGTACTGGATGTTATATTGAATTCTGACACACACATATATTCTTCATATAGCCACATAAAAGAATGGATGTTCTTTGCAGGAGAAAATAATTAAGATGGTTATAGTAAAATAACATAGACTAAAATAACATTTTTCTAGTATCCCCTGAGAGCAGGAAGCTGTCGCCATCCAAACACAAAAGCAAAAAGGTAGTTATTTTGACATGCTGTAGAGAATGAGACATTTTTACCATTGCACTGGTATTTTTCTACATTTTTTCAAATTTTCACCATACCAGGAAAGATTTGTTATGAAATATTCCAGCTCTGTAACTTTGATGGCCAAACTTCCAATAATATACATTAACTGTTCTCCAAATGCATTTGTTTCCAAAACTGTTTAATTATTTCTCCATTTTTCTTCCTCCCTCTTCCCATATATATTGCTCATCATTCAGCTTACTATTGAAAAGGCAATACTAGACTGCTCAGACACAAAGTTATGTAGTACTAATTCTGCGTTCTTTGAGCTGCTGGAAGAAAATTCACTAGGGTAAGTGTAAAACATTCCTCTCATAGACCAGCAAAGCTTAATTTAGTCCCTGAAGGCACTATGGCAAGACAGAGTATCTGGGAGCCACCTTTTGGAAAAGCATAAACAGGCAAAAGGAGTCTCCTGTGTTTCTAAAAGGCACAAATTATAATACAGAATAGAATGGCCTCAGCGAAGCATCTATTTTCCATTCAAAATGCAGGGCTGTAGGAACACACATATACAAAAAATATATAAAAAGAAAACTTCCCTAGAACAGCAAGATGGGAAACAGAAGGAAGTCTATTACTTCGAAGCCCTACTTGCCTTCCAGTGTGCTCAGAAGCAGTTCAACAGTGCACTGCAGCTTGTTTGCAACACTAGGCAAAATTATGACTAAAGCCAGTCTCAAAAAAAGGAAAAAAACCACCATAAAGTTATAAATGCAGATAGAGTTGATTAGTTAACATACACAAATGAACATTTGCTGAGATGCCTTTATGGATTTGACCGTGGCTTGAACCTTGAAAGTTAAGCGCAGTCGCTGAAGAAGCACAACAAGCACAATATGGAATGTGAAAGCTGGAGAAGCATAAGCATCATAAACCATACTCACCTCTAATGTCTGCATTAGTGTGGGCTTAATTGCATCTTTCATCAAAACTGCCAAAGCACCCGTTACTCCCTAAAAAACAAGAGTCCACATTTTAAGGAAGTCAGTTCTAAGGTGCAACATTTCTGAGTTACACTTAAGATTAGTTAGAACAGGGAAAAAACCTTACACTTCAAAGGAGAAAAAGCATTACAGTGTTGTATAAAGAATTTAAATAAATTGATGTTAACCCAAGACTTCTAATATATTGTATTTACAGAATGTGCCAGAAATAGAGATTTGCTCTGAATACACTTAAAAGGAAGTAGGTAAATATTCTTCCTATTTCATGGAGAAACCAGAAACAGTTATCAAGTGATCAGCATGAAGATGTTCATGGGAACAAAAGATAAAGCTGAAACAAAGGCCACTGAGACTTGAGAAAGCAAGAAGATAATAACTTGCTAAAACTGCTTGAAGAAATGACAGAGGTATTTCTTCCATGACAGAATCAATAGCATGAATCAACAGCTAGCAACAACCAGAAAGGGTATTTTTCTACACTTGTACAAATACATATGTAATAGACACAGGATGAAAGCAGACACAGAGTTGATGAGGCGTAGATAATGAATACATCACAAGATTAAAAGTTAGAGGTGCCTTACTGTGATGATGAGGACAAAAGGAGCTGTGTGAATTGCTGCTTTTTAGCTGTAAATAAAACTTACTCCTCCCTAAAAATTTTGCTGGATATTAGGTATAAATTTCACACTGACTGAATTAAAAATAAAAGAAAGTCATGGAATCCCTCTACACTAAAACCCAATGCCCGTTTTAGAAAAAAAGTGCTATAGAGCACACACAGCACTATTAAACTATATGCAGTGTTATCTAGAAATCACAAGCATGTATTTCAATTTATTCCTAAACTGCTTTGATTTTGAGAAGAAAATGTGTTTTGTTTTGAAAGAATTAGATCATGGATAGAAAAAATTGTGATATAAGCAGTGGCTCATTTGATTGTTTGAACTATCAAACTGTGTGAAAATCAGAATGACAGACAGATAAGAGAAATAAAAGTATGCAGTCATTCATAAGTACAGTATTTTATACAAATTCAAGCCGCCCCTTTCTGAGCATCACATCTGAACACAGATTTCAGAGGAATATTAAGCAGAATATTTGGCCTCGGATAAAAATGGATTGAAACTAAAATAGTAAAACTGTTTTTTACAAAAGCACATCAAGTGTTTCCTTGGGGAAGAATGAAGAAAAGGAAAGGGAGGAATGATGTTTCTTTGCTCCTTGCATTTTGTAAACCTTTACTATCTACAAGCCCAAATAGACCCACAAAGAAGTAATAAGTGAAACTAGTAGCAAACCAATATCTTTTTCCCTATTTTGAATCAGTAAGGAATAAATTTCTGTTTCTTAATATGTTAATTTCAGAAGTTAGAATCAAAACACAAGCAAACACTAGTGTGCCAGCTCTCTGTCAGAATGGTTGAGGTTCCATCACTTCCATAGAAGCAGCCTGGTGCTATGTTGTACCTACACCCAACTACTCTGGTTTGAATCCAATGTGACAGCCTAAATACAAGGAAAAGGAAAATATGTTTTTTTAAAATATTAAATTATTAATGCTTTTCACTTCCACAGGCTCCTTTATAGCTTTAAAAAATTGGTTTAACTGGTAAGATTATAAACTACTTATGTTATATAAAGAACTTAAAAATGCAAAAACAAATCTCAACAAACAATGTAAAGCTTCATTTAACCAGTACCACATAAATTTTCTGCTTTTAGAATGAAATGTAACTTCAATACTTCAATATTTTATCCATAAATGAGTTTGGGGGTGTTGGTTGACAAGAAGCTCAACATGACCTGGCAATGTGCGCTCACAGCCCGGAAAGCCAACCTTATCCTGGGCTGCATCAAGAGAAGTGTGGCCAGAAGGTCAGGGGAGGTGATTCTCCCCCTCTACTGTGCTTTCATGAGACCCCACCTGGAGTACTGCAACCAGCTCTGGGGCCCCCAACATAAGAAGGATATGACCTGCTCAAGCAGGTCCAGGGGTGGCCACAAAGATGATCCGGGGCTGAAGCACCTCCCTTATGGGGACAGGCTGACAGAGTTGGGGTTGTTCAGCCTGGAGAAGAGAAGGCTCTGGGGAGACCTTATAGTGACCTTCCAGTACTTAAAGGGGGCTGCAGGAAAGCTGCGGAGGGACTCTTCATCAGGGAGTGTAGGGATAGGATAAGGGGTAACAGTTTTAAACTGAAAGAGGGTAGATTTAGATTAGACATGACAAATAAATTCCTTATTGTGAGGGTGGTGAGACACTGGAACAGGTTGCCCAGAGAAGCTGTGGCTGCCCCCTCCCTGACAGTGTTCAAAGTCAGGTTGGACGGGTCTTTGAGCAACCTGGTCTAGTGGGAGGTGTCCCTGCCCATGGTTGGAACTAGATGATCTTTAAGGTCCCTTCCAACCCAAACCATTCTGTGAGTCCTTTGAGTTTTCTTTTTAGGACCATCTAAAAATAACTGCCACTGTTACTTTGATTTCTTGTATTCTAGCAATTTGTAAAAGTCCTTCTAAAGTGAGTGTGCTTCTTAGGATATTAAATGTTAAATCTGTTCAATATAACAATTTGCTTTATAAAACTGATTTGATTCACTTCCAAATCAGAATAGTGAATACCCAGTCCCAGCTCTAACAATTTAAAATGAAAAGGAACAAATTTCAATCCTAGCAATTTCTTCATTAAACCTGTTTTTTAATCCTAATTTATTAAAACAATTACATTCTTCTTTCTGTTGATTGTAGTGCATAATCTGAATTCATTAAAAAAATAAAACCAGTTTGCAATATAGTTATTGAATAGATCTATAAGCCTGTTTTTTTCCTGCTTTTTGAACAATTCAGCAGCCATCTGGGACAGAATTTCTCAGACCAGATGTACAATTCTTCCCCTTCCATCCCTAGCTGAAGGAAATGATGCTTGTCACAAGTTGCTATCAACACAAAACTGTAACAGTTAATTAAGTTGTCCATCTTCTGTCTCATGAAAAAAAGAACCACAAACACACACCAGTTAGGAAGCAACAGGTAATCAAAATAGCTGAAGGAAAAGTTGGTTAATTTTACATTTGCTTCCTGTATCTTAGTTTTATCATCATTGTATAGCATAAGCTATTCATCATTATGCTAAAAGAGAAACAGCTGTTGATAATTTTCAGTACATGAACACTGAGATAGCATACAATCTTACCATGTAAAAGGCAATTCTAACAGCTATTCAACTTTCTGGGAAAAAAAAAAAAAAAAAAAGTGAAATGGAAAACTTTACATCAGATCTTCCAACTGGTCAGTAGCAAGATTAACTATCTGAGCAGTCACAGATAAGCCCTAATGCTCTTCTTGGGAATCCTGCCCAAGGACTGACAAGGGTTAACTCATGCCAGCTGTAGCTATCCCATTAGGTGTTTCTGTTGTTTACTTCATGCTGGATGAGACCACCAGCTCATTCAAAATAAGCATGCAAATAGCTGTTGCTGACCCAAGACACATTGATGGGAAAGAAGGCTTTGGGGGAGAAGAAAAATAAAATTGTGATACTTTTCTCTCGCCTCCCCCTCCTAGACAATACTGGTTCAAATCCTGTCTCCTTTGCTTTCTGATAGCTCTCCAATTTGATGGTAACAGTGAAGCAAAAAATATTTCCTACGCATTTTAACTTTTTGGGAAGCTACATCCATATAAGATATGCATTCTGGACACAACAACTCATTGTATCTGGAGCTGAAAGCAAAGAAAAAAAGATGCAAGGATTCCAATTAGTCTACATCATGTCTATCTGCCTTCCATGGTTCTTAGACAGGTTTGGTGTCAACAACAGTCCTTAAAAACCAAACAGCTGATAAAGGTTTCATATTTATCTGACATGACTCTGTCAGAATAAGTTTTTCGTTCCTTCATATCTCCCAAATCCTCCAAGCAGCTAACAAACAATTCACACAGCTCAAAGTCCTGGATCTGATTCTCAAAGCTATTTAAGGAATCAGGTTCTCATTTTGAATTCAGAGAAGGTAGATAATTTTTTATAAAAGAATTAGAGGCTTAGGCACTTACATGCCAATTAAGCATGTGAGAGTCCAAAGAGCATAAGCTTTTCACTAACTCACTGTCAGAAGAAAGAAGTAGGACTCTGAATCAAATGTATATGGACACTCAAGTCTCCCAGGTTCCCTCCTGGAACTGATCCCAAGTACTTCTGAAAATAATACCCCCTCCATCTATTCACCAGCTGTTGGGGCAGGTATGCTCCCCAGGACAGCAAGGATCATAGAGCACAAAATAAACTATACATGTGACACAGGAAAGGCAAACTTAGATGAAAAACCAAAATACTTTCAAAGCAACTTCCAGTGGAGTGGTCTCTGAAGTGTATCATGAGTGGAAATGAAAGCCAGCACTAGATGACAAGGAAGGTGATTGAGAGTAACTACTGTGAAATGAATAAGGGTTACACAGACTGACGGGCAGAGAAAAACCCTTTATAAGAAAAATAATGAAGTACTTGTAACTTCCCTTCGTTTGAAACTATAGTCTCTAACAAAATGATAATATTTTTCTGCAATATCAGTTCTGTAAAAAACTAAACCATAAACTGTAAGCTGAGAACTGCAACTACTTGTGTTAAAAGTGAAGTATGTACACAAGGTTTTTGATGAACCAGAGAACAAAATATATTCAGCTGACAGATCATTTATAAAAGTAAATATGATGCTATTTTTTTTGGTCCTGGAATTATTGAAATCTAACAGCATGGCAGAGAAAGTAAACTGAGAAGAAGTCTTATTTAAAAAAATAGTGACATTTATTTAATATTTTTCATAGCTGCTGAAATACTGATCTGGGGCATACATATCCATTTAACTTCACATAAAGATATGGCATGTGTCCATCAAAATTCTACTACACTGTAAAAGCCAAAAAGCAATTCACTCTTCAAAATACTGTACAATGAGCACCACATTTTGGCAAAGACTTCTGTATGTTCCATTACAGAGGATAGATATTTAATCCATTACTTGTGGAAGGAGTCTTCTCAATTCATGAAATATTCAATTTATCTTTTTTCTATTACTCCTAACCTGCCTCTGCATCTGGTTTATATCTGCCAATGTGTATTTTAGGTTTTACTATTGTATTATTATAAATATACTGCATATAAAGTCAAAATTAAGAGCAATTGTGTTTTCTGAAGTATATTGTGTGTACATCTGGAAACAAATCACAGAGAAGGGTTTAGTGGTTTTGGTTCAAATAGATTTCAATGAACTAAAGACTACTGTCAAAAATTTAAACTTGAATAAATTTAATCTGAGTAGTATATGTAAAATATGAACCCCAGAATTTTTATAAGTGACAGATAGGACTGAGCAGCACCCATTATTCAGGTTGTGTGGTATCTCCCATGACAAAGCTGTCTGTAAAATTTGTTAAAACTATACGCAATTGCAGTTCTTTGGGCTAACATGTTCCATGTCAAGTGGTTATGATAGATTCAAGCTTTTAAAACTTGATTTTGTTTTATGAAAATTTAAGTCAAAATGATTGAACTGTTCTTGGATTAAGAGCATAAGATAACCATGTATATTGATTTTTCTGTGTTCACTTGTCTTGAGATCTTTCCTTTCTGAGCTATAAAGCTTTACCTCCTCTGTGACCCTAACTCAAAAGAAGAATGAAAATTCAGGAGGAGAATGGCTTCACATCACACCTCATAACACATCTGAAAATCTGCTCAAAACCAAAAATGACAGTTCACAGATACTCATTAATGAATGCTTAGCCTTGCCATGTCCTGTCCAGAAAGCTTTAGCTGAAATGTAGGATGTAACAACTGTATCTACAGTCTGCACCAGGCTGGAACAGCTCTGGGTCTGGACACCTGGACCACAGGCAAAGATCTCTTCTCCTGGATCCTACAGGAATCCACTTCTAACATGTACAAGGGAGAGATAGAACCTGTGCAGTCCAAATGAAGAGGGGCCAAAAGCTGGGCTTGCAGAAGAATAGTAACAACACAGGCAGCACAAGCAGCAGGAGGAAGAACAGTTACTGCATTTAAAGTCCAGAAAGAGTAGGGTAGCTGCAAGTAGTTCAAATACTGACCACCAGTGGGAAGAAACCAGGAATAGAAATTAAATGCTACCTGATAGAGCTGAAATTTATCTTCTTTGTGCATATGAATTATGACATGGTATGGTCTGTGATTATACATCTCCTGCTATTGTTTCCAGAGAACTCAACTTTGTACAGTACAGTTTCCCAAGTGCAGTACGGTTATTCATAAGCTCTTCCCTTGTATATATAATAAATATACTGATAAAGCAGTATATAATCTGATAAAGCAATCTTAGTAAGAAAACCCACTACTGATTTTTTTTGACATTTCTTAAATCCCAACACCACAGCATCTGATTTCTTCACTAATATAGGTAACTCTGCAGAAATGAACAATTGTTCCAGTTTTCAGAAGAGAAACCAGCACACACAAGGATCAAACTCAAAAGTATTTTCCAATTTTGGATGCTCAACCTGAGACAACATAAAATAATTTCTCCTGGTTCAAAGTTCTTGGTGGTGTCTCACTCTTCCCATAGATTTCAGCTGTTTAGCTGGTATCAAGCCAGATAGAGGAACACATAACTCCTCATAAACTGTAAGAATCAGTTTATATGGACACAGCATCACACATAAGCTTTGTGAAAAACACAGGAACAGAATCCAACTCTCCAAAAAGGCATTCTTCTGCCTTACCATGAAATCACATTCCTATTTTTCCCATAGTTATCATCCTCATTTGTAACACACTCTACAACAAAGGAGGTAGGAGTTTCAGCACTTCACAATCATGACATGCATCCAACCTCCCTGTGCATGGTATGGAGTACCTGCAGAAGAAAACGAATGCAGCAGCATAGCTGCAGATGGTCGTAATACATACCCTTGGCACTGTGATGATTTTTTTTTTTTTTTTTTTATGGGCAGTTCTTCTATTGTAGAATACAGAACACTGCTTTAAAGGAGAACTAGAAACATATGTGCAGCACGAGTGACACTATCAAATGATTGAGACGCTAAGCATAGGAAGTTTGTTTAAAAAAAGGCCAAAGAAAACTGAATTAGTAACAGACATTTTGCTGAGCGTTATTTTCATTTTAGGGACATAGTGGAAAAATTTTAAAATTCTTTGTGCATTGTTCATAATACCAGCACTAACACTGTACTTCCACCATAGATGAAACACGGAAAAGTAACTGCTTTCATTCATCAAGCTGTTAGTGTTAAGTGGTTGAAGACAGGTTAAATATTTTGTAATATTAATACCTTAAAAATACCTTCATACAAAAGCAGCATCATGATTAAAATCACACATTTCAAATGTAGTTCTAATTATTTTGAAGTTTTTGCCTATGCATTTAAGGCAACTCATTCCCCACTCCCCTCTATTTGGCCAAGACGAGTTATGCAACTGAAAAGGAAAACCAAAACTTCAACAGCTAGAATATTAAATGCAGTTCTTCATGCCTCCTGCATAATTGGGAGTAGTTGATTTGCTCTGAATTTTAATGATGACAGTACTTAGAAATTTTGGTACCCTTATCTTAATTTCAATCTTAAATCCAGGCAAGTTAGATATTATGTTTTCATTTCCTTATTAAACTGGAATCCATTAAGGCTGTGAAAGTATTCCTGGCTTGTGGATTTGCTATCTTTGCTGATCAGGCAGGATACTTGTTCCTTTGCTCATTCTAAAAACGCAGTAAGTTTGTGCAGATGTCCACATAAAAGGGACAAACAAGAAAACACACATATAGTCTGTGTGATACAGGCAGTCATTGCCTGCAGGGTAACATGAAAGCATGGCTTCAAGACATATCACAGTTGCTATAAAGACATAGTTAGATGACAAAAAAAGCATAAGAGAAAAGCATTACCATATTTATTGTATTTAGGGTGTGCTATCAATCTGCAATATATGAACTTAATTTGGCAATTAGGCTTCAGAATTCAAGTAATGTAATGTTACAGTAAACTAGTTCCAATCACAGTGAGCCTATTCCTGACATACAGCTGGATTGCAAGGGTTAACTGGTAGCTTCTAGCTGCACCAGAACCTGCCATGCACAAACAGTGTGAGTTTCCAAACACTGTTTACTGACTCGCAGCCTGGCTATAAGGGCTAGAATTTGATATTAAGGAAGATTATATTGACTTCTTTCAGAAGATGAAGTAGGGAATGAGGAAACAGCAAGGAACGTAAGGAAGGAAAAGTCTTGATGATGTGAAGAGATAACCCTGTCTTAAGCACTATCAGCAACTTATGAATTAAGAATAGCTTGTTTCCATTCTGATTCAGTGGTATAAGCATTCATGTGGTAACTATCATTGTAACATCTGAGTACACTTTACAAGTACAGTAGCAAACATTACTAGCTCTCTCAAATAGGAGCTCGCACTCTGACTCCCTCCAGCACCAAATTTGTTTGCCTTAAGAACTGCATGAAAACTATCTAAGCAGGTTATGGAGATCAGAAACTTCCTGAACCACATGTTACCAGATAGATGGAGAAATGAGTTCTACATCTTGTTCTCATTGTGAGCAAGTTTTGGCCCAGAGGAATATCTTTCTTTGATATCTGTGCTGTTCAAAGCAAAATCCTTGGCACACACCTGCCTTTTTAATGCTTCAAGAGGCAAAACAAACGCATCAGAGGTTATTCACAGGTCTACAGCACTGAACATACCAAATCCTCCGCTGTTACTGGTTCTCCTTTCTTGTCATTAGCCACCACCATTTTTCCCAGTCTCTCCTTCATATCTTGAAGGTTGGTGGTAAGTGCCAGGATGGCCATAATTTCACTTGCAACAGCAATATCAAACTGAGCCTGTAAAACAGAAATGAGAATCATGAACCAAATCAAAGTCAGGTCAAACACTCACAGGGAATTGTCAGGAATAGACTCAGGAAAGACAGATTTCACACTGGAATTCAAACAAATTCCAAATTGTAACCTACAGTTTTTGAGTTTACTCAGACTAGAGCAACTTCAAACACTTTGTTTATATTCTCTCATTATTGTTCTCCATTACACTTCATTTACTTGGGGACCAGTCCTGTAGAGTGTTTAGCCCCTTGGCTCACATTATCCTTAGCACAAGCTCCCTGAAGGACCAAGAATTTTTTTTCTGTGGCAAAAAAGAAAATCACCAGATGTGTTTTGAACTTTACTGGCACAAGCACAGCACTGTGGGTTGTTTTCTGGTTTGGGGGTTGGTTTTTTTTGTAATGCTCTCCAAAAGTTTTTTTATTCTGGTTTCAAAAACATTCTTACTATGTTTGATCACTTTTTTTCCTATATAAACTCAAAATTTAGAGTCTATGCTGCTAGATCTTGTGCTTGACCTATGATAATGTAAAATATATCTTCATCCCCCTTTTTTAAAAAAAAAGAACAAATATATAAGCTAAAAAAACCCCAAGAACTAAATGTGGCACCAATTCTATTGCTCCTGTAGAAATACATTCATGCTGTGCAGTATTTCAGCACAATGTAAGCTGTGATACTTACTTTTCTTTAAGATTTTGCAGCATACACTGGAAGTATTTGTATTAATCGATTATTAGTAAAGCTCAGGCCACATGGTGTCAGAACGTAAACAGAGAAGAAAGAAAAAGTCACTAATGTATTATGTGATAGGAATGCAATGCTGGGGGTAAATAAAACTGCAGCTTCTTTAGTAATCTCTCCATCTCCAGCAATTGAAGTTTATACAAAAGTTTAGTAATTGATATCCTACTGTTATCTATGTAAAAAAGCCCCAGGACTGTTTCTATGTAAGACTTTTACCAGATATATCCCTTACTGACTAATACCATAGGAATCTGTTCAAACTGGGGGCTTTGCCTGTTTTTAAGAAGCATCTACATAGAGAATTGTTCGACATACACCTTACCGGTCGTACCCATTTGCTAGTACTTTAACAGCTTTTGCCCTTTTTTAACCTATGTTCCTGCTTTTAGATTCTGTCTTGAGAGCTACAGCATAGAGCAGCCCTATTCAGGCTGACCGCTATGTACCTGCATTTTTAGTCAAAACTTCTGAAGACACCCAAGCACTTTTCTGCACTGGGCATATATAGGGAGAGATATATACCATAGAAAACAAAAAATAACCCTGTAATTGAGGTTTTCAGCATAGGGATTCAAATGAAATGCTGGAGTTGCAAAGCAGGTCTTCCGTATTCCCTGGAAGCAGTTCTATACATAACAGAATACCTGGGTACACAATGAACACTGTTAGCATTGCAATGACATGGATGCTACCATCTTTTCTGAAGTTACGAATGCCCCCAGTAAGTCATTGCAGCATATGTAAGTTAGGAAATAAGCCTGAGAAATCTATGACCAACTCATATACTGGAATACTATCTAACTTTATCAGAATGTTTTTTCCTGTCCTTTTGGGTTTATATAGAAACAATGATAATAAAAACTTTTTTTTTCTGTCTCCTGATAAACAATCTCAGGTGGATGCTCAAACAGTGACATATTTAACTGAAAAAACAGTCTAAAACACTGTGGTGGCAGGTGCTATTTTAACTCTAATAACCTTTATAACCTATGAAGTGCTGAGAGAAGCCTTAGCCATAAAGTCAGTTCTCTACTGATGAAAGGATCCACCCACATGGATTCAATTGCAGGATCAAGGGCATCAGTCATGTAATACTCTTTAGAAACCACAGCATCCCTGTTCATTAAAATGCAGAGTTTTGTGCCTGCTGTGATGTGCCATTTTACACAGGTGTCATTGATTTTAAGAGTGCTAGAACATCACTCCAACTATTTATAAAATGCATCTGTTAACTGTGAAGTCCTGTTTTCTCTGGATCTCCGACTAGGCTCTGAAATGAGTTTCCCTAACTGTTCTCTATTTCTCAAGCCACCAATTCCACGTTAAAATGTGAATGGATATGCATCAGTCCAACACATCAAAACTGAATGCATCAAGGTCATTTTAGCCAAAAGAGTAGAGAAGCAACATTGGACTGCCATATGTCAACCAGTACTCCATAATAAAACAACCCCATATTTTAACTCAGCAGCATAATTACAGTGGTAAAATGCTGCACAATAAGGCTGGCAGAACCTGGCTCAAAGCTAATAATCACACTGAGTCACTGAAACAAACCTAAACACAGGAAAATGTCTCAAGTGTTGAAGGAACTTGTACCAAGTACAATATTTTGCAGTTCCAGTCCATTATCAGAGATAAGTATTAGCTAATACTGAGTTTTCTACAAATTATAGGCAGAAAAGTCTCTACCTTCTTTGTTCAAAACAAAAAACAAGCGATCGCTTCTAGTGGAAGGTGTCCCTGCCCATGGCAGGAGGGTTGGAACTAGATGTTAAGGTCCCTTCCAACCCAAACCACTGCATGGTTCTGACTTCTCTCTCAAGTTCTTCTCTCCAATGTGACTATTCTACCCGCTGAACTGAACAAAACTATCAGGTCTATTTTTTGGTCTCTTTATTTAGGCACAAAGCCTAGAAGAGGTCTAAAATGATAAAGAAAACTTAAAGACAGGATATCCAAAATGAATGAAAGCCTTATCTCTACCACAATAGTACTTCACCTCAAAATAGTCAAAACCTCATGAATTTAATGATCCAGAGGGTTAGATTACAGTACTTTCATTGAATTAGGAGCTACTCCACATCATCACAATGAATTTGTTCCACCTGGCTTTGCTATTCCACAGTGCATTTTTTCAGAAATGGATTTACCCACATGACACCAGGAACACTTGTTCAGATAGTGCTGGAAAAGGCTGGCTTCCGAATTTACTAGTAAGTACTTCAGAAGCTCTCCTACAGTAATGTAGGTTAGCTTTTTATACTGCTGAAAAGTATACACAAGCTCATTTGCTGAACTATCCCTTCAAGCCCACATATAAAAATTAAGCATAGCTCAAAGTTCTTACAGTTTAGGTCCCAAAGCTGAGATGCATGATAGGGAAATGAAAACTGAATAAAAAAGCTAATGGCCATTTTCAGTCCTCACCAATGGGACCAACAACACATGTCCCATCCCTCACCCTGATTTTTTAACATTAAATTTAAATCACATTTAAATTACATAAATACTACATAAATATTTTGATGGACTTATAGGAGGAAACATCATACAAATTAACCTTATGAGGGCATAAGGCTACCTTTTATACTCATAGGATGACAACGCTGAACCCCTAACATACGCAATTTTTTCAAGTGCTTTCAACGCACTTTGCAATATGCATTGGTTTCTGTTTCTGAAAGTTCAGACTTGGTTACTCATTAACACAATACGTTTCACTGCAAGAATACTATACAACAGCAACAGATGTTAGCATTGCAATTCAAAGAAGTATGCTGAAAGAACTACAGAAACATCTTTCAGACTTTAAAGCAAAGTCTGTCCAGAATGAAACATTTTAACCGCCTTTACATACCTGACGGACAAATCCTTTCTCTGTATTTGCCTGCCCAACTGTTATTTTGCGCAGGAATCTGTCATTTGTATCCACCACTAAAATGAGGGCATAGTAAAAGCAAAACATGTTAACAAGGACTCAGGGATCTTGATGTTTTTTCAGGCATACCTGTTGTTATACATGTAACATTCAGCTACTTGAAGAGTGTAACCAGACAATCACACTCTTGCATGTTAGCATTCAGACTGATTTGGTTTCTCCCTTCTGGTTGATACTATTAGATGAGAGGTTGAAGTAACTCAAATACAATTTCTCTGAACAGTATTTTAAGCTAACAGATTTTTAATATTCTAACATACAAATTTAATATTTTTACCTACATAAGAAAAATCTCTTAGTAGATACAATGCACCTCAGACCTACCTCAAATCATCTGCTTTGCCGTTGACTTGTTAAGAATCAATTTTAAGACTGCATGATGTACCTTAAATGTGGTCTGTTTCCCTTTTAAAGGATGATTATGTTGTCAGATTGGCTCTTCCAGACAAGTCACTTTCTTGCACATCATGGTAACTAACTCCACATTCAGCTACACAGTATTCAAATGAAGTTTTTTTTCAACTGCCAAGACCAACCATCTGCTATTTAACACAACTTCAATTTCAGACAATTTTATTTCTAACCTGGAAACACTTCTGGTATTGCAAGGGCATGTCCAAACCATACTGTGGAATTGCTAATTTCACTAACAATCATCACGAGCCAAGTTCTCCAGTTCTGCACTGACAACACTCAACTTCAAATGTGCTTTTATAGGACCCAAAACGCAAAACTGAGAATAACAGAAGAGCTCTCCCATCTGCTGAGAACTGAACAGGATGTTTCTATTTATTAGAAAATGTGACCAAATTCCAAGATATCTCCTTCCCAGGAATGGCAGTCTCTACAGAATGCAAAAATAGGCTCCCTCTTTCTTACAGGCTCTTTAGCCCTACAAATGTTCCAATTTGCACCAACCCTAAAGGAAAGGGTGGAAGATATTTGATCAGTTCAGCCTGTAGTTTGGCAATCAAGTCAATCTTCCAGTAGATGAAAATCTGAGCCCTGTTTATTTAGAGGCAGAGAACAAAAGAAACCTCTGGAAAAGCTGTCTCTACTAAAGGTCAGTGAAATCACCTTGTCCCATATTTCCTACTGCTTTTGGAGACTAACAAATTTGTCTGTACAGAAAAGGACAGCATAATTACTGAAGAACAAGAGAGACACTGAATTTCAGCCCTACACAAACCCAATTCAGGGTTGTGATTGAGCGGGGAGAAAAGCAAGATTTAAGGTCCTTCCCCTCCTTGGGCATTGCTCATAAGGGTGTTGTAAATACCATATGTGCCTTCGTCCCACTACATGGTATTTAGGCCCCTAATTTCCTCAGGAATTCCATTTAAGGGATGGTGCAACACAGATTTAGTTAACTCTTTTTGGTTTCTATTTATATAGAGTCATACTCTAAAATACTAAAATATAAAAATAAAATACTAAAATATTAAAATAAAATACCGGCAGAAACTGCAGAACAGAGCCCGGTACGTGGAAGCAGCAGCCCCATACCAAGCTGTGGTACCATATGCCACCGTGAAGCCATATGGCAAGCTGATCTCTCAAGCACAAACTTACCCCTTTGCCTCTCAGGAAGCACAGACTCACATGCAGCCTTAAGCAGACCTAAATGTCTTTTCTGCCTACCCTGGCAGGCACTGCTGAGAGCAGGAACTAGCCCTCCCACTGGCTTGGACAGCCAGTGGGCTGATTTTTATCTGGTCCTTCTTAGTGAAATTATGTAACCTGAACACCCTTACCATGAAATTATAATTACTCCTGCAAATCTTTGTGGTCTCTGGGACACAATGGTTTTCTCACCATGGTCAGGATTAATTCCCCAAGAAGATTCCAATAGCTGCACTTAGAAGTAGCAAAATAAGAAAGAATTGGTTTTGTCACAAAACCAGTTTTTCCTTCTCCAAATTTTCCTTCTTTCTTGCCCAAAGTAAACATTTCAGGGAAGTTTAGGTTCAACCAAGTGTTAGGTTTAATGTGTCTACTTCCTTATCCTCTAGAGATATAAACAGGATCTGAATACCAGGGGAAGGGTAAGTAGGGGGAAGCTTTCCTTCTTTTCAGTATGTGGTACCTGTTCAAGTTCATATACGATGACAATGAACTTTAAGCCTGTGACACTTCTAAGGAAACAGGTCCTGACTAACATTAATTTTCAGACAATCTGATAGCTTTCTCTTCTGCCCTATAAATTCCCTGGTAAGTAACAAGCTTCACTGACATATGGATAGCAGGAACAGTCCCAAATAAAACGTTTTCCAGCTTATCTGAAACAATCCTGAAAACAATTTTTTTCTGGAATGTTTAAGATACGTACATCACATAGTGCTGTGTGGAACAAAAGTTTCACTAACATGTTTGAGATGAATTAATAACTCAACTGAGGTTAACAGCAGTTAAGTAACATTGCCTATTCCCAAACCCATGCTGATAAAAGATGAAGAGTCGTATTACACTAAATATTTAAATAATTCCTTCATCCTAATACACGTCTCTTCTACGCAAACACATTGTGTGACTAATAAAAAATCATCTTATGTCACATCCCACAGTATTATCTTGAGAAAAATATCCCAAGTCTGAGATGGTATGCACAGAAAGTGCATAAATACGCAGTAAAGCATGGCTAAGACTCTTCACTTCTCTATAGATTCACGTTATTTCTCTGACCATCACAATACATTCCATACAACAATGATTATGAGCTAATAACTTTGGTGGTGTTTGAGAACTTACAAAGAAAATTAAATCCAATGGAACTGAGCTTAAAATGTTATGCAGTGTTTACTTGCTTAAAAAAAAATATATACAGAAGTTGAGGTAAACACTGAAATTTAACAGCACTAGAACTGCAAAATGCGGAGAGAAGTTGTCTGAGGGTCAGAGTAGATACTGGTTTGCTTGGCATACACAGTTGAAACTGTACCACATCTTTCACCTCTTCTTTCTAACAAAGCAAACAACGCAAAATACTTTTAAAAAAATACATTATCCCTGAGGTATATTTAGTCTCTGAGCTACCCAGGCTGCTGAGCTGGGGAGGATGAGGGACCAAAATCATGCAGAGTAAGTACAAATAATCTAAAGCCATAATAGACACGGTTAAGAAAAGAATGTTTAAGATTTGTAGAATACACAGAAAAGCCACTTTCATACGTTTTAAGATGTATTATCTAATATGATCAAGGCAAGAGATGTACTTAAACTGTCAGAGCAACCCATCCTTCAGAATATTAGGAAAGTCTCTTGAGTTACTTCAGATATTTAACCAAGTTCAGAGCAACATACTGCACCAAAATCTGTTATGCATACCCATTTCCTATTTGCAAATGGGTTGTTCTTACAGTCAGAGAGCAGAAACAACTCTGATTTACGTAAAATTAAGCAAATTAGGAAATAAATTATGATTAAATCCAAGCTGAAGTGAGACTTCCTGACTACATACCTCTTTGCCATGTTATGGTAGATGGGTCAATATCAAGGCGTGCAAATTTGTGGATTTCCTCTTCTGTTAAAGACCCAGGATCAGTCTTGCTTATTCCCAGCCTCTACACAAAAACAAGTTAAAGAAAGGCAATGAAGCGGCTTTTTTGCTTCAAAAGGTATAGCTTCTCTGGCTTATCACCCCCACTTTCAACAAGCATTTTGGAAAGAAGCATGTCAGGACGAAAACTATTTTAAAAAATAAAAACTACACAGGAAATCACCTATAACTAAAATAGGGGCAAATGTAGATGGAGAAAAGAAACAAAAAAAGGAGAAATACTCATAGACCATTAAATTAACAATCTTTCTCACACAGAGGAAACTCAATGTAAACCAAATAGAAAATTCAACGTTATCAGCTACTAATAAAATAATTGCTTGCTCTAGTTTGTGCAAATCTTTGAAAGATCCATGTGCTGTCTTGTGTGAATCATCTTTCAACGAAACAAAAGCTTCTGCTTTAAAAGCCCATCATCCATAAACATCCTGGCTTTTACAGGTTCACTATTTCAGCATGCCAAACCTTTTTTCAGGTGAATCTACATAAAGATGAATCAGAAAGCTGCGTTTAAGAACTGTAGTCTTTAAGGAAAAAAAAAAAAACTAAAACCAAACACAAACTTCATTTTCTCTGTCATTAGAAAGCATTCTTCAGTGAATTAAACAACATGCTTATACTTCAGGACTAAAAATAAAGCAAATTTAAGTCTAAAAATACTCAAATAGCTACCACTATCTAAACCAACAGTTATTTCTGGAAAGCTGGGGACATCCTTTTGAGAGCATTAAAACTGTTTTCGCAATGCTCCTTTTTGAGGATTGGTCTCTCAGACTGTGAGAGATGCTTTCAAATCCAGATGCAGGCACTGGGAGCATTTCCCACTGTACTGAGAAGGGCAAAAAAGCTGTTGAAAATAGCTTGCAGGGTTTGACACTTGGTACCCTAAAATTTTTCGCCCCAGTTTTAATGAAGAAATGATTATGTTCTCAACTGCCAGTCCTGTATTAATATTTTTCTAATCAGTTGGCCAATTTTAAACCCATTTGACACAGTTAGGAGATAGTTTCTTACAAATTCTATGAAAACAGGCAGATGGAGAAAGCAGCAATATCCCACTAGCATTTCTACTGAGGGATGGCAGAGTTCAGTGTTTATCCCTCCTGCTTTGTGTATCAGACATTTTTGCCCAGATACATTTTTCCAGAGCATTTTGTCCAGAGCATTTCTCCACAGAGGGCTAACAGCAAAATTTTCTGTAATTTTTATAACTTTCAACTGCTGCACGGAGGGCTGGGTACTGAGACTGCAAAGGAACCTGCTTTTCCCTCTCAGGGTTTCAACAACGTCTATACTGGATCGAAGCAGCAAGAAAAAAGCTGGCTGATCTGGATGCAGATGGGAGGAAGTAAGACACAGAGCTGATGCGGAAAAGGAGACAAAGGAAAGACTGGGATAGAAGCAGTTAAAGAGAGGAGGAAAAGAGGTCATAGGCAAATAATTACTGGGAAAAGAGAAAAAAAGCTGAGGAGCAGGGGAATGAGAAAGGAAGCTACTGATGTTAGCCAAGGAGTTTGGGAAAAAAATATGCATGGGACCTTCTGTAATTACAAGTCCAAACCACACATATAAGGGAGAATTTTTAATCTTAATAAGCCTCTCTTGGAAAATCCAATCCCATCCCATAAGATTTTTTTTTTTTTAAGTATAAGGAATCATTATACTAAAAGTAATTCACAGCAAAATAATTCAGTTACATTGGATTATGATGCACATATTTGAATGTTATAAAGCCAAACTTCTTTTTACTGAGTTGCAGCTTATGTGAAGAGAGAGAAATTCATTTCAATTGCAGATAGTTGGTATGTCACGCATAACCAACACATTCCCCCTCCTCCTCCACATCCAGTGTAAATAGGGACAAAATGAAAATACTCCAAAATTCTGATGGAAAATTCTGAGAGATCTACTCCGCCACAGTCAAGCAGGCATCATCCACATTTTAGTTCACTGGCATTCAAAAGCTTAAAATGTTATGAGAAACATAGATGTACTTCTACACTTGAAGGAAGAACACTGTCAAACTGACATCAGTAAAATCCCAGAAGTATACAGTATAATAAACTTTCAAAACTAGAAAATACTACAAAAACCAAAGAATGTGAGCTTTCAAACGTGACTTTACCATAATAGGAAAAATATTTTTAAAACTCTAACTTTAATATTTCATTGGGAAAGACACAGCATTTAAAAACATTATTGGTTTATTTCAGGAGAAAAGAATAGCAAAAATGTTACTTATGAAAATAATATCAGACCCAGATCCTATTACTTCAAGGGCAATGCTTTCAGAAAAAAGTCTGGACTTGATAAATTCATGAGGGAGGTTCATACAAACTTGGTCCCATACATCAAACAATTTTAAACAAGTTGTGTAAGACAGTATATTTTATGAAGAGATACAGTAATTGAGGAGAGACTACATTAACAACTTACTCTCAGACGGGCAAGCTGGATAGCAGAAAATCCTCTCACACCATTAACTACTGGAACCAGTCTGTTGTACAAAGCCTAGAAAAAAACACACAAGAAGTTAATGAAAGAAAAAGCTACAACCAGGAACTAGTTAAATAAAACGGTAATGTTTTTATTTTATTCACACTAATTTCAGTAAGAATTTCTCAACCATACAAATTGTGGATTTCTAGTTATCTATTTAAAAAACAATTCTGAGAAGGTGGTAGGCTTTAGAGTAATGCCTATGCATTAACAGTCTAATTACCAAAATCACTGTTTCTATATTTTACCAAAAAAAGTGTATTGTTTTTGAAATTGGGAACCCTTTCAAACTACTGGGAACCCTTCAAACTGTAACTATCATTTTCAAACAGGACTAAATGCACATTTGTGTCTTTACAAGTACAACATATATGACAACACTGCTCAGTTTTAACACTGTAGCCAAAAAAAGGAGGCTCCTTTACTTTCTCCCTTCCCCTTGAAGACTCAAGTTAGCATTTGTGTTAAGGTCATAACAGATTTAGAGAAGAGGATCTAGTTGATTTTCCCCACAACCCCTTCTTATTAAGGTACACCATATCAAAATATATATCAAAAATGTAATTTTTAAAAGAAGTATACAAATTACTAAAAATATTATATATAGAGAAAACATCTTTTATTAGACTATTTAGTACAGTCTGAAATAGCTGACTGTTCTGGGCATAAGATCCTTATCTTAAAGAATATGTTATGACAGCTATTTGCTGGAAAAATACATTCTATAAGCAAAATTTTCCAGCAGAACATAGAATGGCTTCAGCAATAGTTTCTGTTCACATGGTGAAAATATAAAAAGATAATAATCTTATTTTGCTTTGAAATGTAGTTTATTGAAAAACTGAAAATAAAAAAATGCCATGTGGCTATCAAAAATAATTCTCACCTTATCAGATTGAGTGTTCTCATGCAAGATCCTAGCATCAATAGCAGCAGCCAGCAAATTATTTGCAGCAGTTATAGCATGAATATCTCCAGTCAAATGAAGATTGAACTAGAAGGGGAAAACAACAAAATCTTTTTATAAGAAACTATTTAACTCTGTTAATTTCAGACAGATTAGCAGCAACCGCTGGTGCCCTCTCCTTGAGTCTGCAGCTCTGATTAGTCACCCATCAGTGTATATAAAATATTATCAGGCTGAAAATACATCGATATATATGAAGGACTTGTTTTCACCTGAGTATGAGGTAAACTACCCTTAGTTTATCCAAAAAAAGCCACAAACTCTTTATTCTTTGCTAAATGATCCAAGAATTAAAAGCCCAGGGCTACGCTTCCACATCATTAATACTGAATCTGTTTACTGTCAGGGTTTACTAATTGACCTGGACCAGAAGTGTGGATTTCTGTTGAATCCCCTGGAGCACACCATGCATGCTGGCTTTGGGGGTGTATGCCAGCTTTCCGCTAGTCACAAGAGAACAGCCTGTAGCTGGTCAGGCATGAACTTTGCTGATACAAAGTTTGTCCAACACAGCTTTGTGGAAAAATCTGAAATCAGCAGTTTAGATTACATTAGGACTTGTGTTACGTAGGTCCTGTATTTTGTATATATCTTTGACAGAAGGAGGCATAAGGTCAGTTTTAATTGCGCTGCAACACTGACAGCCACTGACACAAGCCCTTGACTGTGCTCACCCTCACGTGCAACTGTAACTAAGCACCACATTAGTGTTCTGTTTGGACCAGCTGTGCACTCTCAAGGGGTACTTCACCAGCCTGGGCTATGGAGTGGTTTTGTTGAGCTCTAAATTAGACAATTTTGGGTGAAACCACTGTGCCTTTCCAAACAAGCACTGCAAATACACACATAAGCTTAGCCATACTATCCTCACATGCCCCATTTCCAGAGAATCTGCTTGTATTTTACACTCTGGAAGCCAATGCAAAACCCCACTATCAACTAGAGCATGCTGAAGCCCCTGGGTTCACAGGTAAGCCTGCTAAGGACAAAGAAGGGAGGCTAAGGAAGACACCTAGCTTGGATAACAGCAGCCAACCAACAAAAAACACTACACATGGTCTACATTTCATCTCTGCCCTTGACCCAGCTTGTCCATAAACGTGGATCACGTAGCTTTATGTTGTGAATGTTGTGCTAGGCAAGGGTGCACACTTCAGTCAAAGCATCGCTATTTTCACAGTGAGAGTATTTTGAAGGCATGCACCCATCCGGCTCCTTCCAAAGCCAGCAAGTGATTTTCAGAAGCCCCCAAAAAGAGCTAGGGGTGACTCCATCTTCAACAGAAATAATTTTACTTGTGGGTAGAGGAAAGCTACAGATCAATTTAGGAGCAAGAAAACAATTCTTTCACTTTGACAGTGCCAGGGCCCCAGGGACACCACGAGCCCTGACTGTCCCTGCCCAGCACCCAGAGGGTCATCCCTGGCTGCTGTCAGCCCCAGCCCCAGGACACCACAGCAGGGCTGGTCTCCATCTCTCCACAGCCCGACCATGCCAGCCATGGGTCCCACCGAGCCAGGCCCACCCACGGGCCCACATCCCATCCTGGCCTTGGCCTGTTCCCGTGGAGGTGCCCAATGCCTGGGCTGAGCCTGACCCAGTGCCCCCGGCTGCCAGCTCCTGGCGGGGAGGTGGGACAGGCCCTGGCAGCCCCAGCTGCTGCAGCTTCCCAACAGTCTGCACCGGTAAAAAACAATTTTTCACGGGAGACTTCTCTGTTTCATCACTGCTATTGAGCCAAACCATCCTCCTTTTATTTATCCAGCAGAAGTTGTGGTATTCACCCCTCTGCAATATTCTGGGCATGTCTCACACTACCACAGGAGGATCGGCCTGACTGAAAACAAGTCCACTTTGTCACACTCAGTGACTTCTGCTAAAAACAATTATTAAATCTAATTTCCTAATTTGAAAAAAATTTCCTCAACCCACCAGCCCTGGGCCTCTCTGCCTTTTTCTGCTCCACCAGAAAAGTAATACTTTCCCATTCTCTTTTGCAATAGATGTGGATATAAAAGCAAAAATATTAGCAGTAGCCAGCTCTTTGTCTTGTATGTTACGCAAAGATCGTAGGCTTTCTTCTCAGGAAGCACCTGAAGGATAGCTGTTACAAATGTACAGTATCTGTGCAACATTTTTGCACCCCCACTCCACAAGCCCCTCCACATCACACAGGAGGCCCACAATGATGGCAAGGACCATCCCAATTCTCCAAGCAGACCATTGCCTCTGACCAAGTGCTGCAATGGCCACCATGGCCTGTCCACCCCTCCCAGAGGGACAGGGATTTGCTGCCTCCCCTGCTGTCTCACCTCCTCCATGGGAATCACTTGAGCATATCCACCACCAGCTGCTCCACCTGCACAGGGAAGCAAATGGTCACATCAGACTTACACAGGTTTTTGAAAAAACCAACCACTCTTAAACACACGAAGTGAAACATAGAGCGTTGACAAAATTTCTCAGCATTTTGATTTCTATAAGGGGATCAGTGATGCACCCAAATAAACAGGATTTCCTTAAACGTTGCTGGCTTTTTTCAGCAGGCAGTAAAAATTGAATTCTTGATCTTGCAAGCTGGCCCAGACTTTGGCTACGTAAGGGCTAGCCTCTCCTCCTGCCCAGGTTTAGGACACAGTCATGCACATGCAGCTTTTGGGTGGAAAGATGTAGCAGTCACGAGCAAGCACTGCTTCAGAATGAAACCCTCACGCCCCTGCCTAAATGCTCCTTCCCCACTGCCTCTCAGGGTACAGGCAAACAAGTTCACTGTAGCCTATGCACAAGTTGAGTGGAGGATTAAAGCACTCACATGCACCAGTCTTGGCTGAGAAGCACCAAGCACCAGGAGCCTTCCAGCTGAAATCAAACTTGCTAACTTAAACTTCAGCAAAGCAAAGTAGAGCAGATGGGGAGCGCTTGCCCAGTTATGCACCAATCTCAGCTGAGAAATGGCAAAAAAAAAGATTGCATTACTTCCTATCAGCATTGAAGACAGGCTTGAACTCTGGCTGCCTCTTACCTGACCCTCGGGCTCTTAATGGGTTTCTAGGCAAAAAAGCAGCCACCCACTATTAGGGGCAACAACTCAGAAGAACAGAAAGAAGAGGTTCAGACCTAGCCAAACATATGATGCAGACACAGCTCAATTCTACACATAACTGCCAAGCATCTTAGCTTGGATATTTCAATCAATACGAGTGGATTTAGGACTCCTTCTCAAGGAAGAATTAAACAGTAACATTTAAAGACATATTTAGAGTCTCCAAGCACACAAGTACTGTGCTGTACTTGCATAAAACTCCTCCTGGCTAACACAGCCCCATGCCTTTCATTATGTTTGGCCTTTATCTGCATTATCAATACACATTCAGTACATGGACATAGATATGAACCTTGCATGGAATGATGTGTACAAGAAACTTTTATCTATTAGTTCCATATTTATAAAAAATCCAATATGCTACCATTCAGATAATCCACTAAATTAGTGAAATAACTAAGAAGAAAAAAAAAAGCGCAGTATTTCCTTTTAATCTGAAAGAGGTCATAGAGTGCAAATATCATGTACCTTTAACTCCAAAAGTAGGTCCTTGGGAAGGTTGTCTCAGACAAGCAAAGGAATTAATGTTAAGGTGTGCAGTAAGCGCCTGAACGAGACCAATTGTAACTGTGCTTTTTCCTTCTCCTAGGGGTGTAGGGGTGATTCTAGCAAAACAAGAAAAAAAGATTAATCAAATTCTTTGCTGATGTCAGCCTGGCTATCAGAACTTACAGCTTTTGATTTCAATGAAGAATATTTGTACAGCAAATTTCAATAAGATTACTTTATCTTCACAAAAATACTGACACAATGCTAGCCCCTAGCTCAAGTTGGAATGCTAATATACATGTGTCTTCCATTTAAGCGATTTACTATGATAGCAGAAAAAGAGAAGATTATTTTGGCAAAAGTTCTAAAAAGAGTATATTGAATTTAAACATTTTTATTAGAGCTCAAAAGTCTCACCAGTTTCATTAACAATCCATCCATCAAGATACTCTGAGCATGTATTAATAATTTTCTGTAGTAATGCATGAGACGTTCTATTCCCACTGCTCAAACTCTGAATGAAATAGAATATTTTAAATTAAATAACCAACACTTTTGTTTGTAGAGCTCAATCATCCCTCTTCAGCTTCCACGTCACCATAACCCTCAATGACAGATCCACTGCTTTTTAAATAAAACAGGACACAAAAATCACTATATTCAACTGAACATGATTTTTTTTACACTTAGGTTTTGTAATATTTTTGCAGATTTAAGGGTGGTGAGGGACAATTACAATCACAGTCCAACCTCACATAAAAAAAGCTCAAAACCCCCATGCCACAGCTCCTGCATCTAGACCATGATTGAACCAGGACAGAATTTAAGACATGAATCTCAAACCTCTATTCAAAGATTCTATTCTTGTCCCTTTAATGAAGGGACAATGAAAGTTGATTTTTCAAGTAGAAAACACCAGCAGCCATCTATGAATGAGAGACATCTCAGTTTAAGTAATGTCCTCCCTATTTTCAAGGTCAGGACATTTGTTTATTATCCATGCTAAAAGTGGGTTGGGTGGGTGTTGGGGATTTTCTCCTTTTTCTTTTTTCTTCCTTAAAAGTATGAGCACATCTCACATCTCCAAAATGTATTCAAATTATTCATTTGAGGCACATTTCTCCTCGCTGACAAAAGAAGAAAGCCCCAGTCCTTTTTCCCCTCAAACAAGTACTACTTTTTGACAAAGTGTAACCATTCATATCTTTGCCAAGTAAGTACCTTTGTGAAGTTGACATTAAGAACTAATGTTCATTCCCAAGGGTGCACATGTATCCCTGTCAAAGAGGAACCCTTATCCTTAACCTATGACCTCTTCAAAACTTGAGCTAAAACATCTAGCTCTAATTAGAAATACTTCCTCTCCCAACTATAGTAATTTTCCAAGATATTGCTATCCCCAGATCACAATTCAAATGGCATTAGTAAAATCATCAAATGCAAGGAGAGATATCCATTTTGTCTCCTTGCCTTTAAGATTCAGCTTAGTTCAGTTAGCTCACAGATTGACAAAAGCCCTTTTTTGTCCCACAAAATGTAAACACATGAAAAACATTAACTTGTCACAAATCTATATTTTACATCATCATAGGATCCTGGGCTTTTTGTTAAAAAAATCCTTCTTAGGTACATCTAGAAAACTTTGGGTAATAGGAGGCAAACCAAATGAACATCTATACTGTTCTAGGAAAAAAATTTCCCATTCAGAAAACTAATATTTTAACTCAAGTTCCGGTGAAATCAATGGGGTTCTGTACATCTATAAGAGATTCCCTAAACTGACACTCTTCAGAAATAGTATTTTGTCAACTGATAGCTTTGAACTACTCTTATATGACCATGTAGTATATGGGTTACTTCATTTGGACATCTGGTTTTAGTAATTTTTCCCATGTTTATAATACCATGTTTGCCAACCATCAGATTCTAAAGCATCATCAATAACTTCCTATCCAGACTACTTCTTCATCCTGCTTTCCAAGAAATACCCTCCCTTGACTTAAAGGGGAATTCACATATTTTTAGCAAAATACCTATGCAGAGCCAACAAAAGGTGGGAGACTTAGAGCATATCCTGAGAAGAATCTATTTTATCTACACTTAAAAGTGGCTTGGGTCTCTTCCATCTTTTTATCCATACTCTGCCTTCTTAGTTCCTTCTGATCTACCGCTTGGACACAGAATGATACTTAATTTCTTCTACTTTTGGGTTTGTGGCTCCTAGAAGGGATACCTTAATCTCTACATTGTCAAGACAGCAAGCCCTCCCGGTTTTACTGTTGCTACAATGATAGCTTCTGTTTTTCCCATCACTATTTCTGCCATGCCCATTTTGTCCCAGGATCCTTACTTTTGCACGAAGATGCTTCTTTCAGAGCACCACCACCAGGTTAACCCACTTGCACTACCAGTTTCACCCTCCTGACTATTCTTCTAACACATGTTGCCCCAAACCCATTCAAATCATTATTAGTATGCTTTCTCCTTGCCCCTTACTCTCCTACTGTCTTCATTCACTTTTTTTTATTGCTCTAATCTCATTTACTTGATCCTCTTATTCCTGTGCATTAAAGCCAGATTTAAAGAATATATGAGTAATCTTGAGGCATTACTGCACTCATTCTAAGACTTAACAAGATAATAACTCTTTAAGCTATTAGTTATTTAAAAACAAAAACAAAGCACCAAAAAGCAAACTATTCTGCTACGAAAAAGACACCTGTAACTGTTTACTGGAAATTACCAGTAAAGGACTTCCCAGAACCCCCCAAAACTTAGTGTACACAACGGCTGCACTGCTAACAAAAACCTTGTATTTGCAGTGCTTCCTGTTGGTGGTTACCTCTATTTTTGAATATTGGACACACAAAGTTCACATTCGAGAGAATTCAGAGACATCATCACTAGGTTATTTACTAGAGTGCAGTTCCAAACAGTGGCAGAAGGCTGAGCTGGCACGCACCACAGCACAGGGACTCTTTATAACTCTTACAAAACAAGCAAAATCAAAGATGCAGCCTATTATTTAGTAAAACAAAGAAAATTGGAATTGACAAATATATAACCAGAAGGTATGTTGGTAGTTGCATCTATTTGTGAGAGAAGATAGACACAATCAAGCACCACATTACTAAAATGCTCTGGTAACTCATCTGGCCTATTCTAAAATGACTATGTAAAATGAGCCAGAAAGCACTTGGGCATTTTCTCTGAGAAAGACTTTTTTCCAGAGAACAAAAAGAAAACCACACTATTGCTCACTGATCAAACTGGGAGGAACAGATCTTGCCTCTGTTGAATTTTCAGTACATTGATACTCTGCACCAGCCACATCCCTAGTGAGAATGTGATAGGTACTCTGGGAGAACCAGCCTCCACAAAAGTGGGGGTAAAAATGAACTAGAGCAAACTTATTTTCAGCAGTGTACTCAAGCAAGCGCACAATGGTTTGCAGCAGTAAATATATGTCTTTGCTGACAGGACCTTTACTTCATCAACTCTACTTGGCTTTAACCGCCTACACTCTCACTGTGTTCCTCAGATGGGTTTGTTCATTTTAATCTCTTCTCTCCCTTCTGAGAAGCCCTGTGATCCTTAGTTTTCCTGGAACAAGAGTTACTCAGATGAATATCTAAAGGCTCAAAATATCTGAAGGCAGCTGCAATGGAGGAAGAAAACCAGCAACTGGGCTTCCATAAACGGTCTACAGCACTTGGGTGACACTCTTCCAAGAAACCTCATCCACTACAGCAGCTGGGAATAGGCACACACCCCTGAGAAGTCAAAACCAGGAACCTGACTTTTCAGTCTCTTTCCACCTATCAGAATTAAAAAAACGTGAGGCCTCAGCAAATCACGCTATTCAGTGAAACCAGACTGGTCTGGACAATTCAATTAGCTATACCCAACTTCTCATGTTATATGAGATGCCCTGGCAGGACACCTTTGATTCTCAGAGGCTCAGTAGCAGCCTGGAGACTACAGGATGAACCTTAAGAGCCAAGCAGTTATTTCATAGTTTCAATAGTTAGCAGAACCTCAGTTTTGAACATTAGCTAAAAAAAGCCTGAAATTAAACTTCTATTGCAATAATTTCCTTAGAAAGCTTATTTTAAATATCTTTCCTTTTGTACCTGGCCTACTTTGATCAGGTTTTATAAATCAAATAATCCACTTAATCTGGTTTGTGGACATTGAGATGTTTTTGCTGGCTAGACTACTGAGCCTACACTCTTGCAACTTAGGGTCACTTCTCACATGAGTATAAAATTACAACTGCCAATAACTAACTTTAGCTCAATTGTGCAATGCTGTGTTTTGACCATATGCAAATCTAGGAAAAAATCTCCTTTAAAATACAGTAAATTTTAATGAACTTCAAGAGACTTTTACACTCCTTTGCATTATTCTTCAAATTTCTTTAGTATGTTTTCAATCTAAACACAGAAACCCCACAATCATTTTCCTCCTCAAAACTCCTTTGCCACCTACCAAGCAGTCACCAGCTCCTTGGCAAAGTGTTTTCCATAACATTGGAACGCCTTTTCTCTTTATGTATATCAAAACAAAAGATAAGAATATGCAGACTTTTTGTTTGTTTGTTGTACATCACATTAGCTTACAGTGGAGCTGTTTCTGTGGGAAAGCTACATGAGGTCTCCCAAAGAGAAAATAAACAAACAGTGAGATGATACACTGCACCAGCTGTAACCTCCTCACAGCCACCCCAGCCGTTGTGACTCCAGCAGGAACTTTACTGGATACATGACAATTCTCCTCTTTCAAATTTTCTATCTTCAATTCATCAGTATCGGTGATTTCAAAGACTTTAAAGGAGTTCACCATTCCTGGATCCACATGGAAGCCTGTGAAGCCCACCTACAGAAGGCATGGGCAATTGAATTCCCATAAATGACAGCTTCCCCTACATACATCTCCCATCCAAGATTACAACTGACAGGATTGTATTTTTGAACACAGAAGTGTTTCAACTCCTGTCACTTCACTGAGATGAGATTATGACAACATTGCAGTGGCATCCTCAAAATGGGACTGGAGCTTCCAGATACAAGAGCACTGTGATCACTGTGAAGCTAAAATGACTGAACAAAGTCAGGAACAGGACTGAGAAATCCACAACTACAAACACTCTCAAAAGTCAGTGAAGACCCATCCAAGACAATCCCAGTCAGGAGCTGTGAAATGACATGACAAAGACACAATAAACTGTCTCGCCAAGACTGCTTTGGATTGTCAGATGTTTCAGTGCATCAACACAATGGTATTTTCCCCTCATTCTTCCCTGTATTTTTCCATTTTTTTAATGTCTACCGCTTTTCTTATCTTTTAAGCACCTTGTGGTCCAAATACAATCCAATACATACCCATTAGAAGTAAAATGCAATTCCAAATCTGAAAATTCTGTCCCTAAGATACTTACCATCATACAACTTGTACATCCATTAAGTTCATATTTATTTCCCTCTATTTTATCTTACCATAAAGGTAGTTCATCAGAAAACAATCTATTAATATTAGGCGGAAAGTACTGATTTTAAATTTTCCAGCATTCAAAATCCAACTCACTTCTTACTAAAAGTAGCATTTATTTAATAATTTTTCCACATTCTATTACTCCTCAGCTTGCATTTTTGAAGTGAACAAGTTTTCAGAATTATCTGGTAAAAGCCATAGCACTGGAGCATTTAAAAAATACAATGCTGGAATATATAGAGTCCAACAAATTTTAGATGTAGTTTCATATTGTGTTTATGAATATGCTATCTACATGCTTGCATGCATGATTAAATTACCCTAGGCACTAAACTTAGCTACCAGATCATGCACAAGCTTTGTTCATTCACATGCTCTCAGCTTGCAATGAATAGGAGGCAATTTGAGTTAACATAACCTGCAACATATTTTTTTTCTTAGTACACTAAAAGCCTGTATACAGACAGTTGATACCCAAGAGCTAATTACTCCATGGTAACTCATGGCTCTGACCCAAGGTGTCTTAACATAAGCCCACGGGGAAAAAAAAAAAGTGAGAATGGAAAAAAAAAAAAGTGAAGAATGCTCTCCGCACAGAAGAAAATGGAAGTTATGAAGAAATTAAAGTCTTCAACCTATGTTTGAGTGACATGATCTCTTAAGCAAATGGCAATTTTCCAGCATACAACGTAAGTATTGGATAAGGCACTTAAGACATATTTGTGTGCATTCAGAAAGTGCAAAGATTTTCTAGTTAGTAGCAACTTTTTAAAAAGTCATAAATACAGCTCTCCTTAGAGATAAAAAGGTACATTTGATCGCATTTTGCTGTTCAGAAGTTGTTTAGTCTTGAGCACATCAGAAATAAACTAGAAGGACATTTGCAGCAAATATAACTGTTAGACATCATGAAACATTTAAACCCGATTGTGGAATTACAGGCACAAATGTCACTAGATGCATCATGGTCATGGATGGAGGTTGGAGATTTTGCAGCTTGTTGAATACACACACACTTTTAACTCCCTTCACATATAAAAAGTTCACATCACACATAATAAATATTCCCATCAGTCCAAATACCCTGAAGTATAAGCTTATATCTTAAATGTTTCCTCTGAAGCACTGAAAACTTTTTCTGAAGACCTATACTGCATCATTCTAAAAGAATTTCTAAATATCTTTGGTTATTGTGAACAAGCATAACAATCTAAGTGGCAGGTTTTGGTTGACCTTGCCTTGGCAGGGAGAGGATGAAGAAGGCAACTGAGGATATTATTTCACTCCCCAATATCCACACTTGAGTGATCCTCAGTTTTGATCATAGTGAACATTTCCACACCAGATGCAGCTCCCCATTTTTCTTAAAATCACTGTCTGCCACAATCATTTCAGCAAATGAGAACCGCTGAGAACACATAAACACAAGTTTCTTTATATATATATATATATATTTTGTATTTTTAATATTTCAAAGTCAAACTGTCTCAGAAAAGACCACTCCCACTATTGTAGCCACCTTGCCCAGGCACTCCCCGGGCAGAAGATGTGGTTTTGTACTCACTCCACCAGATGCTGCAACTTCAGAGAAGTTACAAATAGCAAGAAATTGCATATTCAAGTTGTACAGGTACCAAATTCAGCCATTTGTCTGTGAATCGAAGTTCAGTCTTTATACATCTTATATGAACTTAAGAAGATAGAATTTTCTATTTGTTACCAGCTTTTCACCCTGCTAGTCCAAACTTTTCCATTTCTTCCACATGTATATATACTTCCATCTGTGCTGACAAAACAGCATTTAGACAGTTGCTTGAAATACCTTCCTTGAAGACTGGGAGAGACAAAGTGGTGTGAAAAAGCTTAAGCACTGGTGCATACAACCTGACACAATTAAAATCCACCTCAATGGGGCTTTGCATCATGCTATCTTCCACCTCCAGACATTTCCAAATAACCTCTGCTTCTGTGAGCTAGAGAAGCCTGACACAGTCTGCAGCATAGCACCCAACTAATGTAGCTGACAAATGAGCCTGAAAGTACCTGATAGATGAGCCTGAAAGTACATGGTAGCACCTTTCTTCAAACAGCCAAATGTTGAATCTACTTTTCTTTCTCCAAAGCAGCAAAATACTAAATAAAACTCTACCGAATGAAACCAAGCTGAACCAGCTATTATTTCCTTTTCTTAAACAACTGCTCCCATGTCCTCCAGGAACATCTTTATACATTGCAGTTTTACCACACAGCTTTAAAGACAGCTTCCTAACTTGCCTGCTTCAGCTTTGTAACCTCAGGTTGTGGGAAGACAGTAAAGCAAACAGTTTGTGAAACACTACCTCAGCTGAGGATTCAGTAGATCAAGCAGTTAAGAACAGCCTTCCTCTTCTCAGTCAGCATAAATCTGTATTTTAAACCTTACTGGGTTTACATACAAGGATAGACAGACTAATTCAGAACATAAAGAACACACTGCAATTTAAATATTAATTAAAACCTTCATGTTTGTTCACAATTAGACATTTCCACTTAGCAAACTGGGTGAATGAAGAAATGTTCTGTCACCAAATGCAGAACAAAACCCGTAGCTCTTCAGAAGAGAAGCGCATAATTCCTGCTGAGCATAGCATTTGCTATAATCGTGGGAACAGCGAGCAGGATAAGCCTGCCTGGAGACATGTCTACATTTCAGAGAAAAAAACCATGTCTTTTTAAACTTTGTAATCTATTCTTCAATAAAAAACGTATTTATTGTTAATATCAACAGATTAGCATGTAGCTTCTGTTAAAGCTTGTTTATAAACAGCCACAATACACACAGACTTAAATATTCAAGTAAACATTTAAAATTCTGATAAAACAGTAAAAAGAAACCCCACACGAACAGATAACACTTAAAAAGCTTAGAACAAACTACCTTTGAGAAAATATACTTAACTGTAATAACAGTTTGGAAGAAAAGTTGTGTTACTTCAAAACATTTCAAAAACTGCTTGGTTTCAGAAGAGAGCAATATAGAGCCGAAAACATTCAGGTTTCTTATTTGTGCGGTGTCTTAAAACAATGTAAGCTGCATGTTTATATTAATATGAGTGGAAAGAGTAGACATTAATGACATTACTGTGCATTCTTACCCAGCAACTAGAACATATTTTCCATCTGGTTGATCCTTTAACCTTTCCAGCAGGGACAAACGTACTTTGGCTTTGGTTTGGCCATAGATCTCAACTTCATCTGTAAGCAATCCTATCTCCTTGGCAAGTACATCAACAGCTTTTGGACTCTGTGCTCGGGAAATCTCAATATCACTGGAAAAGAAAACAAATAGGAGCCAGGAGATTTCTCTCAGCTTAGGTGGCCGATGACAGAGCACAAAACAACAGCAAATACTCCAACAATGGGGTTATTGTAATCAGTTTTTCAATCTTCTCTCACATTTTACTACCCAAACCTAAATATTAGCTAACACCTAATATAACATTGAAAATCATGTGCAGTGTTTGTTAATTGTTACAATTTCACAGAGTGCTCTTGTTTAATCCGATTCCAAATATTACATAATGCTTTCATATCAAGCTAGAGATGCGTCTGCTGGATGCTCAAGCCCCAATCAATCAAGCTGGATTCCAGTCCCACTGGAATGGATGTTTCTGTTTTTGTTTTTCTTCTCCTCCCTCCCGGTATAGTTCAGCACATACACTTTACTAAAAAGCACATACATTCCTTGGCCAACAGTCACAAAAACATTAGCTAAACCACTGATGCTTGTGCATGTAGGGCCTTTCATCAGAGGGTACTGACAAGCAAGACAAGCCTTGCTACTCCCCCATGAGGGCACCAAAGGAAACAAGGCATGTGAAGCTCAACATGTGCACTTCTAAGACACAGCTAAATTGAAAATGGCCACATAGCAGGAGTTTAACCAGTGAGTTTATAAACTATTTCCAGTAAGGACTGTGAGTGGCAGCTGAAGCAAGAGAACAAGCATGGAGCAAGCACCCATGGTAGACTGCCTGAATGGAGGCAGCTGTAGGCTGGGGCACACTATTGTATCCGCAATTCCTGACCTAGACCACCTGGGGTCTTTGGATTTAATACTCCAAGGATTTTTCGTTTGTGAGCTTGACTTAGTTGCCCCTTATGTCCACATAAGTGTTCAGCAGCTGTGAACTCTGGCAGCAGTAAAGTCCAGGGCGCAGCACACAAGATCTGAGAAGCTGTCTCCTTCAGCTCTGAATTGCTCACATCGTCACAAAAGCAAGTTAAAACATTACCAAGAGATTAATTCCTTTCAACCTAACCAGGCTAAATTCCTTCCTGCAGTTTCAGTCGATTACAATACTTTTAAGACAGAATCTGGCACTGGCATCAAAGCTAATGTCCTGAATTTTCAAACAGTCTGCAAGACCTCAAATATCCACAGATGAACCCAGAACTACGGCCAGATCTCAACTCCACGTGTGGACTTTGTCTGTTCTGCATGCACCAGCAAATGATCAGTTTGTGCTAACTTAATTGCTTTAAATTCTCTGAGGATATCCTAAACTGGGACCATTATTCAATTGTAATTCTCAGGTATCCCACTTTTGCACCCTGCAGCAGCTAAATGAAACCCAGAAATCGTCCATCCAAACAATGACACAATCCAGTACTACAGGACAAGCTCCTCAATCACAGAACTCAATGGTTGAGTTGCAGACCATTTCACTGCGCATACTAATCTGGAATCTGCTTTCTTTCAAAGAGATACTAAGTGCATCCTCTCGCAGAGAAGGATATATCTTTGGCTTTCTTATGCATTACTTCAAACACAACTAGCCATAAAAATGTATCAAGAACACAAGATGGAATGGCTTACAAACATCACATGACAAAATGTTTTAAGTTTTCATTCAAAGCTCTCTATAGAAACTTGAGTTCCAGAAAAATATTGGGAAGTTGATGACAGTGTGGTCCCTTAAAAGTTTAAGCAAGGAAAATTTGTAGGGTGACTATTCTCCTATTAAAGCAACTGATGTATTTGGTAAGGGAAGAAGAATGTAGACCAATATGACAGAAAGTTAATCTGCCTTTTTTTTTTTTCTTCTACTAAATATCAGCCTTTTTACTAAAAGACAGAAGCTATTTTTTCACATCTCAGGCCACACTATCAAGATTCCTTGCAGCAAACTCAGCCCTTCCTATTTCCCTGATCTCTTGGGCCTCAAACACCTCCCCCTCAGAGTTCTGGAAGAAACAATGAGGCTTTTTTACCCTGCAGGGTGGTAAGAAATGGAAGAAGCAAAACTAAGAAGCTATACGCTTATAAATAAACTAAAAGGTAATGAATTACTAGATAAATAAAATAACTAATATTTTTAGAAGTCAAGCAAAATTGACAGTGGATGCTAACAGTACTCTGTAGGCAAAATCTTTGCTGTCACATTTTATCACCTGAAATTCCCTCAAGAACCTTCCAGGTAACTAGACTTTTAACAACTTAGAAACCTTTTAATGACAGATTGCACACTGATAAATGCAATAAAAGTGATAAAAGGCATAACTTCATAATGAATTGACATTTATACCTTAAGTCTACTGGGACTAAACAACACATGAAATGTTTACGTCTAGTCTATTATTTCCGGTAAAAGTATTTTCCAAAACACAGGAAATTGAAGTTTTGATTATAACTAGCATTTAGGAGTCTACATATGTAGCTAGTTCTTTTAGTTTGACAATATATTCTCTATATTGGAAATACCAGAATTATTCATTAAGTTACGGCATCCAGTATTGCTGGAAACATGCAACCGTGGTTCTTCTACATGAATGAGGATTTTTAAGCAAGAAGCCCACCACTGACAATGGTAAGTCATCGTTTACAAAATACATGAAAATTTATAAGATGGGGGTTGGCTCTACATCTACTTGGCCTGTGTGCTGGAATTTTTTTTACTACGTATTTGTAAGAAAATCTTGCATTCCATTTCCAATATCTTTGGAAATACTTCAATTAACACTCCGATCTCACAGAAATCAAAAAGCAGATGTTCCCAGTTTTAGTGCTTAAGCAGCTTTGCCTCATTTTCAATGAAAACTCCATCTGTTTCTACACAATGTGGTGTATTACTGTAAGATTACATTTTACTCCAGGATACTTTCCATTTGATAAGTTATTTTACATTTAAAAGAAAAAAGGACATAAAGCTACAGAGTTATGAAATAAATGGAAGCCCTATTACTGGTTATATTATACACTGTAATATATTAATTACACAAATATTTCTGTACCAAACACACAATGTCATAGAAAGGGTTGGGAATACTTTTTTGGAGAGTTTTTTCACCATCAAACTTGTGACATCACGTGCTTTAATCTACCTTTTAACTGTATTATTTGAGAACAGATTTTTCAGGCTTTAACTCTAGAAATGTTACATACAGGCCCAGGAAAAGATCAAGCATTTCTTCTCCCTTGTGCCCCTGGGTACAAGAAAAAAAGGCATTCTTCTGGCATCTCCATTTTAAATTACATTTGCACCCATTCCCATTAAACTGTTGTAAAAGTCTAAATCAAAATGCTTAGAAAAGAAGACATTTTGTTAGAGCTTTCCACAAACATGGCAGTGGGATTCAGAATTACAGAATCACAGAATGGCTGAGGTTAAAAGGGACCTCTGGAGGTCATCTGGTCCAACTTCCCTGCTCACACAGGGCCACCTGGAGCCCATTAGTTGCCCAGGACCATATCCAGATGGCTTTTGAGTATTTCCAAGGAGGGAGACTCCATAACCTCCCTGGGCAATCTGTGCCAGTGCACAGTCACCCTCACAGTAAAAAAGTATTTCCTGATGTTCAAAGGGAACCTCCTGTGTTTCAGTTTGTGCCCTGTGCCTCTGGTCCTGTCACTGAAAATAGGCTGGCTCTGTTCTTTTTGCACCCTTGTATTTATACACATTGGTAAGATCCTCCTGAGCCTTCTCTTCTCCAGGCTGAGCAGTCCCAGCTTGCTCAGCCTTTCTTCCTATGTGAGGTCCATTCAGCATCTGCATGGCCCAGAAGCAGGCATACAAATAAGCACAAAAAATACATCAGTGCTTTCCTACATGACAGAACCTCACTCCGAGTCCTTGGTTCCTTTCTCTACCACCCAACACACTTAACGCACAATAGCGAAGCACTTTAGCACAGCAAAGAGCTCAGGTTGCTGTAAATGTCAGAGATATCAGCAATCATGTCAAGGCAGACCTAAAATCCCTGCAGCCCAGGCATGGGCCTTGGGAGGAGAATGACAGGAACCGATTGAAAAGATTCTGGATATGAGAATAAACATGCTTCCAGCTTTTCACATTTATACAGGAATTTAAAAGTCTAAGCAGAAGAAAGTACTTTAACTGAGGGAAGAAAATAAATACAAGACCAAATGCCATTGAAACCACTGGATCTCAACTAAACCTGTAAACACCTTCCTACATTAGGGTTTATCAATTAGGAATTTGTATTTTGTATTTCTGTTGATGTTACAACAAGGCTTCATCTCACTCCGTCAATGAAACCTTCCAGCTTTAGGGCTTCATTAAATAAAGCTTGGCCCCAAGGCATGTCATAAAAGTCGAAATTGACAGGAAACAGAACAACATTGTCACAATGAGGCACACAACACAACGGCACAACATACCGTCCACATAAGCAGATTAAAAATTAATTACGTACGGGCCATTTTTAGGTTCAATGTCACATTTAACACTTGTCTACTTGTATTTTTAATTTTAAAAAGCACTTATTACCTGGGCACTGGGGAGAGAAGCTGCAGCTTTAAGCAGCGGAGGTCCCACTTCCTGTACTGTTGGGACTGGATCCATCGCTCTGTGTTTTTCACCATGTTCTGTTTTTAAACAAGAAAACAGTACACACCAGCTGCATCATAAATGCTGAACACTAATTTCAAACGATCTCAAGAGTATGTTGAAATAACTTCTATGGCAAAAGCTAACAAAAAAACCAAACTTAAAAATCTTTCCATTTCATGGCTTTAAGATGAAAGAAAAAACACTGCATTATTACTGTCCTATTGTTTGTCCACATTTCAAAAGGAAACAAGACCATTAACATGCAAGTGGCAGAGAAAAGACATTTTATTCTGGTAAAATGGAGAATTACTATTCTTCTCTCACACCTTAAAAATAATGGAACATATTAATTGTTCACTGATTGATTCATGCTGCTTCCACATAAAACAACAAACTTTCAGACCCTCTATCCATCATGCCACAAAAATGTGTGCAGATATAATTAATCTTTACTGTCTTACCAGAATAAGTAACATTAGTCTACTGATACAAGCGCTTCTGCCAAGCTTTTGATTTTTAATTTACCTTTCTCTAATTAAATCTAACAGGCATGACTCATCCTAACTGATTAAGAGTTGCTGTTAAAATGGAAATCAAGATGTTCAAAAGAGCAAATCAAAAATTAAGATCTAAACTGTAGAAGCAATTCCTACAATTTACAGAAAGAGCAAGTTTACAATGTTGGAAGTAACACTAACCTGCATTCGCATTGCTATTGCAAGAGAACGAACAGCGTTTTCAGCAGCATGGTTGTTTTGCTGACCATAGTTCTGTTTCTCTGTAAAATAGAAGTGCTGCACTAATAAATCACAAAGCTTTTTTTAAGTGGGACCATGTGCAATTGAAAGCTACGTCCAAACAAAAAATTTCTGAATGTTGACTTGAAATTTAACAATGTCACTGACAAAATTACAGGTGGCTTCTTTAATACGTCAAATGAAATCACCCAGGAGGATGGGTATAGTGTGAAAATCAGAGAGCAACTGTGCTCTGAAGCATATTACTCACACACGCATATGATGAAGCATACACATACTTGGAAAAAAAAAAAAAAAAGGAAACACAAAGATTAATTCCAGGATCCAAATAATTGCTTAATTGCTTTTGGACAAAAAAAAAGACAGATGGCTGTGAGGATTTGAAAAGTTATATATGTATTTTTAAACAGAACACCTAAATGAGAATGGTAAAGACTCTTCTTTTTGACACACCCATTACAGCAAGAGAAAACAATGAAATGATCACAAAATACTATATAGGATTATTATCCAATGGGATTTATAACTTGAAATCAGAATATGTAAAATTTTTTGAGCAGCAAAACTTATCTTCATCCATGTGACATGGAAAGTGGATGTTCTGAAGAGTCTACACAATTCAGACTGACTCCAACTTAGAGACAGTTATAATTGTTTCTAGAGGCAATATATCATACAATATTCATACATTAGCTACCCTAACTAAACATATTATTTTGTCATTTTCCTCTAATCCTTCTTTTGGCTTGTTCTTTTGTTGCTTACCGACTTTTATCTAGACACAATTTCTCCAAAATTCACATCCTAGCCTCCATGGGCATATCAAGGCCCAAGTCACATTCTGAAGGGCGTAGACAAAATTGTAATAAAAAACAACTGCATGCTGACAGCTTTAACCTTTCCCCCACAGGGGAACTGAAGTGCAAACCCTGACCTGGTCAAGCCCTCACTCTACTCATCCCATCTCCACCGATTGTAAAATGCTCACGTTGTCTTGTACAATTACCTCTCCGTGGTGGCAGGGCACAGAAAGCACAAGCTGGAGCCAGAGGGTCAGGCAAAAGGGCCCAGCACAGCACCCCACCACCCCACGCCTAGCTCCAGCCCACTCTCTCCCAGCCATCACGGAGAGAGGAAGAGACCCTTTCCACAGACACCCTCGGCCTCATTCAGTATGTTTTCTAATCCTTTTTCAAACTTTCTTGCCAGCAGGCATGTATAGATCAGTGACAAAGCTAACCAAGCAGAAGGTGACAGTCCTGACATTAAACTCTAATTAAGAAAGTGTCAGTGTCTGAAAAGTCCTTCTACTTGCATTAACACTTGCCATTTAAAAGGGGAAAAAAAAAAAAAAATCTGGAGATGCTCAGTTTTAGACTCAGACAGAGGAGTTTTACTGGAACAGTCTATCACAGTCATAAATTGACTGTTGTTGCTTTGAGACTGGGCTGGGAGTGCTGCCAAAGAGACAAATGAAGTAGGAAGAATGAAGTTTAAAATCCCCTTTCAGACAGCTGTGCTTTACAGAAACATTTTGGGGTTTTATGTTATTTGGCTTAATAGGACTTCTTTATCAGGGCAGAGCTAGCATGTGTGTAAATACATATCAGAATTAGACATTTCCCTTTAATAAACTACTTCTCTCAGGCTGCTTATGCTACACACTCACCCCACAAATGACTAACCAGGCTTTTACAGGGGTGAAGGGGAATCTAGAGGTGAAAGTCATGCACACATGAGCTAGCAAGACAATCACAGGACTGCAACAGTTCTCTTAGGATAAATTTTCCAGATGGGAGCCGGAATAGCACACTCTGCTTTGGATTATGGCCAGAAGATCAGCTGAACTGCAGACATTGTGCTCCCTCCTCTGACTCACCCTAAGGAAGGCCCATCCAGCCATCTATTCACGCCCTATTGTACACAGGGGTGAGAGCTGCAGTCATGCACTACCTGTCTGCTCAGGCAGCTTAGAACAGAGAAGAGGTAGGGAAATGGCTGAATTTCCCACTAACATACTTAAACCACATGGGCTTCAGCTTTCAAGTGACCCCAGAAGAGTTGGGCATCAAATCCCAATATCTTGGCATCCTTAAGTTTTGCTCAGAAACTTGATATTAATTTCTATTACATTTACATATGAAGTATTAGCCTGAAAGACACTACCAGCACCAACTTGATTCCAAAATCATTAGTGCAGCAGAATAAGATGTTGCACTGCTAGCAATTGTAGAACATTTTAAAATTGTGATAATTTAAAATTCTTTGATCAGATAAAGAAATACTTGAAAAAGAATTCTGTCGCTCTGAAGCAAGCACTTTTAGCTCTACTATCCTGGCTTACATCATTACAGTTGCCCAACTCAGCTATGTCCTTGCAAATTTTGAGTGCTTTTAAAACATGCAAGAGTGTTAGACTACATGTACACCCATGTAAAATAGAAATCTAGCCATCATCTAGCAAGAATAGAAGTTATTTCATGGCCACTGTTGCTTTCAGGCTTCATTTAGCTCCTGACCCCACAGATGTTGTTGGGCATCTCTAAAGCAAGAAAAAACCCAGAACAATTTCCAAGCACCTCAGCCAGATTCCACCACATTTTGGAAGTGAAGAGTCAGTTGTAAGACTTGATTGTTTCTCCAAGGTTACAACTGCTCCAAAATAGGCTTCTAATAAATACCTTGCAATTAAACTAAGTGCATTCTTCCTGTAAAACAGACACCTGTGTTTCATGTACCTCTCTAGAAAGTCTTAAGGACAGCATTTATTAAAGCTGCTAAAATGCATTTCTGTTATTCTTTTGGACTTGCTCCAAGATTCTGACAATCACAAAAGCATAGCCATAAAGACAGATGGACATTTGGTAGACAAATTCTATTTAAACTATTTTGCTAAAAAACTCATGCTGCCTTTCCAAAGAAATACTGTACTTGATACACACTACTGCTACAACTTGAAAAACGCAAAGAAATCTATTTATGCCAAATCTTACGTTTCCTGCCTTAAGAAAGAATGTTGCTGTGGTACATGAACACCACTCAAATGTTTTAATGCAGTTTTCCTAACTGCACTCTTTTAGGGAAAGGAAACACTAATATTACCTATAGTTCTATAGAGCAACTAAGGCATGAAGACACTTAAGTCTCAAGACATGGCATACAGTTATACTGTGTAACTTTCAGGTCTGTGAAGACCCAGACTCCCTCTGCAACGGAAGGAGGGAACCAGGTATCTGAAAGTGGGACTTACACCAGGCTGCACACAGAGCCAGGAGAGTTTAGTCATTAGCAGTGCCCACTCAAGACTGCAAGGACTGGCTTACCTGGGTTAGCCCCATCCTGCCTTTCACAGTCCTGCACCTCTACCCTGTCTGACACCTAAGAGGTTTCTGCTTAGAAGGATTAAAAAGGGGAGGGGCCATTCCTTTTCCTTTATTTATTTACAGGTGCTGCTGCTGTACACCATTCCCTCTCTTCTCTGCCCCTTTCCCCTTTCTCCCCCATTCCTCCTTCATAAGTGTTACTGGTAGGTTGGGTACCTGCTGAAGAGACCTATACTCCCAAGTCCTGGCCCACAGATACTTTATTATATCCAACAATCCCTACGCAAAATAAGTGGGCATGAAAGATGCAAGGATTCTCCTAATCATTAGGCTAGGAAATGGAAAGCATGAATTATTTTTGGACAACTTGTGCAGCATCAGCAAGGGATAAGGCTTGGCACCCACCCCTGAGATCCTCATTAGGATCAGAGCACTGTTCTGGGAGGTGGAAGATGTATGTTCAAATGCCTTCAGACAACTGACTGAATAATAACCCAGATCTCCCACACCCAAGTGTGTGTTCGAGTCAAGAGGATAACACAGGGAATCTCTTGCCAAGGCCATGCTTTGCATGGGAACAGCAGCTGCTTTATTACAAGCCTGGTTTTGCACTAGCTCTACATAGAGCATCTGCTTAATTTGTCCTTAGAGAGTAGCCCCAGTTTAAGAACCATACAATTAGTTTTCCTCGGCCTTATGCCCATTGCCCCAGCTTTGTATCAATAGATGTCAATAAGCACACTTGTGATAGATTTAGAGAAACACAATAACCAATCACACTACCCATGTACTTCCTTATTTTCCTATTCATTTACAGCATAATCCTATCTGAACACTAAACAGTCAAATTCATACACATATCAAAAATCTAGAAAATATTCAGATATCTTCAAAGGACTTTAAGGAATTTGACAGGAAATGCAATTCTAGCAGTACAATAGAGTAACTTCTGGGAAGCTTTCTATTCCTAATAAAATTCTGTAGCATTTTTCAACTGAGAAATTAATGAACATATGTCCCCTCCCCAACCAGTCAGGGGAGGAGGAGGGAGGGGAATCCAAACTCTTTTTGTAGGAGTAACTACCGCAGAAGACGTTCTGCCTGTTCTTAGCTACACATGATTTCTCTACTCCCTCCTACACCATTCTCTGCACACAGCTCCACAGCACTCTGCAGTTGATTATCTTTGCCCCTCTTCTCTTCCCATGTTCCAGGTGAGTCCACAGAAGTCACAGGATAACACACTGTACAAAACAGCACTAAATAACAGCTCATCTGATGACCCAAGTCTTCCCTCTGACTTCTTTGAATCCATAGGATCATCACTTATTTAACAATCCTGGTAGGAAGAATCTGTTCCAGCTTTTCTTCCATCACCTGACAACTGTTTCCTATTTATACATCAGAGACACGTATACATCCCCTGTAAACAAACACCCACTTTTAAAGGGCCTTTCCTAAAGATGTAGCTTTTAACCACATTGCATTGTTACCCATATGACACACACTTATCTCAAAGACTCAGCGTACATCACTTTCAAGAACTGTTATCTTTTAATGTCTCTTACCTGACAGCAAGTCACGAGAACAACTGATAATGGTGGTTCCAGGCTTTATCCAGCTCACAGGAACATCATCAGGTTTTGTACTGCCAACTATCACCACATCTGCATGATTAAGCTAGGGACAGCCCAAAACACCCCCCAGAAACAAAACAAGCATTTACTGTTAAAGTACATTCTTGAATATGCATCTTATATTCAGACTTATACAGCAATAGTCTTTTGAGCAAAGTATTTGCAGACAACAAAAACCAAATTGATGGCTTGATTCTTAACCCACATGAAATTTAAGAGCAATAGCGTTTAAAATTAAGTCAAGTAAGCAAATTGTGAAATCAGGCAAGTGGTGTCAGAGACAGTACCAATAATATTTAATGAAGATTACACACTTTCAAAGAAAAAAAAAAAATCTTATCATTGTCCAAAGTCCTGTCCAATAAGATAACTTGGAGAGACTTAAGGAAGAGAAGGGTTGAAAGACGGTAAATAGGCAACTATAAAGAGCACAGTCAGATTATCTGACAGTAGAAAACCAGGCCAGCTGACAGGAATGCAAGATGACCTGATCTGCAAACATCAATGCCTTTGAAGAACACCAATTAAAGCATTTTTTTCTATCTTAGTTCATGTTTGCTAATCAGTGCCTCTGATTTAGTTCAACCTGACAGATGTTGGAGCAAAAATGGCTACTACAAAAATTCTTACAATCAAAGACATAAGTGTCTTCCTTTTCCCTCCTCTTCTGAAACAGGGCCCTGTACCAATTACTGGAATCACCGCGAGATAAGGGACAGCATCAGAGGCTGATGTATAATGATTCACTAAAAAAGCAAAATACAGGCACAGCACTGCCTCAAACCTGAATGTAAAAATTATTTCAGAGATGCAGTCATTTTGGGAATGCTTTGAAAAAATGTAAATTAATACCAAGTGTCACAAACTCCATGAGTCTATGAACTGATTTGCGACTGACAAGCATTCCAGCTTCTTTTTTGGCCAAAAGTGCTCTGATGCAACCCTGCCCAACACTCCTGCCAAGAAAGAACAGCTACAAATCCTGTCAGGATAGCAGGTTTTTGGCACAGATGAGCATCCAGGAAGGGAGAAAAGCACAACTGTGGTGGAAAAGGCAGAAAGTGAAAAAAGCTCCATCTTCTCCTCAGAGGACACAAGGATAGCCTAAATGTCCGTAGAGAGCCACATGCAGAAACAAAGCCAAAAGTGTGGGAGAAGATTTACTTGCTTGACAAATGACTAATGCAATGAGCTGATTCAGGTTTCAGCCAGAAGTCCTGCAACACTCCTGCGATTGCCTGCAAATGTGCAGTCTCAGTAGTAATTCAGCATTATCCAAATTACTTACACTCCTGAATCTGGTGCAAATATCAACTTACATGCCACTCCTAGAAGGCCATGTAAGTCATAACGCTTGATCAGCTCCAAGTCAAATCATACTAAGGAATCTGCAAGCAAATTTGGATAAAAAGATGCTGCAATGACTTCTATGCCAAGAATACTATGTTGAAGACACACTTTCCCCTGCAAAAGGAGGTAGTCTCTACTGTAACAGTCAACATAATCAACTCAGAGAAAAACAGTGATTATTCCCAGTTACATAAACTCAGGTGGTTTTTTTTGGTAAGAAAAAAATTACTCATATTCTAGAAGTTATAATTCATATACTGAGTCAGGTATGTCTTCCCATGCAAAGCCTCTGGGACAAGTACTAGGAGCTTTGCACAGTGCTTAGCATCATGAAACTATGATCCAGTTGAGAGCTGTATGCAACAAGTAATAATTCTGACAAATGTTCAGCCAACATACTTATCACAGAATCGATCCAATGTAACTATAATGCCAGAAAACAACTGAGCTGACCAAATATTCATCTCTATAACTACCAATCATAATGTTCAAAAATGTTCTTAACAGCTGAACACAATCATTTTTGTAGCCAACATTAACACTAGTTTGGATGGCTAACGTTGCATATAACCCATAAATGTATCAGAAAACCAGCTGAACCTTTCATCTCATTGCTCTGCCCCACCTCTCACATGAAAAAAGTTGTATCACATGGCAGTGAACAGTTGTCCTATGAGTTGAAGACACACTGATCTCAGTCCCTTCCTCCACCATGATTTCCTTTTCCTTATTTCACAAAGAAAGTAAATATAAAGGAAAAAAAAAAAAAGGCACAGATACAATTGTAAGTCTCTTGCTATAAGCAAGACATACAACTATTGACAAAGTTCCTGGGGAGTCAATAAAGTATATATGACAAACACTTTATACAATTTTTTTTTCTCCTGTGAGTATTTTTTAAAAAAATTATATCCAGAAACTTGTTTGACTAGGCGAGTGAGTCCACTGAAAGCAAAATAGTCGTTTACAGAATTTTGGGTGTCCTTGGAAGAGATTTATGTGAGCTCTATCAGGGCATTTTGGTTTCACTTGCAAGAAGTCAGACACATGTTTCCCCTGCTTTTTTCCCCATCTTGACATAACCTACTCTTTTGACTGCCTGTAAATCACTAGAGCAAGCAGCAAGCCTTGGGAGGCATGTGCAGGCTTATCTCCTACATCAGAAACAAATCATAGGCGTTAAGAGATGGAAAAGATCTATGAAATCATCACATCCAACCTCCCTAGCAAACGCACCGCACAGTCCCCAGACAAAGGACGCGTCTGACAGGAACCAGATGCTACAGACAGCCGTAGCTGGAAGGTCGAGGAGATACCCACGAGGGGGAACGTGCGGCCACAGGGTGACCGACTGCCCGGAGCTCCCTGGACAGCAGGCTGCGTCCCGTCAGGCAGGCTAGAGAGAGGAATGACAAGCATCATGCCAAACCATCCTTAATGTACTAGGCAACAGGCTGAAGTCAAAGTAAGCTAATACTCCAGTAGTACCCTGCCTTCTCACCAGTAAATATTTTTTCAGTTGGGAAGAGCTGTGCCAATAAATAATCTGAAACTTTACCTCATAACAAAATATGACACTCTCCACCAAGATTTAAGTAGAAGCAGATTAAGGAGCACCACCCTTTCCCAAGACAGAACACCAAATGTTAAAACAACAATACAGACTTTCCAGCCAAGTATTTAATGATAATGGTGTAAAGTAGCTGTATAGTCCAGAAAACCAAAAACCCATTTTACCATGAAGCCTGCATAAAAATTTCATTTCCCTGTAGTTAAAAATGACTGCTACAAAAGAAATTTTTAAATATGTGATCAAAGAAAAAAAATATTTGAAATTAATATTTGAAACATAAAAACCTTCAATCAGCTAAAATTTAAGAGAGGGCATGAGGAATAGGAAACTGAGTCAAAGTTTTTTCACAACTCTCATTATGAAAAAAATCATTTTACAGCTCAGGTTCCACTTCAATCACAGCAATTCTAATTACTTTCTGAAATCCTGAAAATTTTTTATGTCAATGACTAGTCCCAGGTACTTTTTCCACCCAGGCATGTTCTACTTACATGATTTCTGCCAGCTCCATTTGTACCTCGGAAGGTTCAAGGTTTGCAAATCACTGGCAACCCAGCAGGACAACTATGCATGGTCTGCTCCGACCTCTCCCGCCCTGGCCGCGGTCCTCAGGGATGAGCTGCAGTGAGCAGGCACCAGCTTCCTGCTACCGTCTTCTTGCCCAGACGCCAACAGCTCCTTCCCTACCACATCAGCCTGAATGCACTTACCCTACACAGTGCACGTGAAAATTAGGTTGACATCTCTACTGCGAGCTCAAGCCTACCGTTTTGATGCATGCTTTAGCACCTGTTCCTCTAGCTCACAGACAGGGAGATAAATTTCAAACTGCAAGGAACAGATGCATATAAAATGTTGAAGTAGAAATACTTTGTCTACAGCATCATGATTAGAAACTCTTATGCAGCCTCCCTCTCCTCTCCTCTTATGGGATCCATATACCTGATCTCACATTCTTTTACACTTGCTTACATGCTTACAACATGAAAAGACTTTTGTTTTTTCAAGACAGCAAAAACAAGACAGTAAAAGACTAAGAGATGTCTAACAGTCTGAAGCTTCAGTGTTGGCTCTAAGGAAAAGCAGACTGTGCCCAAAAGAAGTTATTATCCAGCCTGAAAAGGCACCCCCCATTCATGCACTCCTGCTGAACCCTCTCCTACTTCTCCACCAGGCTTTTACAAATAAGTTTTTCATTCCTAATTATACCTAGATAGACCAATTTTCAGTTCTTTTACAACAAAATTGTAGAATAGTAGCTCTCTTAAAACAGGCGTGATGTGGTTCACATACAGACTACATTTAAGATGATGTACTGAAATCATAACTGACTGAATTTAGATGATTGAAACAAAATTCCATTTTCTCACAGGTACTAAGTCATATCCATGTTTTGGTAAGAAACTAATCTGCATTGTTCCATTTGAATCTATTTGATAACCTCTTTTCAAACTAGAAAGCCCAATTCTAACATAATAAAGGATTAAGCATGTTCCCATTCTTCACCTGTAATGCTGAATTGACTTTTGGGTAGTCCCATTTTTAAATGACAACGACTGAGATGTTCCTGAAAGTATGTCACTAGGTCATTCTTCAGGCACTTTGCAATGATTGTGCTTTGAAGAGTTATCTACATAAAGCTTAACAGAATGATAAAACCATACCTATTTCCACCAAAATGCTCAAGTCTCTTTCTCTGACTTCATAATTTATTTTACATCAAACATATCAATGCAAAAAGAAAAGCATTTCTTCATGACAACTATGCATAACTGTGCCAGAACCTTCTGAAATACACTGCTTGCTTTCATTTTTATTTGAAAACCCAGAAAGCTCAAGAGTGTGGAAGGACATGGCTCGGCTGTGCTATGATGATTATTTTCAATAACTCAAGTCAAGCAAACCCAAAATGGAACAAAAAGAAACATTAATAATCGTTCACCTTAACAAAATATGAAATGGGGAGGGAAAAGAACATGCAAAGTGTGTTCACTATTCATGTAGGTCAAATCAAGGAAATTAATATGTACCATTATTTTTTTTTTTCCCTTTTCCTGCCACGGGATAGAAGAGACTTGCTTTCAAAGAGTACACTAAGTCAGATGGTAGATGGTATTTTGCTATTTGTCAGCAGAGCTATAATACCTCTACATTGTTAGACTTCCTAAGGTGGACTAAAAAATACCTTCCTCTTGATCATTTTCAAAATATTTTTGCAAAAGTGCACAAGTAAAAGAAGCAATAACAAGTCCGTGGCAATACAAAACCTGATCCAAAAAACCCTATGACCTTAGTGTTGTGTATCTCATTTAAATCGACAGAATTTCTAAAGAAAACACTTGTTGTTATGCTATCCTTTAAAAAGAAGAACAAATCAGCAGAGCTAGTCAAAGGTAATGCAGTACCTGCTTAAGAAAGGCATTACATCATAAAGTTTGGGATTAGTGCTTCAGGGCAAATGGGCCGGGACAATGGATTAAGACAAGTAAGGTACACCTACCCTTAAGATCAATTTTTCCTTTCCTGGTATATATTGCGAAACAATTGCATCCTAATGAGAAGTTTATACTTTTTGTAACTTCATCCCTCATGTCATAAGTGAAGTTACTATGCTACCTCAGGTTATACTTCCAAACAACAGCACCCAGACTGCTACTGTAGAGATATGATATTCAGAAGAAGGAGAAAAAGTGTACGGCCATGTCTAAAGTTAGCGTACTGTGCAGTAAAAACAAAACATGAATTAATTCTTCCAAGTCTTGGAAAATCCTCAACACCAATTAACACATTTTCTTACTTGAAATTAAAATTTTTAAAAACTCAGAAGAAACCTTGTGAGCCTTTAAACTTTTACTTAATCAGCATTTTGAACAAACAAGAGAAAGTAAATTCATATCATCAGCTATAATCATGTTGTCTGACAACATTGTGCTTCAAATATCAGCTGCCACAAGACAGCAGTGCCTCGTTGTCCAGCGGGAAATCTGTGCTTGGTTTCTAACTCTCCAAGTTTTGAGAGTATGAAACAGGATAGTTTTCCCCATAAGCATTAGATTTTACCTAGAAGCTAGTTAACTGTAAGTGTTACATCCAACCAGGTTCAGCATCCCTCTGAAGGTTACTGGTGACACGCTGCCCCAGGCTTACAGACAAGGAAGAGGAAGGTAGATTTCCCCCAAGCTCTGCTGATTAGTACTCCAGGCAAAGCAGAAACTCCTTTACTGCCAAAAGTTAAAAATGAACTTGGGAAGACTGATGTGCAAAGCCTCAAACAGCCTCCTCCTTAGGCCTCCTACTCTGCTTCCCATCAGTGACCTGCTGCAAAAGGTAAGCTACAGGGAATGCCAAAAAGCAAAGCACTATTATGGGAAAGCATCTGTATGGAAGGAAATAGCACTCTCTCCAGCATTATCGACAGCACTGCACAAGCAGCTCTGGCCTGGTTCAAGTCTTTTTGCTGTGAACCAGTGGAATCACCTCTGGCCAACCTGTCACCTACCCCATCCAGCCCAAAGCAGCCTTCTAGCACAACACCAAGCAATAAGAAATAATTAAAGAATGAGACATGGCTAGTATTAAGTTCACAGTGCTCCCATCTGAGACACACATATGTTTCCTAAGTGCTGTCTGTCACTTAAAGCACAGAGCTGAGACAAGCCTGACAAAAACATCCACAGCTGTGAAAACACAGGTTTGCCAGAGAACTTTATCACAGCTGCTTAAACTTATTTCCTCCTCCTGTCCTTGCCTTCAAAACCCAGAGGTTTAATACCATCATTTTGCATTGGCTGCCACCTTGTGGCATGTGCTATCAAACGTAAGACAAGAGCTGCCCCTCACATCTCGCCTCTACAGCGACTTGCAAACAGTCCCTGGAGTACATGCACCTCTTCTACAGCTAATACCTGAAACCCTCGGCACATGCCCAAAGGACACATGCCCAGTTGTATTATTCCATTAAATTTGGGACTAAGGAACAAACTGGGAAGTTTAACAGAAAATCATACCAACTTCTAAGTTGTTGCTAAGAGATCTGCAAAAAGCAACCAGAAAGACCACGCAACTTAAATCCTTTGGATTAAGGCTCCTGAATTTCTCTGAATCTTTTTTACAGTTCTCTTCAAAGACAGTGATCTTCCTTGTCCCAAAAGAGGCAGCATTTGCAAACCTTTAAGACACCAGTTCGATTAAAGTAATTTCATACAGGTGACTACATCACAGGATGAGAAGAAAGCGGGCATCTCTCTCTTGCACCGAGGGAAAGACAAAGGGAGACCTAATACATTTGATTTAAACCGTACCCCTGAATTCTTTCTCTCACAGCTACCAGTGTAAAATAATGAAATTACAGCAGTTGCTGCTACGTATGTAATATTCTGGTAGAGACCCCTGTTTGCCTGAGCTGAGCAAGCAGAAAGGAGAAGAGGAAAGATCCTAATTCACGTTGGCTACCAGCAAGCCCCAGTGCCCCACTGCCACTTGTGGCTGCAACGACAAGTCTCCCTCTCAGGAATGGTAGCAAAGGGGAGCAGTGCCACGCAGACAGTTGACAGGGATGCCCGGATGACAGGGATGCAGGAGGAGCCCTGAGGCACTGGGCAGACAGTAAAGCACTCACCTTGGTCTGCAGCTCAGGGGCTTTCCACTGGCAGCTCAGAGTCGTCGCTCCCTCCCTCTGCAGCATGCACTGCAAGGCAGCACCCACTGCCCCGCTGGCTCCCACCAGTAGCACCTTCTTTCCACCTAGGTGACACAAGGCAAGTCATTCAGCCGCCCCTGGCTGCAAAGGCACTAGCACCGGGCTCCGCTGGGCCATAGAGCTGGAGCATCTATGAGAACTCCCCTCTTTTACTGGGGCACCTGCTACTGTAGCTCTCCAGAAGAGCCAGCAAAGCGGCTCATGACAGGACAGAGCTATGTGCCCACACCACCCCAGCGCTGTAGTATTATGGGCAACCCTTTGGGAGCCCATGCAGTAACACAGACCACAGGTTTTAAGTTGTTTCCTGGTGACTCTCTAACTCCAGTAAGCAAATACTGTTCTTCCGGTTTTCTGGTCTTTTATTTGCACAAGTCCTTTATTTCATATTTGTTACTAAGTACATCTGACCTCCTGTTCACAGTTCTGTTACAGAAATCCTTGTCTCAGCAATTATGAATCACTGTAAGAGAGACTACTTCTGAAACACTGCCTTAAACTAACAGCATCTTCACACACTGTAAAGCCACTTGTTTAAATCTGCTATTTCAATGTTAGCATTTACAGCACACAACCCAAACCAAAGGATTTGCTCAGCAGTTATTTACAGGCAGACCTGGATTTCTCCAACTGTTCACACTAATCAGAATTGTCAAGTGAAATCCTTAAGTGATGCCTATATTTTCAGTTTTGAAGACTCACATGTCTCGAGTGGCTTCAGTGAGATTAAACCTTTTGATGGCAAGTAATCCCTGCACAGTCTCCAAAATCTGTAGGACTGAGACCCATTTCTACAAATATTACATTCAGATCTCACTGAGGTTCCTCACTAGCAGGAGACAGATATATGTCAGGTGGGAAAACAACACTAACCAGAAAACACAACAAGGTGAGATTATATTTGTCTCAATCAGGACTGAAACAGAGTAAATTAGTTAGACTAAAATTAATGTAACAACTATGATAGAAGGTCTCACCTAAATCTTCAAGAAGCTCCATCACAGCACATACTGTAGGAGGAACCAGACAGTCACAGGCATCACCGCGTACCAAGCGTCCTAGGTTTACATCAGATAATCTGCAGAGGAAAAATATGGCAATTAAAAAAAAACTTTGTGTAACATAAATCCACAGTAACACGGCTAACAGCTAATCCCAAAACTAAACACTCTTTGTACAAGTGACTCCTTTGATAGTCATGTACTGTGGCTAATTTGTATCATCCCACATCACCCTTAGACAAACACCGAGCCTCAAGAGAGGCCACAAAAAGGATCTGTGAGTTGAAACAAGCAACACAAGCCCACCATACACAGGGAGCTCTTCACTCGTTGCAGTGGGCTGCTCAAAGCACATTGGACCAAAACACTTCAGTGACTGCAGTGGACCCAGATCAGCGCCACCAGGGCTAAGCTGAGCTGGAGGCAACACCTCCTCCTGGGCTCAGGCTGGCTTGCCTGGGGGACACTCGAGTGTTTCCACGCTGCACTGTGCTCTCTTTGATACACAAGGATGTGCTGAATTCTGTGTCAGTCTCCAGTACTCCAGGTAATGGAGTAACTAATTTGCAAGATTTTAAGATTTTTTTCCCCAACATGAAAAAAAAAAGGGAGTGGGGGTATGTAAGTCTACAGTTGAAAGAAGGCTGCAAGAGCAGCAAAATGGCAGCCCAGACACGTAAATTATGCCAGTGGCCTCTCCAAAGAGCAGTGCAACTCAAGACTGATTGGAAAGTTGTGCTAATGGGTCCAAGCTATTACATCCTACTCTCTCACTGCAAGAAAGTCTGCTGTAAGGAAGTTAAAACCTTCTCTGCAACTTTTCCATCAATCCTTCTTGTGAAAATTTTTGGATATGTGTTCTATACTTTGTGACTACCAGTTGTATTACCGAAGTACTGAAATACCTTAAGTATCATTAGTAAATCAGAACTTAATTTCTGAATTCTTTGAAAAGACCATCTGCTGAATATACAGTATACAAAGATTAAAAAGATAATGATGAAAATGACTGCAGCAAAAGACTTCTCATTGATTCAGAGGCATCATTTATCACTGCTCAATAGCACAGCTAGACACATTGACTGAGGAATCCATTAATGAAAAGCACAGGGGAAAATTGCTTTTACAGAGCCATCAGCCTCATGTCTGCTAATATTATTTCCCAGTGTTCCACTTACCCATCCACATCCTTCTCTGGTTTCACAGCGTTTAATACCTTACTGTTACATAAGCTTTCTGGGAGGTCAAGAGCAAGGCCCTGCACATTAGGATCCTCATTAAGTCTCATGATTTCATTGATAATCTAGGAAGTTAATAAAAAGCATTAAAGATCAGAACAACAGGCAAAGCATCATCTAATTAGAAAGGCATAGAACCTGTATTTTAAAACTACGTTACGGCCACCTTTGCTTTCCTCACATATTACTGCAACTTCTAAATGAAAAAACAATAACCTGCTTTCCTTGGTTTATATTTCCACGGCTTACCAAAATAAGCCACCCTGACTCTATTCTAAACATTTTGCAGAGCCAACACGTATTACGTGACATGACGCTGCCAAAAGCATTTTATCTTTCACCTTTCCAAATCTCAGCAAAAGCTCAACAACTGTAAAGGCTTCAGAAGATGCTTTTAGAAATAAGAAGCCTTGGTTAAAACATAGTTCAAAATAGGACAAGATCGCGTCCCAACACAGAACATGGACAAAAGGTTGTAATACCGGAAAAAACAATCATACAAGAAAAAATTCATTTTATTAAACCAACATATTTTGTTACCCACTTTCCTTCTCAAAACACGCTGATTCTAAGAGCTGACAGTCATGAAGAATTGTTATTTTGAAAAGGTACTGCACAAAAGTTTAGGAATTTCAAGTACTGAACCAGATGCAAGTTCAAATGTTTTATAATTGGTCGTAGTTGACATCTGAGACTGTACTACCTACCCTTGATTGCTTCATCTCTGAAGTGCAATGCTATTCTGCTGTGACTAGGAAGTATACAATGGAAAACATGCTGACACTTTCTCACGTGAGAAATGCCATGCGAGCACCTCTTTCCATCATATAAATAGGATCAGTGTGCAACCACCACAAAGCCATGTACTTTAACTGGATTAATATCCAACAGAAAATGATTATAAGATTTTTCTTTTTTTTTGCTAATATCATGCCTTTCTAAAATGCTTTTAATGTAAACTGATATTACCCAAACAGTTGATATGCAATCAATATTAAGCTAGGGAAATTTGGTAGGGGTTAGGTCAGCTCCAACTCTGAACCAACAGAACATGCTACATTCATGTTGACAAAGATTATGCAAGCATGTGACTAGTATAGAAATGCCCAGTTAGTTGGCTGACTTCTGAGACAGAAACAGGCATACATATTAAAACCTTGAGCCATTTGACAGCAACAGGGCTGGTATACATTCTAAAATAAAGTAAGGATGAGTGTACACCTGAATATGGATGTGAAAACATCCACATTTTGCTTAAAAAAACCTTGAGATTCTACAAAATGTTGGGGGCCTACACAGCAATTAAAGGCAACATAGTTCATAAACAGCCTCAATCGAATGAAGTTTGAACTATATACCCGCTTCCTGGGAAAATAATTCAGTTCTGTATTTTCATTGCATTTTACTTGCATTCAGCTTGCCATCATCACAGCATTTAAAATACTGACAACTCATGCAGGGTAAAGCAATCTTGTATTAACTTGCCTGTACACAGGCAGTTATGGCAGAACACAAAGTGCATGGTACTGAAATTCCTCCCACCTTCCCAAACCAGAGAATACAAGCTAGCACATGGACTTTAACAGATGAAAAAATCCTTTGTCGTAGGGAGTAATCAGGAGAGTAAGCAAATCTTTATGAACTTTATTGAAAGTAACTTTCTTCAAATAACAAAAATACCCCACTTTTCTCTTTACATACACAGCTCAGCTGCTTCCTGAGATACTACTTCAAAGTAACAGCAACTAGTGCTGCATACTCATTATACTTTACCTATTTCCTACTGTGTTACTCAACAGATAAAATGAATTTAACAACAGCAAAGTGTATTTGATTTTCATTTCAAAAGCCCACCCTTCTTAAACAGGTAGCTGACTATTCAATCATCCACAAAACTGGACTCCTAAAAATCTTCACACTAAGCTCCTCTCAACATATCTGAAAGCTGTTTTTGAGATTACACTGCAAGTCAGTAACTTTTTAAAAACAAAGCGTACCAAACACAAACAGTACATAAAACCCACAAGTCTGCAGGATTATCAAACTCACCAAGCACAAGGAGGCCAGCTGAGAACGGTGGCATATTTTTACTACACATTCCCTTTTTACTTTCAGATGCCTCAGGATCCTGTATATTAATATGGTTTGCTATATTTAAAACATACTTGATACCAGTGCTGTGCCTCCAACCTAATGACTTTGACAAGGCAAGAATTTAGCCCTCTAGTGATTTGGGGTGGATGATGTTTTTAATACATATTTTAAGCATTACGACATCAATAAACAGGCAGATAAATTCAACTCCCTCCCCCTCTAAATCAATTAATTTTTCATTTCCCTGATTAACTTGGGCAAGAATCAAGTGCAGTCACAAGAGAACTGTGGGAGATGGGATACCCGTGCTAGTATGAGGGATCACTGCAGTTAAATACCAGACATGAAAACAAAACATTACTCTGCTGATTCTGCTTCACCTTGCTGGGGACAGCTGACAAGCCCATTAATTCCCTTTTTACTCACATGTGCCAATAGGGGGATAATAAGTGCTACTTGAACTAAGGCAGTCCCAATCCTAATTTGGGTTAACAGAGGTCAGTCAAACTAATAATGATTGTCAGCAATAAGTATAAGTTTATGACAAAAGTGGAAAAAGGAAGAGTGCTTCAGGTACTGCAGTTACCTCATCCTTGCTGCTGCCTTCAGGGAGACAGATGTGAATAACACGTAGACCAACCTGCCAAAAGAAAATAAATACTTACAGTTACCAAAGGCAAGTAGCTCATGATTAATAACAAGTGTACTGGGTAAAGCTTACCTCTTCGGCAAAGTTCTTGTTTATTTCTTGAATCAAATTATCATTATGTGCCTTAGGGAACAAAACAGAAACTATGTTTTAAAATAATAAATTTACATTTAAAAATGCAAATGCACTAATGCACAGGTCTATGAAAGAAACATATAGAGGATGTTTGTGTCTACTAGTATTCAAACAGATAAAAAGCCTAGCAATTTAAGAAAGAGAAGGGCATCGAGTAAATTTATTTTGGTTTGGTTTAAGTGTGTGTTGATATTAGCTTGGCTTTTATAGACAAGAGGAGCCATTTCCTTAACGTAAATTCACCATATAAGAAAGGTACCGGTCTGTATCTGAAGATACCATTCTCCACCCAGTCACGTAACAAGGATAAAATAGGCAGCAGCAGCACTTGCATTTCCCGCCATGTCCCCGTACCACCTAACAACACCGGTTTGCCTTACCAAGAATGAGGCGAATCATTATCATCATATATTACAGCGAGTCTGTCAATACAGAAGCAAGAGAAGTTATCAGCTCCTCCCAATTGCCAGCAGGCACCTGCACTAGGACAGAAGCATCTCCTGGGAAGATTTACCTGGGAGACCATCTCACCCAGGAACTGTTCTCCCTGAGGTCTCTATACTTATATGCACCATATATATTAAAATATTTAATCATAATAATTACAATTGAATTTTACTCTTCAAGTTACTCCTGAACTTTAGGAGGCTCTTCAAATATTTTCATATATTGTAACAATAAAACTGAGAATTCGATATCCAGAACTAGAAACCTCCTACTAACAGATCAGTGAAAGTTCCACACTCAAAAATGTTAGTGGCCTCATAACAAAATTAATAAAACACTTCTCACAGCTATATGATTATATATAAAACCTGTTTTCCAACCCAGAAAACAGGACCAAAACAAATAATTTTAAAGAAGTTTGTTACAATTTCATGAACATGTTCTACATAGCTTTTTCCACAAGACTCAGTGCCAGTGACTTCCCGTCAAGAGTTGAGCTGCTTATTTCCTGGTTAGCTGCCAGCGCTGGCTTCGACTGTCACTACCATCACCCAAAATTATTTTGGTTCAAGCCCTTAATTTACCAACCTGTTAATCCCAAATGGTTGAAGACAGCTGACAATGAAAAAAAAGAGAATGGCAACTCCTCAGAGCATGAGGGCTTGGCCTCCACCCCCCAGCTCCCTCCCCCAGCCCAGCTCTGCCTACATCCCTGGTGCCACCCTACCAGTCTCCCACTCCCCAAATCTGGCAGGTGGGGGTGAGGGGCAGCACAGAGGCTGCTCCATTGAGAACACATGTGGAGCTCACACTGTGGCGAGAGAAGAAGAGATGGGACTAAGGTCAGCTCAGCAGCGTCTCCCCTGTGCCAGTAAACCTGGAACTGTGTCCTCACACGGACATGATAACACCAGGACTGCTGGAGAGGTTTAACTGGGATGGAGCCACCAGCGGTACCACCTGTAATTTACCTGCTCCTGTGGCACCTCCCCCTCCTTACACAATGCTCCCTCCCACCCTAACAATGTCCCTTCCCATGTGCCAGCATAAAACACTCATGGCCCCGCAGAAAACCAGACTCAGGGACTAGCGTGGCTAAACAGAAGCCTCCCCAGATGCCTCCAGCCCAGAGTGGATCAATCAAGGTCATGGTGCAACTGGATGGAGACAAGACAGGAGTGAGAAACAACAGGTCACTGCTTTTCTAGCAGTCCTTAAACTTATAGCCTTAGAGGACTATTTGAAAACACTTAACAGCAATTACCCAGAGAGTGTAAGAGATGGGAGAGCTTGTTCACTCAGCCTCTCTAGAAAATCTACTGAAATAAAGCTGGTGCATTATTTCTTAGATTCACTAGCACTACTTCAAAAGTATTTAGAGTTACTCAGAGCTACAGGGTCAAAGATTCAGTGTGTGTCGACTCAAAACCAACAGGACCATCCTAGGAAACAGGACAAAAATGTTTCTGACTTCACAGCTCTGGGTCCCACTCTGAATGACAAACATCCCCAGTTTCTTGGCCCAAAGCTGATGAAATCTGAAGAGGAACATCTCTCAAGTATGCAGGTAAAGCAAACCTCATCTATGAGTTTGTTTGCCTGTTTCAAAGATAGAAGCACTACTGGGACGGGAAGGAAAGCTCTCCACAGGTTAGTAATACAAGAGCTCTCCCTTACTACACAATTGCTTCACCTTAGAAAGTGCGGCGACTTCGAAAGGATACTGACATTTTACACAGCCCATTTATTTCACACAGGCCCTTTCGAGCTGACTGGGACTTTTCAGCATGGTTTCCCTCTCCTTAGGACAGCAGTAATGCAGTCATAAGCTACAGCTGCCCAAAGGCAACAAAGGCTGGCAGGAAGCAGCAGGGTCTTTCTTTAACCACGGCAATGTTATTTCAGGGGTGGAAGGTGAAGGGAGGTCCATGTTTTCAGGCACGTAAACTTTTTTTTCAGGACTGCAACAAAAGCTTCTAGCTAAGCAAAGGCTGAGAAAAACTTAAGTATGTCAACTTAGACAACCCGTGAGAAAAGGCGATCCTGTACTCACAACATGGAAGAAGACAGTGTCAGCAAAGGGAGGAAGGGCTAAAATCGCTCCCTTCCTCTGCAAACCTCTCCCACAGCCTGAAGTTTACTGTGGCTGTTTCAGGCCTGGAGAAGGGCTTATGAGACTGGGATTCCTCCCTCCATCTGCAGTTTGGTGGCATTACCTCCTCCTATTGCTCTGCTCGAATAAAAGTTACTTTCTGCGTCATACGGTTCTGAAGTTTTAGACAAGCAACGATACAGAAGGGGATCTCTCACAGCCAGTGAGCATACAAACACACTTTACCTGAATAATGGCAAGTGTTGGCTCAAGCCGAGGGTTTTCTCTCTTAAGAGAGGCCAAGGATTTCTTTGCATTCTCGGTGATTTTACTGCAACACAATAATAATGGACAAATGTTTAGCAAAATAACATCAGCCAGCAGAAACCTGTTAGTCAGCAATATGGAATAAATGCCTAGGCACATACACTTTTAATCACCAAAACTGCTTATGCATGTAAACTGTGAAGGCTGTCAGTCAGCAGGCCAGTACAGAAAGCCTTCACAGACCGAAACACTTTTGTTTTACAGCTTTGTGCATCATTGCTCCAACATGCCCAAAACTTTATAGCCAGCTTATGCCATTTCATGAGAAGGCTTGTCCAGCCCCACCACGGGAAGCACAGTGGCAGGGAACCACTACCCTCAGCCCTCGGCTCAGGTGGGTCCTTCATGTCCATACCCCTGGCCCAGGTGGTGACAGAAGCCTTTACACCTGGGACCGCTACAGCTTAGCACAGGCATCACCAGCACCAACAGTGGCAACCCTAACACTTCTTGTGGATGCTATTCAAAACTGTGGGCAGCAGGGAGACAGAAGGAGCTCTGTTTGCCACCCTGCTTCTTGGAAAAACCAGTGGCAGCCAGGCACCGGGAATGCCTTCTGGAAAAATTTTCTGGTTAAGTGGCTGCTGGCTCTCCTCTGTTACCTTCTGCACATGCAGATGATACTTACCCAGCAAGGGAAGGAGGAGACCCCCTGAAAGATGTGTCTGTCTGTCTCTCCCCCACACGCAGACTAACAGAGAGGAAAACCCAGCCTAAAGCTGGGTTTTGCTACCTCATACCCTCCCCCTTGCAGAAGCCAAATGCCAATTCAGGTCAATGCCGTGGCAGACAAACTGTCTCAGATGACGGGGGGGGGGGCGCACACACACACACACACGTTTTCCAGGCACACACATCCTCACCTGCACTACCGCCACGTCTCTACTCGCCCTCAAAATGCCGTCACACAAAAACCACAAGAAAAAAAAAAAAAAAAGAAAAAAAAAAAAAGGGCGGGGGGGGGGGCGGGACGGACACACGGACACGGGACGGGGGTACACATTTTACCACGCGGTCGCCTCCCCTCCCCGGCAGGGCATCACGCACTCACCCACCCCCCGCTGCAAAATCCCAACCCGACGCACCCAGCGAGGAAACATCCTCTTTCCAAAATCCCCTTTACCACCATCACCACCCCCCCCCGGTTGCATCAGCCGCCTCCCCACGTGCGCCTCTTACCGCGCCGCCGCCGTCTCGGTGCCCCCCGGCTGCCGCCCGCACAACCGGCGGCTCGGCGGCCGCGGCACGGCGGGCAGCACCGGAGCCAGGCAGCGCCGCAGCACCGCGGTCCTCATAGCTCCGGTGGGCTACGGCAGCAAGCAGGCAGCACCGGGGACGGGGCGGGGAACGGGGAGAGGGGGAGGGCGGTGCTCTGCACCGCCCTCCCCCTCTCCCCGTTCCCCGCCCCGTCCCCGGTGCTGTCGACTTTTCGCTTCCGCCTGCCTGCCAGAAAAGAAACATCACCAAAAAACCCCAAATCACCCCCAAGCATCACCTACGACCGACAAAAACCACCATCTCCCCCCCTCCATCGCCCTCAATAAACGGAACTCCAAAGCTTTTGCATACTCAACGTTTATTAAAAATAGTATGAAATGGTCCCTGGGAGAAGTTACACGCTAGTAGAAGTCCCTTTTTCTGCTTGTTGGTTTAACGGGGGGGGTATTTCCCCCCCGCTCCCAACCCTATTGATTGCATGAGATGGGAGTTAAGCGACGTTCCCCTAGCTGTTTAACCAAATGTAGACGTGCGCGGGTGAAGCACTGATTTAACTTCTATTCGTATTTACAACACTTTACAAGCTATATTAAATAAATACAGGCTCTGCTACACTTCGGCGTCTTAAATATGTACAACATTATTTCTCACTCAGATTCTACTAGATAGAGGCGGGTCCTATCACAGTGGATATGCTGACTGTAACAAGTATCCCTGTGGTACGAGCTAGTAAGTACCATGACCAACCAGCCCGCAAAAAGAACGATTTCTAGCCAACGCAAGATAACGTGCGGCAAATAATTTAATCCGTTCTAACAAATTCAAGTCCTTAAATCTTAGTCTGCAAGTAATTAGCTGTACACTGACAACTTCAGGTTTTCCTCACAGTAACCACTGTATAGTAAATTGTCAGCTGTTCCAGAAGTACAGTGCTCTGTAGCTGAGGGGAGTGTTATGTGGTTAGTAAAAATAGTATTTCAATGCAACTCCTTTATTTATTGATATGTTTTACTTGGTACTGGCTTTATCCATGAAATCCGAAGAATTTAAGCACCAAAAAAGAACAACAGTCACACAAGATGATCAGCGTAGACGTGTTCAGGCTTTCCTTTACGTACAATATTTTCAAGTAACAGAATCCAAAGCCGTGCAACAAAGGTTACAAAGGGGAGTAAGTGTGCATTGTATTGGAAAGCCTGTTCTTGTTCTAAATGGCAGCATTTATTCTACACATTATATGCAAAAGAATGGAATGTATTCTCATTTTTTAAGCTACTTCTATTGTACATAAATTGGATTAGAATCAGCCCTGCCTGGTTTGCAAAATACATATTTTACCTCTCTCTGCCTGGAAGGGTCACTACCTACTACAGGAAACACATTCCCCCGGGGAAGGCAGCTTGTCAGTCAGCCGGCAGTATCACTGCAGCACCCTATGGGCCAAACGTGCCTCATGATTAGTATTTCACGCAAGCATCTAGCCAAGCCTCATTCTCTCTTGGGATTGTGGACTTTGGGACTTGAACAGGCCCTGCAGGCCACTCCGTATAAAACACAGCTACTTTGCAAACTCATGCACAGTGGCTTTCAGCTGCTGGGTTCTGAGCTACAAGGTACTCAAATTTTGCCTGCAGGTCACAAACACCACCACCACTGGAGGTACCAAACCTGGTCTACTCATCTTCACAAGCAGCAAAGCTCCCCTTCTACTGCCCAAAACATCCTCCAGGCAAGGACTGCATTATGTCCACAGGTTCACACAAAAAGCTGCCACTGCTCATCCTCTGCTTGCCGTGAGTTACAGTCAGTACAAGAGGCTTCAGACACAGAGCTACCACAGTCTGACATCTCTCACAAGCACTAGGACTGGGTTTTGTTTAAAACGTAAGAAGCCTGTTCTAAAGTAATGTAGCATATGCGTTGGTCCCACAGACTTGGAAACTGTCTGATGAAAAGTAACGTGCAAAAAGTATGTGTGATTGCACATGTAGCATGTTGATGCAATTACCAGAACCCTGCTCAGAAATCTGCAGAGTCATGGGAGTAGCTGCTCAGCTAAATGCTCCCATACATATTCAGAGGAATCACGTGGGTATTTTGGACACAGAACGCTGGTCACCAACTCAAAAGCCCAAATACAAAGGTTTCCACACGATAAAGTGGTTTAAGAATCAAATGGCATCACACCTGGTTCGATGGTAAGAATCAAAAGGTATCATCACACCTAACAAGGGAAGAAATGCAAAGGTTAAACAGGAGATGAGAAGTCCACCTGCACTATGGCGTGAGACACCAGACAGCGCACACATGGCCTTTTTCACTTCCAGAATTCTAAACCATTTAAAAAAAGAGATACATTTCACATCTATTTACAATATTACTGTGATACAATGCCTGATGGTGTAATATTATGGACATACATGATGCCAGTACTGATTGTCCTAGGATATACTCTGTCATGATAAGGCAGTACAGCTAGAAATTACTGAAAGCATCAAGCAAAGCTACTTGAACTGAGACACTGAAACTTTTCCCTTAAAGACTGGACAATATTCTGCTGATTAGGAGATGGTACTCTCCACAGGTAGTCGTTCAGTTTATCCGAATCGTTATATGCAGTCAGATACGGGGTAAGTGCGTGTTTGCTGCCGGCAGGCTTTGCAGGAGTACAAGAGACAGTTTTGCCACAGAGTGTTTCAGAAGGAGCAGCATCTGCATGACACAGTTTAGGATCCGATTTCCTTGTTTGGTTCCGAAAAGTCTCCAAGTCAGATCCCTCATCTTCAGATTTTATTTCAACATAGTCATCATCATCCCCTTCTTCTTCAGTATCTTTGAAATTCGAAAAATAGTTCTGGGTGGCCATTTGTGCCGTCAGAGGGGAGGCCCTGTTCACTCTCAGGACCTTTTGAGAATCCTGCAGAATCATATCTGAACAGTTTTCAGTGATCTGCTTTCTCATATCAGGCCCCGTACATCCTGAAGCAATACCCGGCGTTTGATGGCTGTTGAATCGGAAGGTCCTGTTCGAATGGAGCTTTTTCCTGTCCGTTTCATTAGGATATACTATTGATTCTCCAGACCTGTTGACCACAATTGAGGAAGATGACTGTGACCTGCTGTATGCCTGTGGTTTCACATTGCTTATTCTTCTCCCAAGGGAATTATAGATGTGATCTTGGTGTAAATTTTCTTTGTTCGGCTGGCTTATAATGGCACTCCACCTCTGCGCCGGGACATGCAAACGGTTAGAAATCTGAAGGGAAGGCACCGAGCCAGCTGATGGCAACTGCCTTGAATTGCTTTTTGTTCCGGCTTCTGCATACGAGATCTTGGACTTTGAGTCTTGGGATTCAGGCCATGGAGAGAAGTCAGCAAGCTCACCGTTACTGTACGTAGAATGCAAAAGCCAATCTTCTGCTCTTGAGCAGTCACTGGCAGCCTGGGAACGGGGAGGAGATGCAGCCACAGGCGTGGAAAACCTCCCAGATGATGGCTCCTGAGGAGGGGCCCAGGCTTCCTTTTGAACCTTAGGTGAACTTTCTCTAAAGACAATTTGGTCATAAAGCTGGGAATATTCAGCTATTCTGGCACCTAGAAAGGAGAGAGAATTAAATTAGCAGAGGCAATCAATCCATTCAAATGTGTCATGTGAAAATTTTAAAATCTAAAAAACTTAAAAATCTCAAAATGCTTTTTATTGGTCAAGAGAAAAGTTTACAGCTGTGTCAGTATCTTCAGCCTCAACGGGAAACAACAGAGGCTGGAAAAGCCATGCACTGCATTGCATTTCAGTACATTGTATTAAGAAAAAGAAGCATAAAATATCTTGCAACACTGAACAGTCATGCCGGATGCAATGTAGCACATAGTTCCAATCATACACTGCTTGTTTCATGTTAAAATGGAAAAGAACATTTTGAAAATAGCCTGGTAAATAAGATATTTAGGGACTTTTATAAATATCACAAGAAGGCAAGAATGACATTCTAATCTGTGGAGTCCACTGGCTCCATTCTTCCATTTGTTTCACTTGACCACGGACAAAAATAGTTTCAAATCTGTTGCCTATCCACGTCTTTACACATTCATTAGATAAAGCATGACTACCAGCTCTTTCTTATCTGACCCCATTCCTTAGGCTTATAGGCATGATGTGGATGGTACCTGAGCAAATGCACATGACTTGTTAGGAGGTGAACCTACCTGAAAATACACCTTTTAGGCAAACTCTGAAGATCACACTATTAAAGGAAATAACTGCTTTTCTGTAAAGAGGCCAATAGAGCTTCAGGCATGATTTCTATTTTCAGCCTCAGCTGAATTGATCTTTCCTGAGACTACCCACTATTTCTTCCCATTTTATCAAGTAACGACAAGAACTGAGATATAAAGCACTATTCACGTTAGAAGCAGTCACCAAGAACTCATTTCAGTAGTAACATAGGAAATAAAATACTCAACTAACAAGGTATAGAAAATTAATAATCTTCCATTTTAGTACACAAATTTCACTAAAAGTTACTAAAGAAATATATCGGTGTAGAAATACTTTTAACATACCAATAGCAGGACCTCCTTGTTTCTTCTCCTCCAGAATAGCAGCAAGATCTTTGTGTTTCAGTTTCTGTTGTCTGCTAGCTGGCTGTTCCTGCTCTGGACTTTTAACTTTCAAAAGCTGGTTAGCCTTCTTAATTTTTTGACTGTACTGCCTTGCCATCATAAAAACTCTGTTTTTCGTTTTATCCACAACAGCCAAGTCATTTTCCATGCCCTCTGCATGTGCGTTGGACAGAACACTATTGGCAGATTCGTACGGGCTATCTACAAAAGGCATCTCACTGGAGAAGGAAGACCTGTTCAGACTCACAAAAGAGTTCTCCTTGCATGGTGTAGTGTCTTCAAGCCGGAGATTAGCCTCACTTATGGTGGCAGCCCTGGGCTTCACAGTTTTAGGGAAAATAGGAGTTTCCGGCAGAGACAGAGTAGACAGCGAGTACTCTACATCTTTACTCAGTTCAGGTGTACTACCAGCATGCAGCCTTTCCTGTATATCATCTTTACAAACAGGAAAGGCTGCAAGGAGACGGTCTCTTGTCTTTTCCTCATTCTTCTTGATGTAGTTCTCCAGGTCATTCCAAATCTCGTCTACTTCCTCCGAGAGTTTATCTGCTGCAGACTTATGGGACAGTGAATCTGAGTTGGAGGAGCTATCTACTAAGCTCAAATAGTCATTGTCAACAGGAACACGATGGTAAGGACTTTCATCTTCACTGAACTGGAGACTCTCTTCAGAAACAAACTGCCGTAGATTGTCACAACGTGCAAAGTCTTTTTCCAGGCCCAGAAAACTTCTCCTTTTAGAGCATTTTAAGGGGTCACATTTAAAATTCAATAGCGCTGTTTCTGGAAGCACTATAGTGTCATAGATGTTGTCTTCAACGATCCTGAGCTCATCCAAACTTGAAGTAGGTGCTTCTCTACTGAGTAGCATCTCATCCCTACTTGCATGAATGGAGGCCCTGTTTTGATTTGCTGTCCTCTTTTTGGAGGGTGAATCTAAGATGCTTTTGTTATCAGCCTCGTAGAGAGAGTCTCTAGCAGATCTCTGGGGACCACGGTCTGCCTCCTCCCTTCTTGTCAGACCCATCAGCTTTAAGTCTTTATAGCTTATATTATCATAAACATGTTCAATATCATCGATGGTCAGCTCCTCTGAAGATTCAGGATATACATTCATATCACTCACCTCTGCTCTCTTCGCTTCCCTTCGAGAACCTCGCTCCCCTATTTTATACCTTGCACTGGCTGGACGTGTGTTACTTTCACCAGCACTACTGGCTCGCCTAACAATTTTGTGGCGAGTGGGGCTGGAAGTCTCATTTTGATGCACTACACCCAAATGCCAGCTGCATGGACGCCCAGAAGAACCCCTCCTTTCTCCACCCACAGCTGAACTAGCGTTGGATGTAGACACTGATGGTACAAACATCTGATAATCATCTTCGTCATCTTCATTCTCATAAGGTGGACGCCGGCTGGGAAACAATGCCTGCCTGATCTGATGGTCAGTCCAGATGTTTCTGAGAGATGTACCTCCCCCCAGGATATTCATGATTAGTGAGTTGCTCTGGGGTGTACTGAATGGTCTAGGCGACGGTGGCTGTCCGGCTGCGCTCGAAAATGGGAGACTAGTATTCAACTGGATTGACTCTTCATCTGAAGGGTCCTTGGAGCTCTGTGGAGATTTGAAACACACAGGTAACATTAGCCTATCCCCTGCGATAGTACAGCAATTCCCTCCATTCATAGAATTGCCATAGCACCAGCGTGTCCCACAGTATGGAGTCAGGTGGACATGGGCAGGGCGAGCAGGCTTCTTGCTAGGGAGCCAGGGAGGCAAGGTGGGAATGCCAGACTGCTTGGCCTCCTAATCTTTACCATAACTCCGTGTTCCCTCCTGGTGTTTAATAACATCTTACTTCAAATACAAGACATTGGCTTATGTTAATGCATGAGTAATTAAAGGCAAATTTGTTTGGCAGGAGTTAGATTAAAGCTTTTATGCTAACTCTGCAGTTTCACAGTTGGATTAAGCTGATCTGACTCTGGGTTTGTGCCAAAAGTTTTGTTCTCCTCCCTTTCCCCTTGCCTATAACCCTAGCAGAAAGGTATGTCATGCTCTCTAGCACATGCCACCAAAAATTTCATTTTCTTTTCGGAGTAAATTTTCATCCAGCTCCAACAGCAGATCTAATTTACAGCAAGGCCACATGCCACCTAAAGCTAATGTGAAGGATGCTGTAGATGTTCCCGGCCAGAGGTTGGGAAAGAGAGGGAAAGATAATTTTGTTTGGCTTAAGTTAATGCCGATTGGTTTGGTCAGTTGTTTTTATAACCTGTCCCAAAAAGAATCATCCTTCATCATACAGATGAATATTTCAGTGATATGAATATTAACACATGACATAAACAGAAGATGACTTATCTGTCTACCTAGGAAAAATACAGATTTCTTTGACATCTCTATGATGCACAGCAAAATAGAACTAAAAATAAAAAGATATACCGGTGTTTCACACTTGTTGAGATTAACACTTCTCCGTTTTTCAACATTTTCAGCAGCTTGACTATTAAGTCTTTTTCTTCCTCCTTTTGATTTCTGCAGTGAGTTTTGCTGCACTCCCTGTGATTTAAAAGAAAAGGGAGGGGTGATAAAATCTACAGTTCTTTGTACAGTCTTGTTCAGTAGAATTATTAGCAGCTAGAACAGGCCAGGTATCCGTTCTGGGAGGACAAAATGCTCATGAGTAGTCAGAGCACTGCCACAAGAATGATCCAGAGCCTATTAAACTTCCTTTACAATAACCAATTAAATTTATATCAATCCATACAGCTTGTCAAAAGGGGCTGAAAGCAGAATCTGTGTATAAAAATAAAGATGTAAAAGAATACCCAGAAATTGGACAAGGGAAAGGGGCTTAATCTCCCAGCCAAAGCTATATAACAGAAGGTGGTCACATAAAAATTCAATTTTCAAAGTATTTTTTCACTTTTAAAAAGGGGAGGGGATAGTCTCACTATCACTTGCAGTCTTGAAAACCAGAAAGAGGTCTAAACTAAAAAAATATACTGTCATCCAACTTCCCAGGAAAAAAAAAAACAACAAACAAACAGAAGGCCAGAATGTTACGTGTTGGGCAGTGTCCAAATTAACTCAGACTGAAGGGCACACATGGTGGGAATCTGAGAAGGTACTGCTGCCACACCTACGATTAAACACTAAGCTACTATTACACGTTTTTACAGTGGTATTATTTCACACACTTACTCATTCTTTTGTTCTTACTCATGTCAGGAAGAGGGAGAATTACAAGACACTGCAGTACACTGATATGAGATACTATTTTTATCTAAGATTTACAGTGCAAATAGTGTAATTTCAAAAATGAAATGCACAGTAAACTTCAAAAATAATTTCAATAATGGGTTTAGGATAATTCACAAAATAAATGGACCACACAAGGATAGGACCTCAGCATCAACTAAACCAAACAAACTGAAAAATCTGGATTCTTTAATACAGCCACATTTCAAAGCTGGGATTTAAGTCTTTCAGAAGTACTACATATGTGTGTAAACATCACGTAGAGTCGGGAAAACTGTGCAGTAGTAACATATAAAGATTGTCATTTTCAAAAATCTGATTCAAAACTTCTCATATTAAAGTTCACATGTTCCTAGCTACTGCCAGCAGCTCACAGGTCAAGAAACATCACACCACACATGGTAGCGCCACAGTCTTAATTTACTATTCAAGTCCTTGCTTTGGAGACTTGAAGGCATTGCTTCCACATGTGGCCTAAAAAGGTTCCTTTTATGTCATCAGCTGGAGAAGAAAGGAAAAGTCAGTTTTGTGCAACAGATAAAAGCTTTCTGTCAGAACTAGGCTTGAGGACTGCAAAGGACTAAGTAAAATCTCTTTCAAGCTGTGGGGATTTCTTCCTCTGTATAGGGGCTAATTTTACATCTTCTCTGTAAAATGCAACAGTGTGTCATGTGAGGTCTAAATAAAAATATTTCTAAGGAGAGAAAGTTGTAAACACCTTTAACACGTTCCTGCCTCCTTGCTGTTTTACAGATAATTTTAATCCCTCTTCCATCCTCCACAGGAAAAAAAGATTTTATTTTTCCCCTCTTTTTCCTACCTGTTCAGACTCTTCTTCATCATCAGCATCAATCTGTTCTGTAGCAGAAGTCTGAAGATTTTCATCCTGATCGCTGCTGTAGGCAGGCTCAATAGATTCTTGAAATTGGCTCTCCAGCCCACTGGATTCCAACAAAACCTTCTTCCTAGAATTTAGCAAGGCTTCATTTGATCCTAGTTTGGTAGCTTGAGATAACAGGGCTCCTTCGATACTGATCCGCTTAAAAAAACATGACAAAACTTTGATTAGAAGTTTATAGAGACTACATATTCTAGTAAGACACTGTTCTACATCAGACTTACAGGCAATGTTTAAGCCACATTCAGCTAGTTGCACTGAAATTAGATTTATAAGGAAATAAGTAAAACAACCGGTATTTTTCCATCAAATATTTAGACTTGGAAAAAATATATGCAAAACCCCCCACCCCAATCATGGGCTCCAGTGTTATGGCATCCCAGTGAAGTCATATGTAATGTACTCTGTCTTACACACACACACACTTTAACTTCCATCCCCAGGACCTGAAATTCAACATGACACATTCAAACTACACTGGGAACTTCATCAGAAATTCTTACAGAAAATGTAAAAATTAGAAATGTTCCTTTCCATCTCCTTAAGCTGCATCTGCTCTGTTTGGTCTTATATCATGATTTATATTTATGATACATATATCAGTATAAGCTGAAATTTTCCAGTCTTATTTAAGGAATGCAAAGACAATATGCTCCAAAGAATAAAGACTAACTTTATACACAGCAATTCCATGATTATAGTGGTATTTAAGTACCCAACAGCATTACTAATTGATTATACTGTAAAGTACAACAATATATGCATCAGTCATTTTTTCGTTATTAGATTCCTGAAATAGTTGGCTGTTATTTCTATTGCTTTCATTCCAGTAACCTTATTGGAGATGCTAAACAACATTTATGGGTTTGTTTCCATTCTTAAAATCAACACAACCAAGAAGATGCGGATTCTACAGGAAATACTGTGCTTTAAGTATTTTGAATGCAGTAAACCAAGAAATAGAAGAAATTACTTACCTTCTGCATATCTGGACTTATATCTGAAAACAGAAATATATACTTCATCATAAGGGAATAATCAAACTGGTGTCAGTCTACGCCCATCTTAATGCTACTCTAATATCCCAGTTATGAATTCCCAAAAGGGAAATGCAGCAGCAGTTGAGCAGATCTAGGGTCTCTGATAAAACAAAGACAGCATGAGCTTTACCTCCACTTGAGGTCTTGGTTTTGTAACACTGATGTGATATGAGCAACTACTCACAATGGCCAAGACACTGTGTTCAGTTGCCAGCTTCTAGGATGTTTATAGGACCAGAACCCAAGTGTGGAAAAGCAGACATTAGATTTAAACATCAATGTTTTGTTTTCTTTGCACACTTCCTTCTCTTCCCTCCCTGTCTCCCCCACCCCCCAATGCATTCAGGGAAAGTTATAGGAGAAAAAGATCCATCTTTACTTGTTCTACAAAGTACAGAAGCACTGGGTCAATAAACAGTAGACGGAGTAACTTACCATTTGACTTCAAAACTTTATGGACTCTAGACGAGGGTTCTGAAAAAGACAACAACATGTTTGAGCACTCCAGCATCCCAAAGAAAGACAGGGGCATCTTGGCCAACTTTTTATAACACAGACACTAAAAATATAAGCTTCTGATGCCATGCAGGGAAGTCAGATTTTAATTTCTTAACCAATTTCCTCACATGAAAGTATTTCTTGAAGTGTCAAACCTACAGTTGTTACCAAAAATGTAGGTGTTTCTGAATGCAATAGCAGCTGCGCTCCATACAACAAGCCACATGTAAAATTTTATTCCATGTTAAGATTCCTGCTTTCAAAAGCCTTGGTCAGCTCTGTTATTGCTCTAAGTTGCTGGAGGTTTCCTATTAGGAGTACGTACGAGGTACCAACAGCTTAGCAGGGCCTTAGAAGCGTAAGTAGTTGAACATTACATAGGAGGTCATTTGATAAGTATTTTGTATTATTCCTTTTACAGGCAAAGCAGCACCAATGCAATCCTTCACCTCAGAAGCAAAGGAAGATGCCTGAAAAGTAATTAAAACTTGGTTGTTTTTCAGACACAAGTGCTGCTATATGATAAACCACTACATCAATGCTCTCGTGAACCTTGTTTATGTCATTCCCTACACAATGTTACATACTCCAAATTGGAAAGGTCTTTAAGTAGCTGAAGAGGGAAACACAGTGACTGCAACATGAATCTCCCAACTACACAGACATTGGTAATGGCTTCAAGAAGAACCTAACAGTAATTATGGATGTATGTTTGAGCTAAGAGGAAAAAAACCTCTGAAGTCAGCATAACCACCTCTCAAATCTCTATTAGCCATAAGGCAGACATTACACTAAGTAAAGATAGTAATCATGTTTGAAATAACAAGCCTATCATAATCAGGATGTAACCACTTGTGAGACAGAAATTATTTCAGGGAGGGGGGGAAATATGTCAGACTGGCTTTCTTGCATAGGCATTATTTTATCCATTAGAAAGTACCAACCATTCTTTATGCATCCATCATTAGGAATGCATATCCATGACATTAAATGAAACAGTGGATAAAAAAATAAATCACATAAACACAAATGGTTAGTAAGATGATCCACCCGTATCTGAGAGATGCTGTGCCATGTTAAAACTGCATGGAGTGCAGGTTAAAGACCACTTCCACATGCCCAGCCTCCCTCAACCCTGAACAACCCTGCTTGTTTTTCCTTTTGCCATCTTGGTGGTTGAAGAGTTTATTCACCTGATTTCCTTCTCACTCTGTGAGGAGCAGTGCCTTCTTTAGGCTGGTAGGATGATTTCATTTCTCCCTCAGGGCTATAGTGGAAGCCTGGGTGATCTGTGAGACAAGCAGAGGCACAAGGAATAAAGACAGTGACAAGGGTGCTGCTTCACACACCTTGGCAGCTCTCTTTGGAGGCAGTGCCATCCATCATCCTTTGATGACTGATATAGTGATGCTTCATCAGAGCCTGAAGCAACACAAGCAAGATATGCTGGTGTAGCGTAGCTGTTAACCACCCAGCCACAGAAACACTTCAGTTGTGTCTTGCTCCAGATGGTTAACCCAGCAGCATTTATCCACCATGATCACATTTGCCAGTTTCTCAGAGCCTTCCTGACCAACTCTCTACAACAACTACGTCAATAAATAGCAAGCCCGCCTTACTCCAAGACTTCCTTGGCATTTGTAACATAGGACTATTGTTCTCATTTCCCTGCACTGTGAGGGATCACTGGCAACACGAAGAGCTAACGCAGTTTGCACCAGCAAAGGCAGCAAGCCGAAAATGCAACAGCAGGGACCATGCAGATGGGACTATACTCAGAGTGTAGACAGCAGCATCACACGTGCATTCTAATGCCGACTCCTGGGATGCACACAGGTAAACTCTTCAGACATAAGCCCAAGCCTCACTGTCCTCCAGCTGTAGGTTTGCCAGCACAAAGTCGTAACACTGCTACATACTTCTTCAAGCTGCATTTGCTCATTACTAGCCCTTCAGTGGGTACTAGCCAGAAAGAGTTTATGCTACAACACAGGAAAGGTCATACATTTAGTCAGCATGGAGTAAGCAGAGGAGCATGGCCAGGGTTTACAGAAGGTCTCATCTGCCTCTTCCTTGCTCATCAAGAGACATAACTTGTTGGTTGCAGATCAGTCAGCCCAATGCCTACAGAGCTCCATGGAATCTGCAACCAATTTTGGGTTTTCCAGAAAGGTCATAATTCAAGGAACATAAGCCTGGCCTTCTTCCATCTCAGATGAAACCAACAGTTAAAGCCAAACTTCTGAAGTTGGCTTATTCATTTTTTTAAAGAGAGATGAAAAAGAACCAACTTACGTATGGCATCCATTTCTAGAATTGCCTGCTTGGCCTGAAAAAGTAACAAATGGAAAATTAAACTGTAAGCAGAAGGACAAATTACATTGCATATTACAGACAGTAGTGAGTTTATATGTAAACAACAGCAAGTTTAATTTTTGAACTAAGAAATATGGTTAGCAGCATTATTTTCTGTCTTTCTCTGTGTGTTGGACATGTTACATATGCAAAGAATAATTTTGCTGGCAGGAGCTTACCAGAGCTTATCTTCAGGGTTTCACAAAAAAACCCTGTTGCTCACTGCACCCGGCAGCTCTGTCTTGTGTGCCCACCTCCCTTCTGGCAGCACAGGGGGAGGAGCATGTGCCCACAGCACCCACTGGTGCAAGGAATTTCTGGAGGATGAGTGATGGCACATCCAACCACAAAAACTACTTTGGCTTTAAAGACAGGGGCTGGGCTGTGCTGAGATCATTCTGCACGTCCTGGGTCTCCTCCACAGAGGCTCAAACCTCCAGAGATCTCTCTGCAGGTCCCAGAACTTAGAGCTGTCGATATGCATCTCCTTATTCTGCGGAGATCGGCACAAAACTGGCTCTAGTACCTGGGAATCACAGGGGTTTTTTGTGCTTCACAGAACATTTCTTCCCTAAAAATCAAATAGTTTAACTCCTTTACTGTTTTTCAATTCTGAAATTGTTGGCGCAGAAAACACCATCAACCTTGCCTGTTTTAAGAGTTTCCTTGAAGAACAGCTGACCAAAAAAAAAAATAAAAAAATCATAATTTGGTTTGAGTAAGATTGAACCAGGATAAAAAGCATCTAATTTTTCACATTTTTTCTTAATAGAAAAAATAATCTGGATGTTTTATCAAGCGTATTGGCTAATAAATAAGAAAATAAACTAGAACAAAACATCCTACGTAACCTGCTTGCCCTTCTACAGGTGCAATTCTGTAATTTTCCACCAGGCGTCATATGTGGACTACTATTAAATTCTCCAAAAACGGCAGAGAAAAGAAACAACCGGTTTGTTTAAAAAAAAAAAAAAAAAAAAAAAAAAAAGGCAGACAACCTCAGAGATTTATTTGGCTAGACTTTTCTTTCTCAAGTGAAATTATTTCTCTGAGCAGAAAATGGCGTTATATTTTTGGTTACACATTTTTTCCACAGATAAAAAAATTCATTAAGAAGTAAGAAAAAAATCTTGATAGAAAAGCTGAGATCATGCTGTAGTATTTGTTTTTACAACCTAATAAACTGCAATGAGTATTTACATTGTAAGCATGGATACTAGCATAAACATTATACCTTCAGTAAACTCAGTCAACAAAAAGAGGAGAATTAGTAATAGGGCTAGGGCTTTTTTTTCTCCCATAAATCTTTTTGTTCAACTGTTGAAAATGAGAGTACAGCACCATGTACATCAGTCACAGGTAACATTTTTTAGCCATTACAGTGTGAAAAAAAGAGTCAGGGAAACTGATCAGTGAAACTAATACTAGGAAAATAAAGGCAGTAAACTCAGTGGAAAAAAAAAAAAAATCCTGCTTCCACATGAGTAAGTGGCTGCTGTGTCATGGCAAGAGTTAATGACGGTTAACACCCTTTGAGAGATGAAACATGTTACACTTTGAAATATCACCTGGAGCTCTAATACAGGATTTCATAAATAAAAGGACCAGGTTTCCCTATTCCAAGACATTACAGCTATGAATATGATATCAGTGCCTCATTTTCTCTGGCATAAAGCTTGCCAGCTATCTGACCAAAAAGGGCCTAGATGTCCCAGCTAAGGATGCATGGGTCAGGATGGGTGTGTGTATTTGTAAAGTGAAGTGGGTGCTGCCAGTGGTTTCACTGCTGTGATATTTAGCCAAAACAGATTAAAATTAGCTTGGTAATGTCTACACATGCTGCAATTAGAGCACCTCAGTGCTGTGCAGACAGGCAAGCTAGGGTATGCTCTTACAGTCAAGCTTTCTGACACTACATCCCTGGTTACTCATATCTTAGTGGGAAAATGCTAATACAGAGAGCAATGCTGCTAAAGCAGTTAAATTCTTCCACTCCTGTACCAAGCCCTGTAGATGCTTACAGTGGAGCTTTCCCATTTATTTTGAGGAACTTTAAAGACATAAGTAAACAACATGTTAATTAACCTCCTGGAGTCCAAACTTTCTGTAAATTGCTATGCATCTTGCAGTGAACAAGATTGCTTTAAGTTAGTATAAGGAGGTGTTTTGTGGGGTTTTTTATAATTTTTACCTTGGCAGGAATTTTAGCAGGGTGGTTTTCTAGAATTAACCTCTTCAAGTGAAGAATCCAAAGGCGCTTGTCTTGCTGTGACTTTGCCTGATAAAAAAAAATTGTAGCACCATGAGAAAAGGTATTATTATGCTATGCAGGGTCAGGAATAGCATATGGTCATCAGTGAGGTTATCCAGTGGGAATTCTATGATACCTGGACAGTATGTTGCATCTTGGGATTTTTGTAGTGGAAGACGCTAAAGCTAAGTGGTTCCTTTGGTATTACTTCAACAAGCATCAGGTTCCCACACTGTAACAAAGAGAGGCAATGACGTGAATCACAGAGGAGTTTTGGGGAGATGCAGAGAAAACACATTACCACCTGCTCTCTGACATACCAGTATGTGAGCTTTGTATGCAAACATTTCATCTCTCTTTTTTGTAATTAGCAGCAGCTTGTCAAAGAGGAACAGGGTGCGCTCATTTTTGGCCCGCTGAATGCGAAATGTCCCTTCTAACACCAGCTCCCCGTAACTCGTGAGGTCTGGCCCTTTCCAGTTAGTGAGCAAACTCTGTATCTCCTGCAACAGATCAGAGAAGAACAACCAACATTTATTTCTGAGATCTTACTGAAACGAAGACTCAATCTGCTGAGGCCATTTCTACTCTCCTATATAACATTCAGCATTCAACAGTGAAAAAAATCACCATACACTAAGTTGCTAGGTTATGTGCACCATTGCAACCAGGTGCTTGGAGCCCTATGGCTAATCCCAGACTAAAACATGCCCTCCTGAATACTGGTTACTGCCTGTGTGTGGACTCATCGAAGAGCCCTACGCCTCCTGGGTCAGCTTATAATGAAACTGCACAACCTCATATCCTCAGACTTGCAGAGATGGAAAATGGTCTGTAATTCAGCCATCAGTTTCTCTTGTGTCTGCTCTCCTCTCCCCTCTATGTCACTAACCAATCTCTCCTTACATTTTCCTCTCACCCTGGGTATTCTTCTGAAGTTGTGTGGTCCGCCACTGGATGAATTATAATGCTGTGTCCATGTCCTCTATGCCCATCACAGAAGACACTTCTGTGAAGTGTTCAGACTAAAGAGATGCTTCTTAGAAGACTAAAGGACCAGAAGTGATTTGGTCAACTGATCATTTGAAGATGAAGATTCATTTGTATTTTTAATTATTTGCATACATACCATAGATATTTCTCACCTTCTTTATTACTTCAGAAAAAAAAAAAGGCTGGAGAAACAGCTAAGAACATCTTCACAAGCCTGTGTCACTTAGCTATGGCTATTCTTGTTTCCTTGGGTTGCTTGGTTTTTCCATCAGTGGCAATGACATAGAACTTAAGGATGGGACGGCAACTTCTAAAAGCAAACTAAACCTTAACTAGGGAAGTCTTTAAAAACATCCATTAGACTTTAAACCTGGCAGCATTAGCAAAGCAGGGACAGATTTCCTCATCCTAGGCTGGTCTCTCTAGGACCTTACACTTTAATACAGCATTCAGCTAGTAAAAATCTCAGTACATTTGAAGCAGAAACAGCCTAGAGCATTCACAAGAAGAAAACACCAAAGCACCACTTTGGACTATACACAAGACTGTTATAACAAAAAATTTAAACATAATGAAAAAAGTTGTATTTTATCAGATCTCTCCAGGAACTTGTAAATAAGTCAGGGTATAGCAGAGGGATCAAGTCCATCACTGTTGAGGGGGACTTTGCACAGGAACTGCTGCCGCAGTACTTGCAGCATTACAAACCGAACAGCAGTTCGATAGCCCACAGAAGACCTATCCTTATGGTTGTGGAAACATTTTACTTTTTTTGAAGGGTAACTATGAACACAAACATTTTCCACAACCCCATACATCTGCCAGCTGAGCTCAATAAATTAAAAAAAGATAATGCTTTTTTCCAAAAGCATTTAACTCTCTTTATTGCCAAATATTACTGGTTATCATTACTCAGATTTATAGCAGACTGCTATTAAAAGTCATTAGCATGCATTTCCAGCAATGTGTGGCAAAGGTTACGATGCTGCAGGCAAGATGTTATCAAATGTAACTCTATTCTCCCTATGCATAAACAAAAACAAACCACAAAAAATGAGGGCAAATAAGTTGCATTTATGTTAAAAAGAAAAAAAGGGATAAAGAATAACATGGTGTAGATTTCTGGAATGATATCAGCCTATTACTCCCTTTTATAAACTAAAAAATCCCCCCAGATTTCTTAAAGTAATATAAATACTGCTGATGAAAATGTAACATAAAATCGTGATTCACTGGGAGATTTGAAACAGAACAAAAAGACCTGTAAAAAGAGTTTGCTCTCGAAGCCAAAAGTTAATCAGGGTGTAGCTTTTGTTTTCTCCTCAAAAATTCTTCATCTGAAGTGAAGTTAAACTTTTTCTAACTATCATGTTTCTAGGTTTATACTTTTCACAATGCAACTGATAATGAGTCTTCAAAAACCCAAGAGAAAAGTACTTAAACAAGAAGCAGCACAAGAAACACCTCCAAACAAAATTAATCAGCACAAAGGGGAGAAATCGGAAACCACAGGATTTCTGAACAAAGCCATGCCCTGGAAGAAAGAAAAGTTATCTTAAGTTCCATATTACTGCAAAATAAATGCTTTACAGGATGCTGCTTGTAGGGTAGAGATGTCTGAGATTTTCCTGCAGCAGCTATGACCATGGTTTCTAAGATCAAACAGCCACAGGCATACTCAACAGGAGTCTAAATTATGACAGACAAAGATTAAAAGAAAAGATAAACTAAAAATTATTAATGGCACCTGTATTGACAAAAACAGCCACAGGCACCCATAAAAATCTCTTTGGGAACTCACCTGAAGCCTGATGGCATGTTCATGTTTCCTCTTCATGTCATTTATATGCCACGCCACTCTCTGCATTGTATCTATGGCATCCAGCACCACATCATAGCCCTCAGTGTCCTTGTCAAGGTGGTTTTCTATTTCCTGAGACAGGGGGGAAAAAAAGTCCTGTCATTTCTAGATTAATTTTCCCAGCTAGACGCAATACTACGTTTTTATCTGCACTATTTTGTCTTTGCGTTACGATTACTCAAATGCGGTGTTCCTGCTTTTGTTACTATTGCATGTTGTTATCAATTTAATTAACATAAGATGACTAACAAAGAGAAGCCTTTATGGTCAGTTTAGTAGCAACTATACTTGCAAGCAGCCGATGTGAGCAGAGACGCACAGAAAGTTCACAGCAGGCTGGCAAGGAGACCTTTTCAGACAGAGTTTAACAGCTTTCTTAAAACACAGGACATATCTACATACTTGCAAAACCCCAACAGAATTACTCTAGGCATTATTTTACAGTTGGAGAGCAGAAAAGCATCAGACGTTTTAAATAAGGATCAGTGTCTTTACACTCCACTAGACTATGACTCTCTAATAGGAAACAGATGTGGAAAACATTAACAATAAAGCAGGAATTTCCGAAACTTGCTTAACTCAATTCATTGAATATGGAAAGAGTCCCCACTTCCTCAGTCATTCCTCTCCACAAAATTCTTACCAATCAGGGTGTTTATATGTCTTTAGTCCTTCTTTCAACCACCCCCAGCATTGCAACATGTGGAAAAATGCTGGGTTTCATTGGAACGATAAATTTGTGTACAAAATTGTTTTTTCATTAAAAGAATCTTCCAAAGAAGTTCAGAATTACAGACCAGTTTTCAAAAAAAAAAAAAGCTAATTATTTGGATGCACAGATTGATTCAATGTGTCTAAGACAATTACCATAAATTCCCCACTCCAAATATATGCATATACTGTGAAGAGACGAAGACAGAAAAAGTCTCCATATGTAGAAATCAAACATCCCCAAAAGAAAGAGCATTTAAGGAAACCCAGAACCTTTCTAATCATCAAGCCTCGTACGAAAGGCAGGAACTTGGACGTGCAGTAGCCCTAAACTACATAAATTTCTAATGGATGCTTACGTGCAAAAGCAGGTGGTACTTGAGGATACGCTGGACAGGTTTCAAGAGATAGGAGCCCAGGGGCAGAGAATGCTGCAGCGCTTCTTGTCGCTCTCTGAAGAACTTGGCCAGCGCCTTGTTCCGCATGCACTCTGTCAACACAGCCACCGACCTGGAAACATCAATACAGAGCTTTAAGACACACCGTCTCTGTAAGTCTGTAGGTAAAGTCAAGAATTCTTTCATTCTTCCCTTGTAAAACAGGCCAGCAAATTCCTAATCCAATCACTGCTGTTTCTATTGGGCTTGGCTTTTAAGTTATTCATGCATTCAGTTATGCTTTCCCTTCACATGCAACCACTCTTTCTTACTGGGAATTATATATTTGGAGCACTGCAAAATAAGACCATAATTTTCTAAAGGAGGATAATAGCAATGAGTGGTAAGAACAATCAGAACAAAACTTCAGATGAGCATATCTCGTTCTGGTATGGTTTTTTTTGTAAAACAAAATTTTTTAAAAAAGGTAAACTCTTTGACCCTTCTTCCAGTTTGGGAAGAAGAGAAGCTGATTTTTTTGTGTAGACTGTAATTTGCATTACATAAACTGGCCACGGGCAAATGAAGTAAGGAAACCCAGAATTCCTACCTTGGGTAGTTGGTGCAGTACTGCGTATATATGTGGAAATCTTCACTCTGCACGGGGAGAAAATGTTTATATATTCAGATTTTGTCAAACTAGCAGCTAATACATGTGCAAGATAAAGATGATGACATCGAGACAACGCCTCCTCCAGTTGCTGAACAATGAATTCTCTACTTTCAATGTGACAGAATGTGACAGTCCTAACACTACCAGAGACCTATTTATTGAATTTCATTTTCGGGGGTTGGGGGGGAGGAGGAAGATTTTTTCCTCTTCTTGAAGGAAAAATAATGAAACCTACACAGAGATAAAACAAATGGCTTAGAAACAGAGCCTCCAAGGTCCTTTATGACAATCTATACATCTTAAAAAACAAAACAGAACACCAGCACCAACCCAACCTCCCTTTCAAACAGGCGACTTGCACATACATAGTTTTTTGTGTGCTACAGCGCACAACTGCTTACTAGGAGAAGTAAGTTTTGCAGGTTATGTTTCGTATGAAATTTTCAAGCAACTACAAATACTTTCACATTTAAGCACAGTCTAAGTGTGAAAATTAGAAGCCGCAAAGGGATTTTTTTAAAAAAAGTAAATTATGACTCTGTGAAAGCAGACAATTATTACCCAAACAAGTTGTAACTAGATTTTGGTGGGTTTTCACATTTGTCTGTCACAGTGAAATTGCCTACACCTAATGCTGACAAGCTTCTTCGAGCAAAAGCCTGAGTTTAATTTTTTTCATCTTTGGCCTCAGATTTTTTTCTTAATCACCATCATTTAATTCTGTGCAGAAACAGGTTTCCAGAAACATTCCCATGTGCTTTAAGCTGACATCTGCCTATCAACTTCTATCCTAAATAATACGCAATTTCTGCAGATTGCTGAAATCCTAAAGAATAAGAAAGCACTGCAGAACAGCAAAGTACTTCTAAAAAACAATTACTTTTTCTTTCCTGAGCCCTAAACCAATAAAAAGCAATCCTCCAGTAGTAAACAAGACCGCAGTTTCCACTCGAAGCATCTTCAGAATGGACCCTGGTATTCTGCAGCACAACAGCTGTGCTCCACAAGGGGTGGTCACTGGTGAATGGTGAGATCAAGTCCCTGCCTTCACAGAAGGCAACAGTGCTCTGAGGAGCAACACCACTTGGGGAGAGAGTTGACTCAGGCTGTGGCTTTTGTTTCTCATTGTTGGGGTTGGGGTTTTTTTGGCCATTTGGCCATTCATCAGAAAGAGCCGGCTCAGGCAGCAGCCTTCCCCACTTCCAACAGCACTGCTCCCTTCCCTGTCTTGCAGGGGTAAAGCACGTTGTGCCATTCACTTCTCCAGTGAGCAGTGATTCGTAAGGATGCCATATAAAGTAAGATTTTACTCCACTTGAGTACAAGTCATTACAATCCATTTCAGTATTTCTTACCGGATTTCAGTATTAATTGTTCTGAAAAATAACAAAGAACTAACAAACCTCAGAGCACTGCAGACACAACACTGTGTAATTTTCTTGGGCAATCACTACCGAAAGAGCTAGCACTCATAAGTCAGGTGCTTAAGAGAGAGTATTAGTATGAAATTCAGTATGATGAAAAATTTAGTTTATATATGCATATATTAATACATGGTTCTTGTTTAGAGGATTTTGGTATAATTTGTAATATATTCCCATGGCTACAATCATAGAATAATGCAATTTATAGAACTACTTCATAAGCAAAGTACAGAACATTTTATGCCGATTTGTTTTTATATATTCATATATTCTGCTCATAAATCTAGTCACAATTGTTCTGCTCTTCAAAGCAAGAAGAAAATAATACCTGTTGTGAAATTTTAACAAGTGAAAGCATTATCTGTAAATCAAACAAGGCCAAACACTTCAGGGTTTCAGAGTGGTCTGAGTGCACATTCCCCACAAAATCAAAAGCAAGTCTGAAATCCCCAGGAGCCTTTTCACACTCTCACTATTTTGGTTTTTAGTTTTGGTTTTTTACACAAGGTCAAAACTACTTGCAACAGGATTTTTGGTTTTAAAAGAATTTTAGTCTAGATTAAGTGGAACAAACTTTTATTTAAAAAAAAAAAAGGTAATTTCTCATGCCTTGAACACCTCTAAAAACTTTAAGAATGGCTTCACAATCATCTCTGCTTGCTGAACAGACATGATGCCAAATTTCATACTGCACTTACATGTGTACTCGCTTCATTGCTCCACGCTCATTTCATCACATGAAACCATCAGAAAGCATTTACTTTTACTAAGAGCATTTACTTTTACCAAGTTATGCAAGCATAATGCCAGTAGAAAGTCAATTACATGTATTTTGCCTCCAGAATGAGATCGTTGATATGCATTCAAGCTTAGGAAGCTGGTGTGAATCAAGATCATACACCTTGCCTAGGCTCAGCAGAATTCACGTGGACACACTGGGAGAGCGGCCAAGAGAGGCTCTTCCTCAGCCTGCAGAAGCCACACAACTTGGGGTGGCCATTCTCCCACTGCCCGCCTGGTGACCCAGCACTTCTGAGTGGTCAAAGAAGGGACTTTTAGTTCACACGCCCAGCTCGCATTCTCAGCTCCACTGCAGACTCCCCAGAGGGAGCGCTGCATTAATGGGAGTACATCAGGCACAAGCCGTGCAGGCTAAAGCCAATGCTGCAAGTATGTTCAGAAGCAACAGAAAAAAACAAGACTAAGATGGATTTAACATATTTCTATCAATACTTTCACAATGTAAGTGAAATGCCAATTATGCTCATCAGTATTTCTTTGGACATTCTTAAACTTACTCAGCTTGAGAGTTGTTTCATTCACCTCTACTGCCTCCAAAACACATTAAAAATGATCTCTGCAGGGAGACTGGAATTGCTCTAGTGTTCATTTTTAATCTGGGGGCCCAAAGCTGTTGTGGTAAAGGGTGCAAAAACTGAGACCCAAGCTGAGTTTCTCTGCACTGACTACAAGTCACCCTCTCAAAAGCAAAGCCAAGAATAAGCAGATCCCAGCTATACTTAGCTTGTCCCCCACTGCTGAATCAATTCACTGCGCGTCTCCTCTGCAAGAAATTAAGTGCCAAGCACGTGGCTACAGCCCTGATCTTCTCCCAATTCCTGGTGCACTGTGCTTTTTTACAGCCATAAAAGGCACTTTAAAAGAAAATGGAGGCTGAGAAGATGAGCTGAGTCAGAGTGTAAGCTGGAGCCAATTGCCTGAATCTCCTCTTTATTAATGAGATGCTAGATTAGAGTAATTCTCCCTTTCTCCTTGGTTAAGATGTTGGTGTGTCTTTCAGAAAACACATGTTCTGAATTTCTGGGGTGCTGAGTGAGAAAAGAGACATGCCAAAGTTAAGCTCTCCTTTACAACAACTCACTTAAATGTAAATGTGTGAAATACTGAAGTCAATCTTCTAATTAACATTGGCATCATTACTATGAAAAGGAAAGACTAGGTTGGCAAGAAAAACTTATAAACAATCTTTTATGTGAATAATTAAGCTATAGCTAAGCTTGCACTGAAACCCTTTTATCAGCCTCCGATTAGTTACCAGCAAAATGTCTCCAAGACATTTAATGTACTAGAGTTAATACAGTTCCTCTAGACAAAGAGACAGAACCAGAGCTGGTAGAAACTAAACTAGTCCATCGCTACTCTCAGTGGCAGGTTATTTAATGAAGCAGCCATCTCACACTGTTTAAACAAATACCACGGTGTATCATCTGCATCTTGGTGCAGAAAGGTCATGACCAGACATGCTTTTAAAAAGCGTGCTTTTCCACATTTGTGTCTATTTCCCTGTGAGTTATTAATGAATGAAAATACCTGGAAGCAGAGGGATTTAATACAATGTTATAAAACGTTATTAAATATTTCTATGAAGTCATAGCTTTGGATGGTTATTTTATCTGTTACTGAGTTTTACGTCACTGGCTAGTTTACACTAAAGACATCTTGCTGAAGTCTGTTAACAAATAAAAGCTGCCATTTTAGGAACTATTTACTCTGGGCACTCAGCACAACAAATGTTAAGATAAAGATTCAAATCCACAATTATGAGTTTTTCTTCAAAGTGTGCTAATGTGATTTGATAATCCTTACTGTATCTCCCTTAAAAGTAAAAGTTGCAAGGCTGTTTACTACTCAAGCATGAAAATTATACACAGGAAACAGTGATGTATGATTGTGTGAGGAAAGTATAATACGCTATCCAACAAATTTTATGAGCAAAACCAAGTAACAAAGTTCAAAGAAACAGTCTATCAAACACAGTCCAAAATCAGACCTTAAAAAATTAAGCTCCCTACATGTTCTCACAAATACCAAATATTTTAGTTCCAACAAGCTCCAGAGTTAACCATAATTGTTCTGTTATACACGCAAACCAACTCTGCATCATTTCACATGAGTCCTGAAGAAAGAAATGGCTATTACTTTATGCAGTTACTGAACTTCATGAAAGGCAAAAAAGCAAACACAGTACCTACAGTGAAAACGTGAGTATACGTTGAATTCCCAACACCTACGGTATTCACAGCTGAACCAGTAGGGTGAAAAAAATGGCACTAGATCCAGAGCTCGTGTAACCTAAGCCCACTTCCACTGGAAGCATTAAAGAAGCTCCAGCAGAGCAACATCCATTAGTTAAGGCTGTGAGCTATGACTTCAGCATGATACTATCCCCGGGTTTAACTCACAGTGAAGATCTAGAACACCCAAAGCCATCAAACAATAAATGGCCAAAGTCCCGTAAGACTTGAAGGACCATGTACTGCCAAAAAAGGCAGTTTTATTTCCACTACTCAATGCTGGGAAGATACAAGCAACCAAGAATGGACAACTGGAGTCTGTTAAAGACAGTCAGCAGTTGCTGTAATGACATCTTCACGGCCAAAACCAGAACTGTGAGATATTTTAGTATTGTTTGATTTTGCTTTTAAGTGTTTGCACTTGTCTGGATGAAGCTAAAAAATGCTTGTTAGGACTGCAATCTCTAGCAATTTCTGAGCCATCGGGCAGTTGCCTGCCAATAATACAAATGCTAAAAGCATTTGACAAGGGAACAAAAAGCATAAGCAATGATATGCAGATGGATTTTGGAACTAATGGCCAGAGAGTCTACCAGAAAACTCCTTTCAGCTGGCCAATATGAATGAGAGACCAAGTTTTTCCTGGACTTGCTATTATCATTGCACCACCTCTGTTTCATGTCCCAGCCAGGAGTAGTCCCAGTGGACCCAGCTATAAGCAAGCAATACAGCAGAAAGATCTACCAGCTCCAAACAGTGCTATCTGTAAATATCCTGAAGGCCTCACAATTGGCCTTTTCACTGCATGGGCACTCCGCTGACTTAAGCTGAACTTCTTGTCCCGCAAGACCCCAGATCCTTTTTTGCTAAGCTGTTTCCTAGTCAGCTGGACCCAGCATGCACATGGGGTTATTCTGTTCCAGAAGTAGGACTCTGCACTCACTCTTACCCCATTCTCTCTCCTTCAGTTAAATACAGGCTATTTAGAGTGATAACAACATGCCATAAACCTCATTTCAATGGGGCAAAAATACATCCTGCTTTTGTAGCAGTGATGCCAACACTAAGATCTCTCAGTGCTTTCAAAAGATCAATTACTAGATAAGTAATAACTTTCTCAAACTCAACTCAAGCAAGCGATCTGGCAAAACAGCAGTACTAAGATGGTATCATCACTCCCCTTTACAGTAAAATCCCTTGTGTCACAACAGTGCCAAACAAATTTTTGGACCACCACAGGAGGGTGGTCCAGTTAATCCTAAATCCTTGTGTTAGGCCTACTACATTGAATGCTTGGTGCTAGCAATATTGAGATCAGGACAAAGTACAAAACATGACAGGGTTTGGTTTTGGGGTGAGGGGGTGGTGTTTGTGGCTTGGGTTTTTTTAAATGGAAAAAGGCAAACAAACCTACAGAGAGATTATCCAAATTTAAATAACTACATGCCCACTCTTACACTCCTCTTTCCCCAGAAATACCATGGAGACGACATTATTTCTTAACACCTTTGGGCTCTACAGATTCCAGGCATATGTAGGTTCTTTGGTGAAGTCTGCAGTGAACTAGAGTCCTCTGTAGCCCAAACTACTTAATCTCTTGTCCTACCCATTATAGCCATGCCCCTGCCCCCTGACTGGCTCTCTGGGTTTCCTACAATGAAGGACACCTACTTCAGTTCCCTGTGTTTCTCCTGCACCTAACAAAAACTTCTCCATAACTTTGGGGTTCAGACTTGCCCAACAGAATGAAGATGGCAGATCAATGTTCAGAAAATTCAAACATTTTGGAGAGAATGAGATTTGAATCTTAAAGCTAGGCTTTAGGCCATCCCGTTTAAAAAGAAAATTAAAGGTATAGCTGCTGGATTCAGGAAAAAAAAAAGTATTTTGGAAAACAGCATGGCCACAAGTAGGTTAAGGTTATTGCCTTTTCTAAAAATGAAGCCAAGTTGTATTCTCTAGATGGTTTTAAGATGATAACGCATAACTGGAATACCACTTGATCACCTATATTAAAAAAGGAGGAAAAAAATAATCCCTGTAATACTCATCAAAGTGATCTAAAAATGAACCCTAGATCAACAGCTCCTCCAGTTCAGATACACTTATTGAAGAAAATAACACCTTTTTCTTGATTTTTTTAAAAAATGCAAATCAGAGGGATATCCCTACCACGTACTAAGAGAAATTCATTCCCTTTCCATGGATTTGCTAGTTTTTCTTGGCTGAAGTCACAGAAGCTGTCAGAATTAGGTCTCAAAAGCTAATAAATTAATCTTATTTCACCCGTATCACTCTGCAACTGGTGTGCTGCAGACTTGTGCAGTAGCCACTTACCTTGGAAACAAAACAGTCTGCTATAGCCACAGGATCATTTTCACAGTTTTCCAAATCTTGCAGAAGTTCACTAAAGCAAAGAACAGGAAAAGGAAAGACAGTTATGGCACACCTTGGTAGCTTGTATATCAACTAACACAATTTAAAACTCATGAAATGTGAAAGATACTGAAGCACATGCCCTGTCCTATAAAGACATCATACATTCTAGGAGCTTTACTTGACTGAAGGAGATGAGAAGCTGGTCTGAAAAACACAGATGAGAACCAGGGATGTATTACACATACAAGAAGAATGGTAATAAGCTCACTCAGGACAATTTGTCTACCTTTAGTGGGTCTCTTCACTGAAGAAAAATGGTTAGCCTGGAAGAAGTTTTCTGGAAGCAAAGATATAAATTCTACACGCATAAAAATAAAACTTCACTGAGAGTATTTTATAATCTTGACATGCCAAGCAGGAAATGAATTCATTGTAACAGGAGCAAAGCAATAAGGGACCATGTTCACTGTTGTATGAGACTCAGTTCTTGAAAGCCAAATCAGCAAAAGAAAGAGTTTAAGCAGAAGAAAACCTCAAAGGTCTCTCCTTGACCCAAATCGTCTTTAGTCTTACTGAGAGATGTACTCAGAAAAACAAGAGAAGAAACCAAGTTTTCTGCCAAATTGTTCTCTGATAGAACTTTTTTTTCCTCCCCTCCTTCTCATCAGATGATTTTCCATTTAGGGCTACTTTTTTTCCCAGTTCACAGCTGGTTCCCCGAATGAGTTCTGCATGAGAGTTGCTAAGCCTGTACCTAGAGAACTACCCTTTTCCCCTCTAAGCAGACACAATTTCCCTCTGTAAGCAAGAAAATGAGTAAACCAGAAAAGTTTCCTGACTTGTTCTTTCCTTCTTTAATTACTGGAGGAAGGAAGGGGAGAAAACGTGCAATCAGTCACAAGGAACAAAGATACAGACTTAAGGTTCAAGTGGTCACTAAGCTACTCTGTACAGCAACAATTTAACTTCCACACCTCATAAATATGATAAATGAATATGAATAAAAATATGACCCTTGCTTGATACCCCACACTCATGAAGCTCCTTTACATCAGCAAAAGCAGCAAGCTGTAGCAACTCTGATCATAACCATTAGTTATGACTGACTGTGTTCCACACATGAGTTTTGGAAATAACATCAACCACTCTGAACAGGCTCAGATTCCTGCTGTGCAGCAGGCAGACGTTCTCCTGATGGCTTAGAGTATGTAGCGCTTCGATTGAGATTTTACTCCTACTGGTCTCCTATAATACTGCATTATTTCTCCTACAGGCTACAGTAATGCAACACTTAAAGATTTCATATATTCATGCAATGAGTCCAAGTTTATGTAGTAAATATGCTAGTAGCTTGTGTCTTCAGCACAAGCCCATAGTGTGTGCTGTGCTTTGAAAGATTTTGTCACCTATACTGCACTCTCTTTGGGCTCACCTGGCTGGTAAAAATTAGATTGGTGAGAACAGCCTGCCACTGTAAAAATAACAAATCTATCATGCCCAGGAATCCTGAAAAACTTAAATAAATCCCTATAATACCAAGTTGACATGTAAAAAAGCAGGGCTATTATTATAGGCTACATCTAAGCACCTGGCAAGAGGCAGAAGAAACAACAGAAAAAAGCATTAGTTCCTTTCACCTGACTAGCCAGAGATTTGACGCTGTTCAGAGATGGTACTGCAGCTCTCGGCCTCTGCGACTTGCTTGTGCCAGTCACCCAGGCAGGAAGGGAGCACAAGGGAGCACCATCAGAGGAGCTCCACGCTCTTGCAGCTGAATCACTAACAAGACTCAGACTGAAGCAGGCCACAAGTTTAAGACCATGTACTGATTTATATGGCTGGGGTTATTATGGGCTGGAAAAATCTGAATCTGTATGACCATCATCAATAGCTAATGCTAACTCCCTTGGGATGAAAGAGGTAAGCATAAAGAGACTGACAATTTTTCATGCAGTGCTTTGGTTATCTTTTCAAGTCAAATGAATAAAAGTTTCATAACAATGTAATTTAGGATGCTTTCACTTTTTGAAATACAAATTATTTTCAAGACAATACACCTATTTTGCCCTCGTGCATGAAGAGTTTCAGTAGGACAAAGTGCAGGTTAGTATCAAGCTCTTAACTACAGGAGATCAAGAGGAGCAAGATAAACACATTTATAGGTCTGCAAATAATCACCATATCTGCACAAACAATTCAGGCAAGGCACTTGTTTTAAAATGGTACGGTGATGATATAAAATTAATAAAATCTAAAAAAGACGCAAGTATTTTTCTCCTCTGTTTTGATCTGGAGTGAGTGAGAGATGCTAGTGACAGGGCCATTTAGATGGAATGGAAGGAATGGAAAGATGCAGGAAGGAAACAGTATGGTTTGTCCTGAACTCATGACCAAAAAATCCAGTTGATGACCACGTACCACACAGCCTAGCCATAAATGTGGAAGTAACAGCACCTCTGAAAAACTTCACTCTCTCAATGCCTGACAGAGTACAGCATTCAAAACAAAAATGGACATAGCAGGCACAATCTGGTCTTCATGGCAGATACCTTCACCATGTAAAGTTCTGTAAAATTAATCTGAAAAGTTCAGACTTTCAGTAAAATTAAAACAACAATCAAGAGAATTTAGCCTTGATACAACTACACTGTCACAAAAATCCTGTGGCCAAGACTAATCTCTTTCCACTCGGAAAAAAAAAAAAAGTTTTCCATTAAAGGTAAGCTCTTACAGGTTTTATGAAGGCTCCTCCTGACAACAAGCCAGCAGCCCAGAGCACAGAAACTGCTGAATACAGGAGTTACAGAAAATGGCCCTGTGCTCTGTGTGCTTCAGTAGTCTCCAATGGACAAGGACCATGCAGAATGATCTGTGTCAGCAGCAGAGGTTTCAGCCTGGCCTCTCCTAAGACCATCTGGGTATTGGTAGAAGTACTGACCTTGAGCACGTTTCTCTGCAGAGTTCCCATTTCAGAAATGAGTCATGGTACTGGGTTAAGAATTTATCCTAAACTGACATTGGACTGAATCTCAACAGGAGAAGCCAGGGAAGAAAGGCCAAAAATGCTGACTTGGAGAACATTACCCCCTTCTAAATAAATGAATAGTGGGGGACCGTTTACCAAGAGACAGAGCAGGGCCAGGGGACCAGTATATAGTCAATGATTCTGCTTTAATAAATAGCTTTCCAAAAAGAGATCATAGTCACAGGACTAGCAGTTACCATCCTGACCATCATTTCTGCCATTCAGTGGAACACCTAAAAATCATAAGCAGTTTAGCTGAGAGAAATTCCCATTTATTGAAATGAAATTTCTCAGATCTATACAAAGTCCAAAAAAAACCCAAGACTAAAAGCTTTGATCATTGATTAATGGTAAAATTCAAAGCTGAGAAAAACAAGGTAATTCTGAAACTATAAAATCATGCTCACAAAAAGCATCTGAAACTACTAACACAGAACTGCCAAATGGACATTTTTCAAATGTAAAAATAAATAAAAAGGCTCTAGAGTATGTTTAGGACCCAGAAGCTACATGCCAAGTTTCACAGGAGGGAACTTAATCCTTGAAACTATATTGGGATCTACAATGAATGTTCAGTCTTAAAAGCTCACAATTTCCATACAGAATTTTAAATTAGAAGGCCTGAAATACATCAGTAATTAACTAGAGACTTTGGACAACTTTCCAGTGAGTTTTAACCACTGTAATATATCTATCTCTGAAACTGCCCCAAATTGCCTTTTTTTTTCAACTCAATTATTCTATATAATGACTGATCATACTTGAAGGTATTTCTATCAGGTAATATTTGCAATGATGCTGGTATAAATGTGGCCTTGCTACCAAGTCTGCCATTTCTCTAGCTTTTGAAGGATCAGAAAATATAATCACCAGGACTGTTTTTTCCCATCCTGTGACCACCAGGAAGCTGTAAGCTCACAATCTTTGTCTCATGGCTCTAAAACACATGATCAGGCTACCGCTATGTATTTTCCACCATGTTAGACATTCAGTCAAGTCAGCTGCAACTAGAAAGCTGCCGTGTCCTGCTTCAGCTAAGTGTATTTCCATTACTCTGCAGCAGCTGTTTTAAGTTTCAGGAAGAGATTTTAGGTTTCATGTTTGTCGATAAATTCTGAATAGATTTGTCCCCACTCTTTCCTTTGATATTGAACAGCGATCCCAGCAGCTAAAGCACATAGTAGCTTCCCATGATGATGGAAAAACATTGAATGAACACTGAAAGATGCTCTTTAACACTAGTCTTCCACTACAGAATCCTCTTTTGATACAATTATCTGTTTTTCTTCAAAGAACACAGTAGTTTGGGAGGTGTTTTGTCAACTATAGCACAGCTAAGAGAGCTTTTACAGGAGTAATAGGATATAGAAGACATGGGAACTTTATGCCAATACATTTCCTGCATCAACTAAACATTCAAGTTTTCCTTAAATGCAGATTAAGTTCATTATTTTTATAGTAATAGAGGATTCAGACAAAAGTAGCAGTAGCATGCTCCTAAAACTGCAGATACTGCAGGTCCCACACAACGTGGCACTAGCTATAGAAGCAAGAAATTTTACTTCAGGCTCCCCATGTACACTAGAATCCCATCTGCGCAATTTTAGAGAAGGGTGTAAAGACAGTGAACCAGTTGGCAGACGGTCACGAGTGGTGTCCCCCAGGGCTCGGTGTTGGGGCCACTCCTGTTTAACATCTTTATTGATGATCTAGACGAGGGGATCGAGTGCACCCTCAGTCAGTTTGCAGATGACACCAAGTTGGGTGGGAGTGTTGATCTGCTCGAGGGTAGGGAGGCTCTGCAGAGAGACCTGGACAGGCTGGAGCCATGGGCTGAGGCCAACTGGAGGAGTTTCAATAAGGCCAAATGCCGGGGTCTGCCCTTGGGCCACAACAACCCCCAGCAGCGCTACAGGCTTGGGGAGGAGTGGCTGGAGAGCTGCCAGTCAGAGAGGGACCTGGGGGTGCTGATTGACAGCCGGCTGAACAGGAGCCAGCAGTGTGCCCAGGGGGCCAAGAAGGCCAATGGCATCCTGGCTTGTGTCAGCAATAGCGTGGCCAGCAGGGACAGGGCAGGGATCTTACCCCTGTACTGGGCACTGGTGAGGCCGCCCCTTGATTCCTGTGTTCAGTTTTGGGCCCCTCACTACAAAAAGGACATTGAATGACTCGAGCGTGTCCAGAGAAGGGCAACGCAGCTGGTGCAGGGTCTGGAGCACAGGTCGTATGGGGAGTGGCTGAGGGAACTGGGGGTGTTTAGTCTGGAGAAGAGGAGGCTGAGGGGAGACCTCATCGCCCTCTACAGCTCCCTGAAAGGAGGTTGCAGAGAGCTGGAGATGAGTCTCTTTAACCAAGTAATAAGGGATAGGACAAGAGGGAATGGCCTCAAGTTGTGCCAGGGAAGGTTTAGACTGTTTATTATGAAGTATTTCTTTCCAGAAGGGGTTGTTAGGCATTGGAATGGGCTGTCCAGGGAGGTGGTGGAGTCCCCATCCCTGGAGGTGTTCAAGAGTCAGACTGACACAGCACTGAGGGATCTGTTGTGGTTGGGAACTGTCAGTGTTAGGTTAATAGTTGGACTGCATGATCTTCAAGGGCTTTTCCAACCTAGACAATTCTGTGATTCTGTGATAAGCCTTCAAAAAATGGAAAGGTACGTGAACACAGTTTTGAGAAATTAATTCAGGGAGTTCCTAGTAGTATAAAACACTACAAAAGCCAGTTCTGGGTAATGTATATTGGTATACAAAAGGATCCAATATAGCAGGAATAAAATGATGTCTCTTTCATAAGGCAAGAATTTTATTCACAGTGGTCTTGCATTCGGCTCAGTTAGGACACAGAGTAGGTTAGACTTAAATTCACGGAAATACCCAGCATGAAAACAAAAAAAAAGTAAAAGGAGACCACATTTTATTCATAAAACAAACAGTTTAAAAAAATCTGATCTCAGTAAACCAACCCTGCTGAGAATCAAAAGTAGACCATTTCTCAATTTATGTATCTTGGCTGTATTAAAATGATAAAAGAGCATTTGCTTGGCTTGCTCCCTCCTTGTTAATGCAGGCTATGGAACTGTTTTCACTTAGTTAAATATGAATTTACCTGTTGAAACGGTAGATATCCCGTATATTTCCAAACAGGGCTGATCGCTCTTCTGTCCCCAGGGAGAGCTTGGTCTGGTCAGTGATACAGTCAAGGTAATCCTACAAGAGAAATGAGAAGGAAACCTTCAGACATTTCCTCCTTTTCTAGATCAGTAAACAGAGCTATGTTGTATTGTACAAGATGAGTCTCTTCATATCAGTTTCACCTTATTAGTACAGCAAAGCCTTTGGTAGCCCCTCTGCGAACAGTCACTCTATTATGAAAGGTAACAGTACTTACCTGTTCATTGAAACCAAGAAAATAACAAAAGACTGAACATTAAGTTATAGCCCTTAGACAGGACAGCCAACTTTTCTCTTGCTATTGATCTACAACCGTGTTCAGATTTAATTCACAATGACAGTTTAACTGAGCATTTAACTGGCTCAAAGACAAAAAAATGTAAAAGTTAGAGATGAAGAATGTCGTTTAATGCAGTCTTAGTAACAGAAAACCTATGTAATGAAGAGCAGAACGCATACAAGCGACACAGGCTAGAAGAGCAACCACTACAAAAATATATATTTTTTAGTCATTCTTAAGAAAAGAATGCAAAGGTTGTAAAGGACAGATCTCAATGTATATACATGTATGCAATTTAATGTATATACATGTATGCAATTTAATACATACAGTTACCCTGCAAATTACACTGTAACATACTCCAGCAAAGATTTCCTTTTTCATTTAGAAGAGTGACAGTGTCTCATGCTGGGACTTCAATTGAATAGGAACAAGACAGCTAGAAAAAGCTCAGATCAGCGGTGTTCTGGAAGAACAACTTTCCCATCTCTTTCTTCACTTTGATAAGAGCTCAGCTCTTGGTGTCACCTTTCATTCTGTTGCTGCTACAGTATTAAAATTTCTCAGATAAGGGCAAACAAATCCAGCAGGCTATTTAACTAACTGTAACTCATAAACCAAGATACCCAATGTGCCACATTCATGAAGAAATTCTGATGGAGGATGAAAATAAAGTAAAAGTGAAAACAGCTGAAACAATGTGAAATAAAAACAAATAAAATCCTTTAGCCTGGGGCTAGACAACGTGGTGTGGCAACCTCCCAAAAGCAACACAGCATTCCGCAGCGCTGCAAGGAAGGAGCCCTGCAAAACGTCAATGAGACCATGAAAACTTCAAAGGCATAACTGTGTCCTAGAGTTGTAAAGAAAAAAGTATTACAAAACACATACATTAGCCAAGATTTATTCTCTGCATAAATCCCATGAAGACAAAGGGTTTGGATCAACCATGGATCTACTTTTGGATTTTAGATACCCTCATAAGGAAGGTTAAGAACTGCAGTGCTTCAGCCTCCACCTTCATATCCTTTCCAACTGAAATGGTGTCAGCAGAGTCACAGGACTAACCGAGATTCAGGATTAGGTACCAGTAGGCTTTCCTGTGCCCTCCCCCTACCCTAATTAATGCTCAATAATCCCCAGTCTTTTATCCTCTCCAGTCAAAGGTACTGCTCATCAGCCCCAAAAGTCAGTATTTTTTTGCCAAGGGAAAGCAAGCAAGCCTATTCCAAGGCAACCTCAGTTTCTTTAAGAAGAGCAACAAGTGGCAGTGGGTAGGCAAGGAGGCAGGCCTTCAGAGAGTCATCTCTCCTGTGCTGGTACCTATGATGTGTATGCTACCTTCTCTCCTAGCTGACAGGAGTCATAGTCCAAGCCTGTCCTTGAAATATATTTGTGCAGTAAGTCATTGGAACCGCATCCCTGGGACTCCCTGAACTTGTCCCTTGGCTTTTTATTTATACTCAGAAGCTGCAGAAGAGTAAAAGGTTCAGGACAGTGAGGCAGAGAGGACTGCAGCAAGCAGCACGCTAGATCAAAGGCAGAAGTAGGTGACAGATTCAGGGTACTCTAGGGATGGCAGTAAATAAATAACCCTTTCTGCCTACTAATACAAATTGGTATATAAAAGCAAAGAACAGAAAAGCTCCAGTGGAACTGTGATCCTCTGCAGGAATGCTGCAGCACCTTGAGCTGGTATGATGGGGTGAGTTGCAGAGGAATGGAAATCTTACAACAAGTAACTCCATACAGCATCTTTATTGAATAAAGAGGAGTTCCTTTCAAATTCATTCATCTCAGCACAGCTGCAACTTGGGTTTCTTCAAAATAACAAACAGTCCACAGTTATTTCCAGTATTGTAGACAGTGCTACCAAGCATGACCTGGTTTGTGCTCCTTTTGTCCTCTTACCCCAGTTTTCCTTCACTTCTGCATACTCTTCTCAGTCTTTTACCAACTCTTAGCAAGGAAGAGAGAACCAAGTACTTTCTAAAGTTCCTGCCAAGCAGCAGTCTACAGGTGCTTTGGCAGTTTTCCAGCATTCCCGTAGTATGTGCCAGGATCAGGTTATACCACACACCCACAGCTTGTGCTCTCCTTTGCTAAATGTTCCTTAAGACTGCACTTCAGGCCCCCTTCTCCTCCCAGCATCAGATCAGAAACAAACCAGAAACTAATGGTTGGGTTTGTGCTTAGCAATAGTAAAGGGAGACGGTTATTTCCTTAAAACGCTTGGGATTCAGAGGTATCTTGTATCTCACCTCATACTGTTAGGAAATCAGACAGGATTTGCAGACTGCTTTCATGTTTTAGCTTTCTATTTTTTGTTAATAATGTTGACTTGAGGCTTGTGCAAGTCTGACAGCTACAGACATGTTTACGTTGCTGTTACATGTGTAAGTAAGCAGATACCTGAGCTTGACACTGCCTAATGTGGCACCAACAATAGGGTAGTCACAACAGCAAAAAACTTCGGATACCAGTGTCTATGTGAAAGAGGTAGACATTGGACAGCCTTCACACAGCAGTCTGAGGAAATCCAGGCACAGCACAGCAGCACAGCGCTTGTGCTGACACAGCACATGGGACCCTTCTGGTTAGAGTGCTTTATAGAGCATGTGTGCTCTAGTAAAGGCTTTGTGAACTCATCCAGGAAACAGATGCAGTATTGGCAAATAATGTCCTCTGCAAGGACACCACCACAAGCAGATCAAAGCTACCCAGCCATGGGGTTTATCCTAGTTATTTCTTAGCAAATGTTACTTTACCCCCATGGTAGTCACTGCAACCTCCTGCAGCATATCAACAGCTGTTATCATCTGAAGCCTTAATGAAAGGTTTGGAGCTACAAAATAACAGGACAGGCTGCAACTCTAATGACATGGTGCAGAAATCAATGAAATTTATCAGAACAGAGTACTGGTCTTAGTCACTTTATTTGTTTCTTGTCAGCATCTATGGACCCTCTGTCGGCACTGAATGATTTGTTTATAACCTTTGCCTTCACTAGCCTTTTCTAATTCTCTGCAGTTATGGCAAAAAACATTTAACTTACTTCATAGGAGAAAAAAAAAAAGTGAACAAATGCCAGTCTCCTTCGATTGATCTACAGAGCAAGGTTTGCTCTAATGGTATTGCACAATTTTTCCCTCCTATTTTCTGAAATTCTCCAAAAACCAGAACAGTCTTGCCAGACTGCTCTGCCTTCCTTGCTGGTTTTGATGTTCTCCCTCTTTGTCTTTCATCACACTGAATCCCTCAGAAGGAATGTCTGCCAGAAGATGCATATCCTGACTACCATCTCCTCCTCCATAATCACACAAGAAAGATCTCTAGAGGAAGAAAATGATGACAACATTAACCTCAGAGGCAAAAAAAAAATAATTGTATGAATTGAAAATGAGAGAAAACTGCCGAGAAAATGACAAAATTATTAAAAATATCTTCACATATTGATCAAACTAATTTTTTCCGTGATCAAATTTTAGAAGCTAAATGCAAATTAGTGAGACATTTTCATCTAGCTACCCAGGTTTTCCTTTGAAAACAGACACACAATTAGGTTTAAAAACAGACCACAGGCTGAACAATAATAAATAGTGTCAGCCATTAATGTGCAATGTTAAAATTGCACATTAGAATGAGTAATGTTAATGGTAATGTTTAAAAAAAAAAAAAATGGGTAAAAGCCACACTGCCTCGTAAAACAGGAATCAATTTTTATCCTGCCCTGCGAGAAACATATATACTACAGGAGTTCTTAGTAATCCCTTTACAGGGCAGGACTGTGCATATATGGGTATCACCAAAGATAAGCCAAATTGCTGGAAGAGCAGTGTTGTTGCATTGGTACACCTTTACCAAGAGGCAGGCACACAAGACACTGAAAACTTGATTAATATCAAATTAATATCAATTTAAAAAAAAAACAAAACAAACAAAACAAAACAACAACAACAACAACACACAAAAAACCCAAAAGGATTCTACCTACCAGGAAACTTTGCTTTTCAATGCCTAAACACAGGCTGCAGGAGAAAGCCAAGCTGCTGTATGCCTCTGGACTTCAGTAACACAGTCTTTGGCTCAAGAACTGATGATTTACATCAGGAAAACTCAGCCTCTGACCAAAAAATGCTTAAAACCAGGTACTTACCAAAACTCCAGTGACTTTTAGTGTTGCAGCCTGAGTAAGAATATGGGATACTAAAACAAGCAGGACCTAACCCAGGCAGTGCCATAACATTACTTAGACCCCAGTTTTCTGACACTCCCCAAGATCTGTACTACTAGTAGGGCAGCTTTTACTCCTAGATGTTATACCATGTTCAAGGGCATTATTTTTGCCTGACTCCCCTCTACTCAGCACAGATGCACATGGCCCAAATCAGATGGCTATGCAGAAGACGAACCACCAAAACGGTTCAGCAGCCTTGGCCACCTAAGCATTACTTCCACACCACTTCAAGGAAAAGGCTGCAGGCCCGAAGGAAAACATGCTACAAAATGGATCCTGTTTGTAGCCTGCTAGCTAGAGCCATGTTGACCAATCTATCTACATACTTGTAACCAAAGAGAAAGCTGGGCAACAGTTGTACAACAGAATAACCACTACAAAATGCTACCCCCACTGCTAAGTCTGCCAATTAACATAGGTAATTTTAATCTGTACCAATTCTCTTTTTGCCTGATTTTTTTTTCTATTTTTTTTCTTATTATTTTATTTATGGGTTTATCTGTTATATACAGCACATACTCTGAATGCCTTGTGGGTCAAAAAATAGTGTACTATCCACAACAGGTGGCCATGAATGCTGAATTCTGGTCAAGGCAGCTCACCTCAGCTTTTTTCAATTATTCAAAGTACAGCTGCACCCTGCAAAGCGAAGATGCACTTGTAAACCATACATACTTTGCTTTCTTGCTCTGGTTCCTTTGGCTATATGAGACCAAGGACTGACTGAGACCTAAATCAAACCTACCTCCTTCCCATATCAAACCCTTTTGTCAGGATTTCTCCTTAAAACACATAATTATTTTTGCCGTCGACACCTTTTGTGATGGAAGAAGACAAGCCCACTATTTTAGTGTATGTCTCCTGTAATTTGCACAGTGGTTTACTTGGGAGACACCTGTAGCAAAACATTTCATGCTGCCAAACTTGACACATTTCTGGTTGCTTTCCTCCCCTCATCTTCAGTTTTCCATATTCTTCCTCTTCAGTCTCTGTAACCAGTCAAACCCAGTCATATATCTATGGGCAGCCTCATTTTGACTGAAACCATCCTTCCCTTCTGAGAGTGAAAATGCTTGCCCAATTGCTCTTAAAACCATTTCCCATCTTCTGTTCCATGTCAGAGTCCTTGCCATTTTCAGCCCTCCACAGAGAGCCTGGCATGTTCCCACATGGCAGACAGAAATCCGTGTCTGTCAAGATAATTAGTGCCCTTAACCTCCAACTTCTGAAACTCCTCCACAGGAGAGGCAGAAGTGGCAGCAGTTGTGCTTCAGTGTCTTATCTGTAGTGATTCAACAGAGAGGGGAGGAACTTTTCAAACGCTCTTTCCTCTGATTGTGAGAATTTCCTACCTAGCAGCAAGCATCTCTTGTTCCCATGTGAGTAACACAACCACTAACCCAGGCTGCAGGTAACACAATCATGTTGTCATACAGTAGGCTAATACAGCTTAATACTTTAACTAATATACATATTTTAAACTGTAGATGCAGTTTAAGAGCCATAAAAATCAGAACCATATTATATTTATGCTACACGTGTTGCACATTAATGATGCCAGTACATCAAACCTCAGAAAATGCTTGTGCTCTCCACAATATAGCTTCTCTATGTATAAAACCAGAAAATTAAATAAAGAAGGAAGTTTCTGTGAGCGTGTCTTCCCACCTTCTACTTCTCGTGGAAAATAGGAGGGGTGGTATTTGGTGGGGGTTTTTTAAAGACATCAGAAGCAGGAAAACCACCACATCAGCCAAAGCATGAACAGGTCCGAAAGATCCACACCTATCTGGGGCTATGCATGGCACAGCAGAGCCCTGCCACCAACCGGCAGCCAAAGCCAGACTCTGGTCTTTCCAAGGGCAACACAGAGTTGGAGATGCAGCCTCTTCTCCTCACTTCAGCAACAGAAGCAGAAAGGTTCTGGGCTCTGTGAGCTTCCTACCCCCCTTTTCCATTCGCTTTACATACATTAAGACTGCCACTTGTCAGTGCCGGCAAAGCTCTGTCCTTGTGGGAAACTCAGCAATGTCAGGCCCCAGCTGTGGGCTCCGAAGCACCCACCTATGTGATTTCAGAGCACGATCCTGCCATCAAGGGAGAAGGGCGAGAACACCTGCCATCACTGACAGCCAGCAATCCTCCAAACAGGAACGGCCAAAGTAATCCGTATGCTTTATACAATCTGTTACTAGATGCGGCTTGTGATTAAGTTTCCTCTCTGATGTCTGTGCCCCAGAGTGGAGTCTCTGAACTGGCAGAAGGCCACCTCGCTGGCATCAGCCCTCTCCCCAAGCCTGGGTGGAGGAAGCCACACTGTGCTCACCTGTGCTTATGACCAGCTTCCTCAGAACTACCCAATTTACACTTTCAGCCTGTTCACACACAGCCTGTGGGTAACAGCAACAAAGTGGGTGTTGTGATACAGTAAGATGATACTCTGCTGACTGCACAGAGAAAGGGCAACGATTGATGGTGAGAGTACTCATGAGAACATGGTATGAAGAAAGACTAAAAATAGAGAAGCATATTTGTTTTCTTTCCACTATTTACCATTGCAGAGTAAGGTGATCGTGACAGACTTCTCCCTATATGCAAATAAGTTAGTTAAGTCAAAGTTAACAGAATTAACTTAAACTTTACCTACAAAAAAGAAAGGGAAGAATGTATTTTTGTTTTAAATACAGTTATTTCTGAGTGACAGATTTTCTATAATCAGCATGACTTCTGCACCTATATTATAGATGTTAAAACACTGCCCCATTTACAGATACTAGGGACTGGAAGCAGTGAGCTTTAACAGGTGCCCTTGGCTTCATCCACATGCATGGAAAGCCACTGGGGGAGTATGTGTCACCCAGATTTAACAGTGAGGAATTCCTGAGTCCTAACACTATGCCCTAGACCTCTAAAATGCACACTTTCTTTAGTTTAGGCTGCCATTGAACAGTTGTGCCTGGGTAAAGCATGAGCACAGATGGGGTTGTACATAAACTCAGAAACTTCTAGGGCACGTCAATGTAAACAACATAACAGTCAGGAGACCTTGTCACAGGACTTCAAGTTGTCAGAGCACAGCTAGTCCCAGGAACTGAAGTATTTGCCCTGGAAAACTGTCAGTGAGAGGTCCCTCAACACTCCCTAGGCTATTGCACCATAGGATTCTTGGGCTAGGAGAACAGCCTTGACACTATGCACAGCTGGGAGGTAGCAGCATATCTTTCTGCAGTTGCGGGTTCTCCCTCGCTGCTTTAGAGCCTGAGACTCTAAAGCAGGCTCTGCAGGCCCTTTTGCACCTGCCCCAGTGTCAGGGGATGCCCATGTCAGCTTCCAGTACTGCCTCACAGCTCCCTCCTAGAACTGGAGTGGAAGGAGGTACATGTCCTACAACATCTACTCCACCTGTCCAGGGTTTCACGTCCTTTGTTTTTGCCCAGTGACTACTTTCTTCTTGTGTTGTCTTTGTTCCATGAGCTATTAGCAGGAATGCTGTATCTGCAAAGCTCTCTGGAGGGTCAAAGCTTGCCACCAGCTAGCACTGAACTACCAGTCTGCTTGGATGGACTGCTTTCATGGATTTTTGCCTTCTTTGCTAAAGTGGATTTTTGCTCTAATGAAACACAATCAAAGTTCAATAACATTCCCTTGTTAGACTGCAGAAATTTTATGATAAAATCTCCCATCTTAAAAACATACCTTGGAAGGCAAGCTGTCAAATCAAATTGTAATTTGATAGAGATGCTCTAAAAGCACTCATAAACTGGAACTGGGATTCATGGATTATACACAGTCAAGACCCCTTAAGTCCATCATCTGTAAAGATGATATGGATAAATCACTGGGAATAGAAACTTATATGTAACTCAGATGCTTCAGCACACTAATTTATAAAAGTTGTAACCCACTGATTAAAACTGTGTCTCACATTTATCTTCAGGTATCAGCCAGCACCCACTGCTAAATCACAGCTACAGGAATTTTCCCCAGAAGCTGGCACTCAGAATCGCTGCTCAGAGGTGCAGTTAAGAGGAAAGTTCAGAAAGCAGATGGAGATCATGAGATGATAACAAATGCTATCAGTAGTTTACTGACATTTCACTAAAGAGCTACCTAACTGACTTTCTAAAGTTAAGAGGAATCACAGAAGAAATAAACTACAATAATGAGGACAGCCAAATGAAAAAACAGCAATTAGGATGTCAAATAGTTTGAGGTGCTAGGCAAATGAAGTAAATGCTCTAAAGATTTCTAAATCTAAGCCTGCAACTGAGGCTTGACATCCATGTCAGTCATCATCATCATTCAATAACCTAGAGCTTTTTTTTTAAAAGTACCAGCTGAAAATGTTTAATAATTATAAATAATTTTTAAATTAATCTAAAAGTTCATCAGGACATCTATAAATTAATTTGGTCTGATTACAACCTTATTGAACCATAGTCAAACAAAGCACAGAGAGTTATTAAGGCATATCTAGCCTTTGAATGTGTGAATCACCCAGGAAAGGAACATGAGTCTTGTGCTGTAAAACCTTGCCCTGTTACATAAACTTTCCTCAGTTTGTAAGGCAAATGAAAGCTAACATTTTTTTAAAGATCTTGATATGCTTACAAGTTAAATGAGACATTCCAGAAGAGAAATGTTTATTTTAAAACACAAGAAGTGAAACTGAAAGTCTGTTTTCCAAAGAATGAAAATGCAAACCCAGCATAATGGAGAAAATCTGCACACATCCTGAACACACATTTATCTTAAACTTAGTAGGCACATGATTCCCAGAGACTTATGGGTGGCTTTTATTATTAATATATGTACAGCAATGAAACGGAAGCTTATAGTAGTGGGTGGTTTACAAGTAAAAACTTTTTAAAAGTGTCTTATTTGCAAAACGGTTTTCTCATGAAACCACAAAAAATAGCAGCTACCTCCACACCTTAATCCATGGGAGTGGTAAGAGCAGAAAAAAGAGAGAGAGACTGCTATGTGGTTTGTTAAGCCTTCAGGTTTAAAGGTCATGGATTACTAGAAGAATACTGTTCACTGACAAGTAGTATTTAATAGCAATGATATAACAAATTTAAAAGTGGTCAAATATTTCTGTGGACCAAAATGGAAATGGATATAATAAACAAATAAAATTGCAGAAACTACGGTCTGACTGGAAATGCAGAAATCTGTTTGGCTTGAAGATACCACTTTCAAATTTTGAAATTTCTTCACAGAAATCGCAATCATTCTGCAGAAAATGTATCAACATTTAAGCGTTTACCGAAAAACGTCACAGCATAAGCTGCGCTTCCTCTCTCCTGCCTCTCAACTCTCAGACCTATTCCTCCCAGTTTTGCTGTCCACCCCCTACAAACTTGCTGCTTTCCCCGAGCTGTTGCTCTGCTCTGTAGAGCTCCTCATCCTCTGCCAATGAGCAACTGCTAGCCAGAAGGCAGAGGTGAACAGAACCTCTTTTGTTACTTTCTAAATTCCAGAAGGGCTCTACACATCCCACTAAGGAGGGACACAGCCTTCCACTTCAGCCTCAGTACAGTGACAGGAGGAAAGTTTCACTCCTGGAGCACTGGGCCCAGCACCAGCTCTCTCAAATGGCACACTCTGTATTTAACTACATCTTGCCCTTGCCTCCCCCCTCTCAAAAGAATAAAGCTTTCTGGAACAGAAAATTAACTTTCATGCTTTTATTTATCCTCATTCCCATTTAGAAAGCAGGCAAGAGGTTGCAAACAGCACAGTTGAGTGATTTATGCCCTGCTTCAAGAAAAGGGATGACAAGAGCAGTGGCAGGCGGCAATTCTGCAGCTCTCTGGAAGAGCAGCCACCCTCCCTGCCACTTCTCTCCCACCCAAAGCTTTAGAAAGGCTCGCTGTAGATTTATAGACAGCTCATTTATTACTGCAGTATAACTCACTCTTTCGTGCTGTCCAAACACAGAGCTGACCTTAAAACAAACACAAAGTTATGGCTATATATTTGTGCTGTCTGAACATATGCAGTCCCAACTATACGGTGAAGCTCTGTGATCCCCTGACAAAGATAGTCCCTGTCCCTACAGTCTAGCTGTAAAATAAGAATTGGATGCAAAGTACAGGTGGAAAAAGCATAAGGCAGCAATGATGTTTTATTCTGTGTTTTTCAAATACTTGGGAACATGATGAATGAAAGAAATTTATGAATGCTACTAGCAGAAATAAGACTGAAGTAGTGATGATGCAGATGATAAAAAGCACTCATCAGTACATTTAACTCGGGCTTAACAGTGCATTTGCATTATTCCTTCATCTTGCAAAGGCAAACGCAAATGTGGATGTCATCTTCTACAGTTACAGCATTATGAATACGGGCTTCTGACTCCTATGAATTGCAAGAGCAAAACACATTAACACATTTTTATTATAAACTCAGGGACAGCGTTTTACTCAGGGGAAAAAAAAAAAGGTTACTTCAGTAAGTTACTCTAACTGAACTTTATGCCTTCTCTAACTAAATTACTGGTTGAAAAAGTCAGGTTGGGTCCTTACGAGGAGAAGGTCTGCTGGTTCTGCCCTGGCCAGTACACCTGTCAGCATGACACAAGCAGGAAGTAGAGGTATCTGATTTCTCATCACAAACTTGCCCAAAACACGCTTCAAGCTGTACTAATTCAAAACTATAATTATACTTAAGAGATCATCTGATAAAACATACCAAACAATGGAAAAGTTCGCTCTATCTTTGTTACAATGCTTGCCTGTGCAAGCATCACAGCAGCATGCCTCAAAACAATCATAATTCAACTGTTCTTCCAGGTTGCAGACGAAATGGCTGTACTGGCTAGAAAAACGGTTGTTTTTAAAGCATATCCTGGGGCAAAGGAACCAAATAGTGCCTGTACAGCCTCCTCTCACTTATCCCAAGCCCATGAAATACTTCTTATCAGCAATTTAAAGGAAAACTGGAGAACCTCAACAGGTCTACAGTATCAGTTAAAAGATCACATTAGCCATGTCTTATGAAGCTGATTTCTACACCTGTCTAGCATTTTGGCAATATTAAGAACAAAGACTTCTCAGATACTCAAAAGCCAACAGAAGTTATGCCTTTTCAGTTTATTTTTATAAACAAACTGACAGCATTAGGTCAATAAAAGCATCAAAAAGAGTGAAATTTTATTTTCCCCCATTCACTCCACAGTCTTTTACGTCAAGCATGAGAACTTGTTCTAAGGATAACATAGACTGAAAGGACACTGCCCAAAATACTATGCTAGGCTAATTCTTAATGAGCTGACTTTGGATATGATGAATAGTACCAGGATCCTACATGCAATTTTATACCCTCCATGTTAACAGGTCATTTGTGTATGGCTGTGTACGTTCTTTACATTTGTGTACCACCAATCTTGGAAATCAGTTTGAGGCACACAAAGGATACGAACGTAATCAAGAATAATCGGCACAGATTCACCAAGGGGAAGTTGACCATACCTTCTACAATGGAATGAGACTGGCTTGGTAGATGAATGGAAAGCAGTGGATATTGTCTACCTTGACTTCAGAAAGCCTTTTGACACTGTCTCTCATAAGATCCTCATAGCCAAGCTGATGAAGTATGGGCTGGATAAGTACACAGTGAGGTTGATTGAAAACTGGCTGAATGGACAGGCCCTCAGGGTAGTGATCAAAGGCATGAAATCTAGCTGAAGGCCCCTAAGTAAGCAGCATACCCCAGGGGTTAATACTGGGTCCAGTCCTGTTTAAGATATTCATTAATGATCTGGATGATGGGAAAGAGTGTTGATGTATTAAAAATATCCAAACCAACAAAACCATAAAACCCACCCAACCACTAACACCCTGCCCAAAAAACATAAAAATAACTCCACAAAAAAGCTTTACTTCATCATAGGCAAGCACACTTTGCTTTACACCAGAAATTTAGAGACTGGATTTATGGACATGAATTTTGACACCCTCTCTGTTCTAGCTCTAGAACCTGTTTGAAAGTGCTAGAAACAACAGTAAGAAGATGTTCTTTTAAGATATGTTTCCACTGTCTACAGAGAATGTAGCATCAGCAAATCCCCACTACCAGGGGACAAAAAGCAGATTAGATTGTGTACTGACAGTTCTCAACTGGAGGTAGAGGGTGATTGAAATAGTACCTATTCATTTCATCCTTTTTGTACTTATACCATCCTCAGTCTGATATCTCTGGCTTTTAGCTCTTTGTACCTGGGTTGCCCTGCTTCTCTTCCTCTCTCCCCTCCCTTGCCAAAAAGACCCAAACCCCAACATCCCAAAATAAAATACCTTACTATTTTTAGTCTGTGTACATAAGCTGCTGTATTGCTGTCATCTGCAAAACTTGCTAGAGAGCTCCAGTTCCAACCAATTTCATACTCACCTCAACTTCACACTTCCTGGGTTTTCTCTCATTTCCTCATATTGTTTTCCCTCTAATGACTTTCTCTTTCCACTTAGCACTAGTTCCTTTGATTACGCTTTCCTCCACCAGCTCCCACCTTCATGTGTCTCTTCAGCTCCTACGCACTCCTCAGTCAGCAGTTGTCCTTTGTCCCAACCCCAGCTCCCTTTTTCCCATTCTCATCCCATTTCCTAACCAGCTGCTAAAATGTGACCCATGTTTATCTGGAAAATAAGACAGATCAAGCTGCTTCCCTTCATATTAGTTTGACTCAGCACCAGTCATCTGCCTGCTAAACTAAATGGACTCAAGTCATAGAGGCCCAGATAACAAAAAAAGGCTGCAACACTCCTGCAAATGTCTGCGAAGTCTCTCCATCCTTCTCAAAACCACCACCCTCGAGTAGGTAAACCACTGCAGCATCTCTAAGGTAACTTGTGAAGAAAAGAATCCCAAGAAACACATAAAATGGGCTCCTCTGTAACATGTTTCTAGTCACACCTTCCTCTCCTAAGACCAAGGAAAGAACATGCACAGCTTGAGGTAGCTCGTTCCCCACCATCCTCACCATTTGGGAAGGAGCTCCTTTGAAGCCGTCAGATCCTCAACACCTACCTAAGAAAAGCCCCATTGCCAACAATTCGATCTCTCAAATAGGCTGCCTATTACCACACAAAGCTATTAAGATTCATTATTAGTTGCTGTAGGAAAAACACTTGGGTATTTCACACATAAATTCATCCAGTTCTTTCATAACTTCAAGAGCATTTGCCACATTTACTCTACATCTACTGTAGTGATGGTTAAAGTATTTCTAGCAAGTGTTTGCTGGCTTTCCTACTTGTAAATGGAAAATCTGTTTCAAGATTTTAATGATAGCTTCCAGTTTCTGAAGTTGTATAGTTTACAGCACAGGAGGATGAGTGAGAGCTAAGGTTTCCAAAACCACAGAAGTCATGCCTAGTGAATGGTGACTACGCACAGAAGCTGGCTTGCTCCTGTAGCATATGACAACCTTAAGCACTCCAAAACGAAACTCAGGCAACAGTTGAACGTAGAGAAACAGCAGCAGCTACAGAAACCATTAAAGTCTTGAAGAAAAAGCCTTCTTTGTGAGAACTCTGGGCGGTGGGAGTGTTTAATCACGATGTGCATTCGTGTTATCAAAGCCTTGGTCTTTTTTCCCTGCTCATTGCTTGGGGGACCAAGGAGATTAGAACTGTGGGGAGAGTGCCTCCATTGGCTGATATTTCCTTTTGCAGATGACCTCATACTGCTACCTAAAGCTATATATTCTATAAACAGCACATAAAACATGCACCTCCCAAGAAATCCTTCTTTGTGGGTAGTCATACACACATAGGTTAAGTATGTAGACTACAAACAATAGCCAAGGGACTTGTCATCTTCAAAAATACAAAATAACATGACTCTAATGGCACAGTTATAAGTACATGGAGTAAGCAGAACAATCCAGAAGAACTCATCCATATTTTTCCCTGTAGCAGAAAGGGAAGATGGAAGATACTGTTCATCTGTGGATTGGACAAAAACTTCACTGTTACACACATTTATTAGCACCACCCATTCAGAATTGGTATTAAAGAAAACATAATTCCTCAGTATAACAGCCAAACAATAGGGTTTTCCAGCAAATACACATGACATATTCAATACTGCAGGTCAATGACATGAAGTGAAAAGACTGCAGCTGTGAGCTGCATGAAAGGGAGAGAGAAAAGGGCAGGAAAGAACTTGCAGGACTAGGACTGGGGGGGAGGGTGGATGGGTGGGGGGAGGGTGGGAATCAATAACTGAGACCCTTCAGATAAAGTATTTAAAGGGGCTTCTTGCTATACATTCTAGGAAATAGAGCACTTCACTTTTTTTTTTGGTAAATAAACACTATCGCAAAGAGTTTACCATTCTTTGTTCACTACTGCTGTACTGCTGTCAGCTGTAGAATGTTTTTTTCTGTTATTTCTTCATGAACTCATAGTAGCAGCTTAGATTTATCTAATCAAATAAAAACTAGAAACACACAAGAACAAAGATGTTACACTAATTTATAAAGACCAGCAAATGCCAATTCCATTGTCAGGTCCATCTGTCCTGCTGTGAAATCAAAACAATGCAAAAAAATAGCATTATGGAACAGTTAACACCATCCTAACCAAGACTCCTACCTTCACAATGCTTTTTAGATCCTGCACATACATCCTCTCTGTCTCCAGAATCTCTTGGACAACTCTGTCTACGTAGAGGAGCTTGGGACTGGTGGGCTCTGTGACCAGTGACATTGCACAGTTTTTGCTTGCTCCTTTTGGTTCTGCTTTCCTTGGCATGCTTAGCCTTTTTTCAAGGCTTTCTTCGGGTTCCTCTTGCTCTGCAGGCGAGTTTTTGCGTGGCTTGTTGCTGGAAAATCGCCTGGCTGGGACCAGTTCTAGCTTGATGGCACCCGTTTCTTTATCCTGGTTGAACAAGCCCAAGTGGCTGTTTGAAACCAAGGTCATTCTGCTTCCAAAGGAGCAGTGGCTGTCCCTGGAGGAAGCAGAGGAAGAAGTGGAGCTAAAGCTGACGGGACGGTCACTGTCTGACAGGTCCATGGTTTTTTTTTCACAGTAGCGGAAAGGTCTGTTGTCCTGGTGCAAATCTTCCCCTTTTGTCTTGGAGTCAAGGGCCTCTGTCACAGCTGGTAAAACATCAAGAGGTAAGTGGAAGTCATCTAAAAAAATAAACAGAAAAAGTGGGTTTACTGCTTCTGCTCCACATAATACAAAATCTGACAACAGATACTTTTAAAACTTCTTGCATACGAAGCTGCCACTTTAACTAAAAGACAACCAGAACAACATGATTTGGGGGCCTAAGATTTTTTAGGTGGTGGGGATCCCCCACTGGGGGCTACTAGAAAGGCACCACATACCTCCTGATGACATGTATGTCTCTGGCACATCCTTCTTGTGCCAGTATGCTGGGCTTGGTGTTAGCACACACGCTGCCCAGGCTCAGCACAGGAGAGAAATAAAGATTTTCCCTAAGGTTAAAAAAAACTCTGTCAGGAGCACTCCCTGCTGTCTCCAAGCTGAACACTGACCCTGCTTTGGAAGCTTTGGAAAACTCAAGAATCACACAATGATACCAGACAGTGTCTTTCATTTTGAATACTGTAAAGTCAAACAAAAACTAAAAGCAGTTGTCAATTACCAGCTCCATGGCTTGTACAAAAATATGAAAACCGGAATGATTTCCCAATGAAAGTAATGTAGCTTCTGAAAAAAGAGTTCCCGCAGGAAAGAGTGCAGCCAAATAATTTAGTTTTCTGCTGGGAAAATAAGTCATTCCAAAACTGTTCAGCTTAAGCCAGAGTATTACCCCCTGCTGAACTGACCAAAAGCTGTTTTTCAAATCAGTGCAACAACAAAATAAGATGTCTGTCTTCCTGTCAGCATTTCAATTCTACTTTCTTTTTTATTGCCAAAATGCCCTGTAAGACACTGTCCATGATGAAATGCAGATTTCTCTCTGGACAAGTTGTGTGTGATCCACCATGAGAACATGCAAAAGCAGCTGCAGGTAAATTCAATACTTAAGGGTTTTGTTTCAGTAAGGATTGTCCACCCAAAAAATCTTGCCTCAAACTCAAAGAATGTCAGAATGTTTGTCCTGTGAAAAATGGAATCTTCTGACAATTTAGGAAGAAAAGCAATACTGAAGCTACCCACACAGTGGTAGCTTAGTCCTTATTTTACTGCAACCTCATTTTTCAAAAATCATACCAGCAATTACAGCTCTAGACAGCAGTTTCCGTAAAAAAACCATAAAGCCAGTAAACTGCAAATTAAATCCACCCAACCTTTAAGGCAGCCCTTCTTAAACTGAGGCAGACTTGCTATGCAATTACCAGCAGAAACCTCCAGGACACTACTCCTGCTGCAATTGGTTTGGGGAGGTGGTACAGGGGTGGGAGGGAGAATTTAATTCAAAGCAGAAAGCCACTCTCTCATTTTTCAAAATCAAACACTACTATTTATTTTAAAATAAAAACCTCCAATCCAAAGCAAACAAACAAACAAGTAAGCAAGCCAGCCCAGAGAAGAATGTTTATTTGGCCTATCTTTAATGCGTAAGATTTTATTTTACATGAGTAATTAGTATTGCCATTTCAGTGATGATGGTATTAGTTTTCTGTTAAAGAAAGTATTGCCCTCAAGGTAACACACTGAATTAACACTGAGAGTAATTTGCTCATTACATGGGTCAGAAATTGGCCATTAGATTGAAAACCTAATTTGGCACCTCTGTACCCCTGGTTTTACCTTTAAGTCTAAAAATCTATAGTCTTTCTTTGTGCCAGGTTCTTCTGGTTTTGCAGCATAGAAATGTATTTTCTTACCCTTCTTGAATAAACCACATCAAGTACAAACTCCAAAATAAAATATAAAGCAATAAACCAGGAAGATATTTAAAACTGAAGAATGCAGTGAAGTTCTCTTGTTTCTAAACAGGTATGGACAAAGATGTTTGCCTTCCTATTGCTTGTGATAAGAAAGTATGCATTTTTGATAAGGATGAATGTATTTTTGTTATCAGCTTTGGATCATTTTTCATGTTCAGTGAGAAAGCAGTGTTGCTGTGCAGATGTGAACCCCCTTGAAAAACACACAGGATAAACAAGATAACAGGGATACCCTTCTGCTAACTTACTCCAAAATATTTTACTAAAATTACATGACAAAGAAACACCTGATTAGCAGTATTTAGTGGGGAAAATGTGACATTCCATTATTCCATGCTCTTTTCTTCCTATATCATTGATCTGCAGTCTACCTCTCAGATAACTTAAAGGCATTAATATGTAATATCTGCTTCAGAAACACTGTCAGGCTCATTAATAGAAAAAACAAACAAACAAACAAAACAAAACAAAAAAAAAACCACAAACCACACAGTTCAGGTCAATGAAACTGGGAATCCGAATAAACGTTAAAAGTAGTTTTTCATAAGACATACTTGTAGCCAGAAGCATTGGGAGATCTTAACATGTCTTAGTAAAACAAACCAATCCCCCTATTTTTTTGTTTAATGACAGTGTCATTGCTTATTAAAAAGCCAGTAAGGATGGGCTTGCTGCTCTTTAATGCCTGTATTCCCACCAACCTTGGCGAACCCCAGGCACCTGCTAGACCTGGTTAATTAATTGCATGTAACGCGGTTGACTTAAGTTCCTCCATTTTTTACACAAATGACTATTTCTGTATGTTTCTACATAAATTACACCAAGCAAACTATTTTGTATGTGGGAATCTTGGTCAGTTTTCTCCTCAGGGCCTCATCCTGACTGCTAGCTTCAAAAGTTACCTTTTACTTCATTCTTACTCCTTTCTCAGCCAGGTATAAATTGGTCATTTGGCTTCTCCGTGGAGAGTTTTTGCTACAGTTTTGCCCATTACGTCTCTGACCAGTGAAACACATTTCTTGGGGTCCACACAGATGGCACACCAATGCCCAGTGCTCCTGCAGAGCAGCAGCCAGGCACCCACGCAGCTGGTGACCCCAGCAGAAAGGCAGGACACATGGGACCTGGGATTTCAGCCTGGCACAAAACCAGGAAGCAGCTTTGCTTCCTCAGCTGGCAAGTCCTGTACCAAACACTTTGCACCCTGCCCATGGAAGTCAGGGCTTGGAGACAAGCCCTGGCTCTGCCCAGCCCTCAGTTTCTGCCTCAGCTACAAGTAGTTGTTACAAACCCATAGCCCTTCCCAATAACACAGGATCTGTAAATCTTCCAAGGCTTCACAGGTTTATCTTCAGAAACCCCTCTGAGACTAGGCAGCAATCAGGACTGTTGAAATCAGGGGCAGGTATTTTAGATGATTTCTGCAGTCACAAGTCCATCGGAAAAGGCAGCAGCTCAATCCTGTTCATTGCCGCAGCCACATGCCCATCCTCTTTTCTCTTGTCATTGGCTCTTCAGAGCTCTGGTACAGTTTTACTCTGCAGTTTTCCCAAAAAGCAACTTCACTCTTGTGTCAGCTGCCTAAGGTCTGTACTGACTGCCTGATGAAAAATTCACAAGTGAATTCATGAGTGAGGGGCAAAGGGAAACAGCCTCCCCCAAGATTCCTCTCTATGTATCCTAACTGACCTGGTGTCTTTGCAATTTACAAATTTCTATCTTTGATACAAGCTTACTATAAAAAGGAAGTTCACTTCTCCCATACCCTGCAGGACTGATGTGCAAGCCCCCTCCCCACCAGCCACCAGTTCCAGCAGCAGCACCCGCAGGTGGGTGCACTCACCAAAACTCAGGCTGTAGTTCGTGCAATGGAAGATACTCCCAGACCCTCAGAGAAGCACACGCTCTGAGCAAGTCTTGTATGCCCTGAGCAACGTCTGCACTGGTTCACTGCTTTTTTTGTTAGGCCGCCTTTTGTTTACTGAACTTTTTCAATGATGAACCAAAATAATATTGAGAACTCTGTGAGCTGTGAATAACGGTATTTAACTCAGTCTGGGGAGGGGAAAAAAAAAAAATCTTCCATTTGCATACTTTAATTAAGGAGTAACAGTAATTACTTGTTAGTTCAGCACTGAAAGGAGGATAATTACTACTTGTCCCTACTCACAAGGAAACACGCTCCCGGAACAAGGTCATTTCTTGTTTGTGCCCCTGCATGCATTGAGTTAGCCTCTCCCCGTCTCCAGCCCCTGCAGCCACCCTGCACCCTCCTGCCTCCCTCCTTCTGTGGCATGCACACACATACAGAGGCATGGCACAACCCCGGAGCACCCCCCTGCAAGAACAACACCACATCCCTACTCTACAGTGGTGCAAGGGCAAGAAACACCCACGTTCCACCCAACAGGCAACTGCAATATTAGTTACAACACTAAAGGCACATGCAAAGCAACTATCTTGGCATATGTCAGGTTTTCAGGGTGCAGTCATAAACAAGTTCTCACCAAAAATGCATACACTTCTACCACTTACTTCAACAAATATCTCCTTCCTGTAACTATATTCATGATAATGATAAATGGTTTTCCATTATCTCTGCAGCTTTGGCTACTTTAAGAACATTAGTGTACAGTAAGAGATAGATCGCTTTAAGTCAATTTTATATTTAAATACAAAGATCCTCAAGGCCCTATCTAAATATAGGTGTTTATTCCTCCAAGCTGTTTACTGCATATGACATTTTAAGACATACTGCATGACTAAAAACTTACAAGCCAATTTATATTCATAATTAGTATTGTTGTTGCCTTTCTCCTGGCATGAAAAAGAGCACCTCAGATGTTATCTACAAAGACAACAATAACAGAAATTACAGGCTTCACATCCTCTGGATGTTTAGCTACATAAAAGTGATGAGACTACAAGAATTCCTTCCTGTATTTTCCTTGAGATATTTTCATGTTTCAAATAAAGCATTTATACTCTAGATACAATAAAGCAAGTTGGCTTAGTACAATTTCTACATTCAGTATTACATTCAAATGCAGCACTGAAATTGAGAAAAGATGTTACACAGCTGTCTGACCAAGAAAGATTAAAAGACATTCACTACAAGAATCCCAACATGATTTTAAATACATTCCCCATATCCTCTGCTCTGAATATTACCCATGTGTATGAACACATAAAATTTATAAAACTAACACCCTCTGTAAACAAAATCCCATTAGAGAGCTACAGTATTTTCAGGATTAGACCTCTACATACTATGAATTCACTCTGAACTGTCATGAACAACACACTGCCAAGTACTTTAACTGATCTCTGAGCAACAGAAATCCCATTTATTAGACATCTTAAAAGACAAAAAAAGTCACTAACTAATGTGCTTCTGTCTGTGAAATTACGACACACAGAGCCCCCCCCAATATTTAAAGTAAAATAGCCTCTGTCACAACCAAGCATGCTAATGTCCGAGAACATTATTGCAATGGAAAATCCTCTGCGACAGTATCTCACCACTGAGGAATGTCTCTGGCTTCTCGCACCCAGGACGAACAAGCCCTCTCTATTTTTCCAGTCCTCTCTGAACAACCCACGACCTACCTGTGCAGCAGAGAAGACGCGCAGGCTCTGCCTTCAGCTGTTCCCGAATTACCTCATTGGGCACTCAGGTAAAATGAGAAGCTCTTACTAGTCTGTACAGCTCCTTCGCCAGAAATATTGCATGAGTCAGCTTTTATCTATCAAAACCCTAAACACAAAGGCTTTACAGAAACCTGATTCACAACTTTCTCACCGCCTTTTTCCCAGCGCACCGACAGTCTTCGGCATCGCTAAGAGCCTTAAATGAAACATGACATCATGCAATTCAGGGACAGGACAATAGGCATCACTGTGGGTAACTTTAAAATGCACACTTCACTGAGCAACACCCACTAACTTCTATTTTTCCAGGCACAACGTTGTGAAAACATCAAATAGAGATTCCACTTCCACAGAAGTTACTATGCTTTGCTCCTTGATTTGCAGACAATATTGATAAGCATGTAAAGCAAATAAATCACCTGCTGGTATTAGGAAATTTCTGTGTTTATGTTAGAAAGTCTCATGAACCTGCAATTAAATAGGATGATCCTCAGCAATATACGGGTATAACAAACAGAAACAGGATTTTGCAGGGTGCTTGCAAAGGTTCAGTGTTTTCTTTTAAAGAAGGAAAGACTTTCAGAAGAAAATGTGAAAACAAAACCAGAGTGCTCTGTGATAAACCACAATGAAGCAAAGGAAAAAAAGGAAAAAAAAAAAAAAAAAAGTTTTGCAGGGAAGGGGACCCTAAGAAGAGAAACAGAAGCAAAGTTGAAGAAACAGAGAAAAGGAGAAAAATGGATATACAGTGGTGTTAACTGGTGGGAAAGCTGATGTCTCTCTTGGCCTGCAGAAGGGGTGATGGCATTTCTATCTTGGAGCAGGAAGGCAAAAGAAGTCAAAAGACTTCCCAGCTGTTGGCACCACTTTCCAGGTGTGCTCTCACAGCTGTGTGCTCAAACCCAACCTGCAAAGAGATACTCTATCTTTAAAATCATACTTGAAATTCACTCCCTCTCTCCTTGTATGTAACATGGCCTCGGCTTCATTCTGAATTTTCCTGAAGAGCATAGTCCTTGAACAACGCCTTTCAGCAGGAAACAGGAGGTAGAAAAAGGAAGCAAAGACGGCCTTGAGACCATTCACAAAGCTGTGAAACACTTTGATCTGAACGTCAGGGCTGTCAGGGTGAAAGTCCCTTTTACCCAGGCTAAATGATCAGGTGTTTACAACCTGTTGCCATGCTGCCACGTCTGGAATCATTGAGACATGCTCTCTCTTTCGCATACATTCTCCTGTAGAGGGTTTTGAGGTTTTTTTTAAATACTTACCTATTTACATTAAAAGATACACATACACATGCACACTTTTCACAAGACCTGTGCAATACTTCAGACAGAACCACCATGTATCTCAAAGTCCTGAACACACTCACAGGCACAGGATGGCCAACTCTGGTCCCAACATCCTTAGTACATCCACAGTGCAGCACCCAGGTACACAATCAAATAAGCCGAATGTGGTGGATTTACTATACATTTCCTATCTCCACATTCACACGTATTTCTGTCAGGAGCTAATGATTCACTCCTCTGGACCTCTGCTTCCTTACACCTTGTGCTCACCTTGCCTGTGGAGCTTTTATCACCTCTGCAGGAGGTTTTAACTAACTCCTGGGCAGACCTGTAGAGCATCAACTAGCTACAGGGCATTGCTTGGTCACTTCTGTGAAGTCCTATGATGTACAAACCATACCAGCAGCTTCAGAATTTAGCAACGACAAGTCTCCTGAACTCTGAAGGCTCAAAACAAGCCCGGTGACTGACCCAGAGGCAGGCGGTGACAGAGACCTTCCTACATATGCTTCAGCGGGCTGGGTGTAAGCAGGGGCTCCATCGATGCAGCATGAGCTTCAGCCACTGGTCTGTACTGGCACAGCGAGCTCTTATGAGCATTACCATGGTGGGGGTGGGGAGAGGGGAACCGAGCTGAGGTCCTTCATCTGCCCTGCCTTGCTCTTTCATCTCTGCACATCCACATTTGACATTAGCTCTCCCTTACATCCCCACATATGTCAGCAGAAGTTTACATGAGGACTTCCCCAAGAACAGTCCCTCACCCCCCATCACTTTAAACGTGCATAGACAGCACTGAGAGCTATCAAACTCAAATGCCTTCTGTTTTACTGTCTAATGCACATCACCAATGAATAAGCACACAGATGTGCCAGAAAAATGGGTTTGCCCCACCGCTGATTTTCTAGCATGAAAAACTCTATCCTGAGTTGGTCTTTTGTTTATCTTCATTATCTTTTAGGAACTGCATCCTTTTCTCTGCCACATCTCCTGCTCTGTCCCGTTGTACGCACAGTGCCATAAGACATTATTAATGCGTCAGGATACTGAGAAGGGTGACCTGTTTTTATTTTGGAACAAAGCCTTGATTTTTCTAAACCTGAACAGTAAGTGGAGTTTATAGAGGTTAGGAACGATGTTATTCTATAATTCCCAACCGGCTAAGGATTTACTGAAGAAATAAATTATCCCCAGCAAAATTTAAAAAGCAACAATAACTCAACCACAGGGTACATTCAGGCTTAAGGACACACTGACATCTTCACTGAAAGTGCAATGTAATGTATTAATAACTCCCTGCAATGCAGTAGCTATTTAATCTGTATACAGTACTGCAGAGACACCTAACAAAAGGAACAAAGCCATCACATGCTACTGATGTACTGCAACACAAATAGAGCATCTGGATCCAATGCTCCATTTGTAGGCCTTTTAAAAGGATTCTTTTTCATCTCCTTGTGAATTCTGAAGTGTTGCTTCTCTCCTCTTTTAAAAAAGACAGCCTAGTTCTGTTCTAAACCAGAGCAAATGAAAATACAATGAAGTGTAGCTATAAATGCATATAGAGAAATAATACCTTAAATCATAATGCCATCAAAGCTTTTACATCCTTTTCTGCCATACTGGCATTTAGCAAAGAAGAGTAAACAGTAACTGTTCAACATGATGCTGCTTTAGTATTTTTCCATTCAAACTTCAGGGCCATGACCTGAATGAAAATCCACATGGACTCTTCTTTCCACTCAGCACTGTACAGGATCAGGCCTTGCTGCTAGCATATTACTACTGTCTTTCCATCCTATACTACAGCACTGTAACAGAGCTTGGACATCAGGTCTTGTTTCTACCTCTTCCTGGACTAGTCTACTGCTCCAAGCAAATATCCTGTCATAGCAACATGCTACTGCTAAGCAAGTTTTCAACTTTATCTAACCCAGCTAAAGTTGCTGCTGAAGTTCACGACCTTTCAAAGCCGACTGCAGCACAAGAACACTAGAGCATCCCCAACAAAGCACAAAATGATTGTTGCTTCACCAAGTACATTGGGATGTTTTTAAAAAGTGTTAAGTGCCTCATAGCTGTAAAGTAGGCAAAATAAGCTTCAGAGAGGGATGCATGGTTTCAGTAGAAGGAAACACAGGATCTAGGAATCATTCTCACTAGTTACAATGAAAAATTTAATTGTGTGACCACAAAGAAGGCATCTTCATAGAACTCATCTCTTCCTATTTAACAAGAACTCACAGATTAGCCCTTTTAAACTCATTTTAATGGTCTGTTGTTCACTTCTGCCACTGAATTTTCTGCTGACTTCCAAACCTTTCCAGTGAAAATCCTGACTGAAAAAACCCACATTTTGTAAAAGCCAGTTCTCTGGAATAGCTGACTTTGTTAGATGCCAAATAGAAGTGAGTTTTAGAAGCTTTATATAATTGATGTTTTTCTTTAAATCCAGCTAAATTATTTCTCCCATTTGCTTTTGAACTGAAGACACTTACTGGAACCTCCTCTGCACCTCAGGAATTTTAGCAACTAGAATTCTGAAACAGAACTGGAATAGTAACACCAGACTCATAATAACAGATGTTCACATTTACAATAAAATAAAAACTTTCTTCTGGGCTTCCTCTCTTGAATAAAAATAAAAGTTGCAGAAAGCAGTATTCATGTTTACATCTCGGGCAGAAGAATCCTTGAATTCTACCAAGGCTGGAACTAAGACATACTGATGGTCTGGCTCCACCACAGACTGGCTCTGGCATTTCAAGTCATCAGTGATTTTCTTATGCCCACCCTGCTAAAAGGGAATATTAGGCCTTGTTTTAAGGTGGCATTATAACAGTAAGGTAAAAGCTCTTTCAAACTCCCAGTTCAATAAGAACATATTCAATGACAGTTAAAGGACTCAGGACTTAAATAACTGTGGCAGATTTTTGCAGCATACACTGATTAGTATTTTGAAATCTCACAGCACTTTAAATGAAAATAAATAAAAAGAAACCAAGCAGGTGTTCCAAGTTCAAAGCAGTACAACATACCACAGCTCTCCTCACTATATTGCTTCTATATCCAAGTACAGTATTTTACATAAATAAGGTCAAGAGGACTAAGACTGCTAAATGGCGACAAAATAACTAGTCACAGTGGAAAAATCAAGGTGTCTTAACTGCTGCCACATACAAGAGATCTGTAAAAACACAGTCACTCCAAATCTTTATTTTTTATTTTCTACTGATGATCCTATCACATCCCAACTGCTGCTTACCTTGATTTGGTCCTTCCCTACCCATCCCTTCCTTGGCATTGGGCTTTAAGGTATCTCTGTAAAGGCTGCTTCAATAGAACCTTTTTTGTGATGAAGTGGCTTCACAGTGCTTTCAAAGTTGCTTTAAGGCCATTTTGCCATATGTGCAATACTTCCTGCTACTTCTGAGCTGTTATTCGTGAAGACAAAGCATTGAGAACAAGAAAATTCCTGTCTCAAACAAGCAATACCTTCCCTAGAGCTTTTGTATGCAAGAAGCAAAGCAGGAACGGAGACTGAGATCACTGCAGTGTCAGTACACAGAGCAGTGCAGCCTCTGAACCCATGTCCAGATGGTGCTAATGCCTGTAACACTTATTGACATATCAGTATTCAAGATTAACAGTGCCAAGAGTAACACTTCAGAAGCTACAGGGCAAGAAGCAAACAGATTAGAGGCTTGGACTTGCTTACAGTGAACATTTGGTGCATAATTCACAGCGACTGACTTACTGAGTCATAAGCCTTTCTCTGCACTTTCTTCTTATTAGAACAATAACATGCCTAATTTGAACCAGAAAGAAATAAATTTTATTAAAGCTATATATATTGCAGAGCTCTTATGCCTTCTTTACTATCAGCTACAGAAAAATAATCCTGTGGATTTAAAAGTATTAAAATACTCTAACATTCTTATTCAGAGGTATTTTAATTGAATTTTATACATACATAACTTTCTACAAAGAAAATCAGTGAAAAGGGATCTTCTGATTTCTACTGATCATTTGATTTATTATGCAATTTTTTGTCAATCTGGAGGAAAAAAAAACCTGACAAACAAGAGAGTGGCATGAAACCTCATTCATAAAAATGTACCACTACATGTTTTACAGCCAGGTAGGAGAAATTTAAAGACATCAGATAACAACTGTCTGCTACCATCCCTGCTTTCCTGACTTTTACAGTCAGTACCATATTACTTCTCTTCTACAGCCTTGAAACACTTTTACATTGGCCAGTTTTCAGACTGCTTGTTAACTATAACAAACATCTAAATCTATCCATGTGGCCCAAACAACTGCTGGTATTCAGTAAACAACTCCGATGAGCTTTCTCAGTGTTTAGATCAGAGGTGGGGAAAACAGAAACTTAGACTCCTATTTAAATCCTGTTAGTACAGCTAAGGGAGTTATTTTTCTCAGATTTCTCCTTCATGCTGTATCCTTCTTCCAGATAGGGACATTCAATCCCACCACTTTTCTTGTTGTTTGGGTTTTCTACTTGCTTGTTTTCTGTGAGAAAGGAGTAGCAAATCCCTCCTTATTTAAATATTAGAGCTGGGATCCAAATCAAAATCTGAAATCCAAAACACACAGCCTGGACTTGGAAAAACTTGGCCACAAAGGCAAATACCGTGGTCTAAAATGCATGAGGGTAGGGGCTGAGGAGGGGACGATGTATTAACTCTGTAGTGAAACTGCAGGGTTTTCCCAAAAAGCTGTGCTGGAAAACAATTCCTTTTGTTCCTGTTTTTAGAGAGAACATCAAAGGTTTCTCAATTCCATACCCTATACACATGAGAATTTACAAGGTAATGCGTGGTTTAGCATTTAACAGCCATTCTCATGACTTACCCAGATTCTCGGTTTATTTTAAAAAAACCTCACACAGTAAAACATTTCTTTTCTTCCAAAACCTGCAATCAGATTAAGAACGTTAAACTGTACATCCTCAGTGAACTATCTTCTGTCATGCCCATGCTTTTCCTTATATTCAGATCCTGCCCTCTAACTTCCCCCAGGGAAAGCCTTCCCTTAACATTCAACCATGAAACCCATCAAACAAAGAGGTGAGGGGAAAAAATCCTTCCCCTCTCTCCTGTCTTCTGCCATAGGTAGACCACTGGGCTGTGACATCCCTGCAGGGGACTCGCCACATACAAGCATGAAACTGATATAGCGAAAGAGCGGGGAGGAATGGCTAAGCGTCTCTAGGCTTATTCCAGCCCTGTTACAAGGAGGCTACAAGCTGAAAATCGGTTTCCCTCGGTCTGCCCTGACATCCCAAGAGCTCCAAGACTTTTCATGGCAGAACAATGCTGCGCATTCACTATTGAGCTCTGAGAGGCACAGAGACACACCGAGAGGCCACTACACTGGTATTATTCCACTACGTTCAGCCTGTTACCACAGCTATTAGCTGGCGTGCTCACTTTTCAAATCCCCATCTCTCTGGAAACCCTGACTACCATTATTTTGTTACAAAGAGGCACAGGTTAAAAGAAGTTTAGCTGGGCAGTTTCCTACTCTCCTCTTTTGACATCACCTAGAATATATTACTCATGTAGGCAGAATATCAGTAAGAAGCATCTTACCTTTACAGTTATTTAGAAGTACTATAGATATTGAAATGTTTTATTAACAAAGATTCTGGCAAAAGATTTGTGACATTTGTGTAATTTAAATCAGTAACAGAAAGTAAACATGATCAGCCATGACTATTTAGTAGGATACTAGAACTGAACCAGGGCTTGCAGCTGATTTCATTAATTTTATTCAGCAAACCAAAAGGATGGCAGTTCTCCTCCACAGCATCAGTTTCTATATACAGTCACTGATTAAATGAGTTATACTTATTTCTGCATTGAAAAGCCTTTATCTCTCAACACAGTAAGCCATAAGAATGGCTATATTCTTCCCCCAGACAAGTAGCAGAAAACAGGTCCCATTTGCAACTGATCAGCATTGCTTAACAGAGCACCAAAAGATATTAAAATTTTCAGTCCAATGATTTTTCAGGAAATACATGTTCTTTATAATCTACAACTAAAGGACTTAAAACATTTTAAACCTTTAAACTATTCACAGACCCTGCCAATTAGAAATTCATTGCAAAATATTTTGAAGGTCAGAAAAACAATCTGGGAGAAACATTCCCCCCCTCTTGATTAAATTAGAGCAAAGTTATTTGAAAACAGTGACAAAGGCATCTGGTACCGAAGGCCTGAACACTATATAGCGGAAAGAGTCAAACTGTGGTCATATTGCTGCCTTTTTGCATGGCCATTGCTACAGCAGACCTTGACTCAGAAAAATGCAACATCAAAAACTGAAAGAATTCCACAGCTAAACTGTGACATTCACATGTACGCTGATGGACAGAAGAGAACCTGCCAATGGATCGCCACAGGTGAGAGATCTTCAGTGGCAAAATTACCAGAGTCACAGCTGTAAGGATCAAAGCATCTCTCAAAAAGCACTGCACAGATCCACTGAAATTATCAAAAAGGGGCTTCAACATCAGTATTCCCCTTTGCCCTTTAAGGTACAACAATATAAAGCCATTTTTAGGACTTGATGAACAGCATTAACACAAACCGTGTTTCTACAGGAAAGTCATCTAGTTTATCAGAAGATTGCACAAACTCTAGTCCAGTTTAATCACTACATTTAATGTATGTTGATTTTGTTATATATAACTTATTCATGCCTAGGGGAAGAAGGATTTCCTGTGTTTGAAGAGTATTCAGGAAAAAGTCCTGATGCTGTGGATAATTCGTTGTTAATACTTTTTCACCTGGCAATAGCTATACCTTGGAAGAATATTGCATGCGGAGGAATGTGGGAGGATGAAAGCCTAGGAAAGCTAGAATGGAAGTCCTACCCACTCAATACTCTTACCCAGCTGCCACTGCCAGTTGATAGGATTTTGAGTTGTGGTCTTCCATTTTATCAATTTGCTTAGCAGTCACATGCTAACATTGACATACAGGGATGGGAGCAAAACAAATATCATAGGGATTTGCCAGATTTCTTACCGGAGGGACCATGGGGGTTTTTTGTTATCAGGTTCCATATACCCTGAAAAGGATAATTCAAACTCAAAGTCCCACTATATCAGCACTCTGTCTCTCGCATCCAAAGGTGGCAAGAAGCATATTTAAGATAAAAGACCTGATAATCACCATTAGCAAACAGGAAAACAATTATGGAGTATGCACTGAGTGTGTTACACTGGAGCCCACCATTTTTCCCCTGTATTGACATTCCTTTCTCTTATGTTTGCTTTTCTCTTTTCAAACTAACACAGTTGGTTCAGGAACGTATCACTGATACTGGCATTTCTGCTTTGAGCCTGTAATATTACTCTGCACATAGTGATGTAGCTAAGAAGCCCTTCCTTAGCACTCCCACTTGCCCTCTCCATTTATCCCTTTTGTTACAGAGATGAATGAGCATGGGAAGTGACAGCTTATACTGTTAGTTTAAATAAAGGTAATTCACTAGGCAACTCCACATTCTTATCTGAAATAGATTCATTTTAAGGAAAAGAAAAAAAAAAAAAGAGAGGAAAAAAAATCTTCAGACTTGCCAAAGAACTGAATGTGGGACACTGGAGTTTTCAGATTTCCAGAGTGCTTACAATGGACTTTTCCCATATGAGTTTTAAGGAAATATTTATTGTATTTAAATCAGAAACCAGAATAGCTATCCTACTAATATTAAAAAACATTAATCACACTTCTCACTACTGACTAGGTATCAGTAGCCCAAGAAAATAATTTTTTACTCACTGAAAAGACAAGCTGGGCTGTTCCGCATCAATCACACGCTTAGGCCACCTAAAAGGTTCAGTTGATATCTCGTTACTATTTACATCTAAAGTCTTAAAATTAAACAGTTTCTGGAAAAGGAGTTATATTCTAACCTGCTATAAAAGTTAAATGGATGTGGCACATTTTCTTTATGCATGTAAGTTCTGAACCCTTAATGTGAATGATTGATCCTTTCCCATCCTCGGAATAAGTGAGTTGATGCAAGAGGAGTGTAAAACCTCACACTACAGCCAATACTCTGGAGTCCATCTCCTGAGTTTCATTAGATGAAAAACGACCCAGAGTGAGGAAGAAACTTATCAGTTGTGCTTCTCTGGATTATCTGATGCCACAACTACATGTGCTCTTGACTGGAAAACTGATATTGATTGATGGCAGCCATATGGCTCACCAGAAATTTGCACTTGAAATGGAAGGCATTTAATACAATTTTAAGAAATAGGAATAAAGCCTCACAGTGAAGGCAGAGACTATACATAATGAAATGTTATCACTGTAGTTAGTCTGGTAACTTTGACATTCCTCTCATTTAGAGCTCTATGTCACAGCAAAGGCCCCAATTTTCAGAACAGCCCTTTGCTGAGGGTTTCCAGATTTGATGTCCCTCGTCAACGCTAAGCACCCAGGGCTTCAGGAAAGGGGAAGCTGAAGGAGCACAGTAACTTTAGAAAACAGGCTCTGAACTCAGATATTGAACTTGTGAAAACAACCATAATTCATTGACTTTAACAGCTGACAAAGAAATTTAAATGGCTGCTTAGTGCAGAGTGCAATTTCCATCTGCCATAGGTCTTCATCTGTCACATTAGGAACAACACTAGGCGTAAGCCTTGCTAGGCAGAAGACTAAAGAGGCCACGATCCACTTTGCTATAGTGGAGCTTTCTTTTGCAATATGAGATTAGTTTATTTCCTTACACTGTTTGTACAAGTCTGTCTACTTGACACACCAAATGCATTTAGATAGACGGCTGTTCTCAACCTTCTAATTCGAGTGGTTACCGTGTTACTGCAGCCCAGGGGTGATGCTGCAGCTTCTGCCAGCACTCGGGCATGGTTGGTTCTCCTCCAGCACAGCTGCTTGGTCCCGTTGGCAACAGAGGCCTCAGCTAGTGAGGCTGGAAGGTCAGGAACAGGATTATGCCCATTCGGATACTGCTGCTGCAGCAGATAGAATCTACACTAATCTTAGGAACAGATAAAGGTCTCTCTCACATGTGTTTATATGACATGCAATCACTGTGGTGTCCTCTGACATTGCAACATACTCAGACGTGTTTTTTTAATGACATAAGAAGAGAGAAAAAAATTTTCAACTTTATGCACATATTTATGCATATATTAACAATACATTCTGTTGCCAGATGACGCAACTTGCTTTGAGGGAGAGGGAAAAAGGATGAAAACTTGACCTGTTGTCACACCTGACTATTACAAACCTCCTCTTTTACTGGGAAAATACGGAAAAAGTTAAGCAGTTTTGCTATAGTGTTATGCTTTCCAAGTGTGAGAAAAGTAGAATTGGTGTTAAGTTGCTGAAGCCTAAAGGTTTGATGGATACAATACCCTGAGTCAGAAGACAGATAAGACTACTTCTTTCTTCAGCACCTGCATGCACCAGTGACTTGGGACTCTTCTGAGCTTGGGGTCAAAGACAGCACGCCATCAGAAAACACTTAGTGTGCAGATCCTGTAAACTGATTCCTCTCTGAAATACTTTAAACTCCTGCATTTCCCTACTTATTACAATGGTAAGGGTGTCTTAGGATCTTCACACAGAGGTCAGTGGTCATGACTTTTCCGATCTGACTCACTTGCTGCCACAAACAGAAGGAAAGGGTAGTCTCTACTAAACCTACTTTTATAGTGAAGAATCAGCAGTTTAACTAATCTCAAGTCATTTTTACAGTCATATGTCTAGGATATGTGAATAAAACTTTTCAAAAAATCACCTGTTATTAACAGCACATCAAAATTCAGCAGGTAATCCTATGGAGGAAGAGAAGGGCCTCTCTTGGCCTTTTTTTGTGTGTGTGTAAAAATCTTTTATGTAAGCATGCTCCCTTCTCATTGCATTAGGCTCAGTTTACACGCTGATCATAACAAAAGATGTTTCCTTCTGTAGTTGTTACTCTATACTCCATCAAAAACAGCCGAGCTTGTAGAAACAGACGTGTCAAAAGGTTAAGGAATGAACAAATAGATTTTCTCCAGCTGTAGAAAAGTAGCTGACAAACTCAACCCTCCAGATCACAGGAGAGAGGCATTACTAAACCAAATGTCTGGTATTGATTTAAAATGGAAATAAAGGAGTGAATTAACTTAATCTAGCTAAAAAGTAAGCAACTACATGAAGGAATACTTTTAATTTGAGAAAGCTGGACGATCTAAGTAGGAAGAAAAGCACACTAACAGTACATGATTTAGTATATACATTATGAATGCAAAGCAAACTCCACTGTAATAAATACCCAGTTTAAGTAAACGTTATTGAAATAGTAAATAGAGTATATTAGAAATAATCGTGTACCAAAATAAAGGTTGTTCAGCAGGGACTATAAACATTTTATAAACCTGACACACTCATTTATTACAGAGGTTGTATCAAACTTTTAATGCTTCTAAATATTTGATACTTTGCTTTCAACATTTGGCTTTTATGAAGGATGCAAAATGATCTGTATTTTTTCCTCTGCTTGCACCCTTTAAACCCACTTACAAGGAAAGGTACCTCTTTGGCAGGGTGGAGAAAGCGATTTCCTAAGGCCTTTCTTTTCTCCTCTTTCCTCCCCACCCTTCAGTAAATGAAATTAAAGGTCAGCAAGTATTCAATGCAGTGGAAAGCCCCAGGTTATAAAAATAAATTACTTAGAAAAGCTGTCCAGGATTGTAATAACTGGCCATATACTCTCCAGACCATTCTCAAAACCCAAACATGGCTGTGAAAATACACTAGGTATCCTGACATTGCTAGCAAACACAATTAAACTATGTTTATAAGCCCACAGAGGGCAAAACATAACTCCCCAAATATTTGCTCTTGTCATTCAAGAGATTAATCCCTGAAGGAAACATTCATATAATGTCTTTTCCATTTGCTGTTTTGCCCTCTCTAAAGGCACAGGAAAAATACCTTTTAAAAATATAAATTTGGGAGGGAATATTCTTTAAATATTTTCTTACTCCTTTTGATAGGCTGTAATAAAATATTTATCTGGTTTATATGCTAGTCAAAGTCCTTGCAAGAGGATTAAATGCTAATATGAGGATATCACAGATGGTGATCAAAATACATTTAGGTTCTTAATTTTCAGGCCGGTTTGGTCTCAGGGCACTGTTTCAGAGTCCTTCTAAATCCCTGTTAAGCCCACCTGTGGGCTTGCCTCTCTCCTCTCGCTCTGGATCACATACTCTGAAGCCCCATTAGTGCTCACAACAGCAGTAATGTCCTGTGACCCCTCAGCTCAGTATTCACCTGCATCATGCTTCTGCTCAAATTAAGCAGCCGCATGACTGTTCATGCCAGAGGGAGGGAGTGCCAGGAGTATGTGGTCCAGGGGCTACTGGGAGAAGAGGGCTGTCCCCTCTGTCCCTGCACCAGCGTGTTTAGAGACCTCTGGGAGAACAAAGGTACCTGCACAAACCATCAGGCATAGCTGTCCCCAAGACTAGATGCCTATTTTTTGCAGGTACAATTAGAATACGTGCCTGTTCCCCTACCTATTCAAGGACCTTTGGGGAGGTGTTGTGGGCTACTAAAAAGCATGGGAAAAGAACTTGATGCCAGACAGTCTGACGGACCATATCGTCTTTTTATCCTCATTTAAATATAGGCTTAACTTCAGGCATGCACTCTATTGATTTAACTGGATTCATTAAATCTAACAACATATTTGTGTGTGCATAAGTACACACACAACACATTAGTTTCTGGATAGATGTCACTTCCTATCAGCTGATTAAAACAAAACTGAGTTGCAGTAAACCTCAGTAGCTTCAGAGTTACGGTTTGGAGATTTGTATCTCCTGTTAGAGCTAATTCCTTTCAGCAGTGCCAAATGCACCCTTTTGCTTTCTTCCCACTTTCTCCCACAACAAGAACTGTAACTTCATTTCAACCCATCTTCTGTAGAGCATGACAGGACATAAGAGTGACTTACTCTGTACCACAGAAAGGTAAAGTAGTGAACTTGGTTTTCTCTGAAAGCCAGCAAGTTAAAGGGAGAATGCTTCTGCAAAGGTTTCAGTAAAATTAATCAATAACTTTTTTTCCCTATAGTTAGCAATTTTTAGAGAAAGCAAATCTTCCAATCCCAAAATGAAACTAGAGATTAGGTTTTGAGACTGTGATCAGCTTGATCTTTGACTAAACAAGACAACTATTTACACTTTCACATGCCCCTGTGCAACACACTTCCACAAATCAATCGCTAGAGATAAAATAATATTAACAGTGACAGGAATAAGATATTATGCTGACACACACACACACACAAAAAAACCCCAACCAAACAACAAACACGACTTGGTACTTCTATGGTTTCTGTAAAAATTCAGCATAACATACATCTGAAATGCTCAAACTCTGCAGTTTCTCTCAGTATCTTCCCCTCTTTTTTCCCCCCATCTCAAAGAGAAATGGCAAATGAAATACCCAGGAATAAGACAGTGTTGTAACATAGCTTTTTGTTCTTACTCAGCTATGTCAATCCACAGAAAATGCAGTTATGCTGCTGATTAAAACAGCCCCACGGCATTTAATATTTGCCAGTCAGGTAGTGAATTAAAGACATTCAGGTACATCACTGAGATGACAGAACACATGCATACTGAGAGGAACAAGCTGCGATGGCCAAAGTGACTTGGTTATACTAGACTCAATCAATTCAGGAAAAACCCTCCTCAGAAAATTTTTGGCATGAAAATACAGATTATCAGTATGGGTAATTTTTCTTGCTATTTCATTCTTGGAAACTAAAGTTACCTTAGAAACTAGATGAAGTATCATAGCAAACTTCCTATTTTTAATTACTCAACAGTCACTAAGTGCTTACTAGATTACATTATATAGCTGGCTCATGATAAAAAATGACAAATGAAAAAAAAAAAGCCAGATATACTTTTACAGAACAACATTACTTTTTTTTTTAATAGAAGATTCTCTGGTTTTAGGGTCTTATAGGAACTCCAAATATTGATAAAAACTTTTAGAGGAAAAGACAAAAGTGAGAAAGATGGATAAGATGAAAGGAAAGGCTTACCCCAAAAACTTGGCCTACAGCAAATGCAGATTCATTTTCACTGAAGGTATAACTCCATAACTATACTTCACATTTGGCCCAACAAATATCAGATAATTATCTACTGCTGTTTTCAAACATTCTAGAAATGCTACTATCCAGAAACACGCCTGCAGAGTAAGTCTCCTCAACACCCCCCCATGATTACTTCTGCACCTGTGAAGCCGTGTAACTGGTTACTCTCTTGGAGACGTTCAGCACAGGATTAATGAGTGCCTAAGAGACATCCTCTCATTCCAATTTTAAAACCACAGTTTTGATACCACAGCTGGACAACTGCCATCACTGCAGGCCTCAAAGAGGAATACAGCTTACAAAAAAAAAAAAAAAAAAAAGCACTATCTTTTCAATTATTTAAGTTTGGGAATCCTCCAGAATTGCTTTCCATAAGCTGTTCGGGAAATGCTGCTCGGCAAATGATTTGCACTACGACTAGGACTCAACCCCCCTGTACAGACTACATAAAGGACTGATGAAAATACTTTCTTAAAACAGTAACATCCTCCCCACCACACACACACTGCATCACTAACCTGCACTGACATAATCTGGCAAGTGAAATGGGAGAAAAATTCTGTTTTCTGCCAACAAAAAAGGAAGTTAATTAGTTGGATATTAAATAAACTAAGAATTTAAAACCAAAATAAAACCCTCTCAAACTTCTTAAATGCCCATATTTACATATACAGCATCTCTTTCTTTATTCCCTTCTAGACACATGGCTGAGTTACTGAAGTTACCAAGTCACAAAGGCCCCATACGTGTACATCTCTTTAGTAAAAGCAGAGTAAAATGTACCAGCTTAACTTCTTGCCCCAAGGTATGTATGAATACTGTATAAGCTTTTTTTTTTTTCAAACAGTTACGGAGGAACAGAGTTGTTTTCTGTTTGATTGTTTGGGTTTAATTATTATTATTATTAAAGTACTATTTATCCTAACGCAAAACTGAAAGCTTGCAAATCTTTAGAAAGAGCAGAAACAAGAGGAAAAGAAAGAAAACATTACTGTCATACAGCTACATAAGCAAGAAAGAGTCTCTTTTTTCTAGGATTATTTTGAACAAAAGCATCCTTTTGAACAGAAGCAACACTTAAATATAAGCCTCAATCTGGAGCAAAGAGTTAACTCTGTAACATAAAATGATATCTAAATTAACTGAGGAAATCCTCACAGTAGGTAGTACTCCTTGCTAGCAAAGACAGACTCATGTTTGTTGCAATAGGGTAGTTTCACACATATATAATATTAGTCCATAAGCTAAGGGTACAGAGCCATGCATAATAAGGAACCAGCCACTGACATCTGCTGAACATATGGTAATATTAAACACTAACCTTTCTATTAAATAGAATTTAAAACTTTAAAGAGTACAAGAGTTTAGGTTCTAGAAGCATAAATTAGCTATGCAATGGGGAAGGCACAAGACGATGCAATTATCACATATTCTAAAACACCTAGTATTGCTCACTGTCACTGGTCATGTTCACTCTGGCTTGTATTATTGGCAGTACAATGCATACCTGAGTAAAGTGCTCATAAAGAGTCAAAATATTACCTGAAATTATCCTAGCATTAAAAGGTAAGTTCTAGCTGTACTGGAGGACAATACATATACTGTCTAAGCACTAAGATGAATTACAAATCACTGCTCCATCAGTGTTTGTCAAACAGTGGATATGTCGCTCCCCACATGCCAAACAGTAAATTCAAATACAGTGAACTAACTTCAGCAGTTATAAACATCACCAGCTACACACTTCCCTGCATTTATTAAAATACACCCCACAAACCTAAGTAAAATATTTCGCAGTTGCGAGCCAGCACCCTGTTCTTTCCAGCTTCAAGGAAACAAACTGTCCTTCCTTTCACATGTTCTGACCAAAGTTTGCAACAAGGAAGCTGCAAATGGCAAAAGACTAATTAAGGCAGGGTTTTCGTTAACTCTTCTTAAACTTCAGAGCTGTGTGAATTAAAGATAAAGTAAGTTTACTCCCTAGAAATCGTATTAAAGTATGAAATGAGTCAGGGTTCCTAGAGAGATAACAGAAATCACGTCTTCAGATAGGCTTTACAAAGCTCAATTTTAAATTGAAAAAACTGTCAAATCCTTTAATTAGTCCTGGCAGGTCTGGACCACTGGAAACATTTCAATAATTTCAATCATCAAAGTAATTATTGAAGGTTTTATGGTTGGATGGCAGGGAAAGGAAATGGGATAGCAAAGAGGAAGGAGCAAAGCAGGCAGCTTGTTTCTCAACACCAGCAGAGCAATTTTTAACTTCTCAGTTCTGCACCTAACTTTGATCAAAAAAGGAAAATAAACTTGACCCAGTGATAACACTCAAAGCCTCTGTACAAATAAACAGAAAACTAATTTAATCATCTTCCAGCTCCCTCCCTCAGGCAGCACTAAGCAAATGAGCTACATCTTCCTGAACAAAAATTAACAAGTAAATACAGGGTTTGTGTTTCCAGCTCCTTCCTGTGCGACAAGGAACAGATTTCTTCCTTTGATTACTGTAATCTGTATCCAAGAATCTGGGGATTTCATATCACAAAATGTTCAAAAATGAATTGACATATTTCATGCACCTAATACTCCTGAAAAATTTGGAGGAAGCAGGGTTTGAATTTCAGCTGTGCGTATCAAAAAGGAAACAACCTCCGTCAGGTAATACCTGACCCAGGTCCAAGTTTCACCTATTTTTAACAGCCTTGGATTTGGCCACTACATTCAAATATTGATAACAGCCCCAATTCCACAAACAGCAATGCGCACTTTTATCTTTATCACACATGCTTAACTTTGTTCTTGTGAGCAAAGAATGAAGGTCAGAGCAATCTCACATTTCTTCTAAAGCAGAGCTCCTCACTTTAATATTAAACATATCCTACATCAGTTTACTTAGAAGTTATATGCCCGTTAATTTATGAGCAACACTTCTACTCTTTTTTTTTTTAATTAGAAGCTCTTCCATCACAATTACACAACTGACCTACACTGTGTCTATACCACAGCTTTATTATGGACTGTATTACCCTACAGAGAAATTTTTGAGGTTTTTAAGTATTCATTTTTAGAGAGTAATGTTACAGAGTAAAACCACAAAAAGGATTCCCCCAAATAAACAGAAAGGCCAGAGATCAATATATTAAAGGCACTAAGGAAAAGACAGGTACAGTCACATGATAACCTTCACTACTGATTTCTGAGATGCATTTACAACATACAGGTGCAAATGTAGCAGCAGGAGGGCTACCAGCTCTCTTAGCACTGCTCAGCTTACAGGAGGAGCAGCCACAGGACCAGCAAGTCCCCACCATCATTGCTGGACTATATTTAATGCTTATTTAAGCATTTACTATCAATAGAGTCTAGATGCAGAATATAAACATATGATCTAGATTCATATTACCAAGGCAACAAAGGATAAAATTCTTTTTACAAAAACTAGGATCAAATGCTAAGCAAAGCTTTGCATTTTTAGTTTACTTGCTATATTGATTAAAAACACCACATCACCTCATGAGTGATTCTTAATACAGATCCGGCAAGTATAAATATATGAAAAATAGTCTGTGTTGTACACGGACTATAAGTACAGTCATTATTACATTACATCAAGCTAACGCACAGAGAAGCTTACTAAATTTTAAACATTTACAACATTTTCAATTTTCTTCAAATTAAGCATATATGTGTCACTCTTTGCCTTATGCAACCTAGAGGAGTGGAAACAAATAGAAACTGCAGCAGATATAACCTTATAAACTATGTCTTTGTAATTTGAGATTAAGAACTAGTTCAGACTAATGACAGTAACATAAAATAAAACATATTCCCTGACTTCCTCATAGCTTTTCTCTGCCAAAAGCAATTAAGAGTACTGCACCTTTGGGGAGTCATGAGGAAGGGAGGGAATGCTTGATGAGGTTATGACCCTTTCTCTGATAAAAAACAAAGATCTCCGACTCCATTCCACAAGACACTGGATACCAAAAACTATTACACTTTCGATTTTCCCCTGGAATTGGTTCATTCTTCTCAAGTCTTACAGCAGATCAGCATTACATTCAGATCTGTGGATTTTTACATTCTTTAAAAAAAAAAAAAAAAAGTTGACCTTTCAAAATCCGAGCAAGTCTTTTGGTTGAGTTTCCTCTTTGATCTGAACAAGTCAGCCCTGAATTCAGAGTTACATGCCTCTGAGCAGGCATATTCTGCACTACCGTTACATGTTACACTCATAGCAGAAATAACATATTCATGAGTGCTTGCTTTTATTGGGTCTAAAACAGCATTTTTCTTGCACTCTTCTGCTAGCTGGAGCCTGGGTGATCACTTTCAGTTAAAACATCTGTGCCCATGGCCATGACAACTGCCTGAGGGTCCGTTCCCACCAGCCCCCTTAAAGCTCAAAAAACAGTCTTCAAATATGGACATACATAATCCTTCCTTCAGACCCTGAATGCAAGGAGCATTAAGGAAAAAACAGAAGCAATTATCCTCCATTGTACAAGGGAGATAGAACATCTTAATCTAGCCTAGTTTTCTCCATTACACACTAACAGCAATACTGCTGCTGCTGCAGCAGTATCTTGGATAAGAAAAACCAAACAAACCAAATCAGAATTTTCTTCTTATAGGCAAGGCATACACCATGATCTGATATGAAATGGCAGACTACTTGGTTCTTGGAAGGAGCAGGGAAGAACAGGAAAGCAGCTTTTTCTGATGATTCCTACAAGCCTCTTTTACCACTCAGGGTATAGCTAAATCAAAATTATGATTTCTTTACTTCTGGCTGATTCAACTTCCCATCACTACTACCTTTAAAAAGTGTCAGATTGGGCATTTTCTCTCAATGTGGGAGAGAAGAAAGCAGTAGCTTCTGCCATACTCCTTGTTCTCCTCCTGAGATGGGATACTCTCAATTAACCAGTTGTCAGTGCAATCATATACTATTATAAAGTCAGAAACCTGAGAAATGGAATACAATGGTTTTACAGATTTTCTTTTTCAGCTGCCCCTATCAGGATTCTCTAGGATTACCTTTAATGCTGTAATCAGAAAGACTATTTCACAATGGGGCTAAGAATTTACCAAAACCAAGCTAAAACGATACCTTTTTATGCCAAGGGAGTAAAGCTGAGTTAGTTCCATCATCGTAAAATGGAAATAGGCTACTGTTTTGTTCATGCTGAATTGGAGAATACATTGATCTCAGCTTGCTTTAGAGGAAAAAAATCAACCTGCCCACTAGGATTTCACATTGAGATTGCTATCACAAATTAGCTATTGTGGTTTAACAATTCCCTTCTTCTGAGCACTGAAAACATAGCCTTGGACATTTGATTAGCAAATTCAGTCGTCCCTGCATAAACATAAGAAAAGATTCCTTTGTAAAATAGTACAACAAAAGGTAACAAACCATATCACAGGAATAGGCACACCACTGGCCCTCTTCCTGAGGTTAATCACAGGCATCCAACCTGCTACCATTTAGAAGAAACTTATATTCATGTGTATTATCAATTTGCTTACCTACAACCGCACTGTTTACCTGACAGTCTGTTCACTTCCCATTTATACTGGGAGAGGTTACAAAAAGGCATTTCAAGGGAAATTCCAAAGCTCAACATAAATAAAGGATTAGTTGGTGGATACTACTTTCAAGATAAGGAGATATATAACAGCAGTAAAGGCACCTGAGCTAATCAAGCCCTTCTAACCACAGAATGTTTGCTCTGTACAAAAATTGGCTTCAAATGCTTTCAGTGTGACTGCTAGCTACAGAACAGCCAACAAAAGTACTACCTGTTTGCACAAAGTAAAATGAAAATGGTATGACAAAAAAAAACTTGTCTAAGTTTGAAACTCAATCCTGTCTGATTTCAGTATTAAATTACTCAGTTATGAATGAGGGATGAAACAATGGTAGCCAGACAGAACATGCTTGAGTAAGCAAAAAGACCTTTTAAACAGGATTATACCAACCTTTGAGCAAATATTGTTAAAGAAATGAAAATCCACCAAGAATACACCTTAAAATCAGAGCTCCTGTTTGCTCTGCTTCAGACAGAATAGAGATTTGGAGAGCACAGACCATAATCACAGGCTTTATTTAATTATCATTGTACAAAAAAATAAGCTAGTCTAGGCACTGCATTCTAAACACAACAAAATAATTATACCAAGTCATTGGTAAATACAATCCTAGGACTTTGAAAAGTAGCATTTACTCCTGAAAAGCCCACACATTTGTGGTGCATTTTACAGGAAAATCCATTTCTCTGCATTACTTCCCAATCCTTAAGGTAAGGGCAGAGTCTCTTCCACCCTTTACAGATGCAGTTTCAGGGGAAACCCCAGAGACTTTTTTGGTTTTCTCCTTGGTGTGTATTTGTGCACCGACTTCTCCAAACTGGGACCATTTAATCTGTCAGTAAAAGGATACCTGACTTTCTCCTGCTCATGATACTGAGACTTAAATTTTTTTCAAACAGTATGTTTCATGCTTTTCATTTTAGATTGTAATCTGCAGTAGAGCAGATCCTTCTGAATTCTGGCACAACGATGCTATTTCCCTTTAATTCAACCAGAAGAAACCCATAAGGACTTGAGAGCTGTAGTATCCAACTGTCATTGTAAAAATGTTTTTAAGATTATATTTGTATATTAAGACCATCTTTTGTAAATCCATAATCAAAGAGTAACTATCATTGTAATTTATTCTCTCAACCAAAACTGTCAACGTTTTGACAAAGAGACTCACTGTGCTACAGCGTGGGTGAAGCTTAATCTGAAATAGACCCAGCCACCAATCCTGTTATCTACCTTGCTCCAGCTGCAACCAACCATCTCCTGTAACAATATGAGCAGCAGGCATTAAAGAGCTTTACAACAGTGGATGGTTACTATGTTGTAGAGACATGATTGGCAACAGCTTCTTTTTTGCCTCAGGATAAGATCTGGAATGATCAGAACAGAGAAGTATAGTGGGCAGAGTGAAACATCACTAACTACTAACCATGGAGGATAAAAAGAAGAGGAAATTCCCTTGTGATAAGTGAAATTCTTCCCTACGAGTTGCCTAGAACACAGTCAAGTTCCCATCAGGTTCCTTAGGCAAGTCAGGGACTCATTTAAGTGTTACAGTCAAGGAAATAAACAGACCCAGATTTCAAAGCCTCACCCAGGAGCCAGTGAAAACCCCACCTTCCCTCTGCAGGCTGAGCCTGTGTGTAAAGATCATTTACATCCTTTCCCAACTCAGCATTACAAGTATCACACTGCCCTGGCTGGATGAGAAACAGCTCCTCATTTACTTCAGAGGCAAAGTATGTTTGTATTGGTCGAGTCCAGAAGCTCCGTTATTTCATTAGCTCAGAGTTAGCACCATGTAGGCAGAAAAATAAAGCTAAGGTCATTTCTTCAGCATGTGTGAAGCAGAACAGCTTATTAAGTTCTGAATTCATCTTGAATTCAACCTTCACACTGGACAAAGTTGGAAAAATTCACTGCAAAAAGTATGATTTACCCTGCAGAATATTTATAACCAACACAGATGATTAGCAGCAAAGCTCCATAGCAAGTTGGCTCTGGGATGGCTAAACAGTGGGGATGCAAAAAACTAAAATAACAACAAAATAAACCCCACCCAAAATCAAGAAAAAAAAATTAGTTGCCTGCTGGTCTTGCTCCTGAAACATCATGGGTTGTATGATGGGTGTGAGCAAGGAGAGGTAAGTGAATACATAACTAGAGAGAGGATGGGACTGTTCCTTCTTATGTTACTAGCAATACATCTGCATAGCTCTTCTCCTACAGGATGAGAACCATAGCACAAGCACTTCACGATGAGCATGTCAGCCTTTCTAAATATATGAATCCTTAATTTACTTAAGGTTAATTACTTGCTTAAATGCATTCTTCCGGGAACTTTGTAGTACTGAGTCCAAATATGCTGATTTCTCTTGCAATAAGCACTTTAAAATTACATTTTCTCCACGCTAACGCTAGAATTGCTGTTATTACCATCACAATTTACAGGAGGTATTTCAAAACTTTCTTGGTTGCGTTTTTTTGTTTGTTTTTTTTAAGCAGAGAAATAGCATCTATAGTGTATATATATGTTTTCTGGACATGGCCCTCCCACATCTCATTTACATACAAAGTATGTTGTAATATCTTAAGCATCTTAAAATACACTGAATAAAACTTCAGAAGACTATTCTGTGATACCAGTCACAACTATACTGTGGATACGAGGACACAGCACAGCGATACTAAGCAATGTGCCAAGGTCACACAAGAAGGCAGCAGCATTTGAGCTCCCAAAACAGGGTGTGAGCCTCCCCAGTGCCAGGGCTGTGACTCAGCACCAGCTCAGATGTCTCCTTGCCCATGATGGTACCTCTCCAAAATCCAGCTGCGCTACTGGTGCCTGTTACTGAATACAGGAAGGCAGAAATAGAGTATGTAATAACTTAAGCAATATACATGAAACTAAGCAGGCCCCCAATCTTAACCAGAGGGCCACAGCAATACCTTCCCTGCTCCACACAAAGCACCTTCAGAGTCCTCTACATAGTCTGAGAAAATAAGACTGGAAATAGAGCTGGGTCTATATATGCATACATAGATGACTGTTTTCAACTGGCTTACAAAGTGCTTACCCATCCCATGGTCAATTAAGACAAAAGGCTAAGTTTCCAACAATTAATTTGGAGGTTAGGCCTCAGGTATGGAGTCACAGAGATGCTCACCGCAAGGACTTGGACTGACTGTAGGCCAACCAAGTGTGACCGAAAGCAGACAACAAATAGATTTTGTGGGTGTCTGTATTTGCTCCAGGATACAGTTTCTTCAGGGGTTTTTTGTTGTTGTTCTCAAAGATGGTGGTCCACTGATCAGCCTAAATTACTCAGCCTCCAGTGCAACATATTAGTCCTTCAAAAGGACACATTTTAAGCAGAAAGTTAGTGTTAAATGCAGTTTCCTTAAAACTTTTAACCAAAACCCATGTATCTGTTTATTTACCACAGTGGTAAAGAAAGGCGGCGGATCACTGTATAGTTCAACATTTATTGCACCAGACTGTTTAACAACAGTGTTTTCAGTATCCAATATTGATAAAGAGGACTTTCAGCATTTTAGCAAGAATAATCTCTTAGGAGAACCTGAAGAGATGACAAGGTAACTTTTAGCAACATAAGTCATAATTAGGACTAAGCCAACACAGATTCATGAGCCATTATTTTAACATTTTATTTTGATCACTGAGTCATATGTACAAGGCTAATAGACATAAGATGCAAAAACCCACATGTGTACTTTGAAGAAGCAGATAATACTCTGTGTATACATAGAAAAATAACTAAGCAACTATTCAACATTACAGAATTGAGGGGGGGGGTGTCTCTAAAAACAGCTCTCTTGTACAACTTTTAGCAATTACTTTGCTGATGACTTCTGAGCCTAAATTTCAAAATCCCACTTAGTTTTAGACAAACCCATTTCACTTTTGAATGGGCTTTGTAAGGTTCACACAAACCCACAAAAAAACAACATTCAGGGCTGTATTACACACAGGAACTACACATATTTCTCATCTGTTGAGTAAATAGGCCACCGATTTTTTTTTCTTCTGAAACCCCTCCAACTTAAAAACCTGAGCTCTTTTTCAAGCTTTGTTTGTTGTTTAGATTTCAGTGGGATGTATACAAAACCACCCAAGAGCCCTCCCTTGCATGGCTGTCAATGTTTGCAATACAACATATACAAAGGAAAAGAGGTAGACATCTAGTTGAAGGACACCAGCCTCTATCCTCCTCCCAGTCTGCCTCTCAGCCAGGAGGCACTTCATTGGTAGGGACCTACAAAAAGCAAGGCAGAAATCCTTCTCCCTTCTAACTCTCAGCCAATCTGATTATCAGGGTTTTCAAGTACTCTGCCAAGGTACTCAGAAGAGATCACAGGATAAAGTCTAACAGCTACAACGGTGTGATTTAAGAATGAAAGTGACTCTAAGTCATCAGGTTCAGTACTGTTTCCTCTAATTACTGGATCATTTCCTATCTGGACATTTATAGTTTTCGATTATACAGCTGCTAAAATACCTGTGATCACAGATGACTGCTATATTCAACAGCACCCAAAGTTCAAGGTAACAAAGTAAGCTCAAAGTAGCTTTTATCCTCCTTTCCCTTAACCCTTCAAACACCCTGAGATAGCTCTTACATAGTAATATAAGATACTGTTTTTCTGCGAACTGCCAAAAACGGAAAAAAAAAAAGGGGGGGGGGGGGAGGGGGAAGAAGGAAATCCTACAAAAAACCCTCTGGATTTCGAAATTTAAACATTATGTGTAAAAAGGGTGCTTTTTTTTTTTTTTTTTAAACTCTAATCTGCATTCCATTCGAAAGCTTTAGAATCACTTTGGACTAGCTCAGAGCTTTAAACCAGGGATTGATCCTTTCTTCCTACCCAAGAGAAAAAAGAACAGAAAAAAAAAAAAAAGAAAAAGAACAAGAATGTGCATTAATTACAAGGCACTGTCTGACCTGGATTAGCCTTTATTCCATGTCAGCAGAAAAGAATTCCTGTCATCTGCATCAATTACAAGGGCAGAATAGGCTATTCCAAGTGGATTTCTTGTGAGAAATAAAGAAAATCAACTTTTGGCTTATTTAGGTGCCCCAGTGCAACACGGTGTAATCTACTAATAAGATAGTACCCTTCTTACAAAGCCTTTCAAGTTATTTTAGGAACACAGCAATATTTAATCTCATCAAGTTTCTGCCTGTGCTGTTTAATTCTAAGCTGTTGGGAGGCCAGTTTTGCCTTATTTACAAATAATCTTAAGCATTTTAATCAGGTGGAAGTAGGGAAATGATGCCTACTTCTAGACAAATAAGAAGAGGTGCAGGATTCAAATACAGTCAAGTCCTAGCACCTCCATTTCAAAAAGAACACCAAAAAATCGTGAAGACTGCAAAATAAGGCATAAGAATCATTTACTGTCAGAAACCCTACGTTACAGTGACACACAAAACAAGTTTCATTTATTTGGCTTACACAGTCCATAAGTACCTGTCTGAGGGTGACAGCCATTTCTTCAATCTAACAGAAGTTTAATTTTGGAAGCTAAATACACAGACATGTTCAGACTAGAAACAGGACCGAAGTGATGGCATAATTAGGGATAAAATCTCTTTATCATGGTTGATTCTCCAACTTAAGTTCTTGCTTTTAAGACTAAATCTCTTTCTAAAGAGTATATCAGAAATTAAATCTTTGCAAGTCAGGTCTCCAGCTTCCAAAGACCCCATTATGCAGAGGATGGGCTTGTACCCCTATTGCAGTCCTTCCAGGCTCTAGAAACTTCCAGTGACCTCTCCCACAGGCACAGATTTAGTGTTTACTCTTTCCATCAGAAAGTAGACAATATTTTCCCTCAGCTAAACCAAAACTAGTTTAAAACCAAAAATCATGACTTTTCTTCCCATGAACCAAATCCAATTGGTAATACTTAAATTGACAAGCGGAGTTACTGCTTGTGGACACCAAAATCTAGCACTGCATTTGGAAAAAAGACCAATTAATATTTACAATCAAAACCATATAGTTTTGATTGATTTTACTGTTATCATTTTAAATTTTAGCTTTATGCAAGGAACAAAAGCATCAAAAGTATTCAAATAATCCTGTTCAAATACAGAATGCCTCATATGTAGTGATTTTGCAGTTCTTCATAAACTCAAAGTTAAGACAACAAGGATGTCACGGACAGGCTGTGTATGAAAGTCAAATTAAACACTTTGAATCCAAGACTTGGAAGATGTTAATTTGAAAAAAAGGTAGAGAAAAGGTAACAACCTTTTGTTAAGAGACTTACAGACGCTACTGTGTATCACTGAGTAGAAAGAGCACATATTCAGTAAAACTTTACATGTTATGAAGTGTTTCAGATGAAATACATAGCAGCAGAACTTGACATTTAAGTGGAAAATCTACTTCCAGATACATAATGTACTGTAAGAAAAATCATATCCAATGTATAAAGTGAAATATCAATTAGTTGTGCTTCTTGACAGATTGTAAAAACAACTAAAGGCTGAAGTGTTTGAACTGGGATTTTCATATATCTTTACTTCGTAACAAACTAAGTCTGCCAAATACAGTACTTGAATACATCCAGACTTGAGGAAACTTGCCAGAATGTCTCACTTGGCAGGAAAAGATCAAGCAGGATCTAGTTTTGGTCAACAGGCACTAACTTTCAGCTCTGCAAGATTCAGGTGGGTTTGTTGTTTTTTTTGGTTTATGTTATGGGTTTGGGTTGTGGGTTGTTTTTTTTTTTTTTTGGGGGGGGGGGGGGGAGGGACGTCATTTTTTTAAAATTCACATTCAATTCTAGAAGAAATATAAAGGCTCAGACATGGAACCAAGGATTGTCCTTGTATATCAGTGCTTACAAACATGTTTGCTGGCTTATGTCAGGGGCAAGCCGTGTTATATAATTTTTCTTTAAACTCAAAAGAAAAGAAAGACATAAAAGTAAAAGAAGGGTTTTTTTCTCTCTGCACATTACCTTCAGTATGATTTCCCCCACCCCCAAGTTCCTCCCCTCCTTGTTAACTGTATTTTACATTAAAGATTTCCTGGTATGACATTATCAGTGCAACCTTTCTAGTTCTTTTATTCACATGCAGGGAAGGGTGTGGGTCACTTATAAAAGTAGCTGTAAAGTAAATATGCCTATAAACTTTGACAATTTTATAAAAAGGCAGTTATTTGTCTGTATTCAGGACTGACAATACAATGACATTTTCCCACCACAGATAAGTGCAAACCTGGTTTGGGGTATTGTATGTTTCCATTACAGCAGTAATTTCATGGCTTTTAAATTCATGCACTTTAAAAGCTTGTACACTGATTTTTATTCTCAGCAAAACTTTGATTTCCCCACCTCTCAAGAAAGGGACCCACAGAAGCCACCTCACAGCTATCTTCCAAAAACATGAAAATCCAAATCCAGGCTCAGCATCCCCAGAGAGGAAGAAAAGTGAAAAATGCAAAGAAAAAAAAAAAACACCCCCACCCCCATTTTTTCATTAAAAAAAAAAAAAAAGGTACATTCTCAAACACCAAGAGAACATAAAAAGCTCAGTCAGATCCTTCCCAGCAGGGCTCATTAAAAAAAAAAAAAAAAAAAAAATTAAAACCAGTCATGCTGGGGGAGAGAAGAGGCAGGAAAAGTTACCTGCCTTCCACAGTCTCAACCACCGCCTTCAGTCTGTTCACAAAAGGAAGGGCTCAGCACTTAAAAATGCATGGTAATTCTGGTGGTTTTGGCTCACTCTCCTGCGCCCTGGATACACAACCCCAGCTGGGACCAAAGCCTGCTCTGATAGGGTTGTACCATTCCTCTCCCTGGCCAGGAGAGCTCAGCGCAGCACAAGGCATAGGAACACACTGGGACGTTGGATTTAGAGTACAAAGTGGCTCCAAAGGCATGATCTGAATCATATCCATGTTTCTCCATCTGTCTGAAAGATGTGTGGCAAAATGGTCTGGAGCTGCTGTATTAATAATGTGGGTTCCAGCCAGGCCTGAAGCAATGAGCAAGTCGTGCTCTGTGATAAATGCACAACATTCATATATATTATGAAAGTTAAGTCACAGTAAAAGACTGCAAAGGCACAGCTGTATTTAGAAACAATTTTTTGTCAGTGAGAAAGCTAAACTCAACATACAAGCTTCTGGAAGCAGTGTCGAGAGCATTTTCCCCAGAAGCATACAGCACTGAAGGATGCACTCTTGAGTTCCCATTGCTTATCGAAATCAAATGAAGCTTGTCATATCATCATGAGTCCCTGTAGTTTTTTTGGGCATAGGCAAAAAAAAAAAAAAAAAAAAATCAGTACCCTCTGTACATTTCCAAACTGGCAACATTGCATAGTAGCCAAACACTGTTGTTAGAAAACATTAGGCATAAACGTAAGACCTGTTCAAAAGCCATCAGTCCCTGCCTCTCCCAGTTGTAGCCAGGTCTTGCCGTGAGTTGCAAAACTGTAACACAAGAACTCAAGTTCTCAATGGCATTAGGCTTCTTTGCCATATGAATGAAGTGCAGGCATTATTTTCCTTCAGCAGTTCTCTTATGAAACAGTTAAAATATTTCTGAGCACTTCATTAAATGCACAATGTTAACAAAAAAAAATAATTATGTAACAGACCAAATAATTATATTTGTATATCCTAAAATTATATAATCCAGATGCAACCTAAAACTTCAGTCCTGCAACACAAGTCAACCACATAGCTCCTTGCACTCACCCATTACTCCATTAACTGCAAGAACCCACCTCCTTCCATCCAGGCTTTTAGCACAGTGCTCTGTTAACACCAAAGTCTGAAGAAGTGGGTCCATGCACATGAGAAGATATGGGTGTGAGTTTTCTCTTTCAAGGGGTGGAAACAAGAAGGGATAACAATGAGCAGAACTAAATACCTTTAATAATTAATATGGTTTTATAATAAAATTAGGACATTCTTCATAAATATTTCTGAGGAGAGAAATGAGCAACAAGTTCATGGCAGACTTTGCACTCGAGAAAATCTTCTTTCTGTCATGTGAAAGGATTTTCTAGCTAGCAGCTGTCAGTGGAACAAGTCTTTAAATACTTTGCCTGTTTTAGCAGGTCAGGAAATATTTGTGTGGTCAGGTTGAGGAGGTCAACTCTGGGGCACCTTCATTTTCATATTTGAGTGCCAGGTGCTGTAAGAGTAGGCCAGTGCCTTGAGTTAATACTGCCACTTCTTTGAAAGTGGAAAGCCTATGATTTCCAAAAACTTTAGTCAGTCTTTAAATAAAATTAATTTGGTTTACTACTACTCAATTGAGGGGAAAAAAATAAATTGCTAAAGACATGAGACACAAGAGAAAAAAAATCCATTTATACGTATCTATACTTACAGCCCAAAGAAGGCTCTCTTGTGTTTCACTGTGAATGATTACATAGTTCCTAGGGCTGGGATCTGATACCAAGATTGTCTCACTGGGTAGGGATCCTAATTGGGGACAAACCTTGAAATGCAGCCATCTTCCTTCTGGGAGAGTCGTGGCAGTCATATCTTCCTAAAGGATTTCCTGTTGCCTGTGAACTGTATATTAAATTTAAAAAAATATTCAAGACGGGACATCCCATCTTTAGAAATGCTGGCTTGCTTCGGACATGACCAGACAGAACCATCTCCTGGCCAGACATCAGGCAAAACTCCCTAATGATTAGCCTCGTACATAACTTGATTCTTCAAATATTGCTTTCCATTGTGAAAGACATACCCTCTCATGAGATAAGACTTAACCATCAACATGAAATTTTTATACAGTGAAAAGTACAAATATATAAACTGATAACCATCCTTCTTACAAACATAGACATTGAGAGGAAGCACTGTTTGTAACTATCTGGACAGAAACTAGACATAACAGAAGCCAAATAACTTGGATTGCCTGGCTTTCCCGAACAAGGAAAGACCAGACTTGCTAGGAGAGAGGTTATATTTGAACACTTACCATCTTAAAAAATTTCTCAGTCCTTCCTTCATCTGAAGCACAGACTACGTTGTGTGCATATGGGAAGAAAATTGTATATTGCACCTGGATGTTGTGTCCATTTTTAATTATTCTATAAAATATATGCTGTAGAGACCACTGCCAAGATATGTGTAATGCAATTTATATTAATCCCTGTTCCACAAAACCCACAACTAAGAACAGCTACTATTTTCAAAGGATTTGGCAACTTTTAATGTCTTGAACTGCACGATCAGTTTTACAGCATGTTCTGACCAAAGAGGCTACCAGAACATAATGTGGCTTTGATTTAAAGAATAAAAGCCTCCTGAATGCTAAATCCAACCTCTCTAAGGCTCTTTAGCATGCACTACTAATGGACCTGGATACAGTGCAACAGAAGCAGTCTCCCACCTTTCCTCCCACTTCACCTCCTGCTCTCTTCAGCTTGCTGACTTCGATAGTTTGACGTGGTGGACCAAAACACGTAGAAAGTTTCTATTAATATTTTATCACTCATAAAGCATCAAAGCTAGCTCCTCTTCTGGTTTAGCAGAAAACAGCAATTTCCTATTCTTTTAAGCTAAATTAAACTATAGGGAGCCAATTAAAAAAGCAAAACCTAATAACTAAGCTTTCCTCTGTATTAATCTCTCTAAATTTAGGATATATCAAGGCCTTTCAGCCCACTTCTAATGCTAGTGGCATAGTTTGAAATTACTTCTAGACATATAATTAGGTGACTGAAAGACAAAAAAACCCCACTACAACTCTTAAGTGATAATTAATATTAGCAGGCTTGAATTTGCTAACTGTATAGTACTTGCTGAAGTTCTTAAGAGTCAAGTGGTAAATAACTTGCAGGTAACTGTGCTGCTGCATGCCTGGGCAACTCAGAGTAAAAAGTCTTCGTATCTTTATTTTTACCACTTTGGATCTTTTGGTTTTACAGCTGCAGTCAGCCCGAGATGAAATAAATTAGATTGTCAAAGTTACATTATCTTAAGAGTTGTAGCTTACTTTAAACGGCAGTAAGCAATCAATTTTTGCCTCTTATTCTTCGATGTCCTCTAAGTTGCTTTGGAAGAAATATGGCTGGGGAGGAGGGGAAATCAGTGAATCTGAAAACAGATTTCTGGCATGTCACCAGAATAAAGCAGCAAGATAAAATATGGAGGAAATTTCAAAAGGGAGGAAAAAGCACTGATTTACATTTAAGAAACTGTTGACTTTACAGTACTTAAATGTATTTTACACCCTATTAGTGTAAGTAAAATCCAATACTAACAGAAAGATTAACTGTTACTACTGCTCATTTTCTGTACATTAACCCTTTAGTGGTTGGCAGCAGTCTGGAGTTCTTACTGTTGTTTGTGTTTCCACACAACAATATGGGGAGCAGTAAAAACCCTGGAATATATAATAGTAAAAAAAACCAAACCAAACCAAAACAAAAAACCACCTTGAAAAACCATGATGAAACTGGCAAAGGAAACTACTTAAACCGTGTTTTCTAACATGACAGTTTTCATAACTGCATCTTTTTAGGGTGTTCTAAGTACTGCAGAACAGTAATTTAACACATAATAGTTGTTTTAACAAAAATAACTGTTCCGTTTGGTGACAGTCTTCCCATTAAAAAAAAAAAAAAATCATCTCAAGAGAAGCCATGGCTATTATTCCTGACCTAGCAAGAGCAGGTGTTAGCAGTATACTGCTAACATCTGTAATCACACAATAGTGTTCTGTATTTTCACTCCAGGTCACGCACAGCTAAGACTGCAGTATTATAGAGATATCAGAGTGTACTCTCTGTCCAGGGTCTTCTCCAAGAACTATTATAATACTCAAATTATTTTAAACAGGAAAAGAGTATTTAAATCTGCAACAGCTTCTTTAGGACCAGCAGCACATTGCTAGGATGGTGAGCAAGGCAGACGCTAAGCATGATACAAAAATAAAAAATGCTATTTATAAGGAGTATTCAATCATTTTCTTTGAAGTATTTTATATGCCCAGCTAAGCTCAAATTAATAACCTTAATAATTAGACACTGTTTATCATTCCTGATGGACAACCACCATGAAGGGAAACGTTCCCCCCTCTGACCCCACCAGGGAGCATGAAGGGTGAGCCATCGTTAGAAGAGGGTGAGCCATCGTTAGAAGAATGCTGGGGCAGGAGCTGGGAGCACTAGGTGCTCCCTGCCTTGTTTCACCATGCAGGTCACATCGCTTAGGTCCCATTGCAGCTGCCCTCTGCCTCCACTGGCAGTTTCGAGCAGTGCAAACAGACCACTAAAATTTTTGTTCTGATCGGAAAGGCAGATGCTGAGAACTCATTTATGGCATGGCTGTGTTTTACTTTCAGGCTCTGTTTGTGGAGCAATTTGGGGGTGGGGTTGTTTCTTACATGAATGTGATAAAGTTGATAACTCTATCATTAAAAATTCTACTGGCAATATTTTACTCTGGATAAACAAGTTCAGTGTTAAGTCAGGCTGATGGTCAAACTACAGTTTGCAGCTTAAAACGTAAACAATTTTTTTAAAAGTTCACAGTTAGTGGAGGGCCATCCTCAACCAGTTTTAAATATCATCCGACAGAGAGGAATATTTACACTAAAATACACAGAAAACTAGTACACCACTTGTTTCTCTGTTTTAACAAGGAACCTTTGCTTCTCTGGGAATGTTTGAGTTGTTTTAGGTTTCTCTCAACTTGGAACATCAATTTAGAAATAAATTAGACCGTTAGCATTCAGAAGTGCTTTAAAGATACTAGCTGTTTTTTGTCAAGACACATCACATTTGATTACTTCATGCAACCCACATTTAGTCTCCTTACTCTGTACTTCTCAGAATTGGTTATTTAATATGCGCACATTATTTATAAATCATGATACACATAATTTTGCACAATGTACTTTTTATTTATACAAAAGCAAAAAAGTGCAAACACAAGTGCTACACTTCTCAATCGCTTCAGAACTAAGAATTAATTATTACTGAGACAGAAAAGCAAAAGTAATTCTTAAAAAATTGAACTATCAATATGAAAAAACCCAAAAGTTTTCCAAACCTCAAGTTTAAGCAGTTTAGGCCACAGAAGATTTCTGTAACTTGTGGATGACTGGAGCACTGATCTCTGGTGGGATACCAGCCAGACAGGACACCAAGAAAAGTGCCTGGCACTTGAAGAACAAGTTATTCTACCTGTTAACAGCCCAACCTTTGTAATCAGTGACTTAACCACCATTACATTACAGCAGCTGCATCTTTACTTCTGATGAGGAGTGGGCTTTACTGTACTCAAACATGTCACAATGTCCAGAACAGTCTACCTTTTGCCGCTCTTCACCGCACTAGATCAAGGGAGCCACCTCCACTACCTCCTCCTCTTCACTCCACTGAGCTGAGGAAGTTTAAAAGGCCATCCAGTTAACAGCCTGTTGGCAACCGAGAAAAAAAGTGGGACCCAGCAGCATGGCACACTAACTATGGTAGTTCATCAAACTGCTTTCAGGAAAAAAGCAGATTGATTCCATGTTGTGGTTTATTGCATCATAACACCATCTGAGAATGAGACCTGCAGTGCAGAGCACAGGGGCTGCAAACAGTCTGGTTGCCGCAAAGCAAGTGCCATGCAAGTACAGCAGAGCAGCAGTTGCTTAGACTGTTCCTAATACTCAGCTTCAGTGGACTGGAGCTAGCACAGATTTCTCAAGAGAGTTATGACAAGAGTCATTATGCACTATGACAACAGCCTACAACTAATGTTTCAAAGAAAGATGTGCCAACCTCTCACAGCATGTAGAGAGAGGCCAACAAGTTAGCAAGGACTCAGAGACAGAATATCCAATTTCATCACCCTTCCGCCTTGCTTTTCTCCCATTTCCAATCAAATTTCACATTTCAGATCTGCTTTGGCTCCACCATCTCCTTTTATAAGCACTAGGGTTAAGAATTTCAGATACTGTCTTTATGCAGACATCCTCCTTCAAGATATTATTTCGGGGGGGATTAAAAACCACTACAAAAATGAAGCTATGAATAGTAAGGGAAAAAATAACTCAGCACAGGAAGATTGTATTACTGGGGACAGCGAGAACATAGCAAGCATGTAATATATTTTTCGCCAGCATTCTTCTAGCATCCAACCATTTTCAACTGAAGGGATTTCCTTGGTTTGCAGTGGCTCATTTATTTGGAGCTGTCTTCCAGAGACTTCTCTGGTCTCCCCTTCAACTCACGTGATTGTGACTATAAAAAAATTTACAATATCCTTTGTCAGAAAAAGTCCACAGTGTCTACTGCCTTCTGCATGAATCGACAAGACCTTTTATGTTGAATCTCACCCATCTAGTGTTATCTGATAGCCACAAGTTCTTGTCCACAAAATAGCACAGTTGGTATACACTGTTTAGTGCACGCATTTCTTCAGTTAGGCAGCAAGAAGCTGCAGGAAACTCAGAATGAAGCAAGGAATAAAGAAATTAGTTCCAAAGAACAGGAGCAAGTAGACAAAGTATACAATCACCTTCCCTCAGCATGCAGATATTTTTGTGCCCATCGCAGTCCAGTGATATATCATTAAGCCTGCGTGTGCGCTATTACCATAGTTATCTGTGATTTCACGTGCACTTAAGATCTGAAAACATTTAGAAAAGATGCTTCATTTTCCTATCTACTTTTGTATTCCTTTAAAAGGGGTGTAGTAATAAATAAAGTGTAATAACAATGTTCTCCATAAACACGGCACAAGACAGTACACTGCTATGTGCCCAATGAAAGCCCCCACAGTGCTGTGCAGAAGGCAGCATGCAGCATTTACTAATTACTCTGTGACCATACCCTGGCATTCCTGCTATGAAAGAATCAGTCTTAGCAAAATTTGGGGGTAGAAATACTGATGCTATTTTCTTCACTGCATTTGAAGGGTATGACCCATTGAGCAGTCTGCACATTTACATGGCTGCACTTGCGTGTTCTTCCGATGCAGCATTACATATTACGGCAGAAGTAGCATGCAAACATAAGGCAGAGGAATTATAAAACTAAATGAGTCTTATCACAAACAACAGTAACAGCTGGTAGGCTCCCACTAGCGCCATCAGGCACACAATGCAAGGAAAAACACCGCTGTGACCGTAGGGTATTTATAATGACATCAGCTTGTTGTCCGGTGGGATTTGTCAGCGGCTGTTTATAAAGCCCAGGTGTAACATTTGTTTCCTTCAGGATGCAAGTGTGAACCACTAAGTCAGTAAGGGAAGATCCTGCTGGGGGAAGTCATGGCTCTCTCATTAAGCAAGATGATGGAGAGGAAAGGGGGAAAGTAAGAAGAGTCTGGGGGAATTCAACTTCCTCACAACTTTCTCTTCAAAGTTTTCTACTTTTGAGGCACAGAAAAACAACCAGTCAAGCTGACTGGAGAACCCTAATGCAGGTTCCCACATCCATATACCTTTTCTAAGTTTTTTGCATAAAGCTACTTCTAAGGTAGCAATTGACTGAAACACCAAAAACTCTGAGTGTGGAAGCTTTCCAAATGGGTACAAAGGCAGATATCATCTGGTTTCTTTGAAGCAAGCCTAGCTATGTTATGAACAGCGGTTCAAAGGTATCACAACAAAAAAGTTAGTCAACAATACACGTGATGGAGTACTTGTTTTTTTATGAAAACCGTTTGGTATCATCAAAATTTTGTTAAGCTATCAAAAAAACTGTTTTAATCTTGTAAGATAGATAATTCATAATGAAAAAAAAAAAATCTACAATCGTTCCCCTAAATTTTTGCAAATGAGCAATTGCCCAGCTCCAGATATCAACAGGAGCCGTCACTGTGAGCCACAGCAGCAGACCCTCTGCAAATGAGGAAGAATTTGTGCAATGGGTGGGGTACTTCTGTCACAGACTGATTTCCAATGGTTAACTAGAAATTTAAGAGTGACTTTTCAGCAAAAACGAACAGAACAATTGCTAATTCCTTTGCAAGCTAAAACAGAAACACACTCAATCCACTTCCTGGTATTGACATACGACATTGTTCTAAATACATCCATTGTAAATAGAATATAATAGCTTTGCCGTAGGAAAACAGTTAAGAAATAGTTATACATGAATCACGGTAGGGGTTTTTTGTTTTAGTTTGTTTGTATACTGCTCCTTGATAGCTACACAAGCTTCTTGAAAAATATTTGTCACGTGATATACATGCACTTCCATCTTTGCAACAACCAAATCCTCAGGTCCTGGGGTTTTTTGCCCTTATAGCACAAAGCAAGCAGTGACATTTATAAATGTACCTGTTGACTCTAAAGGGTTTGACAGAAGAGGTGGCAGAAAAGCAAATAGTCTGCCTGCTCACTGGAGACTCTCGAGTCAAGGACTAAGTTACAGTAAATTACAGGAAACTCATTTCTCAATTGTCTGCTTCTGTGTGCTTCATGGCTTAACTGGAGTATATGGAGCAGTGGGTCAGTAGGTGAGGGAGGGGCACTGCTAGGTTAAGGCAAGACTGACTTTTTAAAAGTTTCCAGATAATCTGTTACCTTGCCAACACTTTGCTCAACCCAGCTCAACCCTTATAGATGTGAAAGGTTAATTGTTAGAATTTTTTAACAAATACACCTTTCTTAAAAAAAAAAAAAAAAAAAAAAAAAAAAGCACCAACTAAAAAAAAATTACAATGATAGCAAGAATATTTCCTTGGAAAAAAATCCAAGCAGCAATAAGATGTCTGAAAATAATTAAGAAAGTTCATGTAAATGTTTATGCATGTAAAATAGCAGTGATATTTTAAACATGAGAAATTAAACACTCGCTTCTTAATTCTGACTCAGTCATACCAGTGAAACATTTCTACATAATAGTAAACTGTATAAACGCTAAGTAAAGAGAGAGATGCATATGATCAAAGACTACGGAAGTTTATCTTATAAGTCAGTGCTAGAGCAGCTCCTGGCATACGCCTGACAATTCTTTTCAGTAAATGTTATCATAACATTCTTTGAAAGTAAGAGTATTTATGAGACTAAACCAACAAAACCTCTCAAGATTGTAACTTCCAGCACTAATGGGTTAGTATCTTTAGAAAAATCATTAGTATCATGTCTTCTTTAGTAGAAGATTTTCATCAAGATGTAAGAACAGGTCTCTAAGTAAAGATTAATTTTTATTTATTATTTCATCTTTTTTTTTTAACATCTAAAACTTCATTTCAGAGAGCAATTAAAAACAAAGCATCCAGATTAAACTGTTTTGTTCTACTAAACATTGTATCTGTTAAAGCACATTTTTATTCAAACTGCTTGAAGAACTTCATAAACTCTTATTGCAACAGAATACAATAACTGTAGTTTGAAAATTAAGACTCAACATTATCTCATAATTTTAATTAGCTATATTTTATTGTATTAATTTCTTACTACTCTAACATCACTAGTAATCTAAGTATTTGAGGATGTGTTACTACAATCTAGAAAAAAGTGTTTCAAGTCGTTAGTAGTTACTCAGCTTTTGTTCCTCATGCTAGTGGTTTAGGAAACACAGTGTTATGAAAACCACTGCCCCAAGCTTCACTGAAATTACCCATTGCACCTCAAAACCTACAGAGCTCATATCCTGCCACCTCCATGCCCACTAACTACCTTGGGAACTCTGAAACTGCATATCCCAGGAGGCTGGCACTCACCACGCCACCCACAGGAACAGCTCCCTTAGGATCTCATGATTTAAGTACATACACACATTTCTGTATCTGTATATACGTGTGTATATTGTATGTGCGAGAATACATAAACAGTTCCACAACCTTACATGCACAGTTTCTTAATGAGACAGACAATCATTTCTCATGTGTCTTCTGTGTATATGGGAGATTTCAGGTCACAGGAATCTTGTACTAATTCCCTCAAAATGTATAACAAAGCATACACGGAGAAGATTTTTAGTTGTTGTATCCCTAAACTCTCTAGTCAAATTTGGTGTCCTGAAAGCTTTCCAGTTTTAACTTTCCTTGGTAATGTGCAGGACACTGTATTATGTGTCTGCTTGATTAGACAGACTTCAGAAGCTACTAAAAACCACAAAAACCTTGAAAGTACTGAACAAGATCCTCAGGGCACTTTCTAGATCCCTGCTTAAATGCAAAAATGTTGCTGGCATGTTTTTTATGCATTGGCAGTTTTGGTGAAATGAAGCCATGTTTACAGAAACAAAGAGACACTGAAGGCTTCATGAGTCTTGCAAAAATTAAATGAAACAAGGAGCTCCCTGCCTCCTTCTCCTGTACCTAGGCATGAACAATCCTGTGTTCAGTTTCAAACTTCTAATTTGGGGATGGAGCTAGCAGGAAAATGACTGGAAACTAGTACCTGGGATATCCTAACCTCAGAGACTGTTGTCTTTTCAGTGTCTAACAGATGCACATGCTAGCTCTCAGTCCTCGCCCATCCCACTTCACAGGCATCAATCTCTGACTGCCAGCCTAAGGAGGAGAATCAGTCTCTGTTTGACAGCCACATGATGCCATCAGTGACTCCATCATTAATGATGCTCTGCAGGACTCTTTCCATTCCCTCCCCTTTCTTCCCCCAGACCTCTGCCCCCAGCCGATCTACAGCTCTATGCTGTCAAAAGACCTCCCCTCTCTAACTCCTGATGTAAAACAAAACCAAACCTTACAATTTGCTTACTGGAAATTGCTTGTGTGGTAAATTAAAATGCCATAAGAGAAAATAAAGTTACCTGTCACAGACAGAGCAAGTTTTCCCCAGATTTGATGTGAAAGTTTTACATCATCCCTATGTCTTGCTTAATGTATCAGAACTCCTCTCGGAGGCTGAAGAGCTGTAACACAGCAATATCTGCCACCGATCCACAGCCAGAAAAGAAATTCAATACGTATGACATATATCATCAGTGTAATTTTAACGGACTTAGACTTCATTAACACTTAGGAGAGTCACAGATGTGATCACGTAGGCTACTTTTAAGGAAGCAACCAGCAAGACTCATTTGTTCCACATCCTAAATCATGGCACAAATGTAGGCTTTGGTTCTAACTGGACTTCATCACAGTTCCTTTAGCATAAGAATTTATTATAAGGGAGGCATGTGAATCAGAAAGAGATCAGTCTTTGAAAGACTAGCTGTAACTGCTTCTCCCTCATGTGTTCTGTTCTCACAGTAATGTGTGTTAAGCTTTACAGCAAACTTAAAAATAAATAATAGAAAGGCCTTTTGCCATTACGCATAGCTTAATACCCTTTACAAGGAAAAAAATTTGTTTCTCTGCTGTTATTGATGCGCATTTTAAATTACTATTGCAGCATGTTCCTTGATGCCTTCCAAATTCATTGAGGTTCAAATGCAACAAAAATATTTAAAACTAAATTTTGAGATGTATTTCTTCAGGTTTAGAGAGAAAGCAGTATAAACCAGCCTGAGCTGCAAGCTTTATTCAAACTAAAACACACATTTGAATGAATACAGCCCTTGTGTGAGGACAGCAATAAGCCAGAAAGCAAGTATATACAAGAGCTACTACAAGTTTTTTGCCACAAAACTGTCAGAAACACCTCACAAATAGCAAAGTTTTATAAAACATTTTAATGAAACATTCAGCAGTGATTCTGAGGAAGCACTCAAATTAGCAGGATTACAATTGTTTTTAAGGAACAAATATTCCCTGAAACCAAGTACCAAACTTTCAGATGTGGGAATTTAAAGTTAATGGACCTTGAGAAGGAAAAAATGGTCTGATTTTCAGAAAGACTGAGCATTTTAAGATTCCACTTATTTTAGTAGAGATCATGCATAGTGAATTCCTCCTTAGTCACCCCACATCTTAAATGTCAGCTTTGGTTCTATGAGACTTCTGTATCCTATATGAAAAACTGGCCTCAGTCAACAAGACCTCTTTATCACAAGGGGACAAAACATCTCCAAAGCTGAAATACTAGCAGCCCATGGTCCTCCCTCCTCATTATGTATTTTAGTACTGTCATGAATGATGGGCTAGGGAAGGAGGAAAAGGTTACACAAAAGTAAGTGAGAACTTCCTGCTATTTAAATTAACATGCATACATAGAATTATTTCAGCTGTCCCGTAAGCTTAAGGTCAGTAAGGGAAACCCACTTTTTGACTTGAAAAATTTTTCACAAAATCACAATGCTTCTTTTCTTCAATAATTAGTAAAAAAATAAAAATAAAAAAGACAGAAAACTACTAACCTTCACTCCTGGGGACAGGTTCTGTATCACCTGGTGTTTTATCTGGCATCTCTGCAGACACAGGCTTAGTAAAACCTAATGGACACAAAGCAAAGAAAGTTTTGTCCATCAAAAGCAGTATGTTTCTGTAGGACATTCCCCTGCCCCAAGACCCCTGCAAAGGATGGATTTTCAGCTTTCATAATTTCCATATTTGTATGTAAGATATGTAAACCTAGAGATTAACTGCAATACTGTTCACTATACTGTCACCTGGATGTACTGCCAGGTAGGTAAGCACAAAAGGACCCTCTAATAAATTGCAGCGATAGATGAAAGCACTGAGACAGAAGTTCACCAGATGTAATGAGTTTGGATATTTTCTCCCCCTCAGTGAATTTCTAGTGAGAGACCTATGAACTGGGATGGAAGAGCTGCTTACACTCACAGACTGCTGAAGTTAATGAAAGAGTGGCCATGCAGACAGTCACATCAGCCTGCATTAAACATAAAATCCCATTAACTTAAAGCCTTACTACCTTGTAGACCACCAATACTTCTTCCATCCCAGCAGTGGGCAGAGAAGAAAAGGCTTCTCAGGAAGGCAGTGAGCCGGTCTCCTCTTACAGCAGTGTTAGGTACCCTCTGTGGTACTGGCCAATGGTCAACATGTGGTGAACACATACTGACTGGGATTTTGTATCCTCCTTTCTAGCACCTTTGAATAATTTCCCACCACCAGCTGAACTGACATTCCATTTTACATAAGGAAAGCCTCAAGATGAGATAGGATGCATCAAGAAAAGACAACTCAAAAAGAGCAGGATTCTCTGGCTAAAGGAGACTGTGAGCCAAGCAGGGCAGGGACTTCACCTCAGCTGACAATTCACACAGCACACTGCTGTGTACGGTTCTACACAGAGTGCACAGCACTGGAAGTATCATCAGTACTGCCTTAATTCCTAATGAATTCACTGAATCATCTTGTTTCTAATAATGTTGAGGAGACAGAGCTGATTCAGTGTGCAGATTTCAGACGATCATCAGATTCAGAGTTACGGGAGACCTCTGAGGCTCACCCTGCAGCACAGCTGAGACTACAAATAAATGGCTTTTTATTTTTCCCCCAACAACTTTAAAGGCCTATTCCATTGCTCCTAGTCATATCACCAAGTAATCAATAATTCTCTTCATGTAACACTGATAAACTTAATTCTTGTAATATTTATTTCTCTTATCTTCTCTGAGAGGCATAACAAAGCTAGTGGAAGGAGGAAAGATTTAAAGAAATACAGAAGTCTGTTCTTGTTTTCTGTAACATACCAAATTTTTAATTACTCAAAAAACAGAAGTCAAATTTCAGCCTTCTTTTATTTATGTATTTACAATGTTCCTAGTTTTAGTTTAGGAAAGAAATCTCTGACAAATACTATTCCTCGGACTAGGAAAGTAAAACTCTCTTTGCAGCAAGGCCAAGAAAGACTCATGTAAAATCCAGAAGAGAAGCAGTATTTGGAGTATAAGTTTGCTACTAAGATGTAAAAGGAAGTCATTCTTGCTCCCTTTCTATACAAACTATCTTCACTTATCCAACCTACTACTAATTTCAAGATGAATCATATAAAGTACATTATAAAAACAGTCCCATTAGACCCTTCCAATTACTCTTACCATATAATCACTGATGTAGCTTTAATTGTCTCTGCACCTTAGGCTCAGCTATTCTAGCAGTCCATGAGGTGCTTGGTATTTCTGAATTGATCACTCAAACTTGCTACCTACTGCTTTACTCATCCAAGCGCTTTTTCACAGAACATCCCAGTAACGGAACTTGAAATACATATGCATTCATAATTTATTAATAAATACAGTCATACTGCTTACATTTTTTAATTAAGTAAAACTCTTAACAGTAACTAAAAGCATTCAGATGTATGACCGTGCATTTTCACAGGCCATAATCAGCCAGGGCCACCCAAACAGGCATAGTGGGAGGTCCTAACTGAAGAAATTTATTGTTCCTTCTAGTAGATTGGTTTGCCTTTAAAATCCTGAGCTGCTAAAAATTGCAGATCAACTTCAACATTATGAAAAAAAAAATATTTCAGTTCCTTTAAACTCAGGATCTAAATCAATAGCATGCTATAACTGAATTCATGGGAAAACACTGAAACTTATAGCACATCAGGAACTAAAAAATGTTTTTTTAAAAAGCATGTTCAGGAAAAATATGGATTACTTGCATTTCACAGAAAAATATAGTCCTTGTCTCTTAAATTAACTGTACTTTGATAAAAAAGAAATATTAAAGGGTATCCAATTTTATTCAGAATAGCTATTAATTAAAGTATATTTTCAATTTTAAAGTTCCATGGAAAAATTTTTGTTGGAGAGATTTATGTTCTAATTCTGTTCTCTCAGCAATTTATCGCTGTACTCAAAAAAAGTATCAAGAAGCTTGAAAAAAACCCCTATTGTTCATCATAGGACTGTTTGCAGTTGTAACTATGGAGTCCAGCTATGTATTTATGTTGCACAATGATCATCACTAACCAAAACCTAACCTGAACCTCCTTGCATCAAATCCCTGGCCCCTAGTCTACATCTGTTTCAAATAGCTGGAAGTGATCATATTTAATGAAGTTGCTTGGATTTCTTCAAAATCTTTTCAAATACAGTGCCTTAGACAGACACTGCATGTCTTTCCCATCTTCCAGAGGTACAACCAGCATTAATATTAAGGTTCTGTTGTGGCCGCTTTGTTCACAATCAACATACATGTTCATTTAAAATACTGTATTACATTTTTAAATGCAGCCTTTTACAGATTAAATAGTCAGTGCTTTATGAATACAGATCAATACATGTAAAACAATCGAAGCCCTGAAGTTCCACACGACACACTGTGCTGTTAACAGTAAAGCCATCTGCTGGTTTATTTTTAAACAATATTTCCTGCTGTAATTAAAAAAAAATAAAAATAAAGTGTTAGAGTGGGTAGGGAGAAAATGCATATTTGGTAGGTTTTCTGACATGAAATATTTTGTAAACAAACAAGGACACTTAGATGCCTACACACAGCCTGGACAGACTGCCACACTTCTTGGGTGAATGGTATCGGATGTTATGTTTCTGAATGCAGAACCACTCACAGCACCCCAAAAACAGCACTCAAAGCCTCAGGTTACAGGACAAACTCCAGACTTCAAGGAAGGCTACAGCAAAATTCCCACCCACATTAGTGTGACAAGAACTTGACATCTGTCTGTTAAATACTGCAGATATCTTTGTTAGAGAATAAGCACATCCATCCCAGATCTAGTTTTTGCCATTTGTTTGCCTACAAAATCCCTTCTGGATCAGATGCATTGCTGCTCTGAACCCCACGAGAATAGCTTTGATCCCAGGTCACACAAACCATAAAAGCAAGTTTATATGCTAACACTAACACAGTTCTTTCACATGAACCAAGAAATGACACTGAAAGAAACTCTAAATAACATGGACGGAAAGGATAGAAGTTATGAGGACACAAACCACTACATGTCATCAAGCCTCACTGCTGCTCCTATTCACCACTATCCCTCAGCCCTTCTAAGTAACAGCAGTACCTGTTCAAGATTAAAATGGTATTTCATGTTAATATTTATTCCTTCAAAATTGCATAGAATTCTAATGGCTCCTTTCATTCCCTTCCAGCAGAGCTCTGGATGTGGGTGAGAGTTACGGTTTCCTTTCTCTGAGAATTCTCTACTTCTAAGTCCCACAAAAATCGCCCAGCCTTTTATCCCCTGCACATTAATGCATTTAGAAAAGTTCCAGGTTTGGGATTTTTTTGTTGTTGAGTTTTTGGTAGTTTTGGGTGTTTTTTGTTTTTGGTTTTGTTTTGTTTTGTTTTTGTCGGATGCTACACAATTTGCCAATTTTCCCAAACCAGGTCACCCTTACACCTTCTTTTCTGCAGAGAGGTGGCACTTAAGAAAACTGGACCAAGAGGTGAGCTGGTCCAATTGAGACCACCTAATCTATGTTGGCAAGGAGCAAAACCTCCTTTGCATATTTTGCCCCGCTGTTGAAAGGCATAGTAACATCACTCTCCTGTCCCCTTCTTCAAAATAGCATAAATCTACAGCATCCTCTGCCTAGTTTCTGGAGCTAACCATCATATTGCAGCTGCAATCCAAAAAAGCTAACTTTTTCACATCAAGCAAAGATGAATTCACAGAATCCCTTTGTCACTTTCATTCTGGTTTATTGCAATTCATTATGTTTGAATGTGAAAAACAACACAAATGTTCTAGTATAAGGAATGAGCTGTCTGGCTTCTCTGTGGTTTAACTGCTATGCATACATCTCCCTCCTCCAGTCTCTCCAATAGCTCTGCATCCATTCCCAGTGCTATCCCAAGGCTTTGGTCACGATTTTCCAAACCCACTAAAAGACCAAGTTCAGTAGCTAATCACTGTGTTTCAATTTGCAAGCCAAGACAGCATATATTTTACAAAGTAACACAGGATACAAGGTTTAGGAAGGAACGTGACACAGTATCATCGTCCTCAAACTTTGTATGGAATGAACTTGAAAAGATGAGATGTACTCAACATTTGGTCAGCGTCCAACCACGTTGCAAGACTCCTTACTGAACAACATATGCTGCTACTATGCCAAGTGAAACAAAGAGGAAAGCTTCTCCACAGGGTCTCTGTGAAGAGCAAGAAGGATCAAAACCTTGACTGTCGCTCTCCAAATGCCCTTGTGAAGTGTAAGTTTAAAGCCTAAGCAGAAAGATGTCAGTTTTAATAGGTGAAATGCATGTATTTTCTGCTGATGCACTACCTCTGTGTTGATCACAGCAGTTTCTCAGCTCAGCAGAAGCAATAGCTTTGAAACTCAAGTCATTTCAGTGCAGGCTGTATGAAAATAATTAACCACTGTTATTTTTCTTCCTGTAAAAATGAACTGTTAATGACTATTTTTGAAAGTATCTCTTTTACACATGCAACTTTGTTCAAGATCAGCCCTACATTGTATCTATTTCACACCTCTCCTGAGGTGTTAGGAAATCCTGACAGCTCTTTCCCACGGTGACACACCTCTGAACGACAAAGTCACCTGTTCCAGCAAAGCTCCCACAGGTGGCACTGGCTGCTCCTTCCAGTACCACACACTGCTCAACTTGCAGACAAAACCAAATGCTTGCAGCAGAAATTGCCTCTCCCTTCTGGTCAGCACGACAAGCAATTGCTGCAAATCCCTCTAACTTCCAGATACAAACCAAATCGTACTGCTTACCGCCAAGTCTGAACGTGGGTTTGGATAGTCTGACAGCTAAGCCACTATGCCACCCTCAGCTTATTTCAGAACTTCCTAGCATCAGAATAAACCACGGGTTTTTTTTCTCAATCACTGGGCATTTTTCAAATTAGATAAACATATAATTGCTTCTCTCTTGCCTTTGTACAGTGCAGTTAACCTTATCAGCCCTTTCAGGTCTTCACAAAAGTTAAAAAATCCCACACAAACAAATAGAAAAAAAATCCATCAAAAGGTCGTGTTTCACTTACACATAGTATGCCTGTCACTTTGGACACTTTCTTTTGAATCTAAGCTTGAGAAAATAGACAGACTTGGGTAAGGTGGCTCAGCACTCAGCACAGGACATGCCTGACACACTGATGAAAACCAAGGAAGAGTAGGATAAGTAGGTCAGTCCCAAGATATTTAGGGACTCACAGGCAAGTCCTGGCACAGACTGTATGAGTACAGCAGTAGCAAGTCAGAGCCGCCAAGTATAGCTGTTGTATCACAAAATACTGCTGTCATTTACTCAAAGAAATCTGCTACTCAACAAGCAAGCAATGTATTCTACACAAACCATTTTCTGAGCAATTTAAGCAACAGCACCATGTAATGCACTAACGCCTAGTTACTCCACAAAAAACAACTAATGGAATAGTTTTCATTACTGAAATTTACAAAGATGGAGATTAATTATATTAATTGAGCTACCATTACATCGTTTTCTGATTTCATTTTTAGATAATACTAGTTCTACTGTTAAGTGCTAATTGGAGCCATACAATGAAAAAGGAATTTGAAACAAACCCATGTAAAAATAAAACCGAATGCCTCAGCACAGACAAGAGCACACAGTTCAACATTTTCTTTACTAGAAGAGTTTATTTCCAGTACCATTAAACTGTGACTCTTCAGTAATGCACATACCAAGTGCTGAAATAGCACAAAAAGGCATTATTCACATACACCAGCTACAGCGCTAGAGAGACTGAAGGAGTTTAGGGTACAAGCTTTCATATTGCTAGAACAGTCAAAACCATCAACAAAACCATGACAGGTGCCAGAAAAGACTACATGACTTTTTCCTCAACAAATTCTCCAACACTGTAAGAACTTACAAAGTCATTTTATCATGTCACCTGAGGGAGTTACAGCCAAATACAGTCTCTAGCCCTTAGCTCTAGAGCAGCACTTCTGCCTTGACCACAATGCATCCATCCAACATACACACTCCAAGTAGGTGTCTTGACTTGGGTTTTTTTGTTTGTTCTTGTTTGTTTTTTTTTTTTAATCTACATTTAGTATTTTCATTGATCACTAGCATCCCCTCTTCTTACATGATGTTTTTCTTGAAACTTTTCTCATGAGAAAAATACAACTGCAGATGCATTAGGTCTTGGTTTCCAATAGATTTAATTCTAGTGAGGTGCACAGCATAAACCTCACCACTAGGCCAAAAATTCTGGTTAAATAAATTAAAAAAAACCCAGCTGGACATGAATCTGTCAAACTTCAGCAATAACAAAAGTTGATTTGTAATGCACATAGTTAAGGAAAGGAAACTGAAGAGGAAAATTTCAGCAGTGTTGATCTCATAATTAATGAGATTTTTCTCATTCCTTTTCAAAGTTCTGAACTTTGCTACAACTAGGAGACATGCTGATTTGGCTAATAAACAGTCACACAGATGCACACATACAAAGTTTCCCTCTTCAGTCTTTTCCACATTGAAGTCTCTAGAGCTCAGCAGCTGCAGCTTTAGATTCCTGATTAAGGGCAAGGGCTGATGCTGCTCTGTGCCCCTCTCGAACACTTAAAAAAAGCCCTATGGAAACCCAACAACAATTAAAAAACCAACCAACCAAACAAGGGCAATAACCCAGCCAGCATCCTAACAGTCATTTTGTAATCCCATTTCTCTGTTAGATGGGAAAGAACAAACAAAACCAAAAATACTCCAGACTTGTGTCTGGCATACATAAAGAGCCCACCTGATACCTGCTTTCACAAGCTTTAAGTCTCCTCCAAATTGCTTTTCTATTACAGATGTTTTGTGGTAGCACTTAAAGAGATACTTTTCTATTTGCTTGATGCCTGTGCTTAGGACATCACTACACACCATCTTGGAAAAGACCACTGTTGTGCAAATTCATAATTACATCACAGGCTCAAGTAGCAGAGGAAGTAAAATCAGAACAGGCTGCAAAGAAGCAAAGCTGTTGACAGAGCACAAAGAATCCACTGGTACCAAACAAGTCAAATAACAGTGAAAGTAAATTATAATATGCAAAGGCTTAAATTAATATGAATTTAGTCCTATGTGCTGAATAAATACTACGGTGATGGATAACATACTAATGGATTCCTATGTATCTGAAGAATTTTGTTACTCTGGGAGAAACACATTTACCATGTCCGCATGCATTTCACCTTCTGACACTTCCTTTTCATATTTCCATTTCTGTTATGGGAAATTTCTTGACACCAGATAAAGTTCACTAACACCGTCACACTTTATAGAAAAAGGGAAACAACCTTGCCATCCACTTAGTAAGGACATCAGGCTGCGTATATTATGCAGGATAGCCTCTCCTGAAATCACAGGACTATGATAATAGTGAAGGTTTTTCTGGGGTTTGTTTTGTTCTAAATGAAGGCTTTATAGACCTCTTACAAAGAAACTCTTGATTTTTATTTTTTTTTTAAGGTCAGTAGAAAAACTAGTATCTATGGGACAAACAACATTTGTATGTATTTTGTAGAGGGCCAGAGTCAAGGCACCAAGATAGGGAACGACATTTTCCTAAACTCACGTAACCAGTGTCTAATGCAAACCTTGAAAATACATTCACGGACAACTTGACAAAGAGATAAGGTGCATCCAAAGGCAAATACTGAAAGGCTACAGAACAGCCCAATGCTTTTTAAGAGTATAAACACAGACAAGTCCCTTTCAAAGTCAGACGTTTTAGGGGTATTTCTTCTCTACACTTAAAGACATGTTTCTGAAAGCTCCCTAAAAAGAAAATAAGAAAGAAAACACAAAATGCTGCTCTACACCAAATCAAAGTCACAAGTTTATTCTCTCATGACACATGTTTCAAAGCACTGCTACTTTCTTCCAATTTTGCTAACAACAGAGCAGTTAGTATGCATCAACTCCAGTTAGGCTGTTTTACCTCTTCCATAAAATGCTTGTATACATTTTCAAAGAAATAGCTTTAAACCTCATTACAGAAAAAACCCACAGAACTTCCAAAATAAGATTATACTGATGGAAGACAAAAAATGTCAGTGCTGTCCAGAAGGTCCATTTACTTTTCTAAAAATTTTCCTAAACGATATTAATTCCAAGTAAACAAGAGAAAGATATTTTTCCCCTCAACTGTGAACTCTTTGGAGAGCTTTGGGGCGGAGGGGAAGATACAAAGGAATGTTTGGTTTGGCATTGCTGATGCTTGTTCATCAAGGGGAAGTCTACTTAAAACCAGGATAACAGATAATTACCACTTTACAGGTGGATCCTTCACTACTTTTCTCTCTGTAACACATGGCAACTCCGTAACATTTTGCAAGGAAAGGAAGGGGTACAGATTCACTGTCAGGAGAAGGGCTCCTAAGCCGCCCATTTGTGTGTTTCCTTCAACCACAACTGCCCAAGCACAGCATTACTGCCGAAATTAGAGGTTTAGACGTGGAGTTTATAATTATTAGACAAGTAATACTCAGTTGGCTTTTCCAGAAACTGTCATTTGAACAGCTAGCCAAAGTACAGCCATGCATAACAAAGTTACTTACATATATTCTGTGAAACACATTTTTTCCTCACAACCATCAGAAAAAACCCATCTAAGTTCTTGACAACAGTAAAATTATGATTAATGAAAATTTCTGGGGTTTTGTTTTCACCACAGAGTATATAACATTAGGCAGCTAACACAGCAAATAGCATAAAAGAGTCAACGGTTAAAGCCTTCTGAGCCCTGACACATTCCAGTCCCGAACACTGAACCTGGCTGCCCCCCAGGCCTGGCTCAGGCAGCTGACTGCAGGACCACTTCACACTCCTCTGGCTTTGCCTTCTCCCTGCTTTGACGATATGTACATCTGTCTGTAAATATATAAATTTTTATATACACAGTGCACACACATAGAAAAAAAAAAAAAAAAAAAGAGGAAATTAGTAACAGACAAACTAGCAGCGCTGCACACATTCACTTGCAGTTTGTCCAAATGAATGGCCTCATAACTCAGACTGGGACATTTCCCGTAAAAACACTCCGTTATTTATCAAGTCACTCCAGAGTACAACTGTTGAAGCATGGCTTGAAAACAACATATTTTCTAAAGCCAAAGTTTGCAGAACACTACAGAACACTCTGACTAGCTGTGATGGAGAAGCCAAGGCCCCCTCACTGTACATTAGCTTTGAGTAACGTGCCCCCAGACCAGCAGAGTTCTGTAACTGCCGACTGAGTCCTATTCGCTTTTGTGGCTTTGAAATACATGTGCATACTGCAGAGCATAGAGAAACTAGTTTCAAATAGGCTTAATATCTGGCAAACAAGTTTGAGTATATATATATATACATAAATATAAATACATGCCTATATATATTCACTATAAAGAATATGGAATATTAGATTGAATATTACTAGGAAGAAAAAGGAAATTATTTCACCAGCCTATGATCAACATAAGTAGAGAGCCTCAGAGACTAAAACTGGTAAAAGGGAAACCACACAATCTTTAATCTGACACAATTTCCAAAGGAATTAGAATGACCATTTTGACAGAAGCATCTGACAAACTGCTGAACAAACATTTCTTTTGGGTTAAAATGCAGTATTCTCTAGACAGGGAAACTCCCTCTGTAATACCATAAATCTACAATGCTTCTTATCTCCAACACAATTTCTTATAAAAGCTGGATTTATTACTAAACATTGCATTGCCAAATGCAGACCTTCACTGGCCCCAAATGAGAACACAAGTTCCATTCAGAAAAAACACATGGGGAAAAAATAACATCACTTACAAATGTTACAGTTGGAAAGGTGATTTCCTTCAGCTGAATGTTTTTCTCCTTTCTACCTCAAAGAAGCATGGTTTGAACAAATAAGTTGTTCATAAGTAATTCTCAACAACTGCATGGAGTCTGAGCCATTGTGCACTTCGACAGGACTTCATTCACATTCTCAGAAAATAAATAACTTAGACTTAGCTTTCAAACCAGAAACAAAGAAATATCTATTTTTGTACTAAAATAGTCATCTGACATTACCTCATGGACAGCTTATAAAAGAGTATGTAATTGTTGAGAGTCTTTCAGAGATTTGTAAGATTCTTGAAACAATTCTAGTAATACTCCGCTTGAGCTAAGACAGACCTTTTTTTGGTGAACGGCATGCTCTTATGTAGCTTTCAATAAGATAGGAGAAAAATCTTCCCAAATCCTTTAGTGCTTTAGACTGAAAATTATTTCAAGGATAGTGAAACATCATGTTTGAATACAGGTTATTAAAGGGTAGTCAACAAACGGTTTCCATTAACTTTACCTTATAGCTCTACAAGGTGTTAAGATTAGAAAGCTTTTAAAATTTATACACTAACAGACAGCTTTCGCCTAGAAAAGGAGTCCAAATTCTCCTCTTCACCTTCTCCACTTTCTTGGACCAGTGATGTTGGTCACCTTTCTTACCTTTCCATTTTAACCACACTGAACAGTGAAGCTTTTTCTCCTTCTATATAGTTAGTAGAGAATCAGAAACAAATCATGCATTCAGCAGTAAGTTCGCTCTGTTCTAGTTGGGATGTCAAAATTACTGATAAAGGGATGTCTCTCTTCCTGTCGAGTAAAATTTTACTAGAGTGAAAGACAGATCACATGTGTACTTCAGCAACATTTGAAGGTGGCATGAAGGGTAACCAAGTATTTAATTTCTTTCTCACGATAGAGAAGATTATGAAAGAGCACAGATGTATAAAGAAATTCTTTTCTCCTTAATTAAGAAGGTTAAAACCAATGTAATTCACCAAATCATGTCAAGAAGTTTCAAAGGACATGTAAATATTATGCACTGTATTAGAAGCGTGGAGGAATGCAAAAAGGATAGCTTCACAAATCACTGTACATGCAATCTTATAGCAATAAAAACCATCAGACACAGTTCTTTCATTTTTGTAATGTGTTTCAACACCACAGTTCCAAACACAACTAAAATTCATGAGTTAGTATTTTCCCACTGGCAATGCAATACATCTCTGCAGCGCAATAGAGATGGGTATGTCTTTCCAGTTACTTCAATTTATGTAAAAACAACATAAAAACAGAATGCAAGAATATGACTGAAAACTCCTGAAGAATTTATTTTTAAGAGGCAAAGCTTTGTATTTCATTGGTCATTTGATCTAGTACTGGAAATCAATGCAAATAAGAACAGTGTGGGAGGGGCATCCCTGAATACACTTGACTGAAGGAAATATTCAAGGGGATATTACTCTAGTCAGTACCAAGAGCTTCAGCCAGTTTCCAAAGCCTTTTGAATTTTCAGAGCTAAGCACCATGAATTCAGATGAAAGTTCCTTTTCTTCCACTTTTAAGGGAAGAAATAACTTAAGTGAACTTTCTGCAAAACAGCCTCCCAAGTTTCGTAATTGGGGAACAAACCCAAAGCACTGCCAAGACACACAACTAAGCATTTATAAACCTTAATGGTTTATTCAAATATTAAGTACTGATTTACTGAGGGGGGGGGGGGGGGGGGGGGGGAAATCAAACGGGTATTTCAATAATGCTGTTTCAAGTTATGTAATTTCATCCTTGGAACATAAAAATCCCAATTCCTCCATTCTTGCTGCCTAGCCCACATTTTGTACTCCAGGGAACACGGGCACACGGGGTGCATACTAATGATCCCAAGTTTCTGCTGAAACCGGTGAGAGGCATGGCTAGGCAAGGACACCACCTGGCCCTGCCTCAGCTCCGAGGTGATGTCAGCCTATTCAGCAGGGCAACAGGGGAAAAAAAGTCCCTGCTGCCTTTCAAACACACACAAAGGACCATGTATATTACCACAAAAAGCAGGAAACCACTCTATCTCATCAGCAAATGAGATCCTGCAGCCCTCTGAGCCTTAATGCATTTAGGCAAGAGGAGTAGGTGGAGGAAGAAGCATTTGCTCCTTTTAGGTTTTGATGACAGTTGCTCCATCTCTCTCCCACCTGTCACTGTCCCCACAGCCTGTGCAGTATTCCCAGTATCACCAAGTCACCATCACTTTCTGCCCAACAGTTGCCACTGTGTGCTCATCCACCAGGGCATGTCAATTTAGCAAGTATCAAGTCAGTTCCAAACTATTTTCTTCTTCATAAAAAAAAAAAAAGTCCTAGCTCTCCTAGTTTTCCCTACAAAACAAACAATCCAGAAATTCACTTTAAAATAAATAATAGCAACACTGCAGAGCAAGCTTACCCCTAAAAAGTCCACACAGCAAAGAAATGCTGACTGAGATGTGCTCACATCAAATAAAAAATGACCCTTGATTTTCCCCAAAGTGAAGACACTCACAGGATCGCTGGACCAACCTGCAGATTCTCTCATGCTGAATAACGGCTGAGCTCACGTTGCAGAGTTTCATCACTGGAAGCATGAAGTCTGTTCTTAAATTAATGCACTAGATGCACCCAAAAAGCATTCCTGAGCACAAAAGCAAGAAGGGACAGAATATCCCACAACTGTGCTAATGAACCATCTTAAGTCTCCAAACTGGAGATAATGCATAAAAACCACCCCTTGAGAACAATGACTGAACTGGACTAGGGACTGAGACGTACCTGGAAACTGTCTGGGGAGAAGGTTAGCTATAATTCCCCAAAATCATACCAGTGAACATGACCATCACAAACCATCTTCCAGGCCTGGTAACATTTGTAGACCCATCTGAATTTAATACAGATGTAACCTTATAGGACTTCTCTCTCAGGCCTCCTACACTCAAACACTTTGCTGAAATGTAGTTTCAACATTTTTCTCTTAATTGAATTTCATTAAAAACCCCAAAGATTTAAATAACTCTGAATGGAGAGACAGACAGACACACACTGGCATAAAAAGAAGAACAGGGGTGGGGGGGAAGGAGAAAAAAAAAAGACAACCACACTCTCTGGAGAGCAGAAAGTACACATTCAACTGAACTACTCTTCCCTTACACATATGCCACTGGCAGTGGCAGGGTTCTACCTTTCAGCCCTGACCCTTAAAACGGATCAGACACAAACCTTCCAAAAAGAAGCATCATTTTCTGTCTCTGTACCTGTGAACACCTTTCTCTGTAACACATGAGCTCCTGTGCAGCCAACAACTGACAGATGCCTCCTCCAGCTGTGTCAGATCAAGAGGTGTCCTACAAGGAGAGTTCAGGGGTGGCCACCCAGCTCTCCTGCAGTGAGAAAAGTCCTTTTATGGCTGTTCCAAACATAAGACTGAAGTCTGAGCATCCCTGTGACACTGGCAGGCTAATGCCAGCATGAAATGTGAAGCAGATCCTTAATGGAAGGGAGTTTTTGTGGTCTGGGGGCTTTTTGGGTGTTTGAGGCTTTCTTTTTAAGTCCACCTCCAGTATAGTTCAAGCAAAAGCCATTAAAGTTTGGGAAGAAGTTGGAATGAACCATAATTACTATAAAACAAAGGCCATTTTTTTCAAGATTGGTTAGTCATTTTAACATCTACCCTAATTTGTGGAAAATGGAAACCCAGCATACTTAAAAATAACTACAGTTTAAGCTGTATTTAATTATCTGGTATTTTTTGAAAGTTTTGATAGTCTTAAATCTAAATGTAAGAAAAGTTTGATCTCTTTTAAAACACACATCCATGTGGTGCTTTTGTCAATCATTCTTATTATTTGGCTTTATCTACAAAATAGATATGGCATGGGAAGGAGAAGAACCCAAACAAAACCAAGGAACAAGGTCTAGATTACACTAACCCTGGAGGGCTGAATTAAGATAATTTTTATGGTTTGTCTAGAATTATTTTGTCTTTTTTCAAGGTTAGCTGTCAGCAAAATTCATACACAAACTCAACTATTTGATTGATTCATTTGTTATAAAAATTACTATTTCAAATAGATGCCCTGTAACTACCAGCTTCAAACCTCTGAACCTGAAGATTCAGTAAATTTCTCTAAGTAGGTGAACTGCTCCACTTTTCAGAGAAGTAATTACAAAAACATGACTTCCCTTTTCCAATGTAAGCACGTATTAAGACTGAAATAGATAATAAAGTCCATTTCAACCACTTACATGTTTTGTGGGCTTTTATTGCAGTTTTGCTCCTTTTTACCACCCTGCAGGGACTCTATCAAAGATCGACTTTACCGATGCAGCAGAGTGCTTATTTGGCAAGATTATAAGAAGTTATCAAGCGAAGTAAATGTTGTCAACCTGTTAACTGAAATAAATGAAAAGATGCATTATGAATAACACTAAAATGCTCTACTGATTCAGAACTGGAAGGAGATGGCTGGCACGTGGGTTCCCCAGTACCTGATTATCAGGCAGTGTTTTACATCGCACTTTTCCTCTCGGCTGCGCTCTGCTGATTCTTAAGTGTGAGCCGGTTATTGTAGACTGCAGTGAAAACCCTCTATAAAACCAGCATGAATTAAGCACTAGCACTTTATATAGGGTATGAAATACTCTTTAGACATCTTACACCCTTTAATTCATCCTATCATATCAAAACACCATGGACCCCAGCATCTTCAAGACATCCACCATGAACAGTATGTTTCAAAGTACAGGTCTGCAATCCCAGATTGCCATTTAAGAATCATCAAGGCAAAAATTTTTGTTTACATTTAGTGATAAAGATCAACAGCAGGAAGTACAATACTACAGAGATAATATTTGTATTATGCCTATTTATAAATAAATGTATGTTTACATTATGATTTCCACATAGGCAGAATGAAGTATGCATTTTTCTGTCAGTACTGCCAATTCATTTTAAGGAAAAGTCCCAGCCACTAATCGCATTTCCAGCAAGCACGCAACAGGCTTGTGTCGCTCTCCTTGAAGACTAATATCCAAGCAAGCAGAGAAGGAAGTTGCTCATGCATGGGAATTTCATGCCTCCCTCATTTATACAGTTATTTACACTAAAAAATTTACTTAAGTTTCTATATCCTTCTGTCTGATAAGAGTACTGATAAGACAAAATGTGATTTGACAGTATCAAGAAATGTACACTACTCTCAGCACTCAAAGGCTGTAAAATGGCTTTATGAGAATTACTGTTTCAGGCATTTAAACTACATCTTGGGTTAAAATCTAGGTGCATGGAATGAGCAGCAACAGGGACAAAGAGCTGGGGATTCATCTCATTATCACATATGCCTTGTTGCACCACAGCACTTTTTCAGGGCTCCTCCACTCCCCAGAATAAAAAGCATTTGGGTTTTTTGCCTCATCTCTCCTGGGGAGTGGGGAATCAAATCAAGCCATTCTAAAGAATGGAGAATAACTGGAAAACACAAAATAACACAGAATGGTAAATTTGGTTGGTAGGGATTTTTTTTTTTCTGCTGCTGAGCACTCTCACCCCATTGAGAAGCTTCCACCTCTGGAAGACAGTCCTCACACACACACAAAAACCCAAACAAAAATCAACCCTGAATTTTATAGTTTTATCCAGCTTTTATTTCCTTGTTCTATGCATATTAACAATACAGATATTAAGATTAGCACAAGTGTATTACCACAGGCGTCACTGTGTCTCTTGAAGTCTGCTGGACATTAACAACCAAGCAGATGGTCATTACTCCAAATTCCCCACCCATCATCATCATCATTAATTCAGGAGCAAACTCATTTCAATGGGCTAGTCCCAATTCATAAAGAACTCATTGTCCTGGCCAAATTAATAGCTTTAGATCTTACATTACCAGATGTGCTTCAGAGAGACAGTAACATTTTAAATTATAATGTGCTGTTTAAAGTCCACTTCAATGTCATTTCTCATAAATATTGGCATGTGAGGCACACTAAAACTATGGACCTATTCCCAAAATAAACACAGAAAACTCTGTATTTTTAGTTTAGATTCTAGACAGATTTGGCACAAGTGTCCTCAATTATCCTGCAATCCACTTGTTCAAAAGAGACTAAAAGTGGCACATAGTCTTTTGAAAGGCTTCACTTCACCCTGAAGATTAATAAACCCTCAAAACTGGCAAATAAAGAGACAGACAGTTATGGTGTCTATTACATAAGCAACAAAATTTAGACTAATAATAATGTTTGACAAATTAAATCTGTAATAATTTGGAGTAGGTCTTATCAATGAAGTTATCAGTAATTAAGTCTTATATAGTCCTTAAATAAGGAATTAAGTCATCAGTAAGAGTTTTAATACAGGTCAAATGAGGAACAGAAAGGAATAGAAGGAATCATTTGTCATGACTTGAGTCATGTTGTGTCTGACATTTATCAGACTGTGTTAAAACAACAGAATAATCTTTTCCATAGGAAAAATGTGCAAAAGTGAACACCACTATAATAGAAGCAATTAGCAAGCCACCTTTCCAACTTATGGAAAAATAAAAAGTAGAATTTTAAAAATATCCATGTTCTTTGTGAGGAAGAGGTAGAGACCCTTGAAGGACTGTAATCCAAATAAAAATAATCATTTAAAAGAGAGACAAATCTTTTCAGAGATACAGTACTCACTTCAGTTTTAAATTATACTGTTATTTTTTCATGGAACTGAACCACATTTTCTTACAATCCTGTATCTCAAACACTTCTCTTGCTGATAGTTTTCAACGAAACTGTTTGTGTGAAATGTTCTGTTTTCAATAAATTGCTATTTTCCAACAAAATACTTTTGGCTGAGAAATTCCTAAATGGCTTCACTTTTAAAAGAATTTAAGTGCAACATTTCATAAAGTCCAATGCCTTTCCTTACCTGAAAGGCTACATTGTGTATTTTAAAAGATATCCACTCATTCTCACACTGGCACAAAACAAGCAACATTAGTGTTTAAACCTGTATGTATGGAGGGTATTTTTCATAAGTAATCTATTGATTACCTTGAAATAAGATTAGAAGCTACATCTCTAATAATCTTTAACTTCCATTTGATCACAGAAGACTGCAATAACCAAACACAAAATATACAACCATCCTTACTAAGTAACTTCACACATCTAGATCATTTACTGAACAAATATAATCCAGGCTGTATTTACCCTTTAAGTACAGTTTACAGCCATAGCTGAAGGAAAGAAGTTAGGGCTGAAATGTCTGTGGGGGTGACAAACACACTCTTGGGAGGTGACAAGAGAGCAAGGAAAAAAGAGGAATATTTTCTTTTAAAAAGGAAAACAAAGAAAGAAAGGAAAATCAAGTAATATTTATTTCCTATCAAATTCCATCTGGCTATAATTTTTAATTACAAAAGAAACTTGAACTGAGAGCAAAACAGCATTTGATGTACTAATGCAACTGAAGCTAAGTATGCAAAGTGGTTTGGTTTCTTTTCATGTATTAAATATTTTTTTCAAGTTCCTACATAATGTAACTAATAAAAATATTTACTTTTACAAAGGGTCAAGTGGACAAAACATAATTCTCCCAGAAGGAAACCAGATGTTTAGTATCTTCAAAGCGATGTCCATGCTGATAAAAGCAGTAGCTAATCTTTCTTTCAAGGGCTGAAGTTCTTGCTGAAGTTTCTTTTCCTAAACAGCTACGTATCATGCTTTAACAAATATCTGCCTCAACAGACCAAGTATTTTTACATGCTTAATAGGATTTTGGTTTGTATATATGGTCATCAGTGCATCAATACTCAAAACGCTGTCTTTGAAAATTCTGTAAAACAATCTATAGTCATGCTCTAAGTCACACATTGCATCTTTAGCTCAGGATGAAAAAAGTCACAGCTGTTCCCAAAGCCAGGATTCCATAATAAAAACATTTTAGCAAACTTCTATACAGCAATTTGAGTACATTAAGTCACACAAATATTCAAGTGTTTCTCATGAATCATGCAAGAGGTACAGAATAATACATCAATGTATTATTATTAGTGCTTAGAATTGCAAAAATCTCAAATCAACAATTTACTATCTTCCTTAAAACTTACCATAATGTATCAAGAGATCCATAAAATGGAATTTACAAAAACTTGAGCAAATAGATTTCAACTGATTCTGTGGGGTTTTCCTGTATTATTTGGCTGGTGCCATGACTAATATTTAGCTACAACATGATGCTTGCCAACAGATGCAAGATAAGTCTGAAATCCTGTGGGGATTGGCTAAATGTTTAAAAGGCTTCGGAGGGTCTCTGTGTATCACACTCAGAAAGCAAAAGGATTATTTCGTTGCTTAAATTACCCTTAGACAAGCCTACCAAAAAAAGCCCCCAAAACAACCAACGCACAACCAAAAAATGACCAGCTTTACCACTAGGAAGAAGGGAAAACACCCACCCAATTTAAAATTGGTTTTATATGGCACCTGCTTTTTCATTTTTTGAAGTTTGATCTGATCAGGGAAAACAGTAATGACAGAAGTTTAACCTTATCTATGCCAGATAATTATGCAGTTGATTACTTCACATTGTCTGCAAATTTAGAGTGCTAGTGGAAAGCAGATCAAAGGAAGGGTCACAGCTTTGACATCCATTTTGCCAACACCATAAGGGCATATGTACTGGGGCATTAATTGCAGCATGATTCATTTATGATATCTTGAATTTTGTATTCAACTATGCTGATGTTCACCAACAGCACAGTATATTCTTGTCCACTTTCCCCATGTCTAGTGGCCATGTGTATATGTTATTTGAAAAACCTGTTTAGCTTACGGAAGGCTATAAGCTTCCGGCTAAACAGCATCTTATGGATACAACGTTGTACGTTTCAGCACCTCCTTTGTTAAGTGATGGGGATCCTCTCTTAAGAGGGCAGGGACAGAGAAGTTCTTGGAATAGCAAGTGATAAGAAAGGGCTGAAAAAGCATCCCAGTTTTATCCAACACACATCAGAAATCCTCAAGCAAGAAGGCAGCACTACTATGCGCTAACTTTAGTTTATCAGCTTCACCCAGGATCAACATAAGCACTATCAGTTTAAGTACTAAAATACTTAAGTCTTTGTAAAAGCAGAGTACTGCCACCTTGCTTACAAGAGATGCTGCAATTAAACACGATAAAAGCAAAAGGAAGGAACAAAGGACAACAAAGTAAGTGGTAAGAATTCAGATTTACAGAGCTCTTTCAATGAATGGTTTTTCAAGCACGTGGCAAGAGAGAACAAAAAGGTTCCCTGCAGGCACGCTCTGGATTTGCACAGAGCACATCCCACTTTCACTCACTCCTGTATAATAGAGGGGACAGAAACAAAACGATTTGTGAAAAAATTGTGGCTGGCGTGATGCAGAGGGCAAGCTGTGATACACCCCACTACCATCCCGTACCTGCTTCACCCAGCCCAGCTGCTTTACTGGCCTCTCTCAACCATTTCCCTAGACATCTGTCTCCCACACCTTCAAGATGTCTTCTTCTCTCAGACCAGACCCTTTCCTATATTTCATCATTCATCTGTCCTCAAAACTTCCCCTTCTGCAGTCTATAAAGCCAGGTAGGGAGCTTCTGACTCTGTCCGCCGTTCCTGTCCAGGAGGGCAGGAGGCAGCCACAGAGCTCCCCAGCGAGTTTCTCAGCACTCCCAAGTGTTACGCTGCAACACATCAAGCAAAAGACTCAACTTCAAGCAGGAGATGAATATCATTATCACAGACTTCGAAACTGCATCCTAGAAACTGTAGTGAAAGCTGCATGAATGTTTCATTCAGCTTTTGGGTCCTTGGTACGAGTGCTGTTTCCTCCCTTCTCCAGACGAAGCCATTTTCAGTGTGATTTTGGAGCATTACACCTACAATGAAGACACTATACTATGAAGACGGGACTCATTACCTACTTACTGTGCAATCAAAACGTAGTATATCCCTGAAGCCTTTGCAAGATTTTTTTTTTATTATTATTATTTTAAATATAAAAAAGTCATTCTGTTGCAGCATGAAATTTGTTTTTCTGCTCTGGCTACACCTGTGACAGAGGAACAATACTGTCACATGTCACCCCATATCCCCTCTATTAACTAGTTCTGAACAGGGAAAAAAAAAAAAAAGTAGTCTTCAAGACAGTTTCACTGCTGTACAGGATGCTCAACAGAAAACAACAGATGTGCTATAATCACTACTGCCCATTCATTTCCTTTCTGTCAGAAAGCAAGCAGCAGTCATCAATTAAGAACCCCTATCTACTGGACACAAAAGGAAGTATACACTTTTCCTTGGTCATTTGACCGTAACAATAGGAGATGGCAGCGGGAAAGGTCTGACCACTCTGAGCAAGCATGGGGGGAAAGACAGGGGTGAGTAAGCCTGTCTTTTTGGACTTATTTTAAAAATAAAGATAAGAAATGTTATTCAACACCTTAATATACAAATGTTTAAAAATTGCATCACTTCGTCTATTGATTATACAAAATTCTAATTATATTATTCATTTAATTCAAATCTCATTAATTCAATTAATTTAATTTCTTCACAGTAGAAAATCCCAAACACGTGAACTGACAAGAGAATTAAGCCGCATCTGGAAAAGCTGGTTTATCAATTAACAAAGCCTTTTTTAAAATAGTTATCACAATTTTTATAAAACTGTTAGTCTAAAGGTACTAAGTGTTAAAGACTTTCAACATGTCACCAGCATAAACTAGTTGGATTGATATTTTTAAGAAGTCTAGTCAGATCTGTGGATCCTTCTGTTAAAGATTACTTTCACTGGTCAGTTTCATCACTCTAAAGTAGAATGACAGCTTTCATAAAATTGCCAACAACAGAAAACCCTAGGGATGCACTTTACATTATGTCTGTTTCAGTCTGACTACAATCAGCCACAGAGGATTTAGGGGAAACTTATTAAAAATTGCTAGCCTTAATTAAGGTATTAGGACCTAATCTAGCATGCTAAAGTAAACACCAAATATTGCCATGGATACTAATGCAACTGCTCCAAGAACCTGGTAGACGCTTCCCGCAACAGGAAAGCTTTTACAGGCCTTCACATTGCAACTGAACCCCTATTTTTGCCCTGTACCTCTGCTCCATTGCATACCAAAAATAGAACCGACTTACAGAAAAGCTCACACGTGGGTATACATCATTCCTCTCCACCCCCACACAGATTTGCAAGCCCTCATACCACTAAAGACATGGCCTAAACAAAGCATTCAGTGATGCACAGATGCTCGAGGGATTTTTGTGTAGTGACTTCCAGCATAAACATATTGCACATTAAAACTCATCCTGAATTGTTAGAAAAAAGTATATTAATAGGACATTTCCTTCTCTGCTACAACAGATGTCATGATTTTAAGAGCTGCTGAAGCTCATTTTCAGTCTTTCCAAAGATAAGTGTATTCTAAACATCAACTAATTTAAACAATTAAAACCAGACAATATCATTATAGAAATCAAATGCATCATAGCAAAATACAAATAAATTTAATAAAATGTCTCCCCCACCACCCCCAAAGTTTTTCAAGATTATATTCAGATATTTAAGGAAATATGCTTAAAATCTCCAAATTTAAGTCTGGCACGTGAAGTAAACTTGGCAAAATTACTGCTCATTATTTGGTACAGATTTAACATCCATCCCTCAAAACTGTACCTGCCCAAACCATTAAGCTATTCTTTTTACAGAACATCACTCCTCAAATTTTAGGTTTCTTCCTTATTTGCATAAAATTAATTCCTTAGTAAACACACTGCATCTAGTCCTCATCACCTTAGTTGATATATTCCCACACACTCCAGTTTTGTTGATAAAACAATTTTCTGAAGCACTTCACAGTGAACGCTTGTCTGCCATGGATCCCAGAGAATCTTAGGAAATCCTCTGCCTCTTGGACACATGTACAAGCCATGTTATCTCAGCTTTCAGAAGAGATGTTATCCAAGTCTGAAGGCCTGGTTTAGCTTTTCTGTTCATCATGAAAACACATTAAAAAAAAAAAAAAAAAAAAAAATCACTGAAACTCAAAACCAAGGTCAAGCAGCACATTTGAAATGAAATGCAAATCAGGGGGAGTCAGGGGGAATTTGTGCAAGTAATTCACTTTCTAAGGTCACTAGGCAAACACTTCACATGCATTTGGATACGCACAAATTTCAAGCTAAATAAATAAAACTATTTGCTTTGCGGAACATGGGAACGTACAGTCTCTCCACATTTGTGGATGAAAAAATATGCTAGTAATTAACTACTAGCAAATAACACAGACAACTAGTGTATTGAATTTAGGTCATGCCAATTATTTTTCTCTAATGTATGTTAAAACATGCAAACTTATTCAAATCTTGCTATTTTTAGAAAATATTGAAGAGGAATTTCTGGTCTTTCCTCTCCGACTGCAAAATGTTTTCCTGCTTACAGAGACTGCTCTCCCTTGGATCCAAAGGAAAGTAAAATCTTGCTAATATAAACTTCAACTGAATGCTTTGCAATCCTGCTAACCTCTATCTGTTAAAGCTATGTGATCTCAAAGCATTGGATTCAACACAAAGCTGCCATTCTCCTAAGATTTTATAAACATTTGAACACAATTGGATCATCGATGTATACTACAAAATTATATTAAAAGCCCCACTATCAGCAGGGTAAGATAATAAATAAATACAAATAATAAACTATTAATTAGTGGTCTAATCTAGCATATTAGTATTCCCTTTGCAGGTCACAGAAACCAGAGTGGTAATTAACATAATGTCCTTTTTTTGGCGGGGGGATGGAGAGGGTGTTTGGTGCGAGTTTGTTGGGTTTTTTTAACTTTTACACTAATCCATGCTACACTGGTTTCAGCATTAGCACTGGAAGGATTGAAGTAGGTTATTTATAAGTAACCAGGTTTTTCCAAAGAGTGGTGTCCATGCTGCTTCCCACAAAGCCCATCACTGAATGCCTGCTTTCTTCAGAGAAGGAAAAAAAAAAAAAAAAAAAAAAGACTCCTTTGGGTTGGCACCAGGACTGAGGAAGAAAGGGACCTTGCCTAAAGCCCTCTTCCTAATATTTTCTGTGGAGTCTCCTGCCAGCCCTATTGTGAAGATTTCTAGCATGTCAATTTGTTTCAGATAATCCAATGAGTGAAATCAGTTATTACAATCAAGTTACATTTCCACGGCATCTAAATCTGCTTCTCCTGTGCTCTCAAGTTCCCCAGGTCCCCCAAGACTTTCAGGTAGTGAGAGTACATAAACAAAATTAAACCCCTAAAATAATGAACTATGAAAGAACAACTTCCTCTCAAAATGACATATTAATACAGGAAATCTCAGGAGAACACAGAAGTCCCAGATCTCCCCAGCCCCATGGAGAGACCATTGTTTCTCCACGAAACTGGCACTTCTACCTCCAAAAGGATGGAAGCAAGCAACCAAACAAAACTTCTGCTACTGGTCTTTAGCAAAACTTCGGTTACAGAAACAGGTGTTAAAATTGAAGACTTAACCTCTCCTAACTGCTTAGGTATCCCAAAATTTTTATTTAATTAGCATAAAACCCCACTAGTGTACACATCAAGAAAACCCACCATCTTGGCTAACCAACATTTCAGGCCTATATAGTACAGCAACCTATGGTGGATTCAATGGTAATCACCTCAGCCAGAAGCACAACAAACACCATCTCATTTTTTTTAAAAAACCCAAAAGTTAAAATAATAATTAAAAAAATTTACCTGATAGAGCACTCGCCAAATAAATCACTGTTAGATTAGGCAAAGTGGAGTCACTTTTCCTCTCCTCTGTTGAATCTCTGGCATTCTGCAGAAAGGAGGGTAGAAATTATGGGATTAGAGGAAAAGGGGCACAACTCCACAGTTCAGCAGAGGGCCATGCTCACCTTGGTTTATGCCCTCTAAGACACACTCACTGTACTGCCTGCCCATTCTGCTGTAAAGAGTAGCTGAATAAAACATATAATGGGCTGAATCCGGTTCAGACAGGCTAAAGGGTCAGATTTTAAATACGAATTAGATACTAATGTGATTCCAAAAATCCCATTAAGACTCTTACCACCTCTGCAAGTGACTACCTACATATCTTTTTAAAATCTAGATCAGACAGTTCATTGTTGGAAGTCTGTGGTAGAGCAGGAAAGTGCTGCTGAGTTCCCAAGCTCTAAGCCCCAAAAGCTTCAGGCCATGCTCCTGGAAATTGTTGGGGCTGATTTTAAATTTAACTATCTTTAACGCCTGGAAACCTCTATCCAAATGAACCTTCAGTCTCCTGGTGAGCAACAGAAGGACACACCTCTAGCTGTTAAAGCAAATCAGGGCCATGGGTCACTTTCAGAGATCTCTGGTACCTGCATCTGATCTAGATATTTTCACAAGGTCAACAAAGAACGATAAATATCCAAGTGAAAAAGGTGCTTCTTCTTCCACTTTACAAAAAACAGCTATTTAGATACCACTGTGCTGCAGCTTTTTCTAGCAAAATTTATTAACCTACCTTGAAGCCTAAAAAATGCAAGATTCTTGATCTAATGAAGGAAAGCACTCCTCTACTTTGCTGAATATGTAACCCTTCCCAGCTTCACAACATTGACTGGAACATCAACCAGGAACTGAACAAGGATACCTTTTTTATAATCTCTAAGCCTTTGCTTTACATTTTTCTGTTCTAGAGGACCCCAAGATTAATATACCTCTCCTTCTCAGCTATTTCTGTGCTATGGACTCAGCCAAAGGTGACAGTGAAGAATCCACAGAAACCGAACATCAAATGTTCTTGCTCCGAACTTTCCAGAAGCTATTGAATGTAAGACTAGATTTTTTTTTTTTTTTTCGTTTTTTGTATCACCATAAGGCCTGTTTATATACTTGGAGTGGAAACAGTCCACATTCAGCTGCAATTGATTTCCTGTATGGCAAAATACCTCAGGCATTCAGCTGGCTGGGGAGACTGCAGAGGCCTCTTACCATCACCAGTTTTTTTGAGACCAGGATGCTCTGCTCCATGCTTGTTCTTGTGCCAGAATAAATAGAGTCCCTGCTGAGCGTCCAAGTTAATTTGGTCTAGGGGAACCAAATCATAAACAGGCAAGATTTTATATTTCAAAAATCTGTTTTAAAAATAGTGGTCTACTTTCAACTTCCACAGTAATACAATCAATTCAATCTTGCTAATGTGGCATAATGCTCATCTACAGATGTTTTTTTAATACAAAAACTATTCCATCTGAGATGTTTTGGGTTTGTTTTCTTTTTTTAAATGAAATATCGATACATTTTCCATCACCCACTTGTCGTATTTACAGCACTAAATCAACACTACAAGGCAATTTTACAGTAAAACAGCATATTTCTCCACTTTCGGTATCACTGAGTGACAATTGTAATAACAATTTTATTTACTGCATTCAGGGCTTTTTGTTCACAACTGAATACATAGAATAGTATGTCCGCTAACATTTCTATGAACCTGAAGAAGGAAATACATGAGTAGTCTTACCAGATTCCTGTGAGTAGACTGTAACAGCTGTAACATTCAAATGCCCAGCCACCTGACCCTACCTCAGATTGTAAATTAAGCAAAATGAAAATACAAAGCAAGCTGTAATTATCATTCTACTTTTCATTTAGTACATGCAAGTTTCCTTAGTCTCAAATCCTCCAGAGGCAAAGGACTCCATTTCAACTGCTAGAGAAAGTCATTTCTTTAAGGACCCTAGAAAGACACAGACTAGTAACACAACCACAACCATTTAAATACACACACATACATGTATATGTGTGTGAATGGAAGTTTATATATAAAATCATGTGTGTGCATACATATCAATATGTGTGTATATATAGAAAGAAATGAAAAACAGGAAACCAGACAATTCTGAAGAGTTCTAAACTTTTTATAGGGGCACTCTTGTTTGATAGGAGTTTCACCAATAAGACCCTCTTAGTTCCAGGGTAGAATAATTGGCCTAAAGCCAAGAGATACTCTCTAACTCCCAGAGCACCCAATAACCTTTCAAAGCCTTTGAACTGATCTCTTCAGACAGGGTCCTACAGTCACATCCAATCAACCACAGCAAAAGGTATTGGATGCTACAGAGTGTTCTTCTATTAACGTTCTTTAACTTTTTCAAAAGAGTTTTCTTGGTATTATCATACTACATAACAGTACAATCCATAAGGAAAATTGTTCATCCTGTGAAAGTTTTGACCAATTCAGCTGAATAGACTTTTTTTCCTCAAACATCAGTGTAAGAATATTGCATACTTTTGCACTAGAAACACCATCACAAAGAGAACATGTGCATGACCATTTAAAGAAATTAACCAATATACTGTCATTTGTCCTACAATTTCTATTTCAGCTTTTAAAATTTGCATGTTTCAAAATAGCCTTAGTTATTCTAGAAATATATCACAACTACTAATAAAAAAGTTTTGCATTCTTTATCACTTTTAGAAAATATATAGGACTAAAGCATCAACCAAATAGCACTTTAAGCAGAAAAAAAACCCAAAGAAACCTACATTCAGATATTTAAGTTGATATTGAACCGTATGACTAGCTGTCCTGTGAAAAACGTTCTGGCACCTGGAGATTTCACTGAAAAGTACAGAAACTTGAAAACTGTCTTTCAAAACTCAGTAAAAATCAGGGTTCTCTTTCTGGGCATAGTCTGCATGAGAGGCAACCAAAATCATTTTCAGTAAGAGGATGGGTGCTTTATGTTATTCTCTTCAGAATCTTTGAGATCATCTTCACCTCAGTTTTCCTAAAAAGCATGACACATAACCCTTCCATGCTACACACTAACGGTCTTGGACTGAGATGCTCAGTGAAAGGCTAACACTATCACTTTGCTCCAATAAACTGGTTCCCTCAAACCATGGGTTTGAGTTGTGAAATCTCTGCTTTTTAAGAACTTCCCTACCCTATTTCTGCTAGGGTAAAAGACCAGAATAAGCCAAAGTCACCCAACTATGTATAATTTTGTTACACAAACTTACAAGTGGGAATCTGCTTAAATTACAAGTAAGGTGTCAAGACAATTGTTCCATTCATTGTCATCCCTGCTCTTCTCTGGTCCCCAACCATACTAAATCACACCTCACATCCAGACAACTACATCCTTACAACTGAGATCATATTGTGTATTCTACATAATAAAATGGTGGTTTAAATAGTATTTTAAAACACATACTCTTGCCAAACAGTTTCACTACTAGTCCTCTAAGAAAAGCTGAGCATAAGATTTTTAGAAGTTCACATGTGTTAGACAGCAAACCACTGTGCAAGTTTAATCACCAGTGACGAGGACCAAAGTAAGGATTTATTTGAAATGATTTTTACTGAGTTATGTGCCAATACTTAAAGCCCAACTTTTCTGGCCAAGGAAAGCAGCTTGCCTATTGCATCAAGGGAAGGCCACATACTGTAGCACCTTCTCATTGCATGACTTAACTGTGATGAACAGACAGAAGATGTGCCGCGTCCCAAGGAAACGGATTTATTCCACATGCAACATGCAGAGTGCTTTCCCAGACATATTAAAGTAATTTCATGGGCTAAGTACAGGGAGCGCTTCTAGAGTTTCCTTTGCTCTACCCAATCACAACAGTGAACAACACAATGGCCAGATTTCACAAGGTCAGCGACTAAGAGTGAATCGTTACCAGAACTTCTCCAAGACCACCTCTGTTACAATCTCAAACTGTCCCCAGGAAAGAAGTCAATGTTGGGCAAGTATGGGCATAGGCAAGTAACTCTAACCCAGGTACCAGAACTAATCACCTCCTGATATGACTCAATGTTTATAACTAACAAATAAGAAAAAACAACCCAGTACATTTTTCTGAAATTGCCAGAGGGGCGTCACCAATCCTCTATTAAAAACAAAGGGACTCTTCATGCAGCACAGGCATTGATTTAAAGGAGAGCAAAAGGAAAGAGAGAACGATATAGCAGGCCAACTTCATCACTACAAGACAGCGGCAAAGAAGAGGCATTCAGATGGCCCTGGCACCCATAGCCCTCTGGAAGCTTGAATAGCTGCTTGATGCACACAGCCAGAGTAGGCAGATGAATCTGTCAGGTATGCATGGAAGCACTGTGCCCTAGAGATTAAAGAGACTTGAAAGCAACAGGTTTTCAGTGAGAAAGGCTGATGACCAGCCTTTCTCCTGAAGACAGCAAACCAGATAGTTGTGTTTTTTTCCAGAATTCTTCCTTGAAAAGCAGACACATCTCCTATCCAAACAGTGTGCAGTGGCATGCAAAAGAGATCTCTTCTCCTCCATACACCACCTGTGCACATCATAGGTCCATCACATCAAGGCTTCACCAACAAAGGGCAGAAAAAAAAATATCTATTCTGCTCTGCTTTAACCTTGTGGGAATCTGAGTCAGTGCTTATGCGGCACTTCGGATGAAAAAACTGCTTTGGAGGGACCTGGAAGGTGCAAGACCCAAATTCGTTGTCTGCATTTCACAACAGAGCTGATTCTTTGGCAGGACCCCCTGCTGCAGAGTTGCAGAAAGAATCTCTTCAGTGTCATTTCTTCTGGATCTGTACTGTGCATGGGAGCAGCAGGATGGCTTAGCTGTGAGATTGAAGAACTTGAGTGATGTTACTGGCGTGTACAGCTATGACCGAGGACGCACACCTGTTGGTAACAGGCCATGCTACCAAAGAGAGTGACGTTGCAGATAAAGTGGCAAAGTGCAAGCTGCAGTAATGGAGATCACAGGCTGAGTCACTACGCAGGAGATCAGGTCTAAACTCTGGTCAGCATGGCACATGCCTTGGCAAACCACTCTGTCCTTCACACAAAAAGAAAGACGGGGTTTTCCTGATGCTCTATTCTGCATATCTCTGCTGGCAGACATTAGGAAAGAGGAAAGTGATTCCTGAAGGGAAGGTCTGCAGAAAGCCTGGTCCTTTTCAGCTGAAAAAATTGCCTAGCACTGACTCTCCTAGCATATAGAGATCTCTGATACCAGTTTAGGAACAATGTCATCTAAAGCAGTGGAGGAGCAGAAGCATGCCAAGATACTTCCCTATAAATCATAAAGAAACCTTGGAGATGACATGGTTGTTGATGCCCTCAGGAATTACTATCTTTCCTTTAATAACAGATCATAAAAATTCCACAGTAGATTATCAAAAAGCCTACACTGTGCCTGATACTAGGTGCTGCAGGTAGATGTTTGGAAGTTAATGGCTTTCCTGGAAATCTGGGAAAAACTCAAAAGGTTAAACGAGTTCAAGCTCAGGAGAAGATATTAGAGATGATACCATCCTACCACAAGACAGAAGAGACTTCACGGCATAACTAGCCTGATAAGGCAAGGATTGTAAAAGGCTACATCCAGTGAGGAGAGTGACAAGTGGGCCTGTCTGCCTGCAGGACAGAGACAGCAACCTCCTCAAGGCAGCAGGAGCAGAAAATGGCCAAGACAGATCAAATCAGACATTTATGACTTCAGAGTCATCTAACACGAGAGAGACTGATAATTATCAGAGAAGACTGATGGAAAGGAGAAATTAAAAACTTCGTATGCTGGTACTATACGAGGGAAGGCAAGCTGTCTCTCCAAATTCAATAATGATTCATTGTTAAATACAGCTTTGTCTACCATTCAAATAGGCTAAGACTGCTGATCCTTCAGAGGAATTAGTGTTTCTGCAATGGGCTGAAGTCTATGATGACATCACTCAGACACTAAGGTATGACAGCTCTCTGAGCAACCACACAAGGTATGTTATCAGAATAATGACAAGGAATTGGAAAGTAAACAGTGACAAAGCTTCACAACCCTTTGAGTGTGAAGCATGCTAATCTCAGCAGCACCAAACCTGCTTGCAAGTTAAAACGATGTTTCGGCTAATATTAACTTGGTTGCAGTTTAAACAGCAAGTGGAAAGCTTTGCGCATACTGAAATGATAAGATTACAGACTTGCATAGTAAGTACTTCTTCATTTCACCCATCTATTCTCAAAATTATTTACAAAGAAGGAGTTATAATTTTTCCTTCATACCAAGTATCAAGGACACAAAACATGATGTTACTTTTAGACTGAAGTACCACAGATCAGTGACAGCAGCAGAAAGCAAGTCGTTCTGCCACTGTGTTTCTGAAATGCACCGAGACCTCAGCTGTGAACCTGGACTCACTAGGATAGGCAAGAGAAATAAAATTTAAAAAAAAAAAAAAAACAAAGAAAAACAGCAAGTTGATACTGGTACATAGAAATCACAACAAAGCTGCAGCAGACGCTGTACCTAATCTTAGGGGACATGCAGGGGGGTAAACATTGGTAAATACTTGGTAAACAAAGGAGAGTTTATAGGAGGTTAGGGAGGAAAACTTGCCTCTGTTTACAGATAACTCCACCTAACACAAGCGGAGGCATGGGAGAAAGTACAATCGCTAGAGCCTATGCACTAAATCTAGGAGATAGAGACGACTCATGTGGGCTGACTAAAGGCAGAATCTGACCTTGAAGCCCACACCCAGGTGACCGTTAAAGGAAGCTGGCTGTTAAGCCATCCCTGACAGTGCTTCTTAGGGCAATCCAAACAGCCTGCTCTTTCCTGAGCTAGGTATCAAGGTTTTATCTACAATGACTCTGAGTAAGCAACTGAGCAGGTTGTCACTGTTCCCGTGACACCCTTTTCACCTCTGCTCAGTGCTTCCAGCAAGAGGACGCATGCATCCTATCAGCAGGAAACATTAGCTGCACGATACTGATGCCTGGGGCATAATCCTGAAATGTCTGAATGGATATGAACGTTCAAATATTTCAATATTAACATTCATTAAGTTAGGTTTTAAAACATCTGGGCAGGGCTCATATGCAAGTTTCTACAGAATGCATGCTTACAGGAATAGACTTGGCACCACTTGCAGTCTGAAACTCAATGACAGAGCAGGCAAGCAAGACTTAGAGGATTCAAGGTTAATTAGCACTGCTTCAGTCACAAGTTTGCATGGGAAACAGCTGCTAGCCCAAGCCATACCTGTTCACTACACTTACAAGACACACATGCAGCTTCCACTAGCATAACTACCCATGGTCCCGTAGAGGACTAGGAAGCAGGACAAGTGGAGTTTATGCCAAGGAAGGATGGAAGGAAGAGAGAGAACAAGTCAAATGCATCAAGTCTCTCCTAGGTAAGTTTTTAAACCAACACCTTCCTTTCTATTTTCACAGCAATGCTCTGCATCATGATTAGCAAGAACACAGGCAGTGACCACCTTCATATTCAGGTCCCTCAGAAGGCACCTCAGTCAGCAGCTGACACTGGTTTTAAGCAGCTTGTAACTTTGCTTGAGCAGCTGCTTCTTTCAGGCCTCCTTGATAAGTATCAGTAGCTTTTCCCTCCATTTCCTTCCCCAGTCCACCCTGACTAGGCCCCTTTCTTTTCCTGCAGTTGTAATCAAATTTGCAGTTAAACCTATTTTAGGCCAAGTTCATATAAACTCGACTTTTGGTGAATCTGACTAGACAGACTTAGTTGATACAACCACCACAACTTAAAAAAAAAAAAAAAAACCAACAAAAAACAACCACTTTATCCTTGGAGTGACTTGAGAAACTTCTAAACTATGAGATACTTTGTCACACACACACACCCCCCTTTAGAAACCGAATTAACAAAACAGGTTTGCTGATACTTTTAAGTTATTATTTAATCAGTTCACATTCCTCTCTTATATTCTCAACCACATATATAAAAGGCTCCCATACTTCCAATCATAACTGTTGCCACTGCACTGGTGGTGTGCCTAAGACTGACTTTACCTCTTCACTCACTCTGCCCGTTCCCCCCTAGGTTTTGTGATTCCACCCGCTCACTCTGACGTGTGATGTTTTTGTAAAGCCCCAAGTCTTGGAGCTATGACATCTCATGGTAATCTCATCTTTTCTTTCAGAAAAGAAGCTTCTGTGCATTACAGTTACAACAAAAGAACTGGAAAAATATTACTTTAATAGGCTTAAAATCCAAAAGGAACTGAAAAATATCACAAGATTAATGGTTAATAAACCAAACTCACAAGTTCGGGAAGTCTGAGCTATGACTGGGATGGGGAGGACACTGTTTGGGATTGGTGATGCAGCACAACTCTTCAGGTGGTTTTGGTTAGTCTCCCAGAATGAGAGGCTTAATCAACTATTAAATGAGCAGCTACTGGAAATGCTTTGAAAAGCATCTTTAAAAAAGGGGGGGAGGGGGGAACTAGAGGGTCCATGTCCTCTGCATTCTCAGTTTACAAGCTTTCTTCCACTTTTTTCCTTATTGCCAGTCCTACAAACAAAAACTGTGTAACCACAGTAATGCAAGTTCTCAAAAATAACCATTCAGCAATACCTCTGCAAATCTTTCCACCACTCTAGACTTTGCTGAGGGGATGCAATAATTCTTTTCTCCCCCCCCCCTTTAACACTACAAAAGCAAAATGTTTACAGTAAGCGGTAAGACATTTCGTTGCCTCCACAAGCAAAAATTCCAGCTTGTTGTAAGAGGACCGCCATATACAATCACTACTACTACAAATTACTTCAGTAGACATTACATTACTAGTAACTTATAATTCCCACAGCTTCATAGATGTCTAATCTGAGAAACACTTCTCAGTCCTGCAAACAGCTCCCTTTATCTTCAGACTGGATGTTTCAGTTATTTCCTGACTCAGTCATCTGACCCTATGACTTGGAGTACATCAGGAGGCCATGCTGAACATCATCTCCAACTGCCACCCAGCCACGTGGCGCCTTACTCTTCAGCATCCCATGCTCCAAAGGCCATGAGCTGCAGCTCTGGCTTGGCTGGGGAGAGACTTAGCGGTACCCAGCAACTGCTGGAGTGGCAATCAAACATGAGGGAAACAAACAAATAAATAAAAAACAACAGTTGAATGAGTCTTTGGCATACTTTAATAAGCGTGCTAAACATCTGTTAAAAGATTGTTATTTGGGACTTCTTTAAAAAAAAATAATTACGAGATAAAACCAAATAAACTGTCCATTCTGAGTTCACATTTTCTAGTATTCTTCCCAGGTAACTGTTTTGGTTTGGGTCGGTCTTTTTTAAATGCAAAGGGCACACACATATTTTAGAGACGATACCTCTGTACAAAACTTTTTTTTCAATAGCAGTATCTCAGACTAATCTGTGGAAATCTTCAAAATTACTAAGAGCAGATTTTGTAACTGTTGTTCTTGTTAGCCCTGTCTTTGGGCTGATCTAAAAAGTACTCACCAGACCCTACAAGTTGCATGGGTAATGCTACCACAGAGCTTCAGCTAGTCCTGTTCCCAATCTTTTCAGTAAGGTAAAATGACAGAAGTCACAATCACAATTACAGTTCTGTTGGTGTTACATGGTTAAGAAAACAGATCAGCTTTGCACTGCAGAGTTTGCATTGAAAGATAATAAAGCTTCAAGTATGTGCCTTCATCAGTTACTATAACCCTATCTAGTTTGCAGGGCCTGAATTGGAGCCTTTCCTGAGTTAAAGCCAAGAAATCACAAGCATAGGACAGGCAGAGGATGACAGGTATATGGCTATCCAAACAAACACACACGAGGAAGCTTTCAAACATGCACACTGCTCCAAATGACTTAGCAAAAATACTAACACCAGTGCCACATGAAAAACTTCATCAGTGAAAGGTTCAACCATACCAACATATACAGGTATCAGTAGCAAAAAGTACCATGCGCTCATTGCATACCTACAGTACTTGTTTAATAAGTAAACAGATATTCCCACTTCCCTTCTAGCTTTAGCCTTTTAGGTCATAACAAAATAAAATAAAACCCACACAACCCCATAAAAACACACCCACAAAAAACCCCAACAAAATTAAACAAAACAAAAACACCCCTCAAAAAAACCACACCACAAAGGAAGGTACTAAGAGCTCAGTTGATTAGCTCCAAACTTTTTCTACTGGGCACAGTTTATACCAAGGCCTCATAGTCAGCCACTTTAGGCCCCAAGTATGCCTTTGGACAGCTAACTTGTGTTCTCACATCCTGCCCAGGGAAAAAGGAGAACACATTAGCAGATGTCCTGAAATCACAAGAGCTGCCAACAAACTAAGTTCACTGCTTTAAGATTTCAAAAGCTGCACATTCTTAACACCTACCCTGACTTAAAAATCAAGTCAGTACTGTCTTTGCAAGATGTTATTAAGACTATAAATTACAAGCCAATTTGACTACACACCTATTTTTTCTTCTTTTTCTTTTTTTGAAAATCATAAGTAAAACAAAAAAAATGACACATTAACACCTAGTGTTGGAACCATGACACGCCTTTGCAGGGATGCACTCAGTCATACGGCCACAGGTCGACACTGTTTGCCTAGAACTTCTAGGTCTGTGAGAAAAAGCCAGAATTCCTGTAAATGAACACATTTAAGACTGAACCTTTTATTGGAGTGCTTTGTATCATTTCTAGTTTGCCAACTGAGACCACAGAGGAGAAGTTGAGAGTCAAAGTTTAATAGCTAAGCATCTGGACGGACCAGAGAACAATACCAATATTCATTAAGAGGCCAGTTTCAAACTGCCATCTCATATTTTCAAGACAAGCGTCCTATTAATACATTTTCTAACCTTAGCATAACTCTTATGTTTTCATCTCAAAGCACCCACACACGTTGGTAAAGAGTTCCCAAAATTATGACAACTACGTGCCATACACACACACACAAAAAAAAAAATTAAAAATAAATCGCAAGGAACCTATATATTGTGCCTTGCCAACCACAGTGAATTACACAGCCAGGAGTTGCTACAGCCAGATTTAGCTTTGTAGAGGCTAACAGGATTCCTTTATAAATTTAGCTAGAGGCACGGGCAACAAACGCTTGTGGAAATTTGAACCGCAACTCTCCAGCAGCGGAGACTGTTCCCTCCAAGAATGAAACAGTAGCAAAAGACGACTATTAGTAGGCTCTTATTACACAGCTTTCAAAACACCTATAAGTCATCAGGTTCTCTAGGCAGCATTATTAAATCGCTGAAGTACCAGCAAACATTAAAGGAAAAAAGCAAGGCCACAGCTGTTTCCAAGCCTGCCAATTAATAATTAAAAGGAGAAAAAAAGCCAACTGAAGAGAGACGGTATTGGAAGCCAGCTGAATGTACAGCTAAGTTTGTTTCAGGTCCTTTTTCTTCATATTTTGAGCACTGCGGCTTGTGAAGAAAGAAGGAAACGAGTGCCTCGGGTCTGTCAACGCTAACCGAAGGATGAGCTCTGAAGGGCTCCTCGTTCAATAAGAGGGACAAGGACTGGGACACGCAACCCACAAAGCGGGGAAAAGGCAAAGGCAGGAGATGGGGAAACGCACCCGGGGTCCCACAGCGCGGCAGGACACTGCTCTGCCCCCTCTGCCCCTTCCTCTTCTTCCCTCCCCAGAATAAAACGTTCCTGCCGCTTAACTATAAGCTCAATCATATTTTTAACCCTTTAGGCCACGCTCACCACAATCCCATTGATGTTACGTTAAACCACCAAAATTAAGGGTTTTTTTTGGAACAGAGTTTTCCAGAATATACAGGTTTGCTACAGCCAAAACCTATAACGCCGTGCGCTTTTATCCTATGTCAAAATAAACACCTCCTCCCTCCCCAAAAAGCCTTCAGCCCCCGGCCCAGCCCGGCGAGTCGCCGGCCCGCCGCGGCCCCGGGGGCGCGGCTGCCCCCTCCGCTCCGGCGAGCGCCGGGACGCGCAGCGCAGCGGCGGGCAAAGCCAGCAGCCACCGGGGGGCAAAGCCAGCAGCCCAGCCGGGGGGCAAAGCCAGCAGCCCAGCCGGGGGGCAAAGCCAGCAGCCCAGCCGGGGGGCAAAGCCAGCAGCCCAGCCGGGAGCCCGGCGCACGGTGCCCGCTGCCAGCGGCGGGGCGGGGGGCGGCGGTGCTCGCACAAAGCCTGCGGACACGAAACGCAGACCCCAGGGGCCGGGAGCTGGGGCCGCCGCCCCCCCTCGGGGGGTTGCAGGGCACCGGGTGCCTCTCCCCGGCCGCTGCCGCCCCCCCCCCCCCGGGCCCCGCCGCCCCCTCCCCCGCGCGAACAAAGCCCCCGCGCGAACAAAGCCCCCGCGCGAACAAAGCCCCCGCGCTCACCGGCCGCCGTCCTCTGCCCTCGCACGCCGCCCCTCCTCCCGTTTAAAATCCAGGGGCGGGGGTGCGGGCCGGGGGGTGCGGGCGGCTATCGCCCCCGCCGGTAACTCGTTCAGCGGCAGCGCCGGGTATCCCCCTCGCAGCGCCCGTGGCCGCGCCCCGGCTCCCTCCGTGCGCTCGGGCTCCGGGCAGCGGCTTAATCTCCAAACTTCCTCCTCCTCCCGTCCGGGCAGGGGAGTCTGCGAAACTCCCCTCCTCCATGCAGCTCCCGCAGCCCAGCCGCTGCCTCAGCCCCTCCCCAGGGAGGCCCGGCCCGGAGCCGGGCTGCAACTGACTCCGCTCCCCTTCTTCTTCTTCTCCTCCTCCTCCCCGCGCGGAGGCTGGGAAAGGGGAGGGAAGAGAGATTAACCACTCGGACTTGTCTCTGGAGCCGAGCCAAAGACAGCAGTCGGATTACAGCCCCGGGAAGAAGAAGGGAGGAAAAAGGGGGGAGAGAAAAAAATAATTTAGAAAAAAAATCAGCTACTGTTTTCATGCAGAGAGCCAGCACTCGGCTTTCCCTCCCTCCCTCAGCTGTCAGGGCACCGCACTCCCGGGCGCCCCATTCCCGCCTCGCCGAGCGCTCCCCCGGCTCCTCGTAGCGGGTTTTAAATTCAGTGACCTAACGCACAACACTGGTACTAAACGGTGAGAGCTTCGGTAAGTGGGTCCGAATTGCCAAAATGCGAAGAGGGCAAGTCCACCCTGAAATATAGCCCGTAAAAAGAAAATTCAAAGACGTTGTAGAGACTACACCTGCCTCCTGGCAGTCCGCCTGGCCATCTTCTTTGAAAGGGTGAGTTTAAAGTTACTTTTTCATTTATTTATTTTAATGTTGTGTAAAACGCACAAAGAGAGAACGCGCTTAAATAAAGCCTGAATTTTTCATACGTGTTCAGTGGTCCTTATTCTTCTGAGCCCTAACAAAATCCTTGGTTTCCTGTAAAACCTTTCTCCATACTTCACATTCAGTAAAGCTCTATTGCTTTGTTCTGTGTAACGTAGTTTCTCCTGCTACTCATACTAATATAGAGTACGTAGAATATGAGGAAATTAAGGAGGTCATCATTTTAAGATGTCAAAACAAGTAATTACAGCAGTAATTCAGAAAAGCAGGAAGTTTCAGTGTTTACCCTCATCTTACCTGTTCTCACTGGAATCCTTAAAAAAAAAAAAAAAATCAATAAAAAAAAGCTCTGACAAAGTCTGTTTCTGTACCATTAATTCAAAAACCCAGAGCTCTTTCCCAACATGTACATTGAATATGCTTCAGACCAGTCCTGAATTTTAAGATGAACACATTTATGAATTATTTTGGCCATATTTCAAACTGAAGGTTTGCATTTAATAAGTGAGACTATATTAGCTTCTCAACTAAAGGAAAAAAAAAAAACATCTCAAGTGTTTTAATGACAGCCATTCTTATGCATAACATTTATTCACATTGCAGAATCAGAGCACAGTTATCACCAAGGAGTAAGTCCTGCTGCACCCCTCCTTCCTTGCGAACCGTCACTGTCCTGTCAGGCAGGAAAGGCAGACCACAGAAGGCTGGAGTCCATAGTTAGTATTCTGGAATGGTGCTCTACAAAGTCATTCAACAGGGCAAACTGGGAAAGGGCAAGTAATTTCAAATGTGACCAGTAGCTCCACTAAACCCAGCCCACTGGTCATGACCTCCCACACTGCATGGCTACTCCATGTCTGAATTCAACATCTGACCGAGCATGTATCCTTGCCTCAGCACGCTACTCTCTGACCTTCTGCTAGGGACAAAAATTTGGCCTGTGTTTGTATGCCAATTAATAAAAGAAAAAAGAGGCAGCAAAAACCTCTCTCATGGAACTACTGGGAGTAAAGAATTCATAACTTTCCCACTGGGGGAATCAGGGACTGTTTTTTCTTCATGAGTAGATCTTTCAAATATGATAATAAAACAAACTACTGGTTGATGCATTTAACTTGGGCCAAATTAAAACAAATGAAAATGCACGCACATCCCCAAATGGGAAATATAAGAACAAACCCCCCTAAACCACAGAGTATTCCAAGTTCCTTTAAGAAACTGTACAGTCTCTGCAAATATGTTTTAAAGGCCTTACATGATCTGTTCCATATGGAGCGTGTTTTTCTCAGTGCTGTGACTAACAGGAAAAATCTTCAAGAGGAGAAGTCTCTTCCTCTCTCTTCATCCTTCTACCTCCCTTTCCCCCAAAGGACTGATCATGAGCCAGTCTGGTTTCTGTTTTCTTGTGCTAAAAATAGTGTTCCAGTGGACTGACCAAATACCTCCAGTTTTATGTCCACTGACTGATAGAGTCCAATCGTTGTTGCAGAAAGGATGATAGAGGTTTAAACCTACAGCTTTACAACACCGTGATACAGCACAGTGTGCCTGAAGAACCACCCCTTTTTGGAGGAATTAGATACATGGACAAAGTGTGGAAACTCTTATCTCTGAAGGCAATCCAGGTGACTACTGGGAAAAGGGCATAAGCAACAAGGAGGCTGCAGGCAGGCAAAACTTCTACCTGGGTATTGCCTGTGGAACAGGTGGCCTGTGGCAGAGGAGAGAGCACCATGCATTGGGGGGTTCCCAAACAGCTTCCTCAGTCACCCTCAGCAGCGCTTCTGGGCACAAGCGAGAGACAAGCCTCCGCTCCCCCCACCTCCATCTTTTTCAGGACATAGATTTTTCTACTCACTCTCACACCATCTCTCATAGCCTCACACAATAGGGTCTCCACCTGCCACTCACACAGAAGGTGGAATCCTGCTCCATCCATCAGATATTCACCTCTGTCCCTCCTGCTGCCCCTGCAGTCAGGAACATGCACCGCTGATGAGTGACTTGCCTTCATGTACCACTTGAAAGTGGTTTGCTTACTACAGTTGGGGACCTGTAACCTAACATTATCTTCCCCTTTGGGATTTTCCTTTTTTTCTAAGAAGTCTGCTTATATCAACCAGTCTATCAATAGGTTTGCACATGTAACGCACAATCTCAAACATCATAGCATTTCTTTACATCACCAGGACTGAATTGCACCAGTCATCATGTTAACATTTTTCTCATTTTGGCTGTGACTCAGCAAAACAACTGTAAGCAATGCTTTTAAATGTACAGAAATCTGTGTCACTGCAGTTTTGCTGACTGATGATGAATTTCAGCATTCGCTTGTAGAGAAGCACAAGTTTATCTGTTCCAAGTTAGAATTTGGCCAAAAAAAAAATAATCTGTCCCTACAGTAGCAGAAAACTGCTTGTAAAGACATCCCCCATACACACTTAAAATACAAAAAGACACATCCCAGATTTGATTGTTTGGTGAGGGGAGGGGATCTGTAGAAGCAAGAAGCTGCATTCATGCCATGTAATCTTAACCTGGGCACTCCCCAGTCTGCCTACAATAAAAAAAAATAAAAAAAAATCTGCAATGCGCTCCTTGCCTAGTGTCCAAATTAATTATTCCACCTACGATACAATTTAATTGGCAGGCACAGGTACACTCATTTGCTTTGCAAAGCAATATTGTTAAGTGTGGGGTTTTTTAGAGCTATACTGTTTAATAGAACATAGTCTTTCATGTATACTAATGCCAAGGAGTACAGCCATTCCAGTAATTATATGTTCCAGTAAAATAATTAATATCAAATAAAATGCTATCATACCTACTTTATGCCTGGGTCCTGTAGGTATTCAGTTAACTCCAAGTTGATGAGATACCCCTGTGAAAAAAAAAAATGGAAGCATATTTAAGTCTTTACAGCAACAGCTGCTAAAACTTTTAATCACAGACTACAAAGTTCAAAGTGTCTCTTACTCCCAATCTTACTACAAAGTTTAAGTGGAAGTACTTTAAATACAAGATGACTTTGCATGTCACTTGCCTTGGGAAACAAATAGTGTACATAAAGAATAGGAGTAAGATGAAGAAGTTTAGTGGTTACAAGTATGAAGAGACTGTCAACATAAGAAAAGAACAAGATACTGTACAGAAGGAACTGACTGAAAATCTTTGTAGGGAGAGGGTTTGATTCCTTCTTTGTCTGGGAATGCTTCTATGCAGAAGTAAACATCTTTGAGATCACTTGCTTTTCCACATAGAAACACTGCTTGGATCCTCCACAAAAGCAACTGTATTTCATACAAAAAGCATGCAGACCAGCTGCAGTTTTCACAAAATAGACTCTGGTAAATTCAAAAGCTAGCACAATTATGTTGGCAGCTCAGGTCTCAAATTCCTTACAAGTCTTGGTCCTTAAGCACAACCTCCACTTCATATGCTTTCTTAAGTATTGTGATAAATAACAGCCTTCTACATTTCCCATCCATACTCCTCCAGAAAGTTTTTCTACTGGCTTATTCCTGAAAATATTTGCATATACATCCTTGCAAACAAAAAACATGTTTCCATCTTACAAGGGCTTATCTTCTTCCCAGTGAAATTTTCTTTGGAGTATTTTAGATTATATGGTTAGAACTGAGCAGTTAATTTCAGCCTTGTGGACAAGGATGGGCTTCAGTCACCCTACTCTGGAATAAAGTCACCACTAGTTCTGTATTCCTCATATCAAAGCCACCGGGTAAGGATGACCACTGCAACCCCTCCAGGATGCAGGATGCTTACCTCTTTTTCTTTTGACAGGACATTCAAAAGCACTCAAAATAAAGCAGAAGCAGGATCCCAACTGTTCCCTCTTCAGTTACTCACATAGCAGACATGCTTACTGGACACACAGGAGGTGCTTGCTTCTCAAAATGCAAGCATCCCTTTTTAGCTTAAATTGATTAGTCAGAGTAAGAGTGTTAAGACATGTCACGAGGAGGCCTTTGGTTTGTGTGTCTGATTTAGGGGCTGCAAGATCGTGCCCTTTAAAAGGATTTTTCCTTGCTGCATGCTTTGTGGTGAGTCCACATACACAAAAAAGAAGGCTCAAATCTGAGGTCTTAAGAGCACAACAAGAATACATTAGAGTCCTTTAGGCAGCAACCAAGTTACTTTTCAACACTGCTAATGCAGGTTGCTCAGATGGCAGATGAGCTCACCCAATTAGAGTAATCCACTCCAATTTAAAAGAAACTCCTTCAAACATGTAACCGCTGGTTTCTTCTGGCTCATCTAGGTTATTAAAAGAACTTTTACTACTTACCTGAAAATCCTGTGGTTCTCTACTTTCAGTGGTACCTTTTAAAGCACAATGCTCCACGATAATTAGACTAATTGTTTTAAACTACCATCTGAGTAATGAGTAATAACCATGCTTTTTTTTAGGCAATAAACTAAATTCAGCCCCTGGCTAACTGCTCCGAGATCACCAACCAGTCCCTGGACTACTTCTCTCAAGCATAACTGGACCAAGATTCTCCCTTGTCTGGTTTGCTGCCATCAAAGAGCAACAACTCCAGAGCAGGCAGGTAGTAAGGGCAGTTCCCTGGGCATAGATCGGAGAGGATCCCGAGGGGCAGATTTGCAATAGGGAGCTAGCTAAGAGGACTGTAATCTCCTTTACTGTATCGCTGTCTAATGCAGCACGCATTCCCAATCACCTATCAGATAACTGCTGTGCCACTGTCCAGCTGTCCCAATCCTCATCAAAGCTGCATCCTGTGCCCTCCTAAGCTACTAGCACAGCAAAAAGCTGTCGGAGGAAAGACTTGCCTATGTTTTAGTAAATTCTGGGAGTGGCAGAAGCCAATCAGGTCATGGGCAGCAGGCATAATTCATCAGAGCCCTCAGGCAAGTTTAAATTACACTGAACAACTCATGCTCAGCCGCTGCAGACTGGTCAGGGGAAGGTGGCATATCACATGCTACCAAGACAGAACAAAGATTTAACAAAGCCACTCTGGTTTCATTCTGCACATATCTACACTAGTGCAGACAAGGCAATGGAAAAGGAAGTCCCAAAGCTTTATCAGGAGTTGTAACAATCAGGGCTGTTAACCCCCAACTGGGAACGTGTGTTGATCTCGGTCAGTACTTATCCAGGAGGAGGATGTAATCCCTAAAATGACTGATGAAAAGACAGAAAATCTCTTACAGTTTTTGCAGATCTTACTACCTGCAGTATGGATAGATGCTTTTGATAGTTCTTTAATAGTTGCACATAGCATACTAAAATTGCAAAGTACTTTAAACAGAGGGGAAAAAAATGTCAATACCTCAACCTCAGATAAGGGCAGTTGGGTGCAAAAGAGAGACCTCAGTGAAATAATGAAATAAAGAAGAAAAAAGTGGAAAAAAAGCAAAACAACAATAAAAGAGCCCTGAAGTGCTATGGTCAGTCATTTGTTATGATATGTGACGTTAATTCCTTTTGTTTAAAGTAGAAGGTTAGCATAAAAGGCTGGTACAGGAGTAAAATCCAAAATTAAAACTAGAAACAACATCATTTAGGAAAGCAAGTTATTGCAGCATCTTATAAATACGTGTTTATGTGACATGGCCTATATTGATTATTCTATCTCTGGTCACAAAACAATTATCTATATAAAAATATGAAATTTGTATGTTAATGTAACAGAAAAAGTTCCCGATAATTCTGAGGCATAACTGAGTATCAGTTTTCAATGTTTTGAAAGAAGAATTTCACCAGTCAAGCAGCCAGAACGCTGTATTATTATTGCAGATGCAAGAGTGACCAAATAAAGTCACATCAAAAATTGGAGTCTTTGGAAATAGCAGATCAAAGACTCCCAGAGTTTTCAGAGTGTCCCAGAGACAACAATATGCAGCTTTCACTGAATACTGTTACTAGATTACTGTGCTATCTAGAGATACGTCAGATGAAATCACCTTCAGAATATCTTTTTCCTAGTCACACACAAAGCAACTGATGCAAGAAAGAAACAAAAGACTGTTCCATTTCCTCAAGCCTTCAACTTTGTGATACATCTGGCCCAGAACAGTGTCCCACTACATCACTTTGACTGAAAAAAAAGCCAACAAACACTTACATCTGTTAACTGCCTGTAAATCTAAGCAGCTGTGTTGTGAGTCATTTCAGGACTGGCTAATAATTGAATAAACAATTGTAATTGTGCTCCATGAAACTCTCATGTTTTCTTTCAGTCTTGGCATCTCCTTTCATGAAAGCTGTACAAGTTAGGGTGCAACCACCGAAATTCAGTCAGCTATGACAATGTTTACCTAATATCTCTACTCTACCAACCATCGTGAAGCACATCCTGGTTCGGGGCAATTAATAGTAATAATTTCCAAATATTCCAAATCCAGCGATCGGAAACTTACGTACAGAGTGATATTTTTGAAGGCTGTCAGATAACAGTGCCATTTATTATTTATACTGCAATAATTATTATTTATGCTGCAATAATGCTTACACAGTGACAAAGGCACTGAATGCAGCACTTTTGGAAAATTAAAAGGTGGTCCCTACACCAGAGAATTTACAATCTAAGGGGTGTTAAGCATGTCCTGAACTTTTGAGTAAATAGCTTAAATTTCAACTGGAAATGAGGTCTTTTTTTTTTTTCTAGATGAGTGGTCTTCAACCTATGGTCTACTTTTAGGAGACCTTGAAAGCTAACTGATAAAAGGAGGTTTACTTTGGAAGACTTAGATTCACTTTACAGGGGTCCACAAATTTGGAACAGATTGAAAATACTAATCCAGATGGATTTGTAAACTATGCCATGGAATTGCCTTCTTGTTCAATTTTTTGATGGGATTATAACTACATGACTGTCTAAACAAGAGAAGGCAGTCACCCTGGCAAGTGTACTGAGAGAGATGCTGAAAGGAGGCAATATCCCCAAGCTCCCCTGACTTCTGCTGCCTTCCAGCAAAAGACTCATCTGTGCAGACTGAACAGTTAGCAGCAGCAACTGGAAATAAACTAAGAGAGATGGGCCTAGGAGCCAAAAGATCTCACCTTGGTTCTGCAAAGTGTTAGAATAAAACCAAGCTCTAGGGTCTGTAAAATTCCACAGATTTTACTAGTAGATAAGGTAATTCCTGTTAAACCTCATGAGGTTTATAGGAAAAGTCTGTAATATCAAGATTCTCTCCTGTTGAGCAGATAGCTTTGTTGCTATGGCTAATTCAGCCTATGGTATCTTTGCCAAGGCTATAAACAAAGTCTCAGGCTGTTTTATTGACACAAATACTGCTGGAAAAAGCTCTGACGCCGCTCCAGCTGCACATTTCTTTTCACCTACAAGACACTGCTATAGGTTGCACAAGACTTCTTAGTTTATCTAGTCAAAAAAACCAGGAGTTCTTCTGCCCGGAGGCTAAATTTGCTTTGATACTTAACAACTATCTGGTTTGCTATTCCTGGAGGAAGGTCCTCGCAGCTGTGCTTCCCAAAAGACAACCACATCAGTGTTGCATACTGCTGCACAGAGCTCCCCTTAAAAAGAGTGTATGCTAATAAGGTTAGGAGATATCCTGGTAGAGGAACAAGTCCAAAAGCGCAGAGACAGCCAGGGGCGAAACAGAGCGTCCCAGAGCTGACAGAATAAAGAAAAAAAGCTAAACAAGGCTGGCAAGTCTGTAAATTTGTTTTCTACCTGTAAAGTGAAGGTCTGTTTTAACTACAACGTGTTGTTATGGCCAACAGATATTACAATTATTTTTCTGACTCTTGTGGACTGGTATGACATAAAACTGATTCACTGGAAAGCAATACCTATAGATGCGGCCACTATTGTTTGCTTCTTTGTATAAAAACAAGCGAGTCACAGAGATCGTTCTTTGTCTACCACACAGCTGATGTGCATGGTAGACAAAAAACCACTTTTTCAGCATGTTTCTCAGAATGAGGTCCCTTTTGACAGTAGTAAACAAGCAAAGGAAGATCTTTATTTAAATCCACATTAGAAGCGGAACATTTGTTTTTTCTACCTTAATCTCTTGAACCATGTAAAGTAGTCCTTTTTTCTACTTCTTTAATTTTCATTTTAAAAAACCACACTTTTATGCTGCCTTTCTTTAAGCCCAGGACCATGTATTTTGACAGACTGAATCTATGGGTCTATTATATGTTTCCACAAAACAAATTAAGCCACATGCTTGTTAAAGTTGGTTGTTCCCGTCTTGGGGAAAATTATTTAGCAACTGGGGAAAAAAGAAGAGAATTGCCCCACAAAACTAAATAACTTGACAATCTCGCTCACTCTACCCTTTTGCCGCCTTTCTCATTTTTTAAATTCTTTGTGGGGATCTTGGACTGATCATGACTATTCTATCACCGCATTCCCTGATGCTCCAGGCCAAATGTTTTTGCATAGAAGCAGAACAGAATTTCAGAAGTAACCATGAAAATGGAATAAAAGTCCCTAGAAAGAAAGAGACCTCAGATTTTATCTTACATTACCCATCTTGTTTCTTTGGCATATTAGCAAACATATAGCACCACATTTTACAAAGATAAAACACCAAGTCTAGAAAACACTGTGCTGCAAGCAGGTTTTCCATGTAGAACACAAAGCATGAAGGCAGACATTTAAGGGTTATAGCAGGAAGGTACTGATGGAAGATAAATAGGCTAAGAAAAGGGCGGAAAAAAACATAATTTCTGATCTGCCCCATATCTCTTTCTGGAAGGCTGGCCTTCCTACCTAGGAGGATACTCAAAGCAGAAGAAGTAGAACAAAAATATTACTCTCCAAAGGGCAATCAGAGAGAGAGCGCATACACACATGCTTCCTTTTGAGTAGACTTCCCTCAGTATTGCCTCAGCTGTCTGCTGAGCCCTCATGGAAGAACTTTCCTTTTTATTAAAACAAGTAATAAAAACCTTCCTCTTCATATTTTGGAGGCAGTAACTCTCCTCAGTGCCAGCAGTTTTCAAACCTCTCCCCGCTCCATACAGACTTTGCACTGAGCCCTGCTTTTGTTTCATGGCACTGAATCACTTGGGCCACTGGGCATCATGCAGCACTGGAGATGCTGGTGTGCTGCATCCCGCCCATTTGCCACTCAGCATGACCTTCCAGGACTCGGCTTCATGCAGGTTGTGTACCCACCTTGGCTGGGACCTTACAGATCTGGACAGCTTAGGCAGTGCTGTTCTACCTAAAGCCCATCAGTAATTAAAGTGCAGTCACTCGTCAAGTCGGTCTCTGCCTGAAGACAGTTCTCAGCACCTCCAGGCTAAAGGGGGATATATACACACTGTAGATGCACTGCTTGAGTTTGCCATACTACTCTAGTGCTAAATTACAGGCATATGTGGAATGAGGTTAATCAGAAGAAAATTCGTATTCTTTCATTTGCAGAACACTCTGGTTTTGGACAGTGCTGCTAAAACAAGTAGTAAAAGGAAATTAAAATTAGCTCTGGATATTTCTCTCAAGAAAAAAGGTTCCTTCCAAAATTCCAGTGAAAATTGGCTTTGACCTGGCAGATTTATGAGGCTTTGAATCTTTCAGTTGGAGCCTAAGCAATAGTTTGTTTTGTGTTTAAAATAATAATACTCCTTAACTGAGGCAAAGAGGGGCGGTGACACCACTATTTATGGCTTGTTGTCCCTCTCAGTTTCTGCACAGGGAATGCAGCTGGACTGGTTGCTAGTTTTACAATTACTGCACGCTTTTCGTATTAGCAATCCTCACGTATTGAAAAACCACAAAACTGCTCCTCCAGAACAGAGGATTAATTAAAATGAAGAGCTTTGTGAAAATGATGTTTTCAGTTGCTGTTTCTTTTCTTTTTGAAGCCATTTATGTGCATTTGCTCCAAATTTCTGAATTTTCCCCCCAAACCATGAATACTAGAAACTTCTAAGTCATTCTGAGATCTTCATACATTTTAAGATTCTGTCATTAGAGGCCAGATAAAAAGCACTAAATATCACTGTATTAGCAATAAACTGCCAGTCACCAGCATAGAAACTTGACAGAACTCTTCTGTCTTCTCAAATGGTTTTCTACATGAAGTGCTGGAAGTTTAGAAAGCTGAAAATATCACAAAAAGTTTGCACAACATTTTTGACAGATGAACATACAAATATAGTTTAAAATTTAGTGTTGCCTTTCTTTTATGATTGCTTAAAGTTTGTTTAACCTGAGGTTTTCTGAATGTGCTGAAAGTACTTCTTTCTGTACAACCTCCTAACAATTGGCTCAGTAATGTACTTTGCCTTTTCTAAGTGGAGATAGTGAATAAAATGGAATTTTTTTCTTATTGAAAGGGCAAATATCTTTGTTTCTACTTATGTATAAGACTTCAAGAGCTGCAGAATCAATAGGCTGTTTCATATCCCATCATCAGCAGATACTGGGCTGAAAGCCAGTTTCTTCACTAAGGCTTTGTTTAGCCTACAGTTTTGGTTGTACTGTAATTCTAGTTAATTGATTGCTTGTTTGTTTGAGTTAGCACAATTGAAAATGGTAATGTAGACATCCAAGAAATATTTGGGGCAGAACAGTTCATTAATTAAAGTTAGAGCATGTCTAAAACCAGACCAGGTGAGGTTGGATATAACCCCTCCCACCTAACACTCAGGAACTCCTCATCTGCCTGGGGTCTGCTGCACTGATGGAAGTGAGCTCAAGTCAGGACCCAGGGTGTGATACGTCATTTTTTGATTACAGATGAAAGCAAACAGAATCCCCACAGACAAAGCAAAACCAGTTCCCAGCACCAAAGGGAGACAGGATGATGCACTCACTAAAAAAGCAAAAGCAGGTGCACTGAAGCACCTTACCTGCATTAGTGCAGATAGCTGAAGCAGCCAAAGGGTACTGCAACTAAACCTTTCCTTTCACCTCTACTTTACATCTGAGTGTGAAAGAAGCTGTTGTTTTCTGCCATTTTACTTGTAATGACCACAGCACAGTCATGGATGGTTCCTCAAGCAGGACAGAACTGTGCAAAGCAGAACCATTCTTCTACCAACAAAAATATCAAGAATATGAACAGACACATACAATTACATTTATGCACCTGAATGAAGAAAGATGATAGTCATTCTGATATGAACGTAACAAGCTAAAATGCTAGAATTTTTAGTACTAGCCTATGAAATGTGCTGGATAAGTAAAGGCATTACTGTTCTGGATACGCATTATGGTGTTTTGGACCAATTTAATAAAAAACCTGAAAAAATGGTACCGTTATTTAAGAGGCTCCTTTAAGAGGACTTGCAGTTCAGGATCCCATGGTGTAATTGCAGTCCCACTGGTGGATGCTGTAACATAGATGGGATTTGGATGTGTTTTCTGTTCCATTGTCTGACTTTACCCCCGCATAGCATGGTTCACTATGTGACACAATGGGTTGAGTCTTCACTGCTGTTTAGCTTTCACCACCCATAGAAGAGATGTAATGATAGAAAATTGTAACTTTGAGTCTCACAGTGTAATGAGTTTGTAATAGCCAGGCTGGAATTTGAGCACTGGCCTCTTGACTCCTAGCTATGTGTTTTAACCCCAAAACCACATGTTTCCCACTGATGAGCTTGCATACTGTCTAATATTGCTGTTACAAGTCAACAAGTCATGAACTTCATGACAAAGGTTGCATCTGACTTCAGAAACCAGATAATACTATACATACCTCTTCTGGAGAGTGGATGTCAGGCGTGACTCTCTTATCTTTGGAATGGCTGACAGCAGCTCATGGCAAACGGTTTGGGAAAACTTACATTTCCTCTCTTTCCTCTTGTACACATCAGTAAAAAAACTTTAGTGTACTTATGATGGACTGAACTCAAACAGAGCTGGTCTCTGCCACCTAAACTCTACCCAGCACAGAGTGACATAAGCAGTTTTCAGAATGCAGAATGGTTAATGACAGCTTAGTGTGGGGATGCCGAGAGACTCAGACCCATGACAGATGCATGTGAAAAGGCCGGTGAACAGGGGCTGATCAGGTCTGAGAAAACAAATCCCATCACTGAAATCAGTGAAAGCTGCTGACAATTGGTTTTGCACACAGAAGCTATTTCTAAACATGAAAAAACTTAACTGCTACTAACCATGCTTCTCTGTTTCCTCTTCCTCTTCTCACAACCACCACCTTCCTGCCATGGTTAAAAAGGAAATCTGGAAGTAGGAAACAAGTCAAGAGGCAGCCCCACCTTTATGTACAGAGAATTCTATGTTCCATGGAAGTGTCATTCTTAAAATAAGGAGAGTGTTTCAAGTTTCAATCTTTTTTATTAATAAATTGAACTTCACTGGTCAGCGATTATATTGATCAATTTATTCTATTTTATATGTTTGACCTCCTTATCCTAGGAGATCAACACCCCAAAATCAGATGACAGATGTGGCCCCTGAGAGTTTATCTGACATGTGAGGACAGAGAACAGATGGCTAGAGGTGAGATTAAAGAAACAATTATGTCCTTTGAATGAACAGACAAAGGTTTTAGACTATTTGCGCGTTGCTTGACTGTCTTCTCATTTCTGTCACACAGGTTTCTCTCCTCGGAGTACAGCAAAACATAAAAAAAACTTGTTTATTCAACAAGTTTACAAGAGTAAAACAAGAGTAAAATTGTTTATATGTATATTAAGAGTAAAACCAATGCTGTAACAGCAGCAGATTGGCTAAATTAACAGTCCTACAACTCCTTCCCCTAGAAGCCTCAGCCCCAAACCACTCAAACAACTTGATACTCTCATTTTTTTTTTCCTTAATAGTATAACATTAGAAGGGATGCCTTGATTGGTGCAGCTTCCCTGTTAAATCAGACACTCTAAAATAAGGAAAACTTTAAGGAACAACAACTCCATATCAAACACTACCCTTGCTAATCAAGTTAAAGAGACTGCTCTGTATTTTTACAGTATAATGACAAATTGCATGAGATGTACACTGCCCTAGAAAAAAGACCAGGCAGAACACTAAGCCAGCAGTAGTTTTTCCCCGCAATGTGAGGTAAGGGAGATGGTAAGTCTGACTCTTGATTCACAGTTCACGCGCCTTCAACAAGGGCTTAGTCTCATTTTCAGTCATCGAGAGGCCTTCAACTTTCTTGTTCCTGGCATATACCAGGAATTTCCCGTGTATTTATGGAAGCCACAATGAGTTTGTACTGAATCCTCCAAGAAGAGCTTGTACTGTAAGAGGGACAAAGAAAAAAATCACCTTGCATGGGAGCCAGCACAGCATATCAATTGAAACAATGGTCAGTGGCCCAGCCAAGTGTATGCAGCATGGATGGGAAATCCCAGCCCTGAGACAGCAGCCTTCCTGACCATCCCTCACCCATGAGAGTCAATCTTCTGTTCCACTGCGCTTGGCAGTGCTTTGTTCTTCGTCTTTAAATCACTTCAAGAAAAACAGATTAATAAGAACCATATGTTAAGCCTGTTTGAGAAACACTGTCTCCTTATTAGAAGATGCTACAGGGAGGGACCTACAGGCTATATACTATGGAAATCATTATCATACTTTTGAAGCTTCAGTTAATAGTGTTTCTGTAACGTAGTGAAAGACTGTGTTGTCTATGTTAAAAAAATACAGAATTTAACAGCAGAGTACAATATTTTTTTCAGAAACGTTTACAGAAATGTGTTTAATTTAGTTAAATCCATGCAATTTTGTGTGTAAGCAAGGGTTGAAAATAAGTATAAAATTATTCTGAAAGAAAACATGCATAGTCTTCGTAATATGTAAGTCATTCTTATTAAACAGATTGTAGTTAAAACACCATATATCAAGATGGGTGGAGTTTTCCTAGTGGAGGCTCTGAAATAGTTTCCTCCTAACAAAACTTCAGAATCCTTTTGTCAGCACATATGATTTCCTGTGTTCTTTGCTGTATTCCAAAAGCCAAAATACGCATCTTATTGTAACAAAACTCCTGGTTTACCAAGACAAACAAACAAGCAAACAGATCTGCATGGTGTCAGTACTACAGGCAGCTTTTTGTATTTGTTGGAAGATCTCATTGGGTTACGGAACAATAATTATTTGTAGGCATGCTCAAACATTTTCAACATAGATTGCAATAAAAAATATCTAAGACCTTTCCTCTTGTAGCTGCAAGATTGAAATCGCCAGTAGTAAACTTAAAACTGACCATTAGTTCAACTTTGTCACATGATATGCAGCTATGCAAAACCAAGCCTGTTGATAAAGTGAAGATCAGCATCCTAGAATGCCACAATAAGACTGCTCCCTCTCTATGGAAGATAGTTGTTGCTCCATCAGTGAAATACATTTACTACTCTGTGTCACTGTTAATAGGGATATATTGGGGACAGAATATTTGAAGTAAAATCTCTAGCAAAAGCAGTAAGTGGACAGACTGTCAGAATTAAGACAGAAATTGGGCCAGCCTAGAGTTTTAGAAGCTTCTAGGCTCCAGTTCCACAAGACAATTTAATAATTTATTAAGATGTGGTTCCATGAGCAACCTAGTGTCCTACGGTGTTCACAAAGACGAAGTCTCACCCTGCCCTGGTCTCTCTTCTCCCCTGCCCTGTTCCCACACTACTCACTTGTCATCTGACTCATCTGAATGCTGTCCTAACCTGGCAGAAAACTGCCCAGCTCTTCTGTTGAGTAATTTCCTACTGGGCTAATGGATTATCCTCCCCTTGGCATGGAAATGAATCAATAGGAGGGGATAGGGTGGCATGTCCATGGGCAAGGGCAAGACTTCCATCTTGGCAGCTGTGAGCCAATAGGTTGCACAGCTGCCCAAGGAACCACTACTCAGTAAGTAACATCATGACAAGAGTCCAAGAGTAAGGGGTCCCAGAGTTACTCACCTCAGCTGCTAAAAAGAATGCTTGCTGCTGACTTCAGCTAACAGTCCTATCTCGCTAATTCCATGAAATTACAAAGCGGGTAGAGATGTCCTGCAGGCAAGTATAGGAAATCCCTGTGTTATCTGGTTTGCAGTAGGGAATCTGACTAGCAGACATCCAAGAGAGGAGGAGGACTGCATTGTGCTAGACTACAAATACCTAGCAAAGATTGTCTTCTGCAAATAAATTACAGGTGAGCAAACTGGATAAGATCATGAGAAGTAAAAAATAACCATGTCTATACTACAGTTTGACAGCAATATCAGAACTCAAATCCAGGTCCCTTGAGGCCCTCCTGGCTCATTGTCCACTAGCTCTCTCCTGTTTTCCCAACACCCTGGATCTAGTAAGAGCTCCAGTAGTTTATATTGTAGTGTCTATAACTCTTACCAGTCAAGGCTGTGGAAGAAACCATTCGAGTGAACTGAAAATGCACACTGGTCTTAAGAAAAAGGTTTGGTTCAATGACAATTTTGATTCTGGCAATAGAGGGTTATCCCATAAGTGTCACTTGCTAGAAAGACCTCTGGGGTTTGCCATTTCGCTTGTTTATGTTTTGTTACAGATTTGTGCAGGACTGAATGGACAACAGTTGTCTGCTACTGAGTTAAAACTGTGGAGAACATGCTTCAACAGAGCAAGGCTACTCTAGAAGGCAATTAATCTCTTAGTTCTGTCTAAATAGCACAGACAGTAGTTAGTGTCAACTTAGGTGTTTATTGACCTGTGTATCTACTCTACTAGAGCAGACCGTATTCTACTGAAGCCTTTTGAACTCCTACTTGTGTTTTTGGTTTGCAAGACCACACAAATTTCCCAGAATAAGGAGAACCTCCAACACATTTTAATTTATGAAACATGTGCAGCCCATATGAAAAGTGTATCCCAGAGGAATGAAAAATTACAGTATGTACAATGTGTGTATAAGGAGCAACTGGTGTTGAGGGTTATTAAATTTTGGCACTGAATAATTTCAACCCACAATGTGTGCTAATTAATCCACACAGTGCTCCTGTAAAAGAAATGCAGAAAGGTCTGAGATTGAGGTTTGTCAATGGATGAATATTTGCATATAACAGGATAGGGAGACAATTCTAAATGGATGGCTGCTTCAGATAGCCTCTATGAGTGGATATTCCTATTTCTGGAGCAAGTGTGACTTTTTCTAGCTTGCTTAGTCCAAACGCAAAGCAGCTTGAACTCATTTAGAAAGAGAGAGGAAAAAAACCCCACTTCTATTCCAGATAAAACCATCCAAACTCCCAAACCAGTGACTCATTAGATCAATAGACAAGCCTCGAAACCTATTATGTCCTGGAGCCCTTCAGTTCTTTTATGTTTTTCACATTTGACAAGTGTGTTGGTATAATTCTGATGACAATCCAAAAGGATACAGTAGAAGTAGGGAGTATGCCAAAGGGGGACGAGGATGACTGCAAGTATGGCTCAGCATCTGCCCATGAAAAGACTAAGGCAGGCTAGTTTTCTTCAGCTTCAGATGACTTGTGTGTGTGGGGAGATGAGTTTTATAAAATCATAACTAGGACAGGAAGATGAATAAGGAACAATTAGTCATTATTTTTCACCATATAAACAAATTAATTTATCCAATGGCAGGTTTAAAACCAGATAAAAAACAAAGGGAATACTTCTCCACACAAGAAATTGAGCTGTATGACTCACTGTTAAATTAAGTTTGAATGCAAAAAGTATTAAACAGGTTCAAAATGGGATCAGGCAAGTCAATGGCAGAAAGGTCTATTGAGGATAACTAAACAATGGCCCTAATGTAATATCAAGGGGAGGAAATGCCTGCAGCACTGATGGCTAGAAGAAAGGAAAGAGGAATGGGTCATTGCTCTGTTTCTTAAGCTCTTTCCCTAAGCTGTTGGTACTGGCCACTGTCCGAGACAGGTCAATGGGATGGTCAGCCAGCGTGGGACTTCTTAAACTGATGTTTTTGTGAGTTTCCAGTGACTGCATTTTGCTTAAATGAATTTCAACATTACATTCAAAAAGAGTGTAATGGTAACATATTACACAGAGAGTGCAGAGCACCAGAACTGGTTTTGGATCTTCTTGTGAATCCAACCCTTTTGGGTTTCTTCTTTCTAGTAGTAAGTATGATGATCTGGGTTATGTGATTTCTACATATTTTCTGTGTAAGGAGCTCTGCAGCTGTGTGGGAGCGATGGTGAGCACTACCACTATGAAATGAGAAGGTAACTATAAATAAGTCCATTCCTTCCACGCCCTATATTTATTGTACTCAAAAAAATCTCTTGCTATAATAACTCAGATAAGTGAATGATTTCTTTATGAGGGTCTTGACATTTTGGTCACATCTGACTAATTGAATGTTATGGTCACTGTTCCAGAGGCTGTATACTGAGAATGAATTTGCCTTGTAATCTTCTGGCTCTAAAACTTGATTGAAATACACAACGAAGTCTTTATGGTCATTCTGGGCTCTGCCAATTCTAGTTACCCAAAACAGAATGACAAAAAACTCCTCTTGCTTCTCTGTTTATTTCCACATTTCACTGTGCTTTTTTCATTAGATAACACATTTCAGATTAAAACTCCAACCTATTTTTGGTTCCAGTGCTATTAATGTAGGTATTAAAAAGAGGTTTTCAGTTAAGGATGGATAAATTAATTTTGCCTAATTTTGACTTCACAAAAAAAAAAAAAAAAAGATGGGATCAAAAGTTCAGTTTGACCTTTTTATGGTATCCTTTACGATTTCTAATGAAAGGAGAAGCAATGAAAAGTAGATTGCAGTAAAAAATAGAAAAGAATTCAGAAGAGAGAATATGTAATGAGGAAATGAATACTAAGTCACCCACATATACTGGGCCAGTTTCTGTGAGATGGTGGAGAGTCTGCCATCCCTACTAAAGCACACAAGGTTCAGTCTAAAAAAACTCCAAAAACCCAAACAACATGGTCTGGGGGAAATCATGAATTTAAATTGCAGGAAAAATTGTAAATTTATACAAATACTGTCAATAAAAAAGAGAGCGATAAGGTGTGAAGTGGAGCATGCTTTTTGGCAAAACCCAAGATTTATTTTTTTTTAAAATCTAACTTTATATAAAGGATCCAACTGATAGATGGTTTCTATATCTATTCTTATATTAAAAATAAATCTGTATTTTGAAAAAAGTTGTGAAGGGATTAAAAATACACCTACCAAAGGGACATCTTAATCGAAGAAAAGCTAAGGAAAGCTGCAAGTGCAAAAATATAGTGCATAGAATGATAAATTATCAGCACTTTAATTACATAGCATTTTACAAACATTATGTCATTTAGGTGTTTTTTTATGCTATATGTATTATATATCCTCTGGCATTCAAATTGTTTTAGAAATCAAAATGTCAGCACAAAACCAGATTACATTGAACCTGTCTACATAAAGCACCTCTACTGAATTCCAAAGACATTCAACAGAGGGATGGTATGAGTAGTATCTAACATAGTCCGCTAATCACTTACGGAGTTTTCAGCAATACAGATTATATTACAATTGTAGCTATAGTAAAATTTATTTAAAGAAACACAACTATTTGTTGGAATCCTATCAAAAAAAGAAGATGCAAAGAAAGCTGAGGAATTCTGTGTTACCCTGAAATAATCGCCCTGTGATACTGTTCAGTTCAAATACTACACGAGGAATCTATGAATAGCTTCTAAAAATAAGAAAGAATATTTTTTTAAAATTCTGTGGACAGCAGAGACAAAGAAATACTTTATTCCAGAAAATGCTAAGGGCTTGTTAAAAATAGCGAGAGAGTTACAGCAACAAAAGTAGCAGAGGAGGAAGCAAAGTTTCTTGCTTTTTTCAGAAAGTGAGGCTTCTATAATCACTTCCCACTCCCAGACATTTTGGGGACTACAGAAACATTTCAATCAAAATGAGCATAGGCTAAAAGTCTAAAGGATAATTATAAATGCACAAACTTTATTAAATTAAGAGGTTTGGTAGAGGTATGATACCAAATAAATGCTTTCACATGGTAAAGGCACATAGGAATAAGCTGTTCTAGATTCCCATTCCAGGTCTCCCATTCAACACTCAGTTGTCTGCAAACTAGCCAGGGAATATTACAGGAGCATGCTACTGCACATTAACTTCTTTCTGCCCATTCACTTGAGGATGCAAACCCTCCTTCCAGATACTGAATACCCCAGTCCAGTTCCCTCCTCTGCTTGAGAGAACTTGAAGATGTATTTCTAACTTTCAAGAAAAGGCTCAGACCACAGATGTATCTGGCACAGTTATCTGAATTTTTAGCCTATACTCGATCCAAAATTAGGAAGTGCAACTGGAACCTGGCGATCCCACTTCTCAGGGCCAAGGCCAAGGTCCCTCCCACTCACGTGCTGATGGGGCAGTTCCAGCAGGCAGGACCCAAGAATCTGCTACAGCTGGGAAAGGGACTCTCATCTCTGAAACATTAGGAAGGGATAGCATCTCTGAGGAGGTGGGACTCAAACCCCTTCAGTAGGAGGAGAAACATAAACTCGCATCCCAGGACAGTATTCCAGCAGATGAGCTGTTAGATAAACAGGCAATCCTGGTGACAGACTTCTTAAATCCAGACTTCCTATTCCTGTCTATCTCTCTTCTCTCTCTTCTACCATTTCCTAAAATAAAATATTCCAGCAGTGAAGAACTTATTCTGTGTTGAACATAACAACTTTCCTTCATCTTTCCCTCATGGTCTGTACCACACAGTGCAATCTAAAATTACTCTGCTGGAGTTTTTGTGTCTGCTAGACACAATAATGAACACATTTACATACAAAGCTGTATGAACAACAGTGGTCTGAGAAACACACTGCTGCAGATAGAGATGCCAAAAATCTCTTTCCCCCCATTGTTTCTTCAATCAATAAAAAAATACAGAGAAGACAAAAAGAAACAGCATTAATTTTTGTCTTTGACTGCCTTACACACACCCACGTATCTCAGCAGGATTTCTGGAAATAATGCAAAGCCTCTCCAGCACTTAAGACGCAGACCCTCCAAATACAACAGAAGATCTCTACAGCCAAGAAGCGGGAAAATTTGCATTAAAATGGAAACTAATTTATCTCACCATAAAGAAAACTTCTGTATCTGGCAAGCAGTATGAGCCTGAATTTGCATACACTTCTTTGCAAATAGTACTACCAGCATTGTCTTTGCATTCTGCTGCTACTGTGAAAAAAAGCAAAAAGCATTTATCTCAACTGTTATTTATTGTTCAGTGAATCAGGTGTTTTAGGACATACCTCAACCGAAGACACCAATCTTATCCAGTTTCTTTTAAGCATAAGCATATGTAAGATATTATAAGAAATAACTTTTTTGTCAACATTTTTCCATTTGCTCATCAGGTTCTTGATTTTTTCTGTGGAATGGCAAAGCAAAGACATGCTATGTTCTCAGCAGGGCTATTTTCATAGTGGAACAAGTTTCAGAGTAGTGACTTGGTACTCTTCCACTATTAAAAACATAAAAATAAAAAACTGATTCCTTGTCCTTCCTTCAAAGAGCTGGAAGACAGAATTGCCAGTGATATTCCCGCTATCTCTGTGAGCAAAAAACAACAATAGCAGAAGCTTAGCGTACATAATAGAGGAAGGAAGAGACAATGAAAACAATGCTTGTGTTTATTTAATGCAGTGTATGCACTCAACTGTTACTGATTTCAATGCAAATGCCATTTTCCACAACATCAACAGCATGAGACTGACAGTGTAGGAGCCATACCCTAAAGTGGGAAGCACAGTATAAAATTAGCCAGGCAGACAATCAGCAGTCTCCTTGGAAGGTACCACGATGTGGGATGGTAATGTACAGACTCCTTTTACCCAATCTGCCTTACTAGGAGTTTTCCCATCTTCTCTCATTTTGCCTTTAAATTAATGAAATAGCATTAGGAAAGCAACAGGCCCCCTAGCTACAGTAAACAGGTGGACAAAACAGATTAGAAGTTCACTTCTCAAGATCTTATATTCAGAGAAAGTAAAAAGCTCATGCTGGGACTTGGTGTGGCATTTTGGAACACAGCTTGCTTTCCCAGCTGACTTGTCTGACCTCTGTACCAAATACCAAAAACTATCAATACAATATGCAGAAATGATGTCAGCCCTTTGATATGGAGGGTGAGGGATGGCTCATTTGGGATATTTGTTTTAATGATATCACAATCACACATTGTGTGGTTTGAATTAAACAGATGCTTTTGAGCTTGAAAAGTTCTATTGATCTTTCAAAATACTCCTTTATTTTTGTCTGGCACTCCACTATGCTCCCTAGCACGATTGACATTTCAATGACCTCACAGATGATGCAGTAAACACAAAGATATAAACATTTTAGGTTTATTTTAATATTGAAACAAATATAACTCTCTTTGTCTCAAAAAGCAACTAAAAACTAAAAATCAGTTCCTGGTAACTGCAACAGAAAGCCAGAAATGGCATGTGCAAAGCCACTATGAATCAAACTCATATGGAATCAGATCTGTCAATAAGAGTCATTTGCCTCACAAAAACTGCATCTCCAAAAAATAATTTCCCTGTTTATGCCTCTGACTGTAATAAAAATGAATGAGATGCAAACAAATCAAATGTAGTTTGCATACACTGAACTGAACAGCCACTGACTCAGTGCAAAAATCTACTTTCCATAGGCTTTACAAGATGATGCTGGTGCTGTAGGATCTAGTATTATGTATCGTTAATGAGAGCTAGACATGAAAATCAAATCTGAATTACTACTGTATCTTAAAATATATTACTCTAAATGTCCATCTCAAAACTAAATTAAAATTTTCATTCTGATTTCAAGTTTTCACTGTACTTACCTGGTTTATCATCCCTGTTTTCAAATTCGCAACGATAAGCTCTACATTAAAAGTAGATTTTTGGTTTGAAACTGACTGCAAAACCTCAAATATTTTCTATCTGAATTATTTCCTTTCTCTCTTCTTTCTCTCCAGGCCCCAACTGAATTTTTTCACATATCTCAAGTATCAAAGACTGTTTTCCATGTACTGCGATAAAATGCAGCAGGAACAGGACTACAATTGATGCTGAAACCAATGTTATAAACAACTCAAGTAAAAGAGCACTGCCAGAAGCATGAGGTGACTTGATCATTTTAGGGTAACAGTGTTCTGCATCGTTGTGAATCAGAAAGGAATGAGAGCCCTGTCAGGTCCTGTTTTCTGTAACTGCCTTTCAGTGAAAATGAACTTGAATGTAGGCTAGGTATATTCTTGGGACTATGTATCTGCAAGTTATCAATAAAGCAGGACATTAATAAAGATCTAAAAGTCTCAAATAGCATAGAAACATGGAAGGTGTTGCTAGAAACATATCAAAGACACCAGTAGCCCCCAAAATTTCCCAGCTTCCTTGATTTACTCTCAGTGCCAACCATCAACGTTCCAAATTAAGAGAATGAATTAGTTCAGAACATCCTTGTTGAATCAACACACAAAGAAATAAAATCTTAGCCTCTTCCCACAATATAGAAGAAGCTGGAACAAACACTTTCCTTCTGCAGGCAGTCTCTTTGTGAAGGAAACTACAGGAAAATCTACTGGTTTTGATACCTGGCATAGTTTTACAATAAATGAACAGTGTGTTTATTCAGCATTTGCCTACTCCCAGTTGGTTTGGTTTCTAGTGGTGTGGTCGCTGAGGTCTATGTGCTTAGATGACATAAGTTTCGGAAAGTAAAACTTATTTTTCTTATATATACTTCTGCTGCGTTTACTGTGATCTGTAAGTACTGCAGTGATGACTGAGGTATCCTGTTAAATGTTAGTCTACATCTAGAAGGCATACTGAGAATTTTTTTTTTCATAATAATTACATTTCATTCTTTTAACTATAACTGTCCTTTAGTTACAAAACTACAGTCTGATAACAGCAGTTCTTAATCTAAACTAGATTGTTCTCTACACATGTGGATAACATCATCACTATGGTAGCAAAACACCTGGGATAAACTCCTGGGCCATTGAAAAATCTAGTTTTGCCACTGACTTCAACAGGACAAGTAACAACAAATAACAATGTTTTTGTTAAATGCTCTGGCCTACCTCTGCACTCTTGCGGATGTTTTCCCTGGTGAATTTGCCACCTGTCTCAGGAAAAACTAAGCTTATTCTTACCAAAATAAAAGACAAGACCCTGTATCTTTACACCACATGTTTCCTTTAAAAGAAGATAATGTGTTTACCATCCCTCTGCTTCCCCATCTTGCTTGGACTTCATCACCTTGGCTTATCTCCCATGCAAACCAGTATTTGCAAGTTCAGTAGTTTACACTGAAAACAGCGTAGTCAAAGTATTTTCTTCGTTACACAGACAGAATTTCACATGTGCTCTGTATTGATGTCTTTTCCTGCAACCAGGAACAAGACCATATGAACTTAAATCCTCTGGCACTCCACTGGTATAAAAATATACCAGCTCATTTTTGAAAAACAGTTCAGACAATTTTCTGAATGAGTTTCACACAAATGAGAGCATGTGTTCCTGATGTAAAACCCAGATGCACAAGCCATCCCTCGCTGATGAGAATGCAACCCTAGCCAAAGTCTAAACCTCAGGGAGCAGAATAGTGCTGTGTAAAACATGGACACATAATACAGGATTACAGTAACTATATTAATGCTAGAATATTACTAGGTACTTATGCCAGACAGACACAAAAAACACTTGTAGAGGCTTAGGAGATTCACAACACTTGGCCTAAAACCTAGGTGCTATTAAAGCTTTGGACTTATTTCTACTGTTGGTAAACACATTTTTTCTAAGTGTGAAGTCATTAAAGGGGTGTTCTCAGCAAAGTAAAGAAGCAGAACCTTTCCATGTTACATACCTGCTCTCTGCATTCAGAGCATCCATGTCCTCCATAGGTAAAAATTCCTAAAAGCCAAGGATGGACAATACATCTAGGTGACTGTTTCTGATACACAATCAAAACCTCAACTCTGCCTCATAGGTGTCAGAGATAAAACTCCCATTAATCCAACATGCGATCAAACTGCTCACATTCAGCGAGTCACTTACAGGAAAACCCACCACAGGTGGAAGTGGTCAGGCTGTTGCCGAGAAGTTGAGTTAAGGTGATCATGCCATGTGGATAGGTGGCCTAGAGTGGATAATTTGGAGACTATGCAGGTGGCCTCCAGTGGGCATACTGTCCTGCAGAATGTGACTTACAAGACATGAGAAACCACTACAGCTTTGGCACTCTGCTCTTAGACTGCATAGAGGATTGATAGTTTAAACACAATTCTCACAGCAATTCTATTAATAAAATAGGTGTTGAAGGGTAATAAGCACACATAGCTGTCTCATCCCATTGTAGTCATCTTTGCATGTTAGTAATTATTTCCATCTTTCAGCATTTTAGAAGCAAATTACACTCTTATTCCAGCTGTCCCAAGAATTACTACTACCTCCATCATTTGCTGGGACAACAATGTTGTCTTCCAAAGCAGCTCATGTTCAGAATCAGCTATTTCCCATACTTGTTGCAAACTAAAACTTGATTTCCAGGTACTCAGTCCATCCAAAAGTCATATCCCAGACATCTCCATCTAGAGCTTACTTCAGTATATGTGAATTATCAGAAATCCTGCAGCAAAGCCACAGGCCTAAACCTTTTCTTTCAAAAAGAGGAAAAGGAGAAAAGGGAGATAATTTTTGATTTCACTTTACTATTGTGGCTGCAGGGAAGAGCATAATTGACAGTTGTCCTGACCAAGTTATTCTTCCTTTTGATTGTGGGGTGGGAGGGTTTTGGGGCAAAGAGTTTATCTTCTTATTTCTGTGAGCTTTCCACTAATACCTGTTCCTCAATTAGCACAGCACAAAAACTGAGTGAATCCATCTCATAGATCCACAAATACTAAACTTTAACTGAGGCAAGCATTTGGAATTTACAGTTGGAGAGCATGCACAGAAAGCACAAAATACCTATATAGGTGTGAGATACTATGTTCAAGAAGTACAGCCAAAATTCTGAGAGTCAAATACTGTAAAATCTACATAGACAACTGTCAGATTCTTTGAGGAGAAGAAGAAAAAGAATGCTACTGAGATAGGAGTGACAAGGGAGAGGTCACCATCTCACTGCTTTATGGAGACAACAGAAAGAGAGGATTGCCCTGATGGGAATTTTCTTTTTCAGTGGCTGTCACAAAGGTACAATTTAGTTAATTAGTTAATACGATACAAAAAACCCTTATGCTACTGCTTTGGAAAAACTCCAACTTCACAATAAAAAAATTAGTACAAAGTTTATGCCAATCTTCATTGGCAGTTTTGTGAGTTTACATATTTTTTGTAGAATACTAATCTCTATTTTATTTATTCACATTAGAGAAATTTGAAAAATTCCTCCTCAGCCATGTCTCATCATGTCATAATTATTCATCTTCATGAAGGCTTCTAACAGCCTCTGGTTACAACACCATGACGTTTTCTAATAAATTATAAAGTGAAAGGATAATTTAGTCTCCATAACCAATTAATCTTTGGCTTCTTAGTAAAACTTAGTTCCAAAAATAATGCGTCCCCTAGTCTAGAGGGAGCTGGACTCCAATAATCAGGTCGCCTCACTCTTTCCCTGGAAATAATCAACATATATGAATGCTTTCCAGTTCCAACCAAACAGGACAAGCCTTAAAGAATATTTGAAAAGGGAGTCTGAAGTAGCTTCTTTGAACTCTCTGGTCTTCTTCAATGGGAGAGCAAACCAAGGAATACATTAGTATATTGAAATGGAGACAAAGAAAGAATTGTTAGGAACATGCCTCAGGCTTGCTTTGGAGCAGAATCTCATGCATTTTCCATAGACATTTGGCTAGCATCTCCTGAGATCAATGTAAATAGTCCATTGACTTCATGGCTACTTTGTCCATACTAAAGACAGGAGGCACCATATTATATAAACAGCAGGGGCAACCAACATAAAATTTGCTAAGGTACAGTAATCAACTTGATGGCTTTGAATGGTGGGTATATGAGCAACAGGAGTAAGTATTCTTAAGAAAAACACAGTTTTGTGGAGCCTAGTCTAATCTGAATCAACCTGCTATAAGAGTAACACTGGCTTTTAATTCATTTAAGCTCAGGTATCTGCAGTATCTACAAACATGTGTTCTGCCTTATGCAGACAAGGTCAGCAAGATGTTTTAGGTGTCAAGGGGGAAAGTTCTCACATTTCTGGAATGGTAGAAGGAAGATTTATAAAGTTTTTACTGGCCTGAAGGAAAGAAAGAAAGCAGAAACATCTGCCAGAGTCATGAGTGGATTGTTGGCTGAATTCATTCAGCGGAGGAGTCTGAAATAGATCACCTCTGCCTTCAGCAGTAGGCGTTAGTGGACTCATCAAAAATAATTACTGCAGAGGAGTCCAGGACATACCTATAGGGAATAAAACTAATCTGAAAATGTAAATTTATTCCACAAACTATGGATAGAGAAGCCAGCAGTTCTTACACTCCTGGGCTCACACAATGTACTAAGCTCTTATGAAACAAGAACAGGAATACTTTTTATTTGACTCTGGAATAGTACTTATGAACACGCTGTTAGAAGAAGGGAAAATCAGAGAGAACAGAAGTGGCTACAGATACACTTATGCTCACACTACCCAGAGCTTCTGTGGTAGAACATCCACCCAAAGACACAAGCATAGATTTCAAACACTGATATTGCCTGTGATGCTTCTAATGTGCTCCAGAAACTCACCAGAGCTGAGAGAAGCAAACATGGGAGGGCAGAGTGGGAAAAGGTTCAAACAGTTGAATAGCAGTGACAGCAGTACAAATTTAAACCACTCTCCTTTTTAGATTTTGAACAAGATCAAAAGGGGGATCTGCAGTTCCCGAGATATGCCATGAGGGTGTTTGTGCTCGCCACCTGGCACTACCCTATAAACAAGGTACAGAACACCATAGGAACAGTGACGCGGCCATTTCCCACAGCAGCCCTTTCTCTCTCCTCGTAAACAAACCCAAGACTGCACGTATTCTTTTCGGCCGCCGTGGCCTCTCCTCAGGAGCTCACATGAAAGCACTTTGACTGTGTTTTGCATTAGCTTGCTTCCAGTGCCAAACAGCCTCCGGACTCCCAACGCGCATACCACAAAGCCCTGCTCTGGGCGGGAGCCAGCGGGGGTCGCACGCAGCCCACAGCCTGGGGCTCGCCCACCTGCCTGCAGGCCCGCTGCTCAGCACCCGACCCTCGGGCTGTCCCTCGGGGCAGGGAAGACCCCTCTCTGACTGCACTGTCAATGGCAGGGCCTCCTAAAGGTGTGCTTTGCTAGGGAACGCTGGCAGGGTCCGGCGTTATCTGGACGGTACGCTCCATACGCCTGCCTTCGAGCAGCCTGAGCACCTGGGAATGGCGGCACTCGCAGCCAGAGCTGCTTGTTTGAGTTTGGGTGCCAAAGCTCTGGCCTTCCCTCTGCACTGCGAGTTCTATGGTTAAACTGGTCAGACCCAGGCACATGTAATTCTTCAGAGCTGTTAAAAATGGATTAATCCCATTTTGGCAATGGTCAAAGTCTCAAATGAAACGTTATGTGGAAATTATTTTAATTCCTTCCTTTCTGAGGCGCTGCTTCTATACTGCCCCTCAGTTTCTTCTACTGCAGGCAACTGTCTGACCCCAAAACAGACAGTGCTGACTGGATTTGTATAAAGGGAGTGTGAAAGGTATTCAAAACTGTGTTTCTCAGCCTGTGCCTCCTTTCTCCCCATAGGAGGCCAACTATAAATATATGCAAAGGCAAGGATAGTCAGCATGTAAAATAAATTACTTTTTTTAAATGCCACAAGCTCACCCTAGCAATTTTTGCAAAATAAAACTTTCATGACAATTCTGCCAACATATATTCTGGTTTTCCTCAACTGATTTCAGAAAAATGTCCTACTTCGACTTTTTTCTTTGAACAGTAGTACCTTTCCCTGGAGACCCAATGCCATTTTGTATAAATTATATGTATTCCAGCCTGTAAATACTTTCATAGATTAAGATAAAAGATGACCACATAAGAGCTGAATAACCCTAACAATCCTGGTGCTACCCAATAATTTAGCTTTTCGGGGAAAATTACGTATGTTTCCAAGTCAAAAACCTCTCTAATCTCATAGTCCATAGTCTCCCAATTGAGTCTTTGAGCATGGGGACTGCTTTGGGCCTCTGGACATGTCACTGTGAAGATATGCTTCATGCCAGGTGGTTTGGCAGGAAACTGGGGTTGTAAAAGCACACTTTCTTTACCTCATTCACAGGTAATGATTTGATAAAACATGAAGTTAAAGGACAAAGTGCTAAGCTATTGTCCAACCAGACTTTCTCCAGAAAAACAGCCATACAAGAAGTTTCACAGGTAGGACAACAGAACTTACTGTCTGGGAGAAAACTGGGAAGACAACAGTTAAGACAAGGTCTGTTTCTATCTCACACCACATTTTGGTTTCTGACTCTAACAGACAGTCACCTTAGACCTGGATCCACTGGAAAACTTCTATGCATTTGATAAAAACAGGATTTGAAATTCTGTTGTGGTGAGAATATAATTTTAAAATTGCAAATTTGTTTTATGAGCCATCAGATTAATTTCCTTTCCATCTTGAGCTAAAGCTTGGGGGCAGGGGAGAGAAAAAAATAGCTCCTGTAATTGAGCTCTTCAAAGTTAGACTTGAAACTATGTCCTGCCTACTCACAGTGGCTGGGTAGGACAAGCTTTCATTGCCCCACAGGGAAAGGAATAGGCATGCTCAGGAAGCCAGAAAGCATCCTGAATTATCAAGAAAAGTTGTTTTAGGGTAGGGTAGGGCAGGGAGGACAGGGGAAGAAACAAACTGATTAGCCAGGTCAAGAGAAATGCCTAGCATCTGAAGGATGGAAAACCTCCACCACCTGGTCTCAAACAAACAAACAAACAAACAAAAAAACAACAACAAAAACCCCACAACTATTTGAGAAAGGAGAAGGGTTAAATCACAAAGGGTAAACAGCTCTATCAGTGAGAAGACCTCAAAGACAAGTTTCTCCATGGGAGTGCTAACAGACATGAACCATGTGGAGAATTCAGGTGAAGGTAGATAGATATCAAAAGCAGTCTAGATTGTGTAAGGTGTTTCAGACACACAGACATCATCTGCAGGGTGGTAATGGAGAAAAAGCTAGTCAAAATTCAGAGATTGGAGAGTAGCTCATGGACAACAGGGAGAAAAAGGTCAATTCCCTTAGCTTGTCTTAATCTCTGACAGTCACAGCTATGAAGGGACAGGCCCTCTTCACACTGATGTCACTTTCAAGGTCTCAGCCTTCTATTTCTCCTTCCTGGAGATTAACTCCAAACAGAAAACCATTACAAAATAATCTGTGTCTGATCAGTACGTCCAATGTAAATGCACAAATCCTTCATGTTAATAAACTAGCAAGGTTGTATGAGAAGCTATTTTAATTATGCATGTCTAATATGCGGAAAAAACACAACTGCTGTTAACTCTTTACATAGAACTGAGAATCAAATGCCATACATCTCACCTGGGTAGCCTCCTAGAAGGGGTGGCTGAAAGCTTGCTCCGTAAGCTAAAACTGAAACCCTATGGCATAGTTCAACTGAAGAACTGAATCTCCTTTGAAACTAATTCCAGGGGGACCTTCCCTCACTAAATAGGGACCAAAGGATGCTCTGAGATCTTCCCTGTGGCAAACCAGAGGAAAAAAGTTTATGAAATGAGTGCAAGGCACAAAGGCACTTTTCTGCATTACAAAAGGTAACTTCAGAAGGTTAGGCCAATAAACCTGAAGTATGTCAATAAGCCACTTTATATTTTAACAGCCCTTACCCAAACAAGACTATTTTTTTTGATAGTTTGCTATCAGAAGGCCAATAGTTTAATTACATCACATAAACAGCAACCCAATTAAGGTTACCTCAGCAGTGCATAGATAGTGTTCAAATAACTCTCCCAAGCAACATAAATGGTCTTAAAATGGCACCCTTTATAATCACAAAGGAGATCCCCGGGTGACCACCAGAGAGATGAAAGGTGAAAAACACAGACCACAAAGTCTGTTTCTTTGCGCTTCAAAATGCAATTGTATTGCTTTTAATGCTTTGGCATGTTTTCAGGGCTTTTTCTCCTGGCTCTGCAGTGAGATCAAGCTACAGGAAGAAAAGCACTATGTTAACACCACAGTTAAGGACTATTTTTACTGTTCCTGATTTATTTCTGACCTCCTGGGGTTTTTTTCTGCTTGACCTTTTACATGAAGACAAGGAAAACAGTACATTTCATCTGCCAGTTCAATGCATTTTCTTTTCTTCACTTGCAGAATTATAGGGTTTTAAGTGAACATCAGCTATTCTGCCTGCAGGCTTTCACTTCACAGCAAGAGTATACCTGGCCTTTTCTTTCCTTGCTGGTAATAGCTTTTGTTAAGTAAGGGAATGTTTACCAAGCAAAACCAGCACAGACTCTCAGAGCTGTGCTGAATGACAGTGTTTTGGAAGTCTCTATCCCCTGGGAGTCAAAATTGGTGACATATAGTCAGATATTTTCTTAGTGCAATCCGCTTGTTTACCAAACCTCCACGTTTCCCATCATGGTTCCTTTGAACCATGATAATGAACAGCACACAAGCACCTTCCTAATTGTTGATTGCCTCCTGCCCAGAAACTGGTTTTCTTTTGCCTTCCTTCACCACCAATTCACTCTACGGCTCTAAGTGTATGGTCCCAAGGTTAATGCAAGTAGTTTTGTGCTAAATCTGCCCATCTACTGAACCAGAGAGAGAAAAACAATAAGGTTTGAGAACCTCATCACTGTATTAGCATCAGGGCTACGTGAGCAACCTTCCATTTAGGGAAGCTGAGAACATGTCACCCTCCCCTCTCCTCCTTCCCCTTGCTCTCACAGTTCCCTAAACTGTCAGCTCTCAACCTTGTCCTGTTCCCAGTTCTCCTCTTTCTTACACTTGCATCCAGAGCTTTTTAAACAATAGGACCACCAAGAGAGTCATAGGTAGGACACTAAGCTGAGGTGGGTGTTACACAGGAGCAGATAGGTTCAGGTCTCATCAGCTTCAAACAAGGCTGCTGCCTTGTTTAAAAAGCTGAAGAGGCATGCTGCACTCTTCACCTTCCCATGGCCCTCCCATTCTAGCAAGACTCTTGAACACCCTGCCTCAGCTGTCACTGCTGCACTCATGGCTTCCTTTCTGGCAGCTCTGTTTGTCTCTACTGCCTACGTAGGTAAAAGAGGTGGAATCGTATTCTCATGATCCTGCTACAAATCAGGACCAGCAACAGCATTGGCCTGAGACAGGGAGGCTCTTCCCTGTGGTTAGAAGTTGTTCCTGGAACACCCCATCCCAGGATTCTGGCAGACAGAAGCCTTGAAGCCATGTAGAGAAGCTGTTTAGAGAAGAGGGACAGGGGTACCAGGGAAGATGCTGGGTGCTGGTTGCGAATGATGCCTGCCAAAATTGCTTCTTATGACTCCATGGATTCCTCATTAGGACACAGAACACCTCAGCACCAGGCAGGGCAGGCAACAAGGTGTTTGTGCAGGTCTTGGGTGAGAGGTATGGAGGGTTATAGAGCCCCAGGAAAACCTCTCTAGCTTCTTTCTTCCTAGCTGATTTATAGCATAGACATAGATATTCAATAATCTGTCTTAGAAAGGTGCTGGGTGAAGGTCTGCCAATGGTGCCAAAGTTCCTCCTTAGGATTGCATGAGTTCCTCATCAGGACACAGGATACCCCAGCACCAGGCAAGGGAGCAGCAAGGTGTTTGTTCACGTCTTGGGAGAGAGGTATGAAGGGCTGTAGAGCCCCAGGAAAACCTCCCTGGCTTCTTTCTCCTTAGCTGATTTATAGCATGGACACAGATATTCAATAACCTATCTTAGAAACTTGCTGTCTGCAGTTTGTTCTTGTCCTGCTGACCAGCCTGAAGGCAGATGTGCCTGGCTACTGACTCCACCTGACAACCGCATGGCTAAGCCTGCCACTTTTCTTGTTTGCATCACAACACAGGATCCAAGAAGGTTAGTCTGAGCAACTATCCTCTTCACCCTCTCTTTGTGTGCAACAAATAAGCTGTAGCCCATTAACTATCAGAGAAAGGTTAATATCTTACTTCATTCTAGTTACTCCAGGATTAAAATAGCTGGAAGGCCTCTTCTTCTCTGTCTGCAAGCATCTTCATCCAAGTTTATTGCAACCTGATGCCTGCAGTGTGCAAACTATTAGGACCTCCTGCCAAAATGATAATACTTCCAGTCAGTCTTTAGAAACAGCAGTGTCATTCTCCTATTGAGACAACTGTGACAACAGGAAATTAAGTCCCAGTTAAATTAACTTAGCTGGTATCTACAGACTAATAAGAATGTCTTTATAACAAATTTGAATGTCGTTTGTTTTCCCCTAGTATTCAAATTCCAAACAATGTTTTTCTTTACTCAAAACCAGTCATTGAACATTCAGAATGGCAATTTTGCCTAAGAGGTATTCTTTGTCATATGGACTTTAAATGTAAGACTTTCATTTTGTTGCTAAAGATTGTACTTAAAAATATTTCCCACTACATTTCTGTTTCCAGAGCTTAGGAAGGACTGTTGATTCAGCCCATTGCTCTATTCCCACCCTGTGTGCTGGTACTGAAACATCTCTTGCAGCCTTATCCACACACAAAAACTAGATCCCTTTAACAATAGTTGAAACAGTACAAGATAGTCCCATCTTCTACATGTATAGATGTAGTAGTACTGGTACAAATGTGCCATATAGCATCATGGTTAAGAACATGAAAAAAGCCACAGCGGATTAAAAATGGCATTTAGCACAGTGTTCTATGCCCAACAGTGGCCAGCAATGCATACCAGGGAGAGGTAAAGGAGCATGGAAAGCTCAGACTGATATTCTGCAAGATTCTGTACCCTGTTTCCCGGGATTTATGTATGACAGACACCTTAAACCACAGCAGGTATCTTTGTGCCTGTTAACTCTCAAGACATTTTTCATCCATGAACCTTCACAGCCCATTGCTGAAGCTCTGAGAACTTCTGAACCCCATGACATGCTGCGGCAAAGGATTGCATAGCTTAAACACACAGCAGTCTGTGAAGATGTTATCTCCTGTTTGTTTTGAACCTGCCACCTGATGGCTTCATGGCACACTTGCCTGCTTTGGTAATGGAAGCAATAAAGAAAAACTCTTTGTTGTTGACGTTTTCCTTCCTGGTCTAAATTTTATTGACATCGATTATAAGCCTCCTCATCTATCTCATTCCACACTGCAAAACCATACCCCACTGCTTTGGGTAAAGAAGTCTCATAAGGAAGGGAAGAGACACCTTTCTACTAGTATAGCACTGAAAAATACACTAAGTTAATTCTTTCATCAGAAAAGTCACATTTCTCAGGTTATAAGTAGTAGCATGTTAGTGCCAGCTACTTTGCATCAACTGCTTATTTACATGCCACTTCTCTGTGGTAAATACAGGGTGCATTATCCTCCAGGGAGAGTGAATCACCACCGAAACAGAGATAAAATTTATCCCGTAGTAAGAACATATACCCAGGAAGATACTAAGGAACAGCTGACACCCACACTGCAAATTCATGTCTTGCTTTACCTGTCAACACTAAGACCTAATCCAACTGAAGGGGCTCTGCTTGGAGATGCTGTGGTATCATCTGGTAAAACAGCCCACTGATATCCCAACCACCCAAACCACTTCAGCCTCAGTTGCCTCTTCTCCCCTGAGCTGTAGCACCAACATGCAGACTGGCAGGCAGCCTTTTACTCCCCACTGCTCACACTCACACCCCCAAATCCCTGCCCTCCTCTGCCAGAGCTTGGTATCCAGAGCTAGTGGGAGATAAATCCGTAGGATTCTTGCCCATTTCTACAGAGCAAGGCGTCCCCCCGCACCTTTCTTTTTATGTCCCAATGAACAGAAAATTCAGTGCTTTCTTCAGTAAGAGCCCTCAGAAAGCACTTCCCTTATTAATCCTAAAAAAAGTGGACTTTACCAGTCACCCCAAGAGACAGGATTCCCCATGTCAGTTTTCTGCATTTTCTGAGGTTGTAATAGCCTCAACCAAGCAGCTCTTTCTTTGAGCCTGTCTTTTTGAAGGTTTACTTAAATGATTTACTGCAACTATTAAAAAGTTAAGATAGATTATCCAGCAGTGTTTAACCATGTGGTCATGAATCATTAGGTCATGTGGTAAATCAGGCCAAGCACTTCTACTAGGAATACACCTGTGTCCTAATTTTAAAATGGGGCCTCTCCAGTTCCCAGTTTAGGGGCCTATGAGACATTTCCCATTAAAACTTTGTTAGCACAGCTTACCCACTGGATTGCTCAGTATGGATCAGTGCTGTGTAGATGTAAAGAAATGATATGTTGAAGGCAACTTAGAATCTCAAATACAATTATCAGTGCACACAAGCAGCTGACTGAACTTTTCTCATATTCCCCATCATCTGCTAGACCATTAGAGAGTCATACAGTTTAGTATCACAGAAGCACAGCAAGAAAGGGACTTGGAGATCATACAGATCAGGCCCCTGCATAGGAGAGTCAATTATATTTAAACTGTCCCAACTGATAAAAACCCTTGGTTTAGCCAAGCTTGTTGTTGACCCCATGGGGTCTAGATAAATTAAGCCAATCTGATGTTCATCCTCATCTCATTTTACTATCTTCTAAATAATACTTACATTACAGTACTTACAATTACTTACACAATTGTCCAGATCCTCTGTAATCTATACAAGCTTGAAGAATGTTTCAGCCCTTTCTAGGAAATTCAAGGCCATTCTATTCTACATTTCTTTCAGGCAGTTACATCAGTCTTCTGGAAAAGCTGACATCACTGCAGATTGATTGATCAGAGATACTGAAATAAGGAAAGGCATTGCAGGAACTGGAAGAGGAATATCCTGCATTTGCCTTTGAGGCCACAAAAACAGCAGCGGGAAGGAAGAGTGTCACATGAAAGCACGTCTCCTCCAGACAGCATCTACCCAGATGACAAAAGAAATTTGAAATAAATGTTTATGCCACAGGAAACAACAGGAAAACAGGAACTCTCCTGCATAGTGTCAGGGAAGCAAATGCATGTTTCAGAAGAAGGCTCTAATTACAGCTTTTTAGCTATTTGAAGTCTCCTTAAGCTTGCAATGTTTCAGAAGCAGAAGAGGACAGAATTGTCAGTCCAAAAGATATATTGCCTTCTCTGCCTTTTCTTTAGAGTCTGCCAACAGCTGCCCAGGATGACTACAAATAACGTAGTGTTTCCTGGCACCCTTGTCCAAGTCAAGCATTTTGAATGGCTTTCAGATGCACAGCTTAGATGTGCTCCAAGTGCCAACAACCAGATCCATACCCCAAACTTTTGCTGCTTCTTTAATGTTATTTTCTCATAGAAGTTTCAACTCCCACCATGATCATGACTAGAACCATATCCCCCTAGCATTAAACCCCCTGATGTATGCAACAACATTTACTGTATATTACTTTATCAAAGTCTGTCTAGGTTTTTTTTATACTTTGTCAGCACAATGTCTGAACAGGCTATTTATTTTAACGGCCCCCAAAAGATAATCATAGCTTTTTTTTAATGATATTTGGGCACTTGGAAAGCACCCCAGGGCCTAATTCCCATCAAAATTAATTCAAAGTAGGCACCCATGTCTAGACAGCTTAAATGCCAATGTATTGTTTCCTATAAATTAAGCTTTTCTAAAGGCCTACAAGACAGAAAATGTTGCTGAGGGATCTCTCTCTTTGCCTGTTCACTTCAGCTTTAACTGTTGGTTTCCACCAACAGGTCCATCATTACAGTGTGCAGTAACTGCTGGGAGTTGTGACAGCCTGGGGTGAGACAGTCTGGTAAGGGTGACCAATGCTAATGATGCCAAATTTATGAAAAAACAAAATATTTTGGTACCAAGAAGTTGGCTGATATTTTTAGGACTAGATGAAACCATTTGGATCACAAGGAAAAAAAAAATAATAAATGTTTAGGTATATTGTGCTGCCACCGTGAAGCCAGGTTTATATTTTTTTTTAAAAGGCTCTCCATATGGTCATAACTAGTCCTCAAGAAAGAAGACCAGGAGGATGCAGACAGTTAGCAACAAATGACCAAAAATGTAAAGAAAGTGACAGAAACCACTATAAACTACCATTTTAAAAGTTTAACCACTGAGCCAGCTTCTCTTCATCCAGACAGAAATGGGCTGAAGGCTGGCAGGAGGTAATTAATGCTTCTTCTCCTGCAAGCACAAAATGCTGGGTGTCACCTTCATACCCCTGCCATCTTGAGTCCATGACAGCTTATGATTTCCTTTTCTAAGTCCCCAGGGATGCCAAACAGGATGCAAGAGTCTTGCTCTGTGAAGTCAGGGACATCCCGAGTGTGTCCACCTGGAGTGTATACCGCTCTGAAAGTCAGACTGCTTCTGTCAGCACATATTCAAAGTGAACAGATGAATCTGTGTGTGTCAGTATTTTATCCATCAAGGCAGGAAGCAGGAAATTCTGCCTCAGAAGTAGATCTGTCAATATTTCCTGAAATCTTTGGCTATAATAAAGTCTTGTACATGTTCTGGTTTTTCAGAGGCCACTGGTAATTTGTCCCTTTGAACTAAAAAGAAGGCAAGAATTACATTGTCAAACTTTAAATAGATTTTTTTTTCTGTTTGTCTTTGAAAGTTTTATTACAGAACCTCTCTCTTCTTTTTACCATCTGACTGATAGGAAATCAAAGGATTCTAAAATGGAAAACATCTGATTGTAGGAATGAAGCAACTAGTTGGCATCAATAACAACAGCATATTATTACTGACAAAAGCATGTCTGCAACCTAGGACCCTTAAATAGATCACTGCAAAAAAAAATGCACACCAATCAGGGCTAAGATCAGTGCCAGCTTAATGGGAGAAAGCAATGGCAAACTAACTGATACTAACTCTACTTGTACTAGTTTAACATATTTGCCCTTTGCCTTGGAGCATTTTATTGCATATGATAGTTACATAACAAGTAAATACTTCAATTGTGTTTTAAAAAAAATGGAAATAATCAGGTAAAGTAACTGCCATGTCTATTTAGGTTTAATGTTCCTCTATTCATTTAATGGCACTGCATAACCAGGAGGCCACCCTGTCTTGCAGATAGAACACATAAAAATAGCAATGTTATTTCTGGGCCATAGAACATAATATCTTTCAAAAAAAACAACCATTAAAAGCCATTAAAATGGATTTTGAGAAACACTGCTAGTGATACACTTAATGAAACTGGCAACAGTGAGTGGGGTGACTCGGCCTCGTTTCTTCTCTCTGCACAAGGCTGCTGAGCTCCAGTTTCAGAGCCAATGCTGAAAAAAAAAAGTTGTCTTGCCATGCTGACTCTCATATGTCTCCGGGTAAGTCTTATGTGATCTTTGACATAGGAATTAGGCTACAAAACTCTCACACAGAAGCCAAGAATCAACACTGTGTTTTGCTTGGAAGTGTTTTTCAGCTCCAGGGATTTATAAGGGTTCGTACACAACAGCAATAAAACAGCAACAAGAGCTCTGCAGTTAAGTCACTTTCCTTAGCAAACCAGGAAAATAAAACAGTGGCCTTGGACTTTGATGTTTTTATTCAAACACCAAGAGCAATCCCTCTAGCCATATTAAGTGGCCTTGGTATAATCAAGGCCCAAGAATATGTTTGCTTAACCTACATTATGCGAGATCTCCATGTGACAGGCAAAAATGTGCCAGTCAGCTCGGCTGAATTCATTACTGGAAATAAGTGGCAATAGAGTTAAAACATACAGGGAAAGTATAGAAAAAAGAGAAGAGCCAATTTTATTCTTTGCTTTGATACAGCATCACTTACTATATTACCTTTTTCTCATCTAATAGAGTAACATCTCTGTTTTCCTAATGGAGTAACTCAAAGCTCTCTCCTGTCACAAGACAGGTGATAAGGAGTTTCTGCTCTGTCACCTATCACTCTAGAATACATAATAATAATGTAATATATAAATAGAATTATAGATCATAATATAGAGTAGAATATATACACACACATAAAATTGAAGTTTTCAGTCCTGTCTCATTATGACTTCATGCAAATTACATTAGTGAGACCATTTTCCTGGACACCACGGACATCCCATCCTCTCCCCCGCCTAATAATTTCCTCCCAACTCATGCTTGATTTGTCTCTTCAAACTTGGCAGAGGTTTTCTTTCAGACCAGCTTTCACCCTAGGCTCTCTTGCCCTCTGAAAGAGGAAGGGCTGGGAAGGTGACAGACAAAGCTGGGCCAGACCTCTCCCACCACCCCCAGTATCTGTAGGGGTGTGCACCAAAGGCAACAGCTGTAGGAAAGGAAAAGGAAGAGAAAGGCGATGAGGAAAGGGAGAGATAAGGAGAAGCTGTTGTGCAGTGGATCACAGGGCATAAACATGCAGGTGTGCAAACTGTTAAGACAAAATGCTCAAAGGCAAGTGGACTAACAGGAGGCATCAGGATAAAACTGGGCTGAGTGGGGTGTCATCTCTACACAAAGAGACCTAACTGAACAGCTCTGTATAAAAATAACAACCTGCCTTGCCAGCCACATTCTCCCTTTGGCCCCCAGCTGCTTCCACTTCCTTAACATGTGTTGAACCAAATAAAGTGTTTACTAATTTCCCATCCAGCTTTAAAAAAAACCCACATAAGTACACACTGCCAAGGCCGGAAGAAGGTGAAAAAGAGCAGGCAAGAAGAATAGTAGAAGATAACTAAAGCATTTAATCAGGGCATTTCTCCCGGGTTTTCTGCAGGTCTCACTTAACTGCTTCATTGCCAGAGCTGGCATCAAGATGAACATCTGGTTACCGATTTTTTGGAAGCTGAGTGGATGTCCAGGGCAAAAGGCATCAGAGTGGGATCTGTTCTCTCCACAGAGGATCCAGAAGCACCTTTTGAGTAGCTTGCAATGACCGTGACAAAAACCAGTAACAACACATCTGTCATTCACTCTCTAGAGGAGGTGCCCTGAACTGCAGCCCCACGCACAGTCCAGAGTCTGACAGGTAAAGCAGATTTTCCACTTTTGCTCCTTTTAGCAATACTATTAATAATAAAACAGCAGCTTTTATATACCGACCAAGCTGTTGGTATATTTGCTGCTTCTCTATCATTCTTTCATCAGCAACGCTCAAAGGTAATTAGTGCACGACTCTCTGGAACTAGTCATTCTGCTTATTCATGAACCCAAGTTAATAACCCAAACCAGTAATCCCAAACTGCTAATTCTCACCCACTTGTATCACATAAACAGCAACGATGTAGATTTATTCATTCACCAAGAAGAGAGGGAAAAAACTGAGACTGAAGTGAAAGCCTTGTTCATTTTCAAATGCTTTGCTGCTGAATATGGTGCAGCTGTGCGCAGCTGGTGTGCCTCTTGGCACACTTCACACTGATGCAGCTAGCTGTGAGAATACGCTGTACCTGTAAAAGCACCTCTGTATCTTCATAAGGATGTTCACATCCTAGTCTGTTCAGATGTAACTGTTCAGTCCAGCATCACACTTTTACAAGATTCTTAAACCAGTGAGAAAGCTCCAGGCAGCAACTGCACCACACCTTGAGACCACAGAAACAAATCTCCCTTGGTTCTTTTTCTCATGCTTTTCCCTGTGAGCACAACTTTGATAGAGCAACAGGTAACAGAACAGCTGAGTTAAAAACTGCAATTAAAAAGTAATCCTGGGATTAGCATGTTTAATGAGTCCAAATCCCTGGAGTTTTATTGAAGTAAAAACCTGGAACAGAGCATGTGTCTCCTGTCAAAGGAGAGGGTTGGGTTGGGTTTGAAGTTTCAGTATTTTTTATAACTGCTTGTTTCATACTATTTCCTGCACTTAAATAAAATTATTCAGTTAATGAGGGAGAAGAAAAGAGCCTTATATTGTATCACTTGTTCTCAGCAGGTTCCCAGTCAGCATGCAACCACCACAAAGTAGAACGGGGAAGAATTATTTTTCCTTTGTAAAAGTGAGCATCTTTGTTGCTCCCACATCTGCCAAGCAAGAGGGGTGAAGATAGCCTTATTCAAAATCTGTCAGACAGCTCTTCACTCTAAATCCACAGTATCTGGGTAAATTACCTCATCCACTTGGATACAAGGGCATACAATCTCATTTCCCTCTGTCAATCAGGGTGACTGCTGCTCATGAAGAGCCCTACCTCTCCGCCCTGGCATGCTTCTTAAGGTCAGATTCCCTGGAATCAGAGGAAACTCCAACCAAAAGCAGATACTGGACCTTTTCCTTCCTCTTTTCAGTTACTTCTCATGTCAGTGACTTCAGCACTGCAGGCCATGTAAGTGAGAAGGACATGGGTAAAGGAAGCTTTCGCTGACTTTATCCTTCTGTTTCCTGGTATCATTCAGAGCTGACTTGACTTCCAGTTCCATGCAAAGCAGCTTCATGGCTGTTCTGATCCAGTCTCACATGCTATCAGCCAGAATACAACACATCCCAGCTGTGACCCCTCCATCTTGGCACGGTGGCTCTACAGGCACAGCAGAGTTTCATTAGGCAGGGGATATCCCCTGGGGCCTTCTTCAGTACCTCTTGTTCCTTCTAAAGTGTGGTGAAGGAGTCTGGATAATAAGTCCCAAAGAACTCATTCACAGTAGCTCCCTACAGAAGGCAGAGTGATTAAAAAGGACTGAAAAGCTTACTTAGCAGCTGTCAGCCCAGCGAATAGAAGTGTTCTCCATACTGAAAATGTGGAGTACAGGTTTTAGAGCTCCTTGACAACACAGCCCTCTGTGGAATATAATGAAAGAAGGATAATACAAATATAAGCTAGTCCACTCTATATTTAAGATACTTCCCACAGCAGAGACAAAGAAGAAATTTAAAAAAAAAAAAAAAAAAGTATGCTATAGAGGAGTGAGAAGAGTGTTCTACAGATCCCTGGCCACTAGAAGTCCCCACATCTGTTCCCATTTAGCCCAGTAAATCCAGTCTTCATCTTTCCTCTGATGACCACAGCTTATTGTACTGGACCTTCTTCCATTCTTAACCTGGTCACAAAAATCTACCCAAGAGACAGTGTAAAGGAATACCATATTCTCTACCTCATTTGACTCTGAATGAGTAAGTCTCTCACCAGTTGCACTTCTGATGTGGTTTATTCTTAATCAGTCTGACATCCCTTTCATTTTGTTTCCACACCTGCCTGATCTTGCAGTGGCTTGTCCTCCTGTGGCATTGGTGTTAAAGCCGCAGCCTTCAATCCCTTTTTAATTTATATGCTGTTAACATGTTCTTAAAACTCCTCCAGTCAAGGAAAGGTGACCTCTCTAAATCACCTAGGCTTACATTCAGGAAATTTTCTTAAGGTCTGACATGAGTCTCAATGACTGCAGTTTAGGCCCATTTTTTAATTACCTTATATCTACTGGGGAAGTTGGAGAAGGAAAGCAGGTTGAGTTTAGAGAGGCAGGAAAACAAGTGCTATTACTTATTTGCTCCGACTTGGCAATGCCATAACAGAGTGGCGTCAAGTTCACTGTGTTACAGGAGCAGCCTAAGGCTGTAAAACAATTTGCTTCTGTTCCAGAGCAAATCAGCTGCATGTCTGCGAGGAGCACACATGGTGCCAATGGTTAATGAACTTTGAGCTTTCTCTCTCCGACAAGAGCTGGCACCATCTCTGCAGTCAGATGCAGCTTCTCCTTTGCACTCCATCAAGGACAGGTAGACAGTATTGCTGGGGGGGGGGGGGGGGGGGGGAATGGGGGTGTGGGGGTGTACACCCCTTCCATTTGTGTACCGCCCTGCGTCATTCCTTTCCAACTTCTTTTTCTCAGGCAGATGTCTCTCATCCACATTTTTCTTTATACCTTACATACTTCCCTCTTCTCATCCATCTCTGCCATTGTCTTCTTTGTTTGTTTCATCCAACCACTGACATGAACTCCATTTTCTCTTAGACACCTCAGTGCACTCTTTCCCAGGAGCTGAGCTATACTGCTTCCCAAGCAGTCATTTACATTTCTACTGTGCCTTCTAGCTGTGCATCACAAAATGCTCTGAAAAGATAGGCTAAATCACCAACACTGCATGTCTGAAGACAGGAGTACTAGCCTCTTTCCTAACTAAGTGAAATTTGGCACAGAATGGAAACTGACATCTCCCAAGATGAGCCACACAATTTCATGGCCAGGCTTGCTCTGCAAGCTATATTTTTTACATTTACCAGCTTTACTCTGGTCCTGTGCTCTGTTCTGAACTCTCCTTTCACTTTGCTTTAGAATTCATCTGTGATTCTGTATTTTATTTTGTTTCTATATTTTCATATAGTTCTGTTGATGTCTGATTTTTTTGCAATTGTCAGCTCAGAAGTGTTGCAGTATTTTAGAAACAGAATAGGGTTCTATAGAGATAAAAGAAAAAGTGAAGCTTTTGAGAAAACTTTACTTGAAGAAAAATTCCTACAGGTCAAAATTAGTGGAACTCAACAGTATAAAAAAACCCAACTCTGTAGCCACTGTAGTGGCTCCTGCAAAGGGAAGAAACGCACTGAAGTTGTTGGATTACACTGTGTACTTGCTGTTCTCTTGCTGGGAAGACAGGTGACCGGAGTGTTTCATAGCGGCAGCATGCTAATGCCCCAAGGGAAAGGAAGTTAATCGTTCCTTGTTTCTCAGCTGACTTATGACTACTTTGTAGTGATGTGAGGAAGCTTGTCAAGCAGAGGCTGGAGAGAAAAGAGGATAGGGTAGTTAAGGGTGAAAATGAGCAAAAAATAAATTGTACTGCAGATCCATGGTGCTATCCAGACAGCACTTCTGGAGAGGAACCATTTATTCATGACCCCTGCTACCACAAGGCTCTTGTGTCTGCCACATATCCTTATAGCCACTAAAGACTTTTACTTCCCCATCATACTAACCAAAGCTCCTGCTGCACCCTCAGATTGCTCTTATGTCCCCAAAATCTCTTCCACATAATCACCCTAGTTTCTCAGTATCCCATATTCTCCACCCTTGCCCTGACTTTCACAATACTTCCATTTTCCTGCCATACAGATTACCTGTTTTACTGAGCAAGCACAGGTCATGGCTGATTTAGAACATGAGTGCTGACAGCAACACTTGCAGATCATACGGGTAAGATAAGGACTGAACTCAAACTTTCCCTTTGTCTTCTTTCTCACAAAGAATTTTCAAGACATTTTTAGGAACATAACATCTCTGAAACTTCTACTCCCAAAGAATTTGGTTAACATTTAGAATTTATTGGTGAAATTGCAGAGATTGATGCGCAATGCATAAGCTTCATATTCACAGGAAATTGCCATATCTCATTTGGATCTTACATTGATCCTAGATGAGTAATCCTTCACTTTTTTCTTTCTATAAACTGAACGTGAAACAGCCAGACAGAAAACAAGAGAAGGCAGAAAAAAGGTGAGGCAAAGGAAAAGCAGGCAGCTCCCATATCAGTCTTTAGTAATTTTGGCAGCCCGTTAATTATTGTTTAGTCTCCTTTCCTGACACTTAGGAATGCCACTGATGTCAACATACAGTACACAGTTACTGTAGGTCAGAGGTAGACACCTCTGAAATAACAAAACCAAAGCAAATCCTGGAATGAGCCCTGAGACTCAAGAGCTGTTAAGTCATCAGTGGGGTTTTTTCCACAGATTTGGCAAGTTATTCAGTCTGGTAGCTAATAACGTCTTATAAAGGTGAAAATCTGTAGTCTCATTAGCTTTCAAACACAGAAAATAACTCTTCTTTGATGCTTTCCTTCCTCCCACCTTCTCTCAGGTTTGAAAGTCCATAGCTGCATAGTAACATGAAGGTTACTTCTCAGGCCTGTATTTTTCAGCTGGCCTGTAACTGATTAAGAGACAGGATCTACAGCAGATCTTTCCACAATGTTTTACTTTCACTTAAAAAAAAAAAAAAAAAAAAAATTCTTTCTCTTAACTCAGAGATCTTCAGTCCTGAAAGATGCATGCCTTAGAATACAGGACAAGAGGTTTATTTACGTTTAGTCAGTAAAATAGTGACTCTGCTATTATAGCTGTAAAACGTCACATTCCTTCCATTGTCCTATTTTCACAGCTTCTAAGTAAGAGCTGACAAAAAGAATACAACTCGATGACAATCAGTTTGCTGTAACCTTGTGAGGACAAGGAAAAGGAGACTGTTAATGGTAGGGGAGCCACTGGGAGACTTTATCACCTCTTGATTTTTATGAGGACAATAAAAATTGTTCATGAACAATGCCACCTAACGAACTTGCTTTCTTTTTGACTGTCCTAAGCCCTGTCATCAAGGAGGTGATGAGCTACAAGGGGAGAATTTCTGGACTGCTTCTTCAAATAAAACCAAGGTCTGTTACAGTCTAATGACTTCATTGAGAAGTTTGAAATGTTACTTCTCAGAGTGTGGAACAACTTTTTTGCTTAATGAATAATTTTCTGAAAAAATGACATTTTGTCTAGAAACTGTAAGGAAACATAATTTCCCCTGTCATTCCTTTTTAACCTATCCTGTTGTCTCACCCATTCACACAACTGTACTGCAAGTGGCTGTCAGGCCAACAACCTGTTTAATACTTGTTAATACTGTTTAATACTCACAGAGAACTTTGTTTATATGTGATAGATGTTCCCCTGGAATGCCCCAGAATCAGTTCTATAGACACTATTTACTGCCATTTTGATGATGCATTTGGTATATATATTGCATCCAGCTGTTTCTCTCCATCAGTGGCAGTACTGCTGCTAGAACAGCACTACATACTCAATGGCTCCCCTTGACTATGGTATCAAACTCTTTACATTCACCAACTGCATATTCACCTCTGAACAGGATAAAAAAAATTAAACCTTTTCATACCGATTTCTGCCCAAACCTGATGAAATTTATTTTCTGCCAGATTATGAGCAGATCAAGTTTTAGGTATTTGTTATTCAACTGTATTCAATTTTTTTAAAAAAATCTTATTTTATTGGGTCAGAACAGATGATTGATACTCAAGCTGTAGTGTTTCAGTGTTGCTGGTTAAGTAAGTTTTGTTTTCTGCTCTTCGTTTTCACCACTGATTTGATCAACATGTGAGCACTTCCAAAGGAAACACTTTGTGTATGTAACTGATACTTTTTGCCTGAAATACTTATGTGGGTATATGTAAAAGGTGGTTTTGCTAAGCAGGTGCATCAGTAAATATTGGCTGAGATTCCTGGTAGGCAAACACAAAATGGGCACATCTATAGAACCAGTGATGTAGTTTAAAAAACAAATTAGTATTCGGAGGTGCATTTTTTGCATTATTCAACCTTGCGTTAGTAATGTGTCTGGAAAGACAGATAAAACCGAGGAAGCTGAGATGACTTGTCACACAGATCTTGAGGTCTATGACAGGCTACTAAAGGAAGGTTATTCTATGTCACTGAAAAGGAAATATTTTTTTAAAGAGCTATTTTTATGTTTCATTCTGTGCACGTATAAATGATAATTTGTGATCAGCCTGCTTTGCTCACTCAGTGCTCCCAAAGAACATCCCATGTAATAAGCTTTGCAAAATCCTCAATTAGATCAGGTCAAAGCAGGTCAGGGCCCAGCATCCTTTCCAGAAAGGCAAACCAGAATTATTTTTTTTTTCCCTACCAAACTAGAGATAAACCACATACTGTTTCTCAAAGAGACAAAAGACTCTCAACTCCCATATGGACAAAACTGCACATCGCCTCTCTGCACAACACACACCTCCACTGAACACATAAGAGGGAGCAGAGAACCCTGGGAATCTCAGACGTCTCCCTGAAGGCACAGCAGCTCCCATCTTTTGACCCTGCCCAAGCCCTGCTGAATGACAGTCAGGAAGCACCTAAGGTTTCTGATTCTGGAATAAAGAATTACGTGGAGAGACAACTCCTCTTGGAAAAAATACATAGCTTCCACATCTAGCCTGTGGGCTTCCCTCGACATGTCCTGTAGTCTTAATTTTCTGACTGGAAACATTGCAAAACCATGTTCAGGCCTATGTGCTTGTGTTTCTCATTTCTGGAAGCATGGGAGCCTCAGGGTGGGGAGGAAGAGGTGAAAGCTGGTTCTTGAATGGAATCAGGACACAGCTGGGGCACAGTTCCTTACACAAGACCTGGGAATCACTCGCCATTCCTATACCATCACAAAATCATTACTTGGAAAATCCGTTGTACCATGCACTGAGCAGAACAGTGATGTGTGGGGAATCTACATTACAGAGATGCCCATGGACTTTGTGACACATGAAGTCCATTTTAGCCTTGGCATCTTTTTCAGGTGGTGCAGCCATAAATCTTTCAAATGTTACCACAGGAAAGAAATAAAACACTGCTAAGTCTTGGTTCAAAAAAAAAGGGAGACCCAGATTTGCTGTCTGTTAATTTGGACTATAATAGTGCTATCCAGGTCTATAGGAAAACCTCTAAATATGGCTAAATATGCTAGGTTTCTGTCTCCTCATATTGTTTTCCAACACTTTTAGAAGCCTGCACAAAAACTGAGTGAAGGCAGTGTTCAATTTGGTGGCACTGCATAACCCCTCTCCCTTCTCTCCATTAAAAAGTGGATTTAAACCTACTCTGAAAAAGGCAAAGTAGAAAACAAGCAGTCACTAGTCTGAGGGTAAACTTTCCAGCCTCATGTTGGTTATTCAGCAGAGGAAGCATATATGTGAATCACCTGATTCAAACTGCGTTGCTCTAAGAACAGATGACGCATTGGAAAAGATAGTGGAAGATGGGCAGCAGATGGGGGTGAAAGAGAAACCTACACTTGAAAAACTTGGAGGAGAAGGGGACAAAAAAGCATAGATTGAAAGTTCCTTTTGTAAACTGGACCATTCATTGACTCACACTGAAGGAACCTGCATTCATACAACACTTTCTTCTAAGAGATGTTTTCAGTTTAGAAGCGCACAAGAAGACGTAGAGGTCACATGTACTGTAGGCCATTCATGAAAACTAAAATATTAGCAAATGCTAGTCTTAAATGCTAGGAAGGACACAGAAATTTACTAAAATTCACATTAAAACTGCACATTCCCAGTTGTGTTCATTTTGCACTGATCTTTAGCCTGTTTTGCTACTTTTCTACTCCCTTTCTGCTGGGATGGGTTAGAGAAGCAAACAAGCAGAATCACTACTTGCACAGGCTGAAAGAGAAGTTGGCCCCCATGGTCCCATGCCAGGTAGGCAGGACTAAGTGGCAGTCATCTTACCTGAAGGGAGACAAGCAGACCTTTCCTCTGCCGTGAGATCAGCAGTTCCCAGGCAGGAGTAAAAGCAGGGATCCTGGCCATCTTCCACATGCCCTGAGCAGCGTATCTTCTGCTGACTCTGAAGCCCACGTTCAGATGCCTACTTCTGCACATCACAGAAGTGCTTCACATTCGCAGTATTCTGCTATCATGTCCTCACACCCAAGACAGGTTTAAACCTACAGTGAGGAAGGACATAACCCCTTAAGGCAAGGCTGACAATGATTCATCTGGTACAGCTAAACAAGATGCTTTCAGGGAAGAAAACTACCCTTCATTGAACATCTAGGTACAGAGCAAAGGACTTCTATCACCATTCCATCATGTGCCTTTTTCAATGTGAGACACTTCCTGCAGAGTTCTTTAGGAAACAGACGAAGGAAGTCTGAACATCATCACACCTCTGGCAAACTCCACCTCATTCAGTTTTCTTCTGAATCCCGGTTCTTTGTGCCTTAGGCCTTTCATGTCCTCTCGGTCCTTACTCCAGTGTTCAATGGAGACTGCTAGGAGAGTCCTCAGAAGAAGCTCATTCACCTTTCTTTATTCGATATGCAGCATTGAGCTTCAAGTACCTTCAGACAGCTTCTGTCTCAGAAGACAAAACTTCCACTCATACATCTGCCTAGAAATAGCATAGTGAAACCAGGTAAACGGAGACAAGTATATTCAGCATGATGGTATTACAGTATTTTTCCAGAGTGACAAAGAAAAAAAAAGTCATAGACATTATTCAGATGGAGTAGGAAAGAGGTGTAGGGCACTACTTATGAAAATTACATGATGCAAGAAAATAAGAATTCTTGCTGATGTTATGTGCAGTATTCAGTACTTTGAAACTGAATGAACCCAGCTAAAATGCCAGTTTCTGATTTAGTTTACAGACTGGACCCACAGAAGAAACGGCATTGTGAATGAGTTAAATTACAGTATATTGTGCTAGAACAATACACTTTCATTCTCAAGCAAATGTTATCTCCTTGCCAATACCAATCTTGACCAAGATATAGTTCCTTTCACTACACTGAAAAAGATTGTATCTCTAGCATCCCATGCCAGAAAAGATACAGCTCAGACAGGAAAGTACCTGTCTGCTACCCCAAATTTTCTGATCTTTGCTGAAATCTGATGGCTGCTTAAAACAAAGAATGACTTGAACTCCATCCTTGGGACACTTTAGTCCCTCCACTTTGGAAGCAGAATAACCTCAGGAGATCAAAAACAACTGCCTTGCTTAGACTTGGACAGTGTATATGCTAAGGAGGACAGATTTCCAATAGTATAGGCAATGCTACAGATACTGATTATCTCCTAGCTCCTGATATCTGTCAGCATAGACTTCAGCATGCTACTAACAACTATGCCACAATGCACTGGAATCACAATCATTGGTGCAAGTGAGACTTATTCTTTAAAATATATTTTTCCTAAAACCCCTTTTCAGAATTTCAGAAATTATGTGTATTTGTCCCAACTAATGAAAATGTCTGTGAGTTGTTGCAGTGATTGGATTCAGTAACATAACTGGACAAATACCACAAGGACTATTTCCAATAGACAGGGCAAATTCAAAATGGCACCTCCTTTCCTGCTTGCACTTCACTAACAGTCTAGTCAAATGCTGCCAGATTGACTGCTTACCAAAGCTTATTTTAAAGCTACACACATTATTTGTGGATATTATGCTTTAAGTGTACCTTAGAAAGCTTTTACATACCACCAAAGAGGGCTGGAACAGCATGGTTTACCTGATCCATTGCCATTCAACAAGAGCGAAGCATTATGCTCACGAAATATGGCTTTAATTTCAAGAGAAGCATTTGCCCTCAAATAGGACACCCACGTTATTTAATATATTCAACTAACAATGAGATTCATGAAAAGGAAATTGGTTTGTCAAAGTAGCTTCATATTCATTTTAGTGTTCATTAGGATGTATTTATTCTGCCCTGTTGAGACAGTCAGAACAAATTTCAAATACAAAAAAGGAAGAAAGCTTTATGGAGAATATACCAGAAAGCTGTGAGCCATTGAAAAAGCACTCAGATTGGTCACAATGTAATCCTATGACACATTCCTGCAAGCAACAAATAGCTAGCCAGTTTGGACTACTTTTTTTTTAAATGCTTACAAAAAAAAAAAGGATGACAGAAACTTGGCTTAGACTGACTAAAGACTTTAATGTAACTGTATCCCATGCAATTTGGATTTTTTCAACAGAACCATGTGAATATCCTTAAATGATTCAATCTGAAGTGGGTTGCTGGCTAGATGATAGCCAGCAGCCTTATAAATTACGTAACACGGAAGGCGTTCTCATGGCTTTGTCAGAGACCAAATACATTCTCCCCCTCCCCAAGAAGACCAAGAATTCAAACATAATCCCAGGAAATCCTGTTGTATGTACAAAAGATGCTGTCATCCCAACTTGCACTTTACAGTTCCCTGCAGGTGTGACAGGACACTTCCAAATTAAGTCACAAATCAGAAGCACAGGCATGTCTGCAGAGTTGCAAAGTGCTTTTCTGATATCAAACACCCAGAAGTAAAAACAATGCATGATCTTTATGCTCAACATTCCATGGCAAACAGCCAGCTCTTTGAGAAAAAATTCTGACTGCCTGTATTACTGAACTGCCCCGCTGGAATGCCCTCATCTTGTACCCAACAAAGAGTAGGCTGAGAGCTGTGGCAGCTACATTACACAGACTTGCCAAGTTCTGCACCCCGAGCATAAACTCCCCATAAATGTCCTGCCCTCACACTGCTGAGGAGGGGGTCAGATGGCCCCACTGCTGGTTTCTGCTCCGAGACCCTCTGTGCCAAAAGCAGTGCATCTTTAAATCCAGAGGTTACCCGTATCTGGTGCCGGGGGTGGAAAGAGGTGGAGGCTGTAGCTCTGCAGCCCATCCCATGGTACTAGCCTAGATCTGTGATAAAGCCTGGGATTTAGGGGAAACAGTTTGCATGAAGACCCAGGAGGGAACTCCCCTGCTACTGAAACAGCAAATTTTTCCCACGCAGCATCTCAGCTCCTGCCCACACACGGCGTTGGTCTGTTGAAGCCTCAGACCTGGAGGGATCTGCCTTTCTCTATCTCTTCAGGACTCCAGAAGTTTTCCTCCCCCACTTTTGGCAGTGATCCCAAAATGCAGCTGTTCCACAGTCATTCAACAGCTCCTCTTTCCCTGCTCGTCCTTTAACATGGGTTGATATCAGACGTCAGTGTGTGGACCCCTTCTGAGGAGGAACAGTCAGAATAATGAAGTTCTAGTTCTGCTTGCAGGGATCCCAGCTCCAAAAAGAGATGGTTCGGCTACACAGACACCAGCAACCCATGTGACCAAAGGCATGTAACTTCACCAGTGGGTGCAAATAGCGATAATTAGAGCCCCCTTCTGCACTCAATGTATCCAAGACAAACTACACAGTCTGCGTCTGGCTTAGTCTGATAATTCCCACATTTCTGTGAAAGCAACTAGCCTCTTGCCTTTCATCTCTCCTGCTTCTTCCATCTTTAAAAGCCAAGGCTTTCCCTTTGGCATACAAAACCCCAGGGACATCTGTGACAGATTTGGAGATGCCTGTAATTGTACATATAATCTTTTTGTTTAATTACTGGAAAGCAATTTACTGTATAAAAACATGGGGTTAAACTGAAAAACAGGCTGCCTGCATTAGGCAGGGAAGAACACAGTTGAGTTTCATACAGCTCAGCCATTTCCCCTTCTGGAGAGGGTTTTCACACTTAGGACCCCTATGCCCTTCAGGAGGCACTTTGGAGGCTCTGGAGGGGTCTCATGTCTCTTTTCAGATCACAAAGTAGGTGGAGGAATACTCAGGACAAAGCAAGAAACATTTTCATGTCATTGTACAAGAGCTTCCTGAGGTCAGGCTAATCTGCTATGTAAGAAGAAGAAGAAACTTGTAGAGGAGAGACCATCTGAGTAGGTTTAAAGGAACATTTCCTAAAGTACTCAGAAAGAGAGGCTTTGGTCCCACCTTCCCTACACTCACAGCTGAGGGTTTGGGTGGCCTCCTCTACTTTTGAGCAGGTAGGCTTGACTGTACATAGATTATCTGCTTTTATATTTCTTTAGTTCCTCCCACCAAAGTTTAGTTCTTAGGAAACAGATAGCACTGTCTTATGTACAAGCCTCCTCTTCTGGACCCTAAACCAGAGGACCTACAGGGCAATACAAAACTAGGGCGCAGTACCAGGACTAAAGAATCATGGAAGTCTTCTGTGAATGACTGCCACCTAAAAGATTTTCTTCTGCAAATGGCTGTGACCTAAACAATTGAACAGAAGGGCAGAAGAGAAGAGAGACTCAAACTGGGTCAGACCATAATTCCCAGTCTCTGAAGGCACCTCTCATATTCATGCTCCTGTTCCAGATAAAAAGATCCAGCCGCTGTTGCCACAACACCTAGCTGAAGCTACTCCTCCGGCTATCTCTGGGGCAAACATGCTCTCCCAGCCTTCTTTTCCTTCTGTCTGGGAGATAAGTCATGCAGCAGAGCCAGGAAATTAGTAAAACCTAGCTGGCAAAGGGCAGCCTTGAATAATACCCTGTCCTGCCCAACCCACCCATGCCATCCCACAGTGACCAGATTGCTTTGAACAATGTTTAAACATGTGTTCCAAAAGGGAAGGTTAGACAGCACCTGGCCCAGCGTGAATGAATGCCCCAGCAGCTGTGCCGCATCTTGTTTGCTGCAGCATGACAGTGCTGCTTCTCACAGCCTGGATGCCTGGGAGAAAGCAGGGGGAACTAGAACAGTGCTGAGCAAGAGTAATGGGACCAGAGAGCTTACAAAAAGGAGAAAACATCCTCCCACTCTGTCCTCAGGCTCTTCTGGACACTTAGACATATCAGCACCCCTGTGTGCAGGAAGAAAGAGTGGTGAGAGGAGGCTGGAACATTTTGCCCTAGAATGATAAACAACTCTCAGCGGCTATCCTGGGGATTAACAGAAAGAAATTAGCATAAGAGAAGCTAATAGGGTAAAAGCAATGACAGGAAAGAGAGACTCCATCACTAACTACCACTTCAGCTCTCCAAATGCAGCTTTTCCCTCCTCCACATTTCCCCCCCTCCCCGCCACACACATACATTTTATTTCAGATCAGGATGCAGGTGTGATGGAAAGGAAAGTGCTGCAGGAGAATTTTGCTCCGCTCCTAACAATGGTTTAATCTATTTGACAAGCCCTCCCCCTAGGCTCTCCCCGGCTAAAAATAATCAAGGCTTCAGCCTTTCATGGGAGTTTAGCCTTAAGACTGTGGGATCAGTGCTTTATTTCCTCCTTCAGCCAAACGCTTTTCTTTCTTCACGTGGGAGAACTCGTTCCTTCTGCCTTGCACCACCACAGGCTTTGGTAGGGTGCCTGATACCCAAGCACACGCAAGCTCATTAAGAGCCATGGGCTAGTCTGGGTCAGGCGGTGGTCAGCCCTGCAGTCCTCAGCATCGCCCTGGTTTGTCCTCCTCCGTTTTAACCACTTTGGCCATAACCATGCTACAAGGCAGGCTTGCTCCCCAGCTCCAGGTGCTGCCAGTAAGGGGGATGCCCCAAGGGCACTGCAGATGCCAGTTCTGGGCTCCGGCTCCCAAGAGGGCACTCTGGTCGCTGCCCGTGCTGCCCAGGGAGCCGCAGTGCACTGGCACTAGCTGATGTGGCCACATCTGGGCCCCCGTGGTCCCAGTGTGTTCAAGGCTTCCTGGAAACTACCAAATTCCAAATTGAAAGTTTTTCATGGGGAGTTTCTATATTGGGGCCATACAGATAATAATTTCATATTGCTGCAATTTACAAAAATGCCAAAGAATAGCTGGTAAGATTGCTGTGGAACGGTTTCTCTCACATAATGCAGATCTGCAAGACAGCAACTGCTCGCTCACATATGCCATGAATTCATAAGACCCTTTCCTTGTTTAATTCGCAGTGCTCCCTCTGCTCCAATTTTTCTCTTTAGCAACTCTTTCAAGGTAAAAAGGAAAGATGTTTTACTCTTTATTTAAGTCTGCACCTTCTCCATCATCTGCTCTGTATTGCCTCTAGTGACAGAAGTGCAAAGCAATATACATTAGTTTACAGAGCAAGGAAGTACAAATTAATTGCATTAATCAGAGAAACTTCTGTCATATTTATCTAAGCATTATACAAACAACATAGTAAGCAGCCTTTCATTAAACACGTATGAATTAATCTTTAAAAAACCCACACTGTGTATTCCATCTAGTGCCTGGCTTTTTTTCTTCTTCATGAGCACAGGAACACAGAATACAGACAGAAAACCCTGCCTGGGAACACTTTCTATTTTGAGGTAGACACCTGGCATCCTCCTTAGGAGGAACTGAAATGCTAAAAGCAGCAGCCTAGATGGATTTGAGGTTCAAGTCTACATTCTTTGCTTCCCCAAGTGCACAAAGTTCACTGCTGCCAGTCTGTCCAGTGTTTAAAAATATTTCTGTATTGTTTACCTATTCTTTCTAAGTCTCCTACTTTCCTGGTATCATTTCAGCATTCATGAATATTACAGGAAGAATATATTCATGATTAATGATCAAATACAGATAAAGTTTAATCACAGAAAATCTGAATATGAAATCTGGAAAACTGATGTAGGCAGCAAATTTAAGATTATCAGATCAAGGTTATCATGGGCTGCTCTAGTAAATTTTCCCCTTCATTTCCTTTGTAGATTATCATCACAAATCCCACTGTTCATGCACTGACAGATAAAGAAAAAAAAAATAAGTGATTCGTCCAATATTATACAGGCAGAAGCACCGGTCTTGTGCTTTAACTACCTGGCTGAATCTTCACTGAGGGGAATGCATCAGATGTTCCTTCATTTGATGTTGGCATCTGACTTGCTGCTTGGGCAAGCAAGTAACTCCTCTGCACCTGCAGGCAAATCCAAGCCTACCTTCCCCCGTATGTGCAATTTCTTTGTTGTAACACAGCAATAGGCCTAGCCTGAACACACCATGATAGACATGCCTTCAAATCTGTTTCACTCCCAGGCCTTTTTGCCCTTCTACACTCACATTAGGCTTCTAAGGCTACCAGAATCTGTATTATAGGGTGACTTGTACTTCCCAAGTTATTTAAAAGCCCGGGCTTAATTCCTACACTATTTATGGAAGCGGAGTTCTAGTTTTCACACACAGCTCATTCCAAAATCACTTAAGTAGAGCATAAATGAAGATTTACTTCAGACAAACTGGGGGAAAAGGGAGGGAAAGCTTTTTCTCCACTGAGCTCTTCTCAGTCTTATGTTGCATAATTCACTCATGTCTTATCAATATCTGAAGAGGAAGAAGCTTCTTTGGAGTGATCTCCTCCTTCTCTCAGGCAAACAGCAGAAATTAAACGCCTACACATCTTACCCAGAGGACAAACAGCGCCTTGTGCTTCACATGAGCAAGAGCCTCTGAGTAGAATGGAGTTGGACCCGCTCCTCAGAAGAAAAGTGCCAGCGTGCCATGCCTTTTCACTGCTGGCTAGTCAGGATTGCAGATGTCTGGATGTGGGTATGAAGACCCACAGAGGAGAAAGGGAAATACATGGGGAATTAATTCAATGAAAGGAAATGGCTGAAAATTATTGACCATTTTCTTATTTAAAGACCTGGTGAACATGACAGTGCTAGATAACTAATGTGAAACTTTGTGTCCGTAATGCTACAAAGCATATAGCAATATGTGACTAGTTAACTAGATAAAGCTGAGTCCCTTCTGCAGCGAAGAAAATACATACCTATCTAAGCCTACTAGAGATTGGATAAGGTGACACCCTTTGCATTTACAGTCAACTCTTAAACTATTTAAGCACATGCCGAATTTTTACTTTCTGTGCCGTCCCTTTTTGATCAGACAAAACTCTAGGTTTTAATTCGCAGATGCATATTCCTAGATCTGTGTTTTGGGTAACAGAATACGGTTAAAGGTAATAGAAGTGGACTTAATGAGACAACTTCTTTCCAGGCAAAGTCCTCTGTTTCTACCTAGTGTTCTTGTGCCATCTAGTGGACCACAGAAAATGACAGTAAATGTAGTGGAACACTTCATCTATTTTCTTCCCAACTAGGAGCAGGTGGAGAGAAAAAGATTATTCTATCTACAAAAGGTCAAGGGAAAGCCCATTCCATATGACTAGATTTACTCTGAGAAGCTAAACAATACAATTAAAAAATCCTTTCTTTTTTTTTTGCATTTATGTATCCAGGCCTTGGAAAGCATAACAGACGTGCCAGGGTAGTTACACAGTTCATAAACTAACTGAAAAAAAAGAAAGATTATTTAAAACATTATTTACTTTTTCCTGCAAAAGGTATTTTAACTTTGGGCAGGGATACTGGCCTGCAGGCAACACAGTCTCCTATTACATCAGTTGACTCTGAATAATTCATGCAGAAAATAGTATTTCCCCATTCAGCTGCTCACAAGAGGACTCTGCTTTCCTAGATCTAACAGGCAGAAGAAAAACAGGTCCCCCCACAAGACAGGTCTGCAGCATGACTATGCAGGTGAAAGCACACAGCCTTTAGTCAAGAGGGACCTTCACGCCCTGAAAGACCATCCATCCCACAGATAATAGGCATTTGTTCAGAGGGTCTTCCACCCTCCATGGCTAGTCTCTGTGCTGATACATCAATCACACTTAGCCCGCTCTGCCCTGACCCCCCCATGAGATATGAAATCATGAAGTGGGAACCCACAGACATCTGTCATCAGCACAGAATTAAAAGTGAATTCCAAAGCAATTTTTGATCCAGGCCTGGTTACAAGTCTTCCATGTTTGATTTCTGTAGGTGAACAGGTAGTCCTCTATTACAAGACATTTGTTCAGTGTAAGTTAGTTAGAAGTCAAGCTGCATTGCTCTGTATTCTGGTTGGATAATTGTGTCTACCCAAATTTATAACACTGCAGTCTCATTTGGAGTGAGCACTGTGCTAGCTAATTACAGCATCAATTACAAACTGTTTTCAGCTGCTAATCAAATGATCCACAGAATATCAATTATGTGCTAAAGAAATTCACTACTAATTCCAAATAATTACATTCTTGAACTTTGCAATTTGTTCATCAACAATTTACTAAATGAAACGGGAAGGTAATATTCACAGAGAGAGTTATTCACTTCTATTTGCAGGAAAGGAGGTACCTGCCAGATTTCCTGCTGGCAGTTAAAATAGACAACAGTTGACAGCAGTTTGCTGTAACCTTTGTTTTTTACCTCATTTGTACTTCTACTTGTGTTTTGTCATCTAATTATGAACAGACAATATAACAAATTCAGCTGACAGGAAGACACAAACTTTGGAGCAAGGATTGCTTTTTGTTACATAGCTGAGTGGAGTTCAGGTGCTGTACCGACACAGAGAAAAGATCTCAGTAAAAAAAAGCACACAAAAATTGAGATCTTGCTAGTGGCCTGTGCTTGCTGTTTTCCTAGCTCTTCTGCCAGCTCAACACACTTTGCACAGCTCTCACGCTTGTTTCTGTCAAATATTTCTGCACATGTACATCAAGTGCAAAGTTATATACCCTTTAAACAGAAATAAGTTACACATGGGAATCTCTCAACTTACCAGCTTTGCTAATGGAGTTGATATATCCAGAAATGGCTTACACCTTGGTGCTGTTAAGTACAGGATGGCTAAGTCATTTACCTCTGTGGGCTGACCATAGCCTTGAAAAGTTGACATTTCTACTCTGTCATTAAAACCACACATGGCAGACTGCTACATAGTGAAGACTGATAATACATGAAGTGCTACTCTATGTAATGCAAAAGGGCTAAGGTCCACATTCACAACCCTCACACAAAACCTGAGAATCATCCTATAGCTCTGGTCCTCTTTGCAATAGATACTCCATCGGGTATTGTTCAATATTACAGAACAGCATCTATAGAGAGAGACACACAGGCTTGAGGGTTAGAATGAAAACACCTACCCATGTCAGCTCTTGTTCTGAATCTAGTCAGTAAAAGACAACACAGTCTTCAGGCAGGGAAAAGTCAGGCCTGTGAGCATACAAACAACATGGATGCAACCAGATCAATTTACATGCTCTGGGATGCCAAGTTGAAATCCAGTTACCGAAAAGAGAGTACAAGTAGCCTTAGAGCTTCCAAAACCCTGAAGTAATCAAACTCATGAGATGTTCAGTACCATTTGGTTAGTATCTAATGCTACTGCAACATTTTGTGTTTCTATCAAAGAAAAGGAACACCATGCTCAAAGCTCAGAAAGTACCTATGGCAAAAATGTAGTGTAAAGTGACAGATGAGAAGCAAAGGGCAGAAAAGAGGTTGAGGTAGATAACATGAGAAAATGGATAAACAAGAAGCAGCTATTATTTTGCCACTGTTCATTCATCATGAATGCACTTAAGGTGCACCACGTAGCAGCAGTAGTTAAAGGTGATTTTATGTAAAACATTCCTATCATCTGGTAAGAAGCAAGACACTTTTGAAGAGTCCTTCTTCCCCTAGAGCTTTTTTCTTAGACTTAATTATGTACCTTCCAAAACCAGCAATGTTTGGTGTTTGCCTAATATTTCCTTCCTGGGAAAGTGGCAAAATTACAGCCACTTATGAAGAACCAATCCATACCACATGGGGCAAGAAAAATTCTGTTGTGCCACATTCCTCACCTATGCTTTTTATGTATACATACACCTTTTCTACATACACATTTACACATACTGGCACAGCCAGATTTAGAAGTCACAACAAGAAATCTCCCTGTCTGGTACCATCAATTGACCACCTTTCATTTATGATGCTATTGTAGCAAAGTGAGATGTTCAAGAAGCAATTTATTTAAGGTTTGTGCATCATATTTGTCTCTCAGCTCTCACTGAGCTACAGAAATGAGCTAACAAGCCCTGTTCAACTCATAACACACCCTTAAACTGAAACACAATCTGGAATCCTACATACAGATGATCAGTTGTTGGCCTGACATCCTAGCTAGCAGACAGCTTGGAAATACAATTTCTTATTTCAAGGGCAGTCTGAAATGCAGTTTAGCATGAAACAGATCCTAATTCTCTTTGAAGTGACTACACTTGCATATGCTGCTTTGGTCTCCAAAGCAGTAAAAGGAAATAATCACAATTCTTTTCATGCTTTCTCAAAAGTGCAGTTAATCAAAATGAGTCAGTATCTCCAGTGACTTCTGATTTCTAAATAGTGTATTTAGAACTATTTCAGTGCTTCATTCCAAAGGATTTTTTTTCTTCTCTTTGCAGGAACAGCTCCTACTAAAGTTAATTGATAATTCACCCTAGTTAAATGTTGAGGATGCTCTTACTTTATACCGTTTTGCAAAACTGTGTAAAATACATGATTACTTAATACTTACATTTATAAAGTCATGTATAACTGTCAAACACTCTGCTTATTAATTATACCACCTTTTTGTTTTGATCAACTTTTATATTTCACTGAATTTAAAACCATTCTTTTCCCACCATATGCCACTTCTCCGTTTTCCAGCAAAAAGGGAAATGGAGACCAAAATTAGAGAAAGAGCTGCTGTATTGTATTAAGCCTAAAAAGCCGAGAAATAAAAGGCTGTATACGAAATAGGAGTGGTGCCACAACTGTCCTGCTTGGCAGCAGCTAAATCATCACTCATTAGTAGCATTTACACATAATCTCAGGAGTGACACAGATTTTTCATTAGCCACGTAATCTCCTCAAATTGTCAGCTCGAAATTTGATGCATCCCAGCTCATAAACAGGAAGAAACAGAATGACAAATCCTGAACCCACGCTGCTATGGCAGAGCATCTTCTCCTCAGCTTTCACACCTTTGTGTGGATGCTTACACAAATTACCTAGTAGTTGCGGCTTGTCTCACTCTGTTTCTTTTTTCCTCAGTTGTAAAACACAAAGAGCAAGTTTCCTGGTACAGTGAGGTTACATTGTTACTGAAAGAAGCCTAAAATCTTCAGGCTGAAAAAGGGGTGATCACAACAGTACAGAGTATTACTAATTAACTCTATGACACCAAAAGTACCCTTTAAAACCTTTCACACCAACGTGAAGTGTTCCCAGAGTTCGTCTTCACCACAAAAAGCTTCTCACACTGAAGCCATTAGGCCCTCATTAACTGTGTATCATCAACCCTGGCTAGACCATGGGATTGCAGCAAGACATGCCAATCTGTTGTAGGGACAGTAGGGACAGCATTCTCACAGGCTCCTGCAGGTTTAACAAAATGTAATTCAGTTTATTTCCTCCATTCTTTTTTTTTTTTTTTTTTTTTTTTTCTGGCTACTAATTTATAGTTTTGTTTTTCTAAAGCTACTTTTCTAGGTTGCCATGTTAGAGAAGTGGCCCACATGAACATCGAGTAGGTTGCTTTTACAAAACAAAAGTCCCAACAGCTCTATAGATTGCCTCGCACCACCAGGAACACTTGCTGCATGAGACTTATATGACATCTCATACTTTTTTGTCCCTGGAAGGAAAAACTAGGAAGTTTTTGTTACCCCTTCTACCTGGTAATACTACTTTCATAGAGATACCTTTCACAACCAGTTGCTAGAGAACATATTTCTCTTTACCAAAAAGTGGTACCTTGGCATTGGTCCCACAGAGAACTGGCTGTAAGAGCCTTCTGTAAGCTGCACAAACTGTTGCCATCCTATGAGTGAGCTGAAGGACTAGTCTGAAAATGCTAAAAGCCTTGGGGCATTTGTACCATTTGCACTACAAAAACAATGACACAAAAGCTTCATTAAAATCCAGTGCATAATCTACAGACCAGCGTCCCTGCTGCATATCCAGTTGAAAATAAGCCAGACTGTTAAAGCAGATCCACTCTTTCAAGCACATCTGTGACTGTCATGGGTCTCCACAGCTGTGCTTGTGTCTACCCTACTCTCAGTATATGTACTTTGAACTTGGTATTTGTAAGAGGCTTCCTCAGGACAACTCCACCAACACTGACACATTCTAGGGCAAAACTGCCCGACTCTGGACTCACCCTTTCAAGTGGAGTCACAGGTGATCTCAGTTACAAGATCTTACCCTCAGACAAGAGACAAGAACTTACCCTCAGGCTCCAGGATAGCTCCTCATAAATAACTCCAAGTACTTCATAGTTCTCTTAACCCTTCAAACACCTCCTCTCTCGATGTTACATCTCAAAAAACTTGGTAAGTAATGCCTTGAAGTTATGGTCATTACCCGTCTCACTGATCAGTATTGTTTTCCCATGTTTTAGGCTGTAGGGTCTTGGACTATCTTCATTTTCTGTGTTTCTACCATAACTAGTTCAACACAGTTCCAGGCTTGTAGCTGAGGTTAATAGTGATTATACATACACACAACCTGGAATAGGATGTAATGTTTAACTGGTAACTTGGAGCTGTGCTGATTCAAGCTTCAAGGACTCTCTTCCATCTTAAATTTGACTGGACTTGTTGTCCAGCTTTCATTATTTACACTCCACAAGCATAGGGGAGTTCCATCTATATGGGCAAAGACTTGGCTGAGAGGTTTATAGCTCTCCTAGATGTCTGATATAGGTAATGTTAGCCAAAGAAATAATGAAATGCCTTGAGAGTTATGAGTCACAAATACAGTGTCTGTTCTGCAAAAGCAGAACAGATGACTAAGCTCAGATGGGTGGAAATCTTCAAAAACAGTACAGCAGCCAACCTCTTCCTAATGATGTCCATGGAGGTCTAACCAGTGACAGCAACATGAAGCTAAGGCTGAGCCCTTCTGGAAAAAAACCTTCCTGGCACTTGTATGGCAAAATTAGCTTTGGAGTTTTTCTTTCTTTCAAGTGTTTTGCTGGAAGCAATGGGTTAGAGCTGTGGATCCATGTTCTGTCAGTAGCTGGCATTCAGGTACAGGTGATCCTGCCTTGGAGTGAGATCTGTATGCTTTCTCAAGATTCATTTTCCATGAGTCCATGATATCTGCGTAGCAATGGAAATAAATCAATCGGATGCTGACAGCACATCTGTTTGCTTAAAGGTCTTTATTGTACTAGCATAAATTCATAGGATAAGAAGTGCTCAAATGCACAGCTGATAAACTACAGCTTAATACATCCCTGTGCACCAGCTCAGACCCAGTAGTTATACTTGGGTACAGTTATCACCATCAAATGCAAGATAGCAGCATTTAGCTTTATTTGCAAAGAAGCTAAATACTGACAACCTGCTATTATCTTCAAACCGAGAGCAGTGCACTTAGATGGTTACTGCAGCCCAACTAGCTTATGGGAATCTTAATCACATAGGCCAGTTCTAAGCTATAGACAAAATGGGCATATATATACCAGTGTAACAGAGTCCTCAGGCCTTGCACTCTGATACACTGAGATTTTTTTAAAAATAAGTACTTTCCAGCAGAATCAATTGGATTCTGGCTCACTTGGCTGGAAAGGAAGGTGATGGACTGGGTGAAATGCTGCTGCCCCAGGAGTAGCACTTCCCTGCCTCACTTCATGGTCAGCTGGGTTGCTAATGAAGCACCAGGTGAGCTGCCATAGTTTACAGCTCAGTATTCAAGGGCATACAGAAATCAATGCCAGTTCAACCATCCATGAAGTGGGAGGAGATGAGCAGTCTGCCATGGTGCTTAGCTCCAACAACATGTGATACTTATTCCCTTAATCACAGAATCACAGAATCATCAAGGTTGGAAAAGACCTTGAAGATCATCCAGTCCAACAATTAACCTAGCACTGACAGTTCCCAACTACACCAGATCCCTCAGCGCTATGTCGACTTGACTCTTAAACACCCCCAGGGATGGGGACTCCACCACCTCCCTGGGCAGCCCATTCCAACATCTAACAACCCGTTCTGTAAAGAAATGCTTCCTAATATCCCGTCTAAACCTTCCCTGGCACAATTTGAGGCCATTCCCTCTTGTCCTATCCCTTATTACTTGGTTAAAGAGACTCTTTTTATAAAATTAGATGAGATGACACACACTGCATCATACAGCTAGAGGGTATGGCTTGACTTGGCCACCCCCCAGGCATCTTTGCTGAGATAGATTCTGATCTAGGAGACCATGCCTACACAGCAGACTACACGGTCAGCCAAAAGTCCTCCTCCCTCACAGAGGTTATCACTTCACTCAAACACGATCCTTGCCACATACTTCTGCTGCCCACACCATCCTCAACAGGAAAGAGAAAGCCCAGCACAACCATCTGCTACTCTTGGGCTACACATTCCCCTTTCCTTCCCTAGCAGGTCCCTCCTCATAAGATTATGTGCCTATCTGAACACCTCCCCCACTGCCCTTCAGGTAGATTATGAAAGCTGTTGCACATTCCTGCTGCCCTGACAGAAAATGCCAGCCCAGTACAAGTGCCTATTTCTTCTGACTGATGCATCTCCCCTCCTTCCCCAGCATCACTGTTCTCATAGGACTACAAGCCCACCCAAAGACCCCTAAGAGAAGGTGGCATTTAGATCATGAACTCCATCAGTGCTGCCACTAGATCCGCCCTCACAGCAAAAAGAAGCTGTGGCATCCCGTGCTTCTGGGTGACGCTTCTCACCTCTGCAAGTCCACTCTCACAAGACTACAAACTCACCCAAAAGTGCCCCCCAGCTGTGTGGGAAGTCATTTAGCTCATGAAGGCTACCACCATCATTCTGTCAGCAAAAAGCAGCCCAGCACAGTGTGCTCTTTGGCAACACTCCTCTCTGTCTCACTCCAGTAGTTGGTCATTTCCTTTTTGAAAGACACAACCCTGTCTGAGCACCCCTCAGGGAACTGGGATTTAGCCTATGAATGTTATCAATGCCACCAGCACCTCTCTCAGAGATGTAGGAAGCCATGCACAGGCACTTGCTGCTCCAGGGTGACACTTCCCTACCCTCCATCCTCCCCAAATCTTGGAGACTAACATCCCCTGCTCACTCGCAAGGAGGGCTGGCAGCTGGTGGCTTCTGGACACAGGAGGGAGGGTGCTTGCTGCAGCAGCAGATCTACAACTGCTGCAGAAATACAGTGCCGGGGGCCCTGACCATCAGGGTATAGTGGGGCCCAAGCCTAGGGCCTGCATCGAAGGGAAAGGCGAGAGTATGGTCCCTGGAGGCTGCTTGCTGACCCAGCCTGATGTCTCAGGAGGTTTGCTGCTTGCCAGTGTCAGGACGACTGATGTTGCATGGGACCTCGAGCTGCTGCCCCTTGTTACTTATCCATGTAGGCACCACTAATGCTGCCAGAAGTGACAGGAAGCATATCAAGCAAGACTGACCAGGTGGCTCTGGGAGCAGGGTGAAGGACATGGCAGCCCAGGCACTGGTCAGGGGAAAGGCCTGAGCAGAAGTGGACTCCTTCAGTGGGTCAGCACTTGCCTGTGTAGCTGCTATCACAGACAGGGATCAGGTTTTTTGACTGCAGGACTCTCTTTGGTGAACAAGAGTGACTGAACAGGGATGCGATGCATCTGAGAAAGACAGGGCGAGTGTATGTTTGGAAACAGGCTTGTTTCATCTGGTAGGGAAGACTTTGAACTAGATATGCCTGGGGAGGGTTACCATAACCTGAAGAGAAGTGAGGGCAAAAGATGACAGCACAGAGTGCACTCTTAGAAAGTTTGGGGATGACACCAAATTGCAGGAAGTGGTCGTAACACTGGAGAGTGGGGATGCTAATCAGAAGGACTTGAACAGGCTGCAGAAATGAGTTGACAGGAACTTCACGGATTTCATCAAAAGTAAATACAAAGTCCTGCATCTGGAATAGAATAATCCAGTGCCACTGTACAGGCTGGGGCCAGCAATGTGCAAGCAGCTGTTCAGAAAAGGACCCCACGGTACATGACAGACAAGTTGAACATGATTCAGTAGTGTGTCCTTGCAGCAAATAAGGCCAACCACATCCTGGGCTGCGTTACTATCTAAAACTGTAGCAAGCAGGTCAAGAGAAGTGATCCTTCCTCTCTCTTTGGCACTTGTGAGATCCTGTCTAGAGTACTGTGTACAGTTTTGGCCTGTTTGGTACAAGAAAGACAGTGACATGCTGGAGCAAGTCCAGCAAAATCCACCAAGCTGGCCAGGGAGCTGGGGCACACAGAGCTGTGTTCAGTCTGGAGAAGAGAAGGCTCAGGGGAGATCTAATTCCTGCCTGCAGCTACCTGATTGGAAGATAGAGAAGATGATGCCAGACTTCTCTTGGAGATGCACAGCAATAAACCAAGAGGCAACAGACACAAGTTGAAACATGGGAAACTCCAATTGGATAGCAGAAAAATATTTTTTTGCCATGGAAGTGAACAAATACTGTACAGGTTACATGAAGAGCTTACAGACTCTCCATCCTTAGAGTTCAGGATTTGACTGGACAAGACCTTGAGCAACCTGATCTAACTCGACCCGATTTGAGCAGAGGTTTGGAGAGATTGAACACTGGAAGTCCCTTCCAACCTTGATTATTCTGTGATTCTAGAAAAGTAACATTTAGAGCCAAGTTTTCTAAAGGGCTCAGTTCCAATCTGAGTGGTATAGTCATTTTCCAGAAGAGGTGTATAGACTGAGTCCAGAGCCTTTCACAGACATGGTCTTACGATATCATGGGGAGAGATGCCAAATTCCAGCATCTTTTGCTAACCCTGTCAAGTCCTTTAATCTTGGTTTTAAACATAACAAGGGGAGGAATATAAAAATTCAGTCCCTACTAGTTGTGTGGGAGACATTCCTCCCAGAATGTTCTGTTCTGGAAAAGCATTGTTCACCCAAACAAAGGAAAAATCCCTAGTTAAATGTAAAACAATTTAAATGCTAACCTTAATTTTATTTAATAATGTTCTGCATAGAAAGGCAAAATTTATTCTTATTTAATTTGTGTTTTAAGTAAAGACTGCATGCTTATTAGAGAACAATTACAATTCCAAGTAGGCTTGTCACAACAGGAGATCTAACATAATTTATACAAGACTCTGCAGTATCATCAGCAGTTGTAATACCACTGAAGTATTTGTGTTTGAATATGCTTCTTTTACTTATTTTTTTGTGATTCCAGAAGTGCTTTCCTGGATAGAATATTTCCCATGTAGTAGGTGTGAGGGCTTGTTTTTATTCAGCTGCTATGTGTATATTAGTTTTCAGAATCAACACATGGGGGGAAAAAAACCACCATTAATCTTTGGTATAAAGAGGTATATTGACACATACCATTGTTTGTTATTGTGACAAATTTTTTGTATATTTTTAAAGTGGTTTAGATCTTTTTTTTTTTTTAATTATGAACCCATACTAGAAATAGCCTTATATATGCAGGCTCCTGCTGTTTGAAACAGAACTAATGTGGTAAAGTTTCTCTGAATATCATTGTGGAATAAACATGCTGTCTATTCTGCAGACAGAGACCAGGCAGAAGCCATTATTTCTGTAGCTATAGGAGAGATTGCAAAGCAACAGAGGTTTAGTCCTCTATCAATGTGAACTCTGAATTAAAACAAACATAATAGGGCTTATATATATTTACAGCAGGTACCAACTGCTTTGTGAAGGGGCCTGATATGGCAGAACAGCATCTGCACAGAAGGAAAACTTGCTACGGCCACTTTAGTGTGTATTGTTGATAACTAGGGACCTGCAGCTGGTCAGCCTTGGCTTGGTTCAGCTCATCCCTCTCTCCCTGACTAGCTTTTAGACCTTGCAAGTGTGTAGACACAGGACTTTTTAATGTAGTTATAAAAGCTCATTTCAGACTAAGGCTACATGATACGCCCTTTCTGCCATTGCTGGATGTGAAACAGGGCCAGTAAAACAGGTGAACACATAGCCATGCCTGCTAAATACCAGCAAAATGGACTGCCAAAGAGGAAAATAGTTTTTCTCATTGGGTGACAGAGGCATTGACCCTGCAAAAAGCTATACCTCTGCAAAATATTATCCCCTCCACTCGCTCAGCGGCAACATGTCATGTTAAACAGAACTGACTTCAGACAAGGTGCAGCAAGTTAACTCGAGCAATCCCCAAGGAAGGCTGAAGCCAATTTGTCTGAAGTTGCCTGAAGTTACATGCAGCAGGGTGGGAAAATATTTCACAGAATATAGACAGCTTCAGGGAAGGACGTCTCTGTTTTGTTGTTTTCATCTTGTGCTGCCCGTCAAGCCGGCAAGAACCACAACCCCACGAGGGGGCTCTGCCAGCCCAGGGATCAGCAGTGCCAACCCCTCCAGTGCTGCAACACCCAGTGGTGCCCACTCACGTCTTCTCTGTTGCCATGGCTTGTAGTAGGGAGCATTGCTTTTGTGGGAAGTGGCCTTAAAACAAACCTAAAAATGCCTGATTTGGTGTGACATGAAAGCACCTCTCACGTGCCAATGTCTCTAAAGCACATTAAGTTTCAGGGTGTTAAACTGGTATGGTTGTAAGTATAAACTGGATAACCAGAATAGTAGTTCCCTCTGGGCTTCTTCCAGTGGAAGCAGCAAATACAGGGGCAGGACTGATAGCTGCCATACAATCTAACTGTGCCTGGAACACATATAAAGAAATGGTAACAAGGAAATTACTTGGATGCCTTGCTCCTGCCAGATCTCCCGCAGCCAAAGACACTTGTACCAGCAATAGTTTAAGAAAGCCTGGTATAGACAAGGTTTTTGAGATCAGTCAAGTAGGGAAAATGCTACTGTATATGAGAAAAAATAGCTTCCTTCTATGCAGAACTGGACACAGTGAAGGGGAAAGGGTGTTTAAATAACACACACTGATCAAGATATGACAGCTGAGTTTGACCCCTTTATATCTTTTAATACAACCTCCATTAAAATTCTGAAGTGAAAATAACTGTGTAATGGTAATCACAAAAGTATAAGGAGAATATACATTCCAATTCAAGGAAAGATTTGTCCCTACAATACATAAGAAAAATCAAGCAATGAAGGTCATTTAAATGCTGTTGTATGTGTCCCCTGGAACAACTGCCTGGGCTCATTGGTAATAGCACCTGTCAAATGCACAGTGCTTGACTGCTCAGTGCTATTAGTAGGTTACCAGCACTAAAAGAAATACAGGTGCAAACAGCCAGAGCAATAGTGATGTAGGAGGACAATACACAGAAACAGCAGTGACAACTTCAGTGGGCTGCTGCTTACTAGCTGGCAGCAGGGCTGTGCTCCTTCCTCATGGTGCTGGGCTCACATGACCACCATTATGTCTTCCAGTGGCTTTCGGGTCAGTGCAGGCACAGTGGCATCTTTCTTGGGATAGCCAACAGGGAGCAGCAGGAGTAGCTTCTCATTTGCTGGGCGCTGGAGAAGCACCCGGAGTTGGGGGCCACAGTTGAGGGGTGTGGAGGTCACTGTGTATAGACCCGCATTCTGCAGCAAAACAGACAGCAACAGAGTGAGATAGAGATCTGTGCTCTGTCTTTGCACCCATTATTCCCACCAGACCTGAACACATTCTCCTATTGAGTAGCCCAGAAATGCCACTTTTGTTAGACTCTGCTTCAGGCTTTAGAATATCTGATGTACTAACAGCCTCAACAGTACCAGAAAAGATGCCTGCTTTGCTTACAGAGAAGTACAGCATTTCTCCACCACAGCAACAGCATGTTCTGCCTGACATGTCAGTACGCTGTACAGCAGGAGCCTGCCTGCAGTGTGCTGTGTAACGGGGGACCCATGGCTACAGTCAAGTCAAGAGGCAGTTGTGGGGCTATCACTGGAATATCATCCCATGGGGTTCATATGGCTCATACAGATAAATGTTTCAGTTCTTGCCTCCATGCAGCTGGCAGCAAGATGCCTTACAGCTTTGTGAACATTTGTTCCTGCTCAAGAGCTGTACATCATGTGGACAGGGGACACAGGCTCTGCCTCAGAAGTTGCTGCAGAAGGCTGTTGACATCTCTCGCAATGGCCAATGTTCCGGCTTACATCAGAACCCCAAAACAAGTCTATTTCACTTCTTTCATATGAAATCTCACGAAAAAAGCTGAATAATGTGACAAATAGTAAGTAGCTGACATTATCCAAGGTATGACCACATAGCTGAGGTGCTTCCTGAGAGTTGCACAGGTGGATTTCAGTCTCTCCCTGTATGTAATGTAAGCATTTCAGGAGGCTTTGAGATGCAAAAGTCAGCCAGGGAGAGGTGCTCAGGCAATAGGTCTCATTAAGTAATCTCTGTGATCTTCTGAGGAGAAAAAGAGCTAATAGTGCAGTGCTGGATGTTATGAGACCATGGCACTGTGTCCTTCAATGTTGTCAATTAGTTTCTAGGAGCTGGGAAAGACACAGCACTAAGGAGCCCAAGAGCCTCAGAAATCCCACCTGATGGTGGGCTGGCTCAGGGGAAAGTGAAGCCTTGTCACTCCTACTGCTTCTAAGGCACTAGTGACACCCCATTCCCTGTGCATTCTCTTTGCTCTCAGCTCCATAGAGGGAAAATACAGAGCAATGTGCAGCTGCAGAGTAGCAACACCCCAGCAATGTGCTTCTGCACTGCTCACTTCTCTGATTCCCCATCCTGAAGATCCTCCTGAGGAGCAGCAATGTGGGAAGTGTCACTCAAAACAGAATGGAGGAGAAATGGCACTTCCTGGTAAGAAACTAGCCTAATATAAGAGGCTGCACCTTGCTGTTATCCTGCTGACAGGCCAAGCTAACTATTGGAGTAACTTCACTATTTAAACACTTGTGTGAGTACATCAGATGCAACAAGTGGAACTGAGCACTGAGAAACCCCTGAGAAAATCCAACTGGCTGATGTCAAACATGGTGAGCTTTAGAAATCAATTCACTTTCAGAAATCCCTCAGTAAGACTGAAATGGTACAGTCTGTTCTGTAAAATATGTCCCCATTTTTTTTCCCAGCATTGTGTGCTAAAAATGATTTGGGGTCAAGCCATTTTTTAAAGAATTACTGAAAAGAAGCTGCCAGCATGGCACTGCACAGCCATGCTTGGGTAGTCTGCAGACACTGTCAGCAAGAGGTAGAAACCACAGGGGTTGAAGCCTGTGCTAGGGGAAGAGCAAGCTGCATCACATTTTTCTTCTTGTTAACCAGTACTGAGAAGAGCAATCACCTTCTCAGATGTAGGCCTGTGCAGAATAGCTTTAAAACTCAAGACTAAGACATATTGCCAGGAATTGGAGTACTCCAGAGGACTGATAATGTTAAAATCTAAACTGAGTTCCACCCTCATTTGGGCAGAATAGTCTTGGTAGGTAATCCAAACCAATATAATTACTCCCAGTATATCAGTTCTGTCAACATACCTGCAGTGCAGCAAGCAGGATACCACAGGCAATAGAAACACTGATTTCATTGTAGTAGTGGGTCTTCTTTTTGCCATTTGGAAGCCGCCCATATACCTGCTTGAAAATGAGGATCAGATATGGAGCAGTGTCCAAATACTCTTTGATCCAGTTCGTTCTGCAAAAGAAAAGTGTTTAAGACATTTATTTTGCAGCCTCTTCGTTTTCCTATAAGTCACATTTACTGTCTGCAAAGGGGCACTAAAGGTACACAATAATTACAGCAGCAGACTAAAGCTTAAAACATTTACTGTAAAGGATTGAGTATTATCAGCTTAAATAGATACATTTCTGAAAAAAAAAAAGTAGTCTTGAATAGAGTTCTCAATTTTAACAGATTCAGCTGAGGAGTTGATGCGCTCACTCTGAACCGTGGAATTCTGTAAAAATAGGGTGTGGTTCTTGACCTCTTATCTATGAACTGGCCTCATGAGCATTTGCCTTTGAGATTATTTGATTCCTGGAATTTTGCAGACTTGCAGCTCCACCTGTTACCAGCAGTGCCAACGTTTTTTGTGATTGCAGGGAAAACTGCTGGCAGGAAGGTTCAAAACTTCTTGGTCTAAGGTATAAACTTAAATACATTCTACAGAAAAAAAAAAAAAAAAAGTTATTCTTTTGCCCTGTGTTCTATTTCAGCCCTGTTAGAATTCATTTGATTCTAAATTCTTATAATGACAATATATACAGTTATGATGTGGGATTTAGATAAGAAAATGTGTGCTTTCTACTGTTCTCACTCAAAATATAAAAGAATACTATCTTTTATTTGTTTACATAGCACACAAGCACCTGAAAAATAATAACATTATCAAACAGTAATCTGTAGGCAAATCAACCCTATAAAGCTTTGCACATATGCTTCATGTGAAAAGTCAAGACCCAGCAGTGTGTGAAGTTAAGCAAGTCAGTCAGACTTCGGGGAGGGGGGGTGGGGGTGTTATTTGGAACAATTCAATATTGCATAATTCAGCACTTGCATAGGGACAAGCCTTGGGGCTTCCCTCAACCAGCAACAAAGCTCCCAATGACTTTGGGAGCTTCACTGTTTGGCAAACAGGAATAAACTGGGACAAGAGTTACTGCAACAGAGATTACACAGGAAAAAAAAAAAACCCACAACTCAAAAACAAAACACCAAACCAAAAAAAAACAAACCAAAAAGACAACCGGGCTAAATGCTTGGAGAAGTTTCCAGGTGGAATATAATACCTGGTATATAATACCTTTTACTGGAGGCAATTTTATGAACCAGCCACCCAGGCACAATTCTACATATATTTTAAAGTTTTTCTTTCCAAACATGAATCTTAGAAATATATATAAGTGAAAGGGAAGAAGAAATGGAAAAGGATACTATAAGGATCCAAGACAAGCTTCTTCTATCACTTCAATTTTCTTAACTGTGGTGCTTTCAGTAAGATTCCCATCATCCTGAGAATCAAGACAAAGCTGTGCAAAAAGAAAGAGCTGAATATCTGAGTCGTCTATTTCATCTCTCTTCTGGTAAGATTGAAGCACACAGGCATAGTGAGTTTTTCTTTTGTGTGTATCAGTTGGGTGCTGCATCTCACCTGGCTCTTAGAACAAGGCAGCCAGAATTAACATATTGATAGTACTTTTTTCCCCCAGCTCCTGCAGGGTTGGAACTCCGCTTTAGTCAGACAGGAGTCTTTTCTTCCCAACTGTAAACTAGCAAAAGGACAACATTATAGCAACCTTGGCAACTCTCTGGCTGGGGCAGTCTCTGACCCCTCCTTTCTTTTTCTGTGATCAGGACAGGGGAAATATTTACCGCTGCCCTCCTGAGCAACACCAGAAAACTGGGGAGACTTTAAGGAGAATGGACTTGAAAGAACATTTTTAAAACAGGGTTCTAAAAATTGAGCTGAATTATTTTCAGGGTTGGGTTGTTTGGGTTTTTTTTCATCTTGAGAATAAGTGGAGAAAAAAACGGGAAAAAGGTCCCCAAACACATTACTAAAATTTCCCAATATAGTTTTTCTATACTAAAACACAGCTCCCTTCAAACACCATAGTCAATTGACTTTTTCATACCTCAGTCTTTTCAGGTCATTAACCCATCTGTCTCCCATCCTTTTTTTGTAGTTGATTTCTTCTTCTTCTTCTACGATCTCACGAATCTTATGTTTTAAATATTGATCTTGCACTACCACAAAGGTCCAGGGCTCAGTGTGCGCTCCGCTGGGAGAAGTACCTTCATACAAAAACAGGGAAAGGTGAAAACCCAGGAAGGCAGGTGTAAAGCAAGGGGTATCAGCTCTTCCTTGAGGGCTTTCAGGCTGGCCAACAGAGCAATGGGAAAGCAAGTGGATGAGATGGGAAGAAAAGGACTGAGAGAAGTTGTGGAGGACAATCCCGTTTATTTCTTGAAGAATGTGAGGTCCCATTCAATGACAGAAGTTAGTCCTTTCATACAGCCATTTTACAGGAAACCAAAGTTAGGGATTTGTAAAAATTCCTTTGTGATTCTTACAATAAGGCAGTATTATGGTGCAACATATGCATGCAGTAATGTTATTGCAAAGCACTATACGGAAAGCAGCACACCATCTGAATATGCACCCAACTCTGAGACACAGTTTTAGCTGAAGGACAAAGCTAATGGCTTTCAGGAAAACAAGGCTAAGTGACCACCCGCAGGAGTCTGTCGCCAACTGACAAAGATGAGGAGCTGCACAATGCAGACATCTGTCATATAGCATACAGATTTGAGTTTGTCAGCCCAAAGACAGCTGGTGTATGTAGATGTGCACATATTAAATCTGCACTTGCTCATTCAGCCCTGATCATTACACATCAACACCACTGGAGAATATTTTAACTGACTAAAGGATGAAAGCCAGAAGCTGAATATAGTTATTTGTGCAGGTTCACAGATAAATAAGTTAAGGAGACTCTTTAGATCTCTCTAGCCCCTCATACTCATTTTTAAAATATTTGAAGGTCTTGAACACATAGAATATTTGCTTACCTAAGCACTGATTTCAGTTTGAGAAACACTGAATAAGCAGCTTGAACTATCTTTTATGTTAAAATGTGTTTATATTGTGAACATTGTCTCTTCTCAGGTTGGGGTAATAACTGGTGACATTTATGGTTTGCTTTGTTTTCTTTTTCTCTACACAGCCCAAAGCATTCAGGGTTACGAAGTACTTCATCTGCACTCTAGACTTGTTCACTTTACTGCATTTGCCAAAATACATTCAGTGTTTTAATGACTCCCAGCTAATTAGAGGAAGATGGAGACTCATCACAGTGCAGTAAAAAAGCTGCTTACAGTTTTTAAAGGGAAAACAATGCACCTCAAACGCTAAGAATCTCTATATTATTAATCCTTCTAGAGGCTACTGAACTTTTCTCTAAGACAGTTTATGAATATTTTCTACACTTGCAGCAGCTGGTTCATAGAATAAGAGAAATAATGAGGGTCAAAAGCACTCCTGGCTGAAGTCAATGTTACTAAAACAGAGATGAGATTAGGCCAGGACATGACAGTGATGATTTGAAACACATAAATTCGTAAAAAAAAAATTATTATTTCTGACATTCAGTCAAATAATCTCAATCAGGATCCACAACGTACCACTACAGTCATATACAATAGGGGCCTGACGCTGATGTTGAAAGGACTTGAAAAGATTTTTTGTTCTAGATTGAAACTTTTTCCTCCATAATAAATCCCAACCATTCATGTCACCTGAAATGTTTCACATGCCTGAGAAAATTTCATCAATTTGCTTGGGAAAAAAAACCCCAAACAAACAAAACCCACACATGATAAATATCATCATTAATGCATGAAATTTTAAAGCATGTGAAGTACACATGGTTTGACATTTTTGAAAGAAAATACTTCAATATTTCTAGTTGAAAGATGTCTCACTAAACTGTACATCAATTTTATTTTAAATAACATTTTTTAAAGCTTGAAAATGAAATGTTTTCTTTCATGCTGTTGAAATGCTCTTTTACCCTTTTGGGTGCACTACAAATACAAAGGAATTGGGAATGCTCCAAACTGGTCCCTGACATACAGTTGTGCAAGCTGAGTAATTTCCAATCAATCAGTTCCCATCAGCTCATTCATTATGGCTAAAGATGAATGTAGGAAAATCATAAGCCAAATGCCAATTTTCTTGGCTTTTCCACATCACTTTTACACAGTTGAACAGTAGTGCAAATCCTTTTTTTTTAATCAGACCTTGAACCACTCAGTACCATACCTGCTGTTCTGATGACATTATCGATAACCTCCCTGGGGACCATCTCATCACTGAGAAACCTGACAGACCGTCTCTTATTAAGAAGCTCGTAAAACATCTGTGACCTTTTAATCATTTCGGCCTCAGAGTAGCGCTCCGCAAAGAAGGGGATATGGGCAACATTTTCATCAAGTCCTTGCCACTCTTCATCAACCTCTGCAAGAAAATAAAAGTGGTTAGGGTTTTGGGGTTTTTTTGCTGGAGAACATGATTTATATCTTTGGCATTCACCACCATAATGCACTTTGTCCTGTACTGGCATACATTGGGCTTCTACACCACTGGAAAGGCAAAGTCTGAGGTTCCAGTTGACACAACTCATTGATCCCTAGCTCCAGCTACTGAATAAACACCTTGTTTAAATACCAAAAAGCAGGAGAGTCCTGGCTGGCTGTAGCAAGCATGATCCACAAAGAAGTTACGGCCTTCTCCACTTCAGTCTGCAAGCTTGTCTTTAAAAACGGATTACGAGCTGAAACAGCAGTGAAAAGATGGCCAACATTTCAGCTCACTTTTCTCAGTAAGTAAATGTGAATAAGTGCATTCCTTCCTGAGCAGCCTAATAAGAAAAAAAATCAGTTCAATTACTGAAGTTAAGGAGAGGGCTTAACTACCAATATGTGTAAAATCTCCTCTGAAGACCTGAATGTCAGCTTCATCCATATTCATGTTTCATACTAGAAGCATTACAAGTCTAGGCTCTGCACAAATGTGACTTTGTGGTTAAGTTCTTTGGTTTCACAATACTTTCAGCATAAGAGGAAATGGATGACAGGCATCTATACTTAGGATAACAACATATCAAATGTAGGATATTGTGTTCCTTGTCTTTAGTTTAAGAACTCAAAATGGTTCCTCATTTTGCTGCAATCTGTCTCTTTGGGGTTTTTTATACCACAAAATGCATCTTCTGTTGTCTCTGAGATCTCCTCTTTCTCACTGGCATTCCTAGAATCAGCAGGGATAACATTTTGCAACCATGATGTGTAAGTTAAAGCCATTTAAATTTTGCATTTTGACTAGTCAATAGTATTGAGCAATCTGCTAGAGAGGGCTGAGTCAGGAAAAAAATATTCCAGTTCTTTTTCAGTCACCATTAGGCTATTATTCCAGGATCATAGTAATCTCTAGTGAAAATTCAAACAGTAATTATTTCTGTGTTTTAGTAGCATACAGTTGCCTTAGAGACCAGGCTGATATTTTGTTCATTTTATAAACAGCAGTGAAATATTCACAAGTGTTGCACAGCATGTGCAAGAAGCTGCAATATATCCAGCTTCATATGTTAAATCTAAACAGAATGATTCTGGTCTCCAAACAACATACATTTCATTCTGCATACAAAGAAGTCACACAGAAAATTTGTTTTGTTTAGCATTTCATGCCTGTGTTAAGCACTCTCAGTCACAGTCTGCAAGGACCTGGCTCCAGGGTAATGGGAAGCTGTGACCCATTGTAGAAATTATTTTTTTGGCCATCTTGCACACTCAAACTGAAAAAGGAAGAGGATGCCTCTTTCTAGTGTGCCCTTTGTGGTTTACACTTGGTAAAGTAGATTATTTACTATTCAGTAGCACCCGACTAACTAGGACTTGCCCTTTGCTAGGATTCTGGTGATGTTCTCTTCCAGACACTTTCACACACCCTTTTTTGCTGTTCCTCCTCCACACTCAGTGAAGGGAATACCACAGGGTTAAAAGGCTATGTTTACACTAGCAAGTAGTGTGGTGCAATAGGATGTTGAGAGGAAGAGCTTTTGCTGGAGATCCAGTGTTCAACATCCCACATGTTTTAGAATGGTACGGTAGCTGGGAAGGGGAGGCGGGGATGCAGTTAGAGCTCTGCATCTTTCCCACCTCTTCCACACTCTGCATGGTATCATAGGATGCCATCTTCAAGGACCACCATGTTAAGCTGGTTAAAGCCAATATGCAAAACCTTCCACAGACAGAAGTTGATACAATGATGGCTGGCAGCCAGAAGATTTGAGAGAAAAAGTGATGACCCAAAAATGTATAAAACCCTAAGGGAAACAACAGGGAGTTGGGAGCTGGCAACTCATCAACCCTTTCCAACTTCACTGAGGACTGTCTGGCCAGTAGAGAAATTCAGAAGCTGTCCCTTGATATAGATAGGACAGAAAATCATGCAAGCTTTGGGCACATAATATCTCCTGCAAGCTCCTCTCAAAGGTCTTACAGGCCTGGAAGCTGGATGGCCTCCTGCAACTGTCCTGATTGGTCCAAAAAATTAATTCTTGCTCTCCACATCCATTTTACGTATAGCAGTACTGAAACTACAACAAAGATATTAATTACTGAACTAAGGTTTAACAGAATGATGCATCTTAATTTTATCCATCGGCACTCATGTAAGAGGATTTTCTAAATGACAGAAATATTTTCCTTATGAAAACAAAAGACTTCCTGAAATCAGCTGAGGTTGTGCCTTGTCTGTCAGAAGGCAGTATAGACCAGAAGTCTATACTGAAAATAGGTGTTCAATTAATGTCTTGGTGAAAATTTCAGGACAGATTATACTATTCGTGCTTATATCAATATGCTATAGTGATCATCGCTATGCATTTCACAAATTTATAGTGTTGTGTCCTGCAGCATAGAGATAGACTATTTCTAGCCTAGAAACAGTCAAATAAAACTACCTTCAGGACACAATAGTTCTTATGTGCTCTCACTATTTACTTTCTTATGATGAGCTTTTTAGCAAAGTTCAGAAAGTAGAAAATAGCATACATTCAGTGTACTGTACCTTTTATTCAGTCACTGATGGAGGAAAATCAATGGTCTAACCTTGGCTCCTAGGCAAATTCAAGCCCTGCTTGGTCATCTCTTTTTCTACTATTATTGCGAAACTATCAACCACCAGTTTGAGACAGAGATACCAAGGCTAGTCTATAAAATGCTGAAAATCTTTACAAAGGAGGTTTTTCAAATCAGAGCAAAGGCTAGAGGTAGCTTGTGTAATCTCTGTGCCTGATTTTGAAACACAAGGAGATGAAAGTCAAGTAGGTGATACACCATCAACACATACATGAATGTTGAAGATAGAAGGATGAAGAGCACGATTAAATTACTTATATGGATGAGGACAGTAGTCAGACAACTGACTCAGATGATGTACTTAATCTAGAGAGGATGTTGCTTGTGGCCAGCTGAGTGCAGAGGTGTAGACAGCAAACTGTCACTGTTTGTACAGGACACGAAACAAAACATGACACGAGGGAAGAATAAAGATGCAATAACAACAGCAGTACCTGCTTTGACTTGTGCAGGAATCATATCAATAAAAATAGGTAATAATTGATGTTGTGGTAGATTGTAAAGAAACAAAAAAGTAGCATGGCTTTAAAAAGGGTTACTTTTTGAGTTGCATTGTCTTCTGGGAAGCCTACAAAGGCTCCCAAGCTCACATCTAGATCAGGACATATCTTTAAGAGAGTTATATTGCCTCAACCACATCATTGTTATGAAGTACCTGGCAGAAGTATAGCTTTCCAGCTATAGACCAAAGAGGAAATATTATGATAATACTAGAAACCAGACTTCCCATCTGAAGCATCCAATAGCTTAATCAAATAAGCCGTTCTTCTCTTGGTGCAGTTCACTCTCTTAGCTTTGGTTTCAGTGAGAATGGAGAGAGTTACCAAAAAAAAAAGTACCCTTAAACTGAGGTTATCAGTTCATTCAATTTAACTGACTAAATGAAAGGGTAAGGAAAAGTAGGTCTATAACAGTGGATTTCAATTTTTAAGAGAACAAACTTGGCAAAAATAAGGGATTAAGAAAAATTAAGTTAGAGAATTCAGACTGAAGAATTCAGGGATCAGGAAGCAGAGAGATTTGACATTTCTTTAAATCAGAGGTATAAAAATCATATTAGATGTAACTTGTTGAATATCTCAAATTAAATGATCTATAGGCAACTTGGAATGGAAGAAAAGATTAGTAAACACAGAAACCTAGACCTTGTAAGACAGGAAGTATAAAAGTTGGAATATTACCTAAGATCAAGACAAGTTAATTTTTCAGAGGTTTGTTCGCTGTTTGTGAGGGTTTTTTCCCCATATAAGTAGAAGAGAAGTGAAGTTGCTTTGTGATCAAGATGGGTCAACTTATAGTAACATGGTGAAAAAAGAAATGTACTTTCAAAGATTTCGAACATGGCACAAAAATGAGGTGACTAGTGAGAATGAAAGTGTGAGAATCACCATATCTAAGCCTAAATTTTGTAAGCAAAACTTTAAAACCTTAATACATTCAAAATAGAAATACTGACTGAGGTAGGAGGAAAACTCAGAATTGAGAGAACTGACACACAAAACCAAAACTCTCCTGGCATTTTTTTTTTTAATAAATTCATCTATTATTTATTATCTTCCACCATGTGTCTACCATTCATTCTTAGCAGTTAACATTAACCATATGTTAAGCTAAAATCATTATCAGCACCATCTGTTTAGTGCATGCTCTCTATATCTTTAATTGCTGTGTTTAGACATATTCCTGTTTGTACGGTCACGTCATACAATACTACAAATGTCTTGTTTACATCTCTGTATTCCACCATTTGATGGACAACAGACATCTTGCTAGTCAGTCTATTATCTTGTTAGCCACATTCTCAAGATTGCCATCAATTCTGTTGTACATTTACAATAGCCATCAGGCTTCCTGCCTTTTAAGCAAATCTGAAATGGTTTTGGCTCAGATATCCCAAGTGAAATCTTATTTTAAAAGTACTATTTCTCTGACTCTGAGAAATTCATCTCTAGATACACTTTAGGATGATGTTTGTGTTCTTCCCAGCAGTTCATATGGGCGGTTATAATCAGCCTACAAACACGTAATAAATTTTGCCTCAATTTGTAGCAAAAATTCTTACCATAAGTTCCTAATAACAAATTCACACTGAGAACAATGACTTGTCATTTCATTTCTGTTGGCCACTTATTTTCCCTACACTGACACTTCCCTGTGTTGCTGGCTCCCAGTTGTATGTCATTAAGAAATTTCATGTGTACACTCCTTGGTTTTATGCAAAGACCACTACATAATACTATCACTTGGTCCTGAGACTGATCTGTGAGAAATCTCACTTGTAACCTCAGTCTAGACCAACGTGTTTGCTTTCCAAATCAACTCTTTGTTTCTTCTCTAAGGAATTGCTTCCCATGCATAGAATTCCTCTCAATTCTCTTTTCCAGTGTAAAGATATGATGCACAGGAAAACAAATGTATATAAAGAAAGCTTTCAGATCTTTGGACTTAAAATGCTGGGCAGCTGACCTGTCTTTTTTTGCTTGATTAATGTCAGACTGATACATAATTTGCTACTACAGGAATCCCAGTAGTGAATCCAATCTTGAACTGACTATGTGGCTAACAGGGAACTAAAAGAGATGGAGTGCCTTACTAGTGGGTCATAAATAGTGGTTAGCAGACTAATCCTGGAAAACTCAAGAGCTGGTCAAGGATCTTAAGAAAAAGAAGTGTCAGCTGGGTGAGGCAGACCCTGGAAGAAAGAAACCAACATGAAAACATTGTGAAAGTTACCTCAAACTGAAATACAGTTGCAGAATCTTCAGAGGAATGGAGTGGCTGTTTTATAAAGAGAAGATTTGCTGGTTTACCTAATAAAAGGAAAGCTGAGAGGTAATCTGATTGTTGTCTATAAGCCACAGGAGGGTATATACCAAGAGTTGGAAAACTATCCTTTAAGCTAACAAGAGGGTGGAACAGGGAAAAATGCGTATAGAGTAGCATTAATTAAGTTTGGGCAGACAGGGGAGGATTTTTAACCCATAGCATGAAGTTCTGGAATAGCCTTCCAGCAAGGTTGAAGAAAAAGGGTGAAAAAAGACCAGTTTTCATGTTCATTCAGCTGATGACAAACGCTGAAGTAGTGTCTGCAGGAGCAGCAGGGAGATAAACACAATGATGCATCATGTTCATGTAAGTCTTGAGTTCTTAAATGAGACAAAGCATGAACTGTCATTGAATTGGAAAATTAAACTGCTACTGCCTTGTTCATGTCAGTAGTATTATTAAAAGATATGGGAAGCCTTTGAACTTGGGGGGAGGAGAAATACTTCTAAGTGGGAGCCATCTATTATAACTCTCACAAGCAATGAGCAGTGTATTTTCAGAAGAAATGGAACATTTGGGCTTTCGCACATTGCTTTGTAGTCCTTAAGTAGAGTACATCACACAAGTCCCCACAATTAAATATGTGGTAACAAATGCCTTTGCTATTAATCTCTGCAACTGTTCCCCAGAGTTACAAGGGTACAAATAAAATTCAACCTCATCCTCCACACCACTGTAAACTTGGCCTGTATTTACCTTATTCATCAATTGTATTGATCTGTATATATGACCAAGAAAGTGACCAGTAGACAAGAAGCTCCCTGGGCTAAAGACTGAACTTGTCTTTGCAACAGTCTAGATCTAATTGTGTAAAACTGAAGCAGTGGGAGGTGAGGCACCACCACTTTGGGATCAGATGCCCACCACTAGAAGAGAGCCCTGGTTCAAGACAAGGCTGAAGAAACATCTTTTTCATCTGTATTTAACTGGTAATCACACATGGCCTAATGCAAGACGTGGCCAGATACACACATACAGACCACTCTCACCAATCTGCAGCAAAACAATATCTCATTCTGGATCTCATAAATGAAGGAAAAAGTGACAGGACAGATGGGTATGCAAACAAATCTGAAGTACTGCCAGCTAAGGCATTAAACAATTGGACTCAGTGAATGCTTTCCACTTAACCAAAGAACTGGGTTTCTGGCTGCTCTGAGAAACATCCATCTCTTCAGTTTCTGAAAGCATAACACAGAGAAGTTCAGGAGCACGTGGCCCTCCCTCTTCCATCCTTCACTGCCAATAAGTGACTCTGCTGTGTCTGCCCAAGCAGCTCAGCTTGTTACACTGAATGCTTTGCTGCTCAAAGGTATCCCCCTCTCAGGAGAAACATCCCTGCTGGTGCCACTTCAGGGAAGGTTCACGGGGCTGATGTTGCCCAAGTAAGTTCAGTGCTTTTTCTCACAGAATACTTCACTCTCTTGGCAAAGTGTCCTCACTGTGGTTGGTCATGGACATTTATTGAAACACTTGGTCTTCAGCTGTCCCTTCCTGTCAAGGGGCTGTTCAAAATTCAGCTTGCTCACCTACGGCAACCCTAGATTCTAGCTTTAGACAAGGCCTTAAAAATGTTTCATCTCACCTAACTCAAATTCTCTTCAGAGGAACTTTATCTTTAAATACAAGACAGCTTGAGGCTTGTAAATAGAAATGAGCTTTTCTGGTAAAGTAAGATCTATTAGTAAAGTAGCAGAATTTACACAGTAGGTAAAATACTCTTCACTATTAAGAAAATCTCTGTTTACATCCATGTTTTCATTTCAGCATCTAGTGTAGCCAGTGAAAATTTTAACACTGACAAGGTGAATATATCTTGATCCTTAATTATAGCATTAGCAGGGTAGCAGATCCTTATCAAGGTGTCCATATTCCCTTCTCAGGCTGGGCTTGCCTCTGCTGAAGAAAAACATCCCTAAGCATGATGAATTTATTTTAATTTTTTTAGATAAAAAACATGCCTGTTCTGAAAAGATGTTGGTTTGAATCACACACCATTAAGAGAAAGATGATTATTTGTTGTTAAAAGCAAACATAGCAAGAAAACCTAATTTAATGTTGAATGCCATGGTACTTTGAGAGAGGTTTTATTTAAAAATAAATCAATCTCCTTTTAGTAACAGCACAAACATGTCTACCTACCTGTCATTTTTTTGTAAGCAATTTTAAACTAGTAGTTTTGAATTTAGCACCTGAATAAAAGGGAAAACAACTAAGACATAAAAACCAACATTTTATATATGGAGCTGTGGCAGCCAGACTCCTTGTTAAGAGTTAATAGGTTTGTTTATTTAGAGAATCTACATTTTTAAATTGATAGAAACAGCTGTAGTCAAAGATGTCACAGATAATTCATAGATTATCACTTGAACTACCCACAGGAATTTTAATTTGCAGCAATTTAACTGAACCAGTGCGCCATTAGTGACAAAGGAAATACGGGGGTAATTTGATACGGAAATTATGTTATATTCTTCTTTGTTCAATGCAAAATATGAACTAATTTTTAAAGAAATTTTGTGTATTTGGGAATTAGTCAACATGGTTTAAAATGATCCAAGTATCAACTATTTCTGGAAACTGATACACAACACTAACTCAAAGTACACTGAACACTGAAAAATAAAAAGAAATAATGGTTCATAGAAATAGGCATATGTGCAGAAAAACAATATAAGGTTCAAGATTCCTAGAAGTGGACTCAGGAAATGTGTCATTATGGGACAAAAGCTACACAAAGAGCCTTTGAAACCAGCTTGAGAAAAAAAAGCTTTATTAACTGCAAGTTTAAAAACTTCATAGGAACAGAACTCTGCAGATTTTTATTTCACAAGGAAATAAAGGGAGCTTATGGAGAATAGTCAGAAAGCAAAAAGAAGAACGGGCACATTTTGGGCTCAGACTTTTGTCCAAGCTGTGCATCAGAAATCACTACTGAAAAAAAAAAAAAAAGGTGTTCTGTAGAGACTCAAATATGCAGCTGAGGGAACAGATTAGCACCATCATCGCATTTTGTTCTTAAACATTTGATCAGCATAGCTTCCAAATGACCCCAATGTTAATCCAGCTAAAGCTCTTATGGACATTCTCAGAAGTCACAAATGGAGGACTTCTGCAATAACTGTAATAAACCCATTTCTAACTTTTCTGCAGGTGCTGAGACCAAATATGTAGCACTGGATGGTAAAGTAGGATGAGATGTCTATGAAATCATCTTGCAGATGCTCTGCTCAGGTCTTCCCTTTGTTCACACCAATGAGGCCTGGCAAGAGACTGGGGAGACTTCAGCAGTCTCTCCTTTCTTTCCCTGCATTGCCCACAGAGTCCCTCATGGGTCTGAGATCTGCTGTACAGAGGGACAGACAGGGGTCTTTTTGAAAATCCATTTTGTTTTTGCAGTCTGACCTGTGGGATCTGAAGGAAATAGAGATTTACATTCAGAGTGACATGATATGAGGTCAGGTTCCAGGGACCTGACAAGCTCAGGGGACAGCAGCAGTGAAGGACTATGTATTGCTATCACTGTGGAGAAGTCCAGAAGATTGCATCTCCTTTGTTTGTATCAGCAGATAAAATTCGAGTAACAAAAATGCTCAGATAAATATGATTTTTCTTACCTTCTTCCTCTAAGTTGTGGTCAGTGCCATCTTTTAAATCTTCATCCACCCATGGGCGAGATAGAGGCTTGCTTTTAGTCTCACGTTTGTCCTTTCCTTCGTTAGTCTTCTTCAGTATTACCCCAATCAAAACACATATAATGGCTATAAAGACTGGGGTTAGGGAAGAAAAGAGTGCCATGACTATGGAAACGTGGAGCCTTCCTCCCAAGTTCAGTAGTTTCTCTTGAAAAGGAGAGGATGAAAACAGAAGAGCAGAACGGCAGTAAGCAGAAAGGGGTGGACCTAAGGTTCAGTCCTCGGCCCTATCCCACTTCTACTTTGCAGCCACCACCCCCACAATCTCATCTGTGATGTTTTCCTGCTGTTTAGCAAACCCAGGTTTATATATTCTGGGGGAAGAAACTGCTTATAAAGAGCAAACAGATGTACTGACCATATACAGACATATAAATGCTGTCCAATGCAAAATAAAAGGAAAAAAAAATATTCCAAAACCCCAGGCTAAAGCAAAACCCTTCTCCCCCCCTTATTTTTATTGTTATGGCGATCCCAGTTATCTTGCTTGTAACAATGATTATGAGAAAGAGTCAAGTAGGAATGTGACTTTTACAAACTGATGGCATCTCTTCAATGTTTAACTCATAAAATTAGTCATATTGCACATATCCCAAGAAATCAGAATATCACCAATTGAATATCAGCTTGCAGTGCCACCCTTGGCTATGTAAATAGGTCAATAAAACAGATAAGTGGCAACATTACCTCCATATGAAGCATAAATGAGATGAGTCACAAAACCCTGTATTCATTCTGGATGTTCTGGGGGAAGAAAAAAAGAAGAATTCAGGGAATCAGAGTAAGAAATATTTGAGGGCTGAATATCTATGCTGCAGTAAATTTTTAAACTGTGATACAGCTATTTTATTAAAGATTAAAAAGTGTTAGGATCCTGGTCTAATCCAAGAATGGTCAATGTCTAAATGCTTAACCCATTTTTTACCTCAGCCAGCTGCTTGGGAACTGAGTCAGCACAGCAGCACTGAACTGATGTCTTTATCTGGGACTGGTGGGACATACTGGATAATGAAATGCCAGGTGGCAGTGGGTGCCAAGGATTAATGAAACTGCAAAATGAAACTGCCTCAACTTGTACTCACACTCAGCTGCCCAACTCAGATATGGAATAAATACTTCACTGCTGTTGCAGTGCATCCTACTCCAACACACAGTCCCCAGGTCCCTGTAGGTTCTGGTCCTTCCAGCAATGTATGGGATCTGTGTTATAAGGGTATCCCCAGAACCAGCTCAATGCCTGCATAAATCCATCAGAGATGAAATAAAGAGGACATGGAAAAGCTGTGCTTAGGTTTCCAATCTAATCCAATAAAGTTGGCAATAGACAGGCACCTACTTCTAGCTAATAAGTCAACCTGTTTGAAAACCCAAACCATGAATCTCTTCCCCACTCTCCAGTCAAATCATGACCTGGAACACCTGCTTGGGTCATTGATCCTGGGCTGAGTGTAAAAAAAGCCCCAAACCCCATACACTCACTTTACAGGACTAGAAAGGACAACAATTATCATGTGGGTTAAAAAAAAAATAAATTTATACTCTCTCTTCTCCATTTAGAACTGATATTTAAACTCATTTGTCCGCCTGCTGGCCATCCAGTCATGGGGAGAGATACTTCACCTAATCCCAAATAGAAACATTAAATTTGTTCATATGAGTAGGATAGGAACCTGCAGTTTCATCAAGTACATTTTCAACAGCCTACTCCACGGCAAGGAAGGAAAACAGGAATGTGGTCTGAATGGCACTGACTATTTCTCCCACAGGGAATATATTCTTGTTAACCTTGAATATTCACATACACATAAATTAGGATCTAGATGCTTTGCAGTTGAGAATCCATCCTGTGGAGAGACAGGTCTGTACTGAAAGAATGAGAAGCAATATAAGAAGGTTGAGTGCTATTGTTTGAAATAACTTGCTCTGTTTGCAGTGCTGGGAACTTTGTAATCTCTCACTCTCATGGAATAACTTCGGCTTTCATAGAGGTGATGAGATATTAATTTTTCTCTTGTAGAATGGAGAAAGAAAGCAAGCTAAATAAAAGTCCCTTTGGTATTAAGCAAAATCTATATTTGGTCTTATATATTCAAGGCTGTTAGCTTGAACCTCAGCCCCACAGAAATCCCACAATACCTTTTTTTATTAAAACCTGATTTAGTTTCAATAACTCCATACCATAGATATTCAAAATATAAACGCAGTGATGCTCTGAGGAACTGTAGAAAGGAGCGGGTGGAAGCAGTCAATTTTTGTATGGTAGATTTTAATCAGTTTTTCTGTTGGATGTTTTCAATCCAAGCTTCATAGAAATAATTATTATTATCATGACACATTCAAGCAAATTTATTACCATTATTTCTTCTAGTCTACTGTTAACCCTAAAGCCTAACAGCTGGATTTCTTTTTTTTTTACGTTTCACAAAAGTCAGGAGAAACATTACAAATACCCTACTCCTAGGAATTAATGAAGCTTTTCTGACAGATATGGAAAGAAGGTAGAAAATTTTGATAGAAATACAGCTATTGAGAACACCAAAGTACCCAAGCATTACTGCATGAAATCCATGTGAACACTCTTAAAAGATACAGATCATCATACTAAAAATTTCTGGACCAAAATTTCTTTCTTTAATATTTGCCATTATGTGCTAGTTGTTTTTGTTATGAAGAAAAAAAAAAACCACCCTCAAGTATAAAATAGAGGCCTTTATTTTTCTCAAAGTAAAAATGCATGACAAACAAATCTCATTTATAGGCTACAAGAACATGCCTACATGGTACCATGCAGTGTGTTCGCTCTACACTAAGCTCATGTGACTGCTGCTGAGGGTTGTGGGACCAACTTCCTACCTCTCCTGTTTTACTATCCTACTGTAGATACACTGTGTGAAAGCAAGCCACCTTTCAGTACCCAGCCATAAGCTCTAAGTTATGCAGCTACACCTCTGCTTTGGATATTCCCCACTGGTTCTTCCCATCATTCACATGACCTCAGCACAGCCCTCTCATGCTGCTTGGAGGAGTCTTACAGCATTGCTATGAGATTGCCTCGTGGCTAGGCTGGGGCAAGTCTCTTGAGTTCTTACGTGCATACGGGGTCTAATAGAAGACTTACACAAAAGATGTAAATGATATGAGAGCCTCTAAATGCAAAAATTATCAATTAACATATTATCTGTATAGAATGAATGTGAGCTACATAAATGCACAAGAGGTAGAAGGGAAAGAAACTGTGAGCATCTAGGCAGAATCAAAACCATCACCCCCCACAGTCTTTCCTACTTCTATTTTTCTATCAGTACTTTATTGGAGAAATCTTAAGGTTTCTTATTGGATGGTATAGGAAACTAGTAATGTCTCGACATTCAGAAAGGGATTCAATACATCTATTCAGATTGGATTAAAATCAAATGCACAGTATGGTTGCTAAAACACCTAATTTAGGAAGTCTCTGAGACTTGGGAAGATGTATAGAAGGAGGGACCCTTTCATGCAGTCCTTAGCCTTCTCGTTTTTCCTAATCATCTACCCTTGGCCATGTACAGACACAGACTATGGCACTAGATGGCCTCAGGTGGCTGGGACTTGGTATGAGAATTCTTGCTTTGGTCAAAAGCAGATCTGTGTAAAGGAGAGCAGTAGTAGAAAAATAAGACTGCTAACAGGGAATGTATAAAAGAGCAGAGTAGGATGAAGGAGGTAATTGCAATAAATATAGTACAGGTCTGTGAGAGAAAACACATTTTTGAGTGCCGACTACAGCTACTGTCGCACATGTCTCTTGCTGAACATTATCAGTTACACACCCACAAGGCACATGTGCACTATTTCTGCTACTAGTCAGTGCATAAGCCACTGTTGGAACCCTCAAGTGATATACCAATATGTGGTGGTGAAAGTATCCACACAGAAAACTTGCTGTGTTTCTGGTTAGAAGCAGGAACAAGTCACCACTGGGTATTGCCTACAGGTGCAATAAAATATCACATTAGCTTCAGGGACAGAGTGAGTTTCAGATTGGAGCTGCTTTACTGAAAAACAACAAAAAGGGCTATTCCAATGCCATCCGTGATCAGCCCCCAGCTCAGTACGTGTCTGCTATGGGCAAGGCAGAAACACACATGAACTATATAATCCAATTTTCCAATCAACACATAGAGACAGATATCTGGGGTCAGCTGAAACTTATACAGTCAGTGGGTATTGGCATTACTAAAAATATCATTAGCTTGATAAGCATCTTCATCTCTGTGATACATCTAGCATGTAACCTCCTGCCTCTGTCAGCGACCAGCACACAACACTTCTGAGCAAGGTGACCCTCACTTTTCTGCCATCTCTTGCCTCTTCCACACACACAACTGCCTCCTTCCCTCCCCCCCCCCCCCCCCCCCCTTCAGCTGTATGATCTCTTTATGACCCCCGGAGATATCAGATATCTTGTCCTGTAGCATTAGATTTGATTATCTTTTTCATTAACTTAGCTCAGATTGCCACAAATGTTGTTACTGCTTATGAACTAGCCTTTTGAAATCTAACAGTACAGTGAGTAATACAATTACATCTCATAGCAACGAAAGCACAACAATGCACAATGCAGTAGCGCAATTCTTTCCATTTTTCCTCAGTATACCACCCTTTAGTTGCAAGTTCCCTGTATTTATATATTACAGGGCAGAAGAATTAATCTAGCAATAGACAACATGATCCATTAATATATTTCTAAATAGAATAATCAATTTATTAGGATCTGTGGTAAAATAAACCAGATAGACCATTACTCATGATCAACAGTGGTCCTAAATATATTTCTGATTTGAGAAAATAACTTAAATTTTAACCCGGAGACCAATTTACCCCCAGATTCATACCAGAAAGAGCAATTTGCTATTGCATGTACCAATGTAACCACCACAAACACGTAGGAGTTTAGTCATATTAGACTAACAGTGCTGCTTACTGAAGTAAAGCTGCACCAGTGAGTTTTCATGAACCCACTAAAACTTTCAGCTCTCTAAACAGAGATCCTGAAAACGTCACTGAACTTACACGAAAATACCATCAAGGGTCTACAGATAATAGACGTGGAAAGTTATTTGCCCCAACTACAGGAATACGTAAATACATAAAGATACATAATACATAAATGTATATTATTTCTCTATAATCACTTTTAGGCATAGAGTCATAACAGGCTATGTTAAAATCTATTTTATTCTGTGAGTTACCTTTGGTACAAACCCATGGGGAAAGCAAGAAGAAATAAAGGGCCATTTCTGAACAGCCATGTGTTAGGTGGGAGATCATGGCCTAATAGAGGCTGTTATAACCTCTTCTGAGTAGGGATGTTTAGGGAAGAGAAAGAAGGGGTAGCAATGGCCCCCTCCCATTAGCCAGCAATTGTGAGCAGTCTCTTCCAGATAAAATAAAATAACACAGTAAATTCATTCTCTGCATATTAGGCCAAAGAGGGGAAAGCAGGGGCAAAATGCAGAAACAGAAATTCAAAAGTCAGATTCTGTATGTCCATACTGCCCTAGGTGTGGGGCCAAAGCATGTGTATAGGTAGACCTGAATCATCTCCATTATCAGAGCCACACAGTTATCATGATGCCGTCAAAGGCACGAGGTACCAGCTTATCCATGACCCTAGGCAAGTACTCAAGCAGCTCCCTATGCCAACACCCTGGCAGATGCAGCCCTCCAGCTTTCATCCCCAGGTGCACAGAGCCTACACGTGCTCTGCCTGAGCTTCTGATTGCAGCAAAGACTCATCACAGATCTCTCTTCCCCATCAGTTCACGGTGCAGAAGAATGAGTGTTTACAGTGAATTTAAAGCAGTGCCCCATATGATCAGACCTTTCAAATCACAATGTGAAGTCAGGTAACAGCAGAGAGAAATGATAACTGGATATCCTTCGTAGCTGATGTAAGAAACATTGCTATTGTCTTTTTGATGCAAAGAAGAAATACAGGGGAAAAAAAGAATTTAAAAAATAAAACAAAAGGTTCAAAAAATAATAAAACCCCCTACTTTTCAGAGGTAGAATTTTATTTCCAATTGCTAATATACTTTTTTCTGTGTGCTTACGGAGAGGGATATTGTCTTTCATTCCATACTGTTATGACAGGACAGCTGAATGGCAGCATGCAGCATTTAAAATCAGCATTTCAAAGCCTCAGCTATTCCTGGAATAGCTATTCCTATTACTTCACTTCTTATTTGCACCAAATCAAAACACGGCGAGCTTATTTGAAGAGTTTCTTAGCTGATTACATCTGAGCCTCTAGAAACTTCACCTAGGAAAGCAGTTTCTAGCTATGAACATGAAGGAAGCCTTGAATTCCTATGTAATCATAAACAGCAATGTTCAAAGGGTTTGGGTTTTTTTGTGGATTTTTTTCTTGTTGTTCTTCACATGCTTTGAATGAGTTTCATCTTCCAGCCTCCTGAGGAAATCCATCACAAGGCTGAAGCTTTGTCCTTACCACTGAGGGCATCCACGGCTTCCTCTCTTCCATGGGGCGGGTGTTCCCATCCCTAGCTCCAATCCCCTTCCAACTTCTCTCCTTCCCAGTGGCTACCTTGCTATCTGCAGTGTTGTTTGGACAGTGGATCGGCCACACAGGCTCCTCACCCAGCCTAACAGAGAGCATGTCCCTTTCTCTGCTCTCCTTAAGGGACCTTCGCAGCCCCCTGGAAATACCTCCAGGCAAAACCCTTCCTTCTGATCAGTGGCATCAGTGGCCAAGCATTAACTGTCACCGTGACTCTGGTTCAGCTGCATCAAGGATGATGCTGTTCCAGTATTTCCCTCTCCCTTGCTCCAACATTTGTTGCTTGGGAATGGAAGTTGGGAATTGAAGATGGCCATACCCATGCATACAGGGAATCCAGATCAAGATATATGTTGACCCAGCTCTCAGGTAAACCACAGAGGCACTAGACACTGGGGGAGACATTTTTAGAGTGTCTCATAATGTGAAATATATTGATATCCAGGGAGGTTGGGATAGCTGCATGGTTGGGTCTGCAAGCTCCATGGGGGCCCTAGGGCTGGAAAGCCACATGCCAAGGGACCCAGGATTATAGATCTCCTTCCCATCTTGAGCCACCCTTTTAAAGAGAAGTCCCAAGCACAGAAGTAATTTAAAGTACCACCACAGAGAACCTGACAAAGATATTTTCACTCTTTTCCCTAAGGCCAGAAAGCAAAACATTTTTTCCCCTGAATCACTGACTTAAGACTTCAGAAGATGCAGATCTCTTGCCCAACTCTACTGTTACTTTTACCCTGTGTGTAAATATATATTTCATAACCTGTCACAACAGCTAATCAGCAAATTGCTCCTGTCGGGTTGCACTCCACCACCTGACACATTGCCAAAGGGTGATTAATATTTGCCATCTTCCCTCCTAGAGAAAGAAGCTGAAGTTCTCCCTGACTGGTCTGCAAAAAGGCAACATTTCTCACACTTACTTTGAAACCCCAGCACTGTTCAAACAATTCACTTTACTCAGCTAAGACTTCCTTACAGACAGTCACTCTCTAAAATTAACTGGGTATTAGTGGACTGTTAAAAAATACAGTTATGTGGCACAATTCAACTGTTTGAGGTTTGCTACTCCACCAGACAGTGGATTTTACATGTGGTTTCTCCAGAGGGCTTCCATCTGATTTAAGCATACAGAGGTTGGAAATGAGCTTGGCTGAAGATTTTTCCTTGGGATCTTTAGTATCTAAATTCTTTGAAAAGCTCAGACTAATTACATAGGCAAAATCCACTCTGCATCCCACTGTGAAACTTTTCCCTTTGTTGTCTCATTAAAACCATATAAAAGCTCAAGCCATGACAGCCATTTGAAAAAAATTTACTTTCTGACTGAAAAAAAATTATTCTCTCATTCCTTCTAAAATAGGATCATGATCCTTGACACCAAAGGAAAATTTCACAAAGGGAAATAACAATCAGTGTTTTCTGAAAGGTCTAGAAGATCTCATGCTGACCCACCAGAAATATATTATGGCTGTAGCCATTGGTACAAGGAAGAGGAGGCTCAGACTCCACAGAGGTTATTTTACTTAAAAATTTATGAATAGGTATTTCTAAAAGCCACAATGTGCACCATGACTGAGTAAATTCAGAGATCCAGGCATTCTGCCAGCATCCTTACCCTCACCTTGACATGTCGCCCATATAGTGACAGAACAGACTGCTGCCCCTCCTGAGGATCCCAGATTATCTTCCAGTGACAGAGTCCCTGTTTATCGCATGTTAGGTTCAGTTTGGAACAGTTCTGCATGTATGGCTGATGCTCTTTTAAAGACCACCAAGGCACTGCCCCAAGACCAAGTGTCTTCCCCCCAGTAATCAATCATATCTTACCTTACAATCAGTGCAATGCAGTCCATTACAGTTAATCAATGCTGGAGCATCTTCTGTGTCCAAAAAGATAAGCAAGCTCATTTTTCAATATTGACTGCAACTATTTGCTTTTCAGCATGATTTCACTCCAAAATTAAAAAAGAATTAGAACCTATATACTGCTTTCTCTGTGCTACAGACTCCCCCTGCCCCTGTTAACCATGAAGTAGTCTGTCATGGTGTAACATGCTTTGCCATCAGGTACACACACACAGAGGATCCTGCTTTAGGGGTTTGCCAGTGGATTTTTGCAGCTTAAGAAACCAGTTGCTCATTTTATTCAGATTCTTCTCAGTAAATGAAAAACTAGCAGAGCTTTATCTATGAAACCAGGCAGGGGGCCTGTCCTAGCCCTCTTGTTAATTGAGGTGACCCCTGAGTCAACAACCTCACACCCAGTGTCAGCTGCCTTTGAGGTTGTGCTGACAGCAAAAATAGAGCTGGTATATGACCAGCACACGGTTATTTCCCCTTCCCCAGCCAATGCCTTATTATACAAGGCTCTGAGGGATGTGGCTGTGCAACTAGCAATCCGTGAAAGCATATTTCCCCAGCGGTTCCTTCTGAGCAGTATGAAAGTGTCAGATGAGGACAGAAGCTGGCATTATGCCACTGGCATGACTGAATTACAACAAGAGCTCTGTTGTTAACCATTTAACAGTCTAAATGTGTTGCACAGCACTGTCTCATCTGGTTTCTGCCCAGCATTATTCCTATTAGAGAAGGTTCAGGGAGCTAACTGTCCAGCAAAACTGTGTGATGAGCCTCTGAACAGACACCAGACTAGCAGGTGCAAGTAATGGTCCAGCTGTTCCAGCATGCTGGCAACTGTGGCACAAAATGCCTCAGATGATGCTAAAGCCTCATCTCCTTCAAGACCAAGTCCTTTCCTGGCAGTGGTTACTGCAGATAACTACGATCTCCAAAAATACACCAGCCTTCCCTTTGGAAGGTAAAGACTTGAATTACCATGACCCTTTTGTTGATGAGATTCTTGTGCTAGTAGGTGGCATAAGAAAAGGTTTCTTTTCCACACTGTTCATTACACTTGTATCAAACCTTCCTGGGAATACACTGACAACTTACTGACACAAGCTGACAACAGCAGTCATAGCTCAGGATAAGGCAGTAAATTCAGGCCTCTCAGAGACAAGTTTCTCCTCCACAGAGTCGTCTTCTGGGAAGCAGCTCCACTCATTTACCCTCTGCCTGCTTGTCTACTCCATCCCCCTGTGCTATCCTGCTTCTCCATCTTCTGCTTCCTTCAATCTCCTGCCTCTCCCCTCTCCTTTTATACTCTCCTGCCCAACTGGATAACACATTTTCCTTTTCAGCTTCCATCACACATCCAAATACTCTTAAACAGCATAAATATTGCCTTCCCTTCCAATTAAGACATAAGAGTTAGTAAAATCCTAACCTGAGCTATCTAGGTACTGGCAGAGGAGCTCACCTTCAGCAGTCACCACCCATACCATGGATGCTCTCCAGGAAGTACTGCAGGTTCCCCAGAGCTGCACCACCTGGCGGGAGACATCCTCCAAGTAAAAGGAGGAAGACAGGACTAATGAAATGCCTCTCCTGTCATCAATGCCCCATTAAACCCATGCTATAACTCAATAGGGTAAATTAACAGTGACATTCAGGGTGAGATGAGGCAAACTTAAGTTAAATTCTCTTGTCACTGTTAATTTGGAGACCTCTATTGGTTTCAAGAAGGATTATCCTAACATTATTTAACATTCTGATAATAAATCTGACAAGAAAAATGTCACACACTCCTTTTTCCAGCCCCCAGGTTTACAATTATATTGGTCTCGTTTCTACAGTATTACTGTTTAGTGCATTACACTACCTCTAGCACAGCAAAATCAGAGGTAGTAACAATCTTAACCTTACATTTCATTGCTCTTGTCAGTTCAAGTTAGCTACACAATATCATTATGTTTTTATACAATATGGAAAAACAAGTTGTTCTTTTATTTTTCCTTTTAACTAAATCCATTCCTTTTCTAGGCAACAGATAGTAAAATTAATGTCTGTTCTCATAATATTTTATGATATTCAGCATCAGATACTCCCTGGTCACTGAATCAATTAGGGTTCATTGACTCCTGTTAACAGTTAACAGGGCACTGTGTTCTTCAGGCAGACACTCATAACAAGGCTTTGACTCTGTGAAATCATGCTAGATAGCCAGGAAGTCATTAAAGTTACATGCAAGATCTGGTCTTCAGGAACTAAGAAACATAACTACATTTCTTTTCTTCAATGCATTTATGTGGAGTACCAGCCAAAGTCTCCATAGCATAACTTTAAAATATGATGTCCTAGCTTCATCACTTTCCTGTAATCTCTGTTTTTACTTGGTTGTGTTTCAGGTAGATAGAAAGACAAAAGATCTCTCTGATCATCCCTTGACACAAGACATTAGAAAATTCAGCATCTTTAGATTTTCATATAATGTTTTTAGGAAATACAATTCACTAATATAAGTGGAACACTCCATTGGCAATTTAAATGGATTCTGTAAGTGGTAACAGGGACATCAAATCACAGAATGGTTTGGGTTGGAAAGGACCTTAAATGTCATCTAGTTCCAACCCCCTGACATGTCCAGGGACACTTACCACTGCAGGTTGCTCAAATCCCCATCCAACCTGGCCTTGAACACCTCCAGGAATGAGGCATTCACAACTGCTCTATGCAGCTTATTTCAGTGCCTCACTACCCTCACCATGAAAAGCTTCTTCCTTACATCTAATCTAGATCCACTCTCTTACACCTTGTCCTATCACTACACACCCTTGTAAAAAGTCCCTCTCTGGATTTCTTGTAGCCCCCTTTAGGTACTGGAAGGCTGCTATATAGTGGCCCTGGAACCTTCTCTTCTCCAGGCTGAAAACCCCCAACTTTATCAGCCTGTCTTTGTAGGAGAGGTGCTCCAGCCCCTGATCATCTTCATGATCCTCCTCTGGATTTGCTTGAGCAGGTCCATGTTCTTATGTTGGGGGGCCCTAGAGCTGGACAGAGTACTCCAGGTGGGGTCTCACAAGAGCGGAGAAAAGAGAGACAGAGAGGGCAAGAAAGAGAGAATACCCTCTCTCAACCTGCTGGTCATGCTTCTTTCAACACAACCCAGGATGCAGTTGGCTTTCTGGGCTGCAAGTGCACGTTGCCGACTCATACTCAGTTTTTCATCCACCAACACTCCCAAGTCCTTCTCCACAGGGCTGCTCTCATTCCACTCATTGCCCAGCATATTTGTGCATGGGATTGCCCCGACCCATGTGCAGGATCTTGCACCTGGCCTTGTTGAACTTTATGAGGTTTGCACTTCATTTACAGTTATATGCACAGTTGAGCATACAGTTATACAGTCTGTCATGAAAAGCCCTGAATAACCTTACTGGATACTTTAAAAACAAAAAACAACTCTGTACTTAAGACCATACAACTGTCACCAAAATGTGACACTAATATATAACATTTTATGGATATTTTATTTTCTTGTACTCAAAGTTTAAGCAGCAAATTAATTTCTCACTTGTGAGAGCAGCATCACCAGCTCCAGTGGTAGTTCGCAGCATAAAGTAAATAAGATTAGGATCCCTACGCATGCTGTGTTTCTCAGAATATGCATTTCAGAAATAATTGCTCTCTTGAAAGAGTTAAGAACCTCTGTCCCTTTCTAAATGCAGCACAGTAAAAACATTCCACTCTCACTAACAAGTATGGTTCAGTAATTGTAAAGTAATTTTAAATTCTAATTCAAAGTGATTTGATTTGCAGGAAATGGCAGTTAATTATTCATGCAAATACCTCTGTTAGGTGTGGCTGGACTAATGCACAATCCACAAAGTAGGCGAGAGCACACACTTCAATGTGTCTCAAACAGTCTGTAATATCTTTCATAATACTGAGTAAAACAATTATTTTTTTCTTCAAATCACTACCTGCTGAAAGGAATTTCCAGTGGAAGTTTAAATTAGAGGTGTCACTCAACATAAGGAGTAACTATACTCCAGCCAGCCAGTTTAAACTACTCTTCACAGACTTGCAGCCAATGTGTACCTCTGATGGTCCAGACCTGCATTTTGCAGGGCTTGGCCCTTTCTGCTATCCCAGTTTCACCTCCAGATCATGAAGAAATTCCTTCTGATCACCAATATGTCTGAAAGTATCAGTTTACGGTCCCAAGCTGAGCACAAAAGTTCACATGCAAGGGGTGAAGTCAGACAAAAATCACCCTGTTTGAAAAGTCCTGCCTAAGGCAATGTTTTGACAAGGGAAACCAATGCCTTTTCCATAAGGAGAGGCTGACCCTGTTGTTCTCAGCCAGGGCTTTCCAAGTCCCCCCCACACACACATTCCTTGCATGTTAGCCCTCACTCCACCACAGAAAGTTAGTGACACTTCACTGGTGCTTTATGTATACTCTCCCACCTTTTTTCGGCTCTACTATACACCAATTCCAGTAGCAAATAAGGTCTTCACTGTTTGCAGTCTATTTATCCAACATGGTTAGTTAGTCCTATGAGCTACGAAAATATCACTACGCCCCAGCACTTGCAGGTGAGAGAGGCAGAGACTCAGCTGCAGCGTAGCAGGAACTGAACAAGTCCCCTCCCATGTGAGCAGCCAGCCTACGTTCCCTGTCTATGCTTTTAAGATAAAAGACACTGCACAATGTGCCTGTAAAGCCCTTCCCTCTGAACACAGAGTTTTTCACTTGAGAACTGTGTGATGTGTCCCCATAAACTGGCCAGAGAAGGGGCCAGGACAGCAGCAGGGTGCTGAGCTCCTGGAGACCATCTCTTCATCTTCAGGATGCATTGCAACATTCACTCATGGCTATGGGTGCAAGTGACACCAATTTTTAGAAAAGCACATGAAAAGATACAGGAAAGATATCCTGATATTTGAACCAGGGCAATCAGGGGAAGTTGTAATTAAGGCTAACATCAGTGGGCATCTAGAGAAGTACTTGGGATGATCACGTCAAGAAGAGTTAGCATGGCTTTTCTAATGAGAAGGTCTGCCTTGCTCACACTGGAGATCTGCAAAGGGATCAACAAACCTGTGGATAAGGGTGATCTAGTTGGCACAGACTGCCTTGATTTTCAAAAATTTGTGCCACAGGGTTAGAAGGAATAGCAGCATTTTCTCAATGCTCAAGAGGAAACTGTGCTGGGACCTGTGCTGGTCATTGTATTTATAAGCAATTTAGAAAAGGGTGAAGTGAGAAAGCTTACCAGGAATACAAAGTTATTCAGGGTAGCAAGAACAAGAACCAACTATAAGAACTGCAGAGGAATCATATGCATCTGAGCAAGAAAATCCCTCAAAAGGTTTACAGCAAAACTGGCAAATGTTCAGAGAAAGACAGGATGATCAAAGGCAGAGAAAGCTGCTGTACAAGGAACAAATCAGTGAGGCAGGACTGTGAAAGAGGCGACTTATGGGTATACAAAAATGTCTGCAAAACTGTGACTGGGTGTAGGGAGGGTGGTTAAAGACCGGCTGTCTGCTTCTCTAACAGTACCAGCACTACAGGGGCATCAACTGAAGATCATAGGAGCCAAGTTCAAAACAACAAGAAAAAAAAAGGTCAGCAGGAACGCCTTGAAAAAGGGTACTGCAGATGATCTAAGTTTCTGTGGCTTCAAGGGAAGGCTGGACATACTCTCACAGATGGGAACTGCCCAGGTACCACATTTAGCCACAAAGTCTGAATTCAGAAAGGTGAAGGCTGGGAGAGCATCAAGTATCACACATACTTGTCTTGCTCAGACTCTTCTGTAAGTCTTCACCTATGGACACCTATTCTGCACCTCCCAAGTTCAGAAATAAGAGCACAAACACAAAAGTGCACAGCCACAAATTTAACTCACAACTTTTAGCTATCTCCTGGTGATTTTAAGGCTTGGCAATAGCCACAAAGCTGTATGCACCATTCAGCTTGAAGAAAAAAAAAAAAAGCGCCTTACAATCAGAAAATCCTGGCACTGCAACATGCTGTCTCAAGGATGCAAAAATGCTATGAGAAAGAAGTGAGTGGCACACATAAGGACAACGAAAATCTCCAAGACATCCAAGGGATGATTTGTGAACCATATTTCAGTCGTTCTCCTTGGGTAAAGGTTGAAAAGAGGAAGAAACACTGTTGAAATGTGACACTATTTTACACAAGAAGTGTTTTAAGATCTGGAAAAAAAAATAAAAAATGAAGTGGTAGCAGGAGTCCAGTCATGATATAGTGCTAAGCAAGGGCTGCTTGTACTTAATGTTAGTGATTTTTCCACTGAATGGCTGCCTGGATTCTCCAACAAATCAGTATGCCAGGCAGGTTAGAACCCATACTGCAGCAAGAAAAGAAGGAAAAGGTGGCTGTCATTTTCTATTTGCACATTTCTGGTGCAAAAGAAGAGATACCACAGAGGTTATCCCTTAAAGCAGGGCTCACTTGGTATTTTTGGTTCCCTTCTCACAATCTTCACAGAGAAGATAAACAAAACAGCACCTGGCAGAGCTTTTACAGACACAGCTGTTATTGGAAGACATCTTGTTCCAGCTGAGCAGCAGCATCCCATCTTCTTTCCCTGAAAAAAAAAAAAAAAAAAAAAAAAAAGGGATTTTAGAAAATCCTGAGGCAGTTACAGGTCATGACTGTGGAACCAGGTGGCCCCCATATCCAGAAGGCAACCCTGGCAGCAGCCACAGGGCCAGCACAGCACAGGCACGGTGTCCAAGAAGAATTGTGCTGAGATGCAGGAGAGCCACAGTGCCCAGGCCCTCCTGGGGTGTCCCCTACACAGTCCTGGTTACACTTTCCCAGCCCTGATTCTCTGCTCTAATAACCCTCTTTCTTCCTTGTGCATGTTATTAGTGAAACTAGGGGAAGGGGCTGAGGGGGACTGAAGTATTATTTTGCATTCCTGAGTGTTGAACTACACGTTAAAATTGTCCACATTTTAGCACATGCCACACAGATTCATTCCCCATCTCCTTTCCTTCACACAGCATTGACAAGTTTTTCCATACCCAACAAGATTAATGAAGCTGGTTTCCTACTGCTCAATGTCCTACAGCCCTAGTGACCTCCTGGTCACAGAATCACAGAATTGTCTGGGTTGGAAAAGACCTTGAAGATCATCCAATCCAACAATTTACCTAACACTGAAAGTTCCCAACTACACCATATCCCTCAGCTCTGTCAACTCGACTCTTAAACCCCCCCAGGGATGGGGACTCCACCACCTCCCTGGGCAGCCCATTCCAATGCCTAACAACCCCTTCTGGAAAGAAATGCTTCCTAATACCCAGTCTAAACCTTCCCTGGCACAACTTGAAGTCATTCCCTCTCGTCCTATCACTTGTTACTTGGTTAAAGAGACTCATCCCCAGCTCTCTGCAACCTCCTTCCAGGGAGCTGTAGAGGGCGATGAGGTCTCCCCTCAGCCTCCTCTTCTCCAGACTAAACACCCCCAGTTCCCTCAGCCGCTCCCTGTAAGACCTGCGCTCCAGACCCTGCACCAGCTGCGTTGCCCTTCTCTGGACACGCTCGAGTCATTCAATGTCCTTTTTGTAGTGAGGGGCCCAAAACTGAACACAGGAATCGAGGGGCGGCCTCACCAGTGCCCAGTACAGGGGTCAGATCCCTTCCCTGTCCCTGCTGGCCACGCTATTGCTGACACAAGCCAGGATGCCATTGGCCTTCTTGGCCACCTGGGCACACTACTGGCTCCTGTTCAGCCAGCTGTCAATCAGCACCCCCAGGTCCCTCTCTGACTGGCAGCTCTCCAGCCACTCCTCCCCAAGCCTGTAGCGCTGCTGGGGGTTGTTGTGGCCCAAGTGCAGCCCCCGGCATTTGGCCTTAGTGAAACTCCTCCAGTTGGCCTCAGCCCATGGCTCCAGCCTGTCCAGGTCTCTCTGCAGAGCCTCCCTACCCTCGAGCAGATCAACACTCCCACCCAACTGGGTGTCATCTGCAAACTGACTGAGGGTGCACTCGATCCCCTCGTCTAGATCATCAATAAAGATGTTAAACAGGAGTGGCCCCAAACGAAGCCCTGGGGGACACCACTCGTGACCGGCCACCAACTGGATTTAACTCCGTTCACCACAACTCTCTGGGCCCAGTTGTCCAGCCAGTTTTTTTACCCAGCAAAGTGTGTGCCCATCCCAGCCACGAGCAGCCAGTTTCACCAGGAGAATGCTGTGGGAAACGGTGTCAAAGGCCTTGCTAAAGTCAAGGTAAACAACATCCACAGCCTTTCCCTCATCCAATGAGCAGGTTGCCCTGTCATAGAAGGAGATCAGGTTTGTCAGTCAGGACCTGCCTTTCATAAACCCATGCTGACTGGGCCTGAGCATCTGGTTGCCCATTATATGATGATTATATGATATATGCCCAAGATGACCTGCTCCATGACCTTCCCTGGCACCGAGGTCAGACTGACAGGTCTATAGATTCCTGGATCATCCTTCCTGCCTCTCTTGTAGATGGGTGTCACATTTGCCACCCTCCAGTCCAATGGGATCTCCCCAGTCAGCCATGATTTCAGGTAAATCATGGACAGCGGCTTGGCGAGCACATCTGCCAACCCAGCACACCACCTCCAGCCCGTACTCCCCCTACCACAGTGACCAACTGGAGCCTCCCCACACCCTCCTGGCAGTCTCCATGTCCCCCTACCTCATCCTGCTCCCCTCTGGCAGCTGAAGCAAGCGCAGCACTTTCTGCAGGGGGTCTGAGCCCTATGTGCTGCATAGAGAAGCTGCTGTACTCCTGCACAGCCTCTTCATTCCTTTCCTCCAACCGATCACCTTCACAAAACTTGTAAGAGCTCAGTATCTTTTGAAACACCATGCCTCTGTCAGATTTGCTCAAGTGATCAGTGGGCTCAAAAATTACTCCTGGGGGGCGGAGGGATAGGCAGCCTAGAAAGACAGCATATCTGCACAAGCTTCATTTCCTTTGGGAAGTTTGGCTAGTGTCCCTACCCTCTAAGTCTGGAGATTTCATTCAGCTAATGATTCAATATTTAGTGCTCTGAATTTAAGGCTATTATTTCACAAATTTGAATATTTTCTACTTCCCTGATGCTTGAATATACTCTGACTGCTGAGTTCAGACAAGGTTAGATTTTGGTGAGCAAGAGGAAAATACAATAATTCTCCCTGTTTTCTCTTTTGTTTCCTTTTAAAAAATACCAGTAAATATAGAATTGCCTCAAGGAGGCTTCAAGGAGTACTTGAGGTCCTTTATTATGAATTGAAAGGACCTACAGAAAAAAAGACATTTTTCATTTAGAAAAATGACGCTTATAGAACGAAACATGCAAAGCTGTAAGCAATCAAGCCACATGCCCTTAAGGCCATGATTACACTGTACCTAACTCCAGCTGAAGGCCACTTTACTGGAATGTCTGATTTACTTCAATGACTGTTGTTTAACTTGAGTTCTATTAGTAGAAGTTCCATGTAATTGGGGACATTTTTAGCTGGAGTCAGTGGACTATATAATGTTTAACCAAGTATTAAGCAAGTGAGGGTTTAATCTCTTTTTGATTGATACAGGAAGCAAAGATCCACAAAATAAACACAGGGAAAATGCAATGAATTTTACTTCTACTCTTGTTTTCTTTTAAACTCATTTATATTATGTTCATGATCTTCAGGGTTACTCTATAGGAGCAAGCCTGAAGTATAGGAGGTCTGACTAGATGGCCATATCAAGCCCTTCTGAAATTGAAGCCTGCATAATCCCGTAAGACATGATCCTTATTGCACCCAGGCAGTGGCAAGAAGGACCTACATGCATGTGCAACTCAAACAACAGGCTGGAATGCCTATCCTCCAGTGCAAAAGTGTGAGCCAGCCCCTGCCACGTTCACCAGAAACCAGGGGCTTGTTCTGAAAAGCCCAGAGTCTGGCTCAGTGCCTATGTTCTACAAAGCCTCAGTGGTGGCTAAGCAGGTAACTGCTTCTTAAACCTCAAAAGGCCCCTGTGTATCCTAAAGAAACTGATTTGTAAACTTGGGTAGATCAACAACAAAAACAGGGGCAAAACCCTGAAGGTAGGGGGTAAAAAAGTCAAACTGTGCTTAAGTATAAACACATTATCTAATCACTGTAACAGACAGTGCAACCAGCACCCAAAGAAAAAAACCAAATGGGAGTTTTTTCCAGATTCAGGACAAGTCAGAATGTCACTGTATGTTAAAAGCACAGCTTGCTTCAACCCAGTTTTAGAGAGGGAGAGAAAACACTTTGTGTTTCTCTCTTTTGTAGAAACCTTCTTTTCCAGGCTAGCCTCCAGTCACCTGGAGTGCACCCATGTCCACATCCCCCTCTCCTGAATTTGCTCCCTCCTGGGGCTGCAGCCACCTGCAGCAGAGTGGGACCCCCAGCCCTTCCTGCAGGGAAGTGGCAGAGCCAGGGCCAACCTCTACAGCACAGCCTGCCACAGGCACACTGGCAACACTGCGGGCTGTGTGGAAACAGAGGGTGCAATAAGCAGTATCAAAGAAAGAGAGAGTTTACCATGAAATAGAGATGGTTTTATGTATGCTTTTTAGAGAGCTCGTCTGTGCTACTGCAGTCAATGTGAATGGGATGGGCATGCCACCAATAGCTACAGGTGTAGAAGAAAAAGGTGTCCAGAAGGCAGAATTACTCTATTAGTAGACTCTCAGAGTTACACGGAATCAATAATAGTCCTGCAGTCTTCACCCACCAAAACAACAAAAAAAAAAAATCCAAAAAACCCACAAAAAACCACACACACCCACAAAAACCACCCAACCCACAACAAACAAAAAAGAAAAAAAAAAACAAACAAAAAAGCAAAAAAACACAGACTAAAAAAACCCCCAAACAAACACCAAAAAAAAAAGAAAATAAGAAAAAGCTTAACAAGGTAACCGTTAATATGCTGTACATTGCCTCTGGAAAAGGCGGTGTATGTAATGAACCAGTCTAGACTGGGACCCAAGAACACTTTACACAAGCATACAGGACAGCTTTGCTTCTGCCCAGATCTCTGTAAAGGTTTCTCCCTTAAACTGCTATTTGCATGGTCCTGAGTAATTGCACTCCTACAGATGGTTTTCTTCAAATGATCAAGGAAATGAGGTGACATATTGATGCTGCTGCAAGATCATGTGTACACTAAGGGAACGTGCCATTTTATGTTTCTGCAGACAGTGGATGTGATAAACAGTCCACGGGAGATGTTCACATTGTGCTGGTGTTCTTAAGATGTGAACAGCTAATGAACAACATAAGCAAAGCTTAACTAGTTTCCGACATCAGAGTCCAACCAGGACACATAAAATGAAGGAAACACTGGACCAGTTCAAAATACGTATTTTCGTTCTGTGTCTGCAATAGCTATGAACACTGAAGCAAATCTCCACAAGATGGATATAATTGTGGCCTTTAAGGCTCAACCAGATATCTGCACAGAGCTAAACATTAATATTAAATTCAATCTTGAGAGGTACCAGCTCTGTTCCTAGGGTACAAGCTGGACTGATGAGAACGGAGGTCAGCAAGGAGCACATGTTGTCTATAACATATCTTTTGAGAGGCACATGCAAATCATCATCAGATGTAGTCAGAGCACTCTTGGAAAAAAAAAACCTTTTAGTGAACAAGGTGCAGAAACCTATTGGTTTCATCAAAGATGGGGTACAGGAAAAGAGCAACAGTTTCCTACTCCCAGGGGTTTAGCACATCCCTGCTCTGATGAATACAAAATTTAAAAAGCTCCAAATGGAATTGGAGAGCAAGGACTGGTACCCAAGTCTCCTTCATCCCTCACTGGATAAATACACTCTTGAATGCAAAAGCTGGAATTTTGGCATAAGATCATATGCAATTAGGACAATTATGAATTTTCAGAGTCAAAAATATGTTTCCATATTGATACAGAATGAAAACAGGTTTAAAAAGTTGCCTTGAAACTAAGTGTTGCTGCCCAACCAGCCCTAGTATTAATGAGAAGCAGCAAACCACCTCACAGCAACCCACAGAAAATTTAGCAGGGAAAGATGGGTGCTGTGGAGAAGTCCACAAGTGACTGCTATAAGTAAATTTTTCAGGGGTTGCAGATGTAAGGAGGGAATTAGTCCTTCACTATTTTTTTTGATGTTTCCTGTCTCAGCCAATGTTTCATTTCCGATTGGATTCACTCTTTTATTGCCTGATTTTTAAGATGTTACCTTTTCTAATTTTTTTTCAGCCATGTTTCAGTTCTTCCCTCTTTCTCAATCAAGTGTGCACACACAGTTGCTTATCTACCAGCCTTGCTTTCCTCCAGCACTTTCTCTTCAGCTTTTCTGCTTTTAGTCCACTTTTGTTTCTCTCTCACTCCATCTCTTCTTTCCAACTTCTTCCTTCTTTGTACTGGCCCTACCCTTTGACTGATTATTTTCCTCTTCTCTTGACTCACTATATTATTTTCCTCTTTTAGCCTAGGATTTTAATTTTTTTTCTTTTAATTTCCTAATCTCTCCTGCCTTAATATTTCTACCTCCCACCCCCAGTATCACACACAGAGCAGCACAGGAAAACCTTTACCCCTGATGAGCTCCCTCATGGTAAAAACTTGCAAGGTTTAGACTGACTCTGTTTACAATGTGTCTTTCAGAAGCAAGGGAAGGGATTTTTTTTCTCTAAAAAAAAAAAAAAAAAAAGATAAATCACTTGTTCCTTCACTCTCCTTAGCCTTATCATCCATCAAAGCAATCAGCCCTTTATGAAATGAGCCATGAGGGGACTCTGTTGGCAGGGAGTCTGCTCTGTCTGGGAAGCTGCCAACGGCTGCAAAAGCTCTGACAAACATCACGGGAGAGAGAGGAGAAAGCCATGCCCAGTGTCTCAGAAATGGGTTAGTATTATAAAAGGGGAAAAAGGCACAGAGATGTTTCAGAATGAGTTAGTGTCTCTAATGCAAAGCCATCACATTTTAAAAAAAGAGTGATTTAGAAATTATTGCTTTTCTCAGCAGTTCCCAGTCCAGAGCTAACACTGCTCAACTCTCTCCTCCTTCTAGCCTCAAGTACAACCAGCAGCTGCTGTTCAAATCCCCATGATGTTGACAGAGCAAGAACTCAGCATCAACCAAAAATTCTCTCCACTTGGAAAACACTCCTCTGTCAATAAGTATTTGTGCGAACAGCTGTAAACAGTCTCCCAGAGGTAACCAATTTATAATTTTCAAGTCCCTTTAAGTCCTTTTATACAAAATTCCACTTAAGAGTGCATCCAATGTGCCACATGTTGATATTCAGGGAGAAAGTGAGTAAAGCAAGTTAGAGAGGTGATATTTGTATGGAAGTACTACAAATCAGTCAAAGCTGCTTAGTTACATTTGCTTCTGGCCTGCAACCATACATCTGTTCCCATGGCTACTTTCTCCATTCGTGCTTCTCCTTTCTTTTCAGTAGTTTGCTGTATCCATTCATAGTATCTTGGCTTCATTAGGCTATAAACAATTTGGCATCCACTACCCAGCACCTGGCAAACTGGGACTTCAGTACTGACAGAAGCCTGGGGTGTTACAACTGTATAGATAACTGGTGAAATAGCATGGCGTTTACTAATGAAAAAGATGTATTTAAAAAACAGAACCTGAAAGTAGAACAGCATTTAACCTCCCACCATTTCTTTTTCCTTTCCCTTTATCAGCATGAAGAAAGAGGTTTGGGTAAAGAACATTTTTAGTCTGCACCCTGAGAGTTGTCTATGCTCTTTATCCCAGCATCGGATCAGTGTGAAGTGCTTATCAGTCCAAATGGTCTGCTCATTACTGCTAGCAGTAGCAGCTGTGAGTCACTTTGCCCCAGAGGGAGGGATTACATGAGATGAAGGTGAGGACACTTACTTACTAGAAAGAAAACGCATAGTAAATTTGGGGGTTTTGCATCACAGGAAACTGGTTTAAACAAGCCCAGCATCTGCAGAAGCTACCCAAAGGACTGTAAGGCTGATCTGGCTTTAAATAGGAGCAACCTAAGGGGTGATTTGGAAGGCTATAGGATTTGAGATCTCTACAGATGAACTCAAGAGTCCTTCACATGTGCAAAGCAAAAGAGGAGAAATCTCTAGGCCTTTTGCCTCCTCCAGCAGTTCAGAAATAGTATCACCATGTCACTCGGGTCCAGAGCCCTGAAACAGAGCACTAACTAGGGCAGCACCTGAGGTGGGGACCTTTGGATCAGCTGATGACTAATTAACAGAATGTACCTGGTACATATAAACATAAAGATGGTCTGTCAGTAAATTTACATTCATGTGTCACATTCCTATGGTGCTAAATATTTACCCTTTCAAATTTGAAGGATAGAGGTCAAAAGACTCAGTATATCACCTGTCAGATCTTGTCATGGTTGTAGAGCCTCAAGCTAAAGACAACAATGTGAAGAGTTGGAGAAGCTAAGTACTGAGTAGATGTCCACAGGGCACTTGAATCCCAAACCTGGCTGTTTCATTCAACTATTCGTGCCCTTTGTTCTGACACAGTTATATATTACTGGGCATATGGCATTTCTTTCTCTCCCTTAGCTAATCCCAAATCATCTTCAATTTCCTGAAAATTGTCACAGTTCATACTGGCCGCCCTCTTCAGGCAAATGCTTCTTCAGCATCAAGACTGTTCACCAAGTTTAATAACACACTTTAAATTTCTCAGTGACAAGTCCCTAGCCACTTAAGTCAGGAATAGGGTTTCTGCCCTTTTATAAGATATGCTGAATCTTTTTAAACATCTCTTAACACAAGTTTCTGAACAAGTGTCATGACACCACCTAGCAACATTTCCTTTCTACAAAGACTAACATTCATGCTGATTTGTATAATATTTAGACTATTTTTTCCTTCAAATTTAGTTTGTATTTAAAACAGATCATTGTGTTTCTACATATTTAATGACTGTGACTCATATAACCTATTTCATCTGGGTTGTTTTTTTTGTTATTCTCATGTGATTTTGCTGCTGTTATTTTTGACTACAAAACAAGCCTATTTCGGTGAGGAAAAACTCTGAATCTCTGGACCTCACAGACATATTACAAGTTAGTGTTCATCCAGGTATACATGAATAATTCATAATACAGCCTAATTTTTAGCACCATAAAGTCAGCCCATTAATTTGCAAATCCATTTTTGCATTATTCATTTTCTTCTAATTGCAGAAATTCTTAAATAAAGTAGGGAAACACAGCAGTATTAGGAATTGTTAGAAGTGAGAAACAAATATCTTTCATTTAGAACTATATCAAGAACAGGGGCTTATTTTCCAATCTGTGATGTCTGACCTCTGGGCTAAACACAGGTTGACCTTCTTCATCCGTTTTTTTGAGGAAACACAGCTAGTGCAGTCACACTCTGTGTGTAAGCGTGTATGTGCTAGGGGTTTCTTAAACCCACAGGCCAAATTCAACCAAATTTGACAAAAGAGCAAAATTCTCTTAAGCAGGTTCGGTAATTTTGAGCTATTTCAAGTTTCTTGAAAATAGATAGCCACAATAAATAGCCAAAGAGACATTTTCTTGCCCTAGCTGAATATGCATTCAATTAGAAACTAGGGAAGCCCTATGGAAGGGAACTAAAAAATGTCCCACTTACAAGAAAAGTTTGTTCAGCTTTCTTTCTAATTTCAAAGGCTGCTGTCTAGATCAGAAAGGGACATATATTTGGCAAGCATCAACTTCGAAATATATTCACAAATATCTGGTTATGTGCTACGATACATCCATATCCTTGGGAATAAGGCAAGCTACTACATGTAAAGGTAATACCAGTGACAGAGACTTATCCTCGCAATCCTCACCCTCTGATTTTAGTTGCAAGTATTTCTGTCTACAATACATGGAGACCAGTCAGGTAGTTCTTATCATTCCTCCCATGTCCTGATCCACTAAAGCTGGATGTCTGAGGCAACTGCTGAAGAGAAGGTCAGGAAGGCCAATGTTTCCTGATAGGTGTCTCTTGTTGGCCATCTACCTTAAGCCCAGATAACATCAATTTCTTACAGCAGTAAAAAAAAAAAAAAAAAAAGAACACTCAAAGAAGTGCAGCTTTGCAACCAAAGCAGTGCTCCTACTACAAAATGTTTTGTGAAGATACTTGTCTCTCATAGCACTGCCTCAGAATTACACTGTGTAGAGATTTTCTGCCCCCTGCAAAAACATTTCACCAAGAAGCCCTACAGAAAACCCACAATTAGAGTGCTGGGAAGTCCTGAAGAACTCAGGCATTGCTTTCAAGATGGTAGATAAATATCAGTTTGAATGTTGCAATTGCTCATGACTTATTTAGCAGCATCTCAGAGGAGTCAAGATGTGTGTTCAAATTCAAACAGGGCTGTAGCTGTATTCAGCAATTTTGGCAGCTAGCCAGAGTTACCAGAAAGAATTGATATACTTGTGCTCACATGCCAGCTGTGAAAACTTGTTGAAGGCACTGAGGTAGGTATCAACTGCATTTTACATTTGACAAAAAAACCCCAATAATTTAGAAGACACTGAAAGCTACACCTCACCCCTGCAACTTTGTCCCCACTGGCATCAATGGCAAGATTGTCATTAACCTGAACAGGATTTTACTTTAGGCCAGATATGGGTAATTTTCCACACATGTTGCACAGTGGGATCAGACTCAGTATAGCCCCTGCCTGTGAAATGAGGCCAGGTTTCTCTTAAGACCAAAACATTAATAATTTGTACAGATTTTGCACATCATGCTAGCAGTTAATATTTTGGATTTTCTCTCAGTTGTTTCATGAAGAATAGCACACAATAAAAATGTGTAATAAGAGTACTTGAAATGTAAATTATCCACACGGGTGTATATCTGATAAGAAGTGGTACATTACTCGGAATCTGGCCCTGTTCTAAAGAAATATTTAGGCTGGGAGAACTCTAGGAGGTAATGGAATTGTTACGAGTACTGTGCTGCTGCAACGGTACAAGTACAAGGCAAACAACTTGCCTTTTATTCCCTTCAGGGAGGCTAGAACCAAGAAGTAGCACTAAGTGCTTGTAGTCCCAGGCTAAATGCCCCTTCCCTGCAGCCTGGTCTCTACCAGTTAAAAATATCTTTGGTTTCCCTCCAAGTGAATATTAAGTTTATACTTTGACAAGGCATTTGGAAGAAGCTAAATGCAGTTCCAGCATTAGGATTTCAAGGGTTAGCCACCACATTTTTCAAAGAGAACTGTTAAAATTGTTTCTCTCCCTCACTCTGCACGGCTCCCACCAAGGAGCATCAAGCCTCAAGAGGAGGTTTCTAAAGTGGTGCTGAAAACGCAGCTTCAGCTACTACAAGGTAATACAAGGGCCACAGCTGTAGACATTTCAAAATAAAACTTTGAGATATGCTTCAAACACAGAGCATACCATCCACTCTGACCTGCTGCTTTCTCCTCGTGGAGATCGGTAGGAGTAATGAACGCTGAGACCAGCCCCAGTGTGAAGAACACTGTCCACCAAAATGACTTGGAGGGCAACCAGGACATACGGTGCGCACGCATGTGAGAAAAACTGGGTCACCACTACTCCTTCCTTCCTTTTTTCTTCTGCAGGTGCTCTGCAGCATGAGGTAAAATCCTGCAACTAGATGAGCAGGATAACAGCATTACAAAACCCATCAATAGATCAAGTGCTTAGGGACATAGAGGTCTAAACCATTGTGAGAGCCTTTTCTTAGCCAGCAGTTCCTCATTCATCTTATCTGCAGTTCAGTGAAGCAAAGTATTCAATATATAAAAAGTGAAAGACTGTATATTTAGAAAACATTAGCAGAGCTTTATGTCAATAACAGAGGCAGGCAACAGGAAGTTTCTCTGCACAAGATGCAATTTAAAAAAAGGCAACAAAACACACAAACATCTCTCATAGTTCTTTTGAAAGAGCCCTTCAAACTAGCTACATTTGGGCAGAGCTGGGATCATAAAAGTGCTCTTAGCTCAGAATATGCTCAATTATCACCCACGCTGGGAAAAACCCCATCAAGAGCATCTTTTCTCTTCCAATTATGAAAGGGGCAAATGAAATATTTCTACCAAGATTTTAGTGCTTCGGGATGACTTCGGATGTGAAAATTCCCTGTGCTGAACTGCATTTGGCATCATTCACCAAAGGATTGGGGAAGGGGAACTGCATATGTATAATATGAGAGTGATTTGGGTTAGCTCTCACAAAATTCAGCTTTTCACTGGTAGAAAATGTAGATGCAAGTTCTGGGCTACACTCACTCTGCATGAATGGAGCAGGTTTTTATCCCTGAAGGTCTGAACCTCTCTGCAGTCACCAAAACACTGAGAGGCCCCAGGTGGACCCCACAGTATAGCTGAGGACAACGCCTCAGCCTGCATCAGTGGACATGGCCACATCAGTAATGCTGCAGCCTCAGCTGTCAGGCCCCCTGAAAAAAGCAGACATTTCCATGTGGAAACCCTGCCCTTCTCCTGGCCTTCAAGGTAGTTATCATGCCCCACACAGACTGGCCTGTGGGGCCTTGTCTCCACTAATTTCAAATCAGGTAATAGCATTTTGCATGACTTCCAACTTTTCCTTCTTCATTAATCTGAGGAGTAAAAAGCACTCCATGTTCGCATCACATAGAGATGGTTAAGCAAGTGACAGAAGGAGACAGGATAAAGATGAGGGATTCAAGGAGATATAAAACTCCTCCTAAAATATAAATGCCAACTTGGGAAAGGTCAGCAGAAAGAAATCTATATAGAACTGAAACAAGGCAGAGCAGGTAAAGCTTGTATACTTTTCTGCTTAGATGGAAGAAAGCTCCAAATCACATTTTTTGATACAGGTGTTGCACTGGGGGAGGGGGGGGGAATCTTTCTGTACTAATTCCTTCACTTCTCCCTCCTTTCTTTATCTGTGTGTGTTTTCTGGGAGACATTGGGCAGGGGGCGGGTGGGGAGGCAGGTGGGCATGTTAACCATGTAAGTAGCATTTGCTGAATTTAGACCAGAAGCCCACATCTAAGGTATCACAAGGGCAAACTGAAGGTTGAACCAGAATACTCCATAACACATCCCTTTTTCTCCTCCTCAACTCCCTTTGCATGCATCAAACTCATACCACATTCCAAAATCAGTGCCTGAACCTGAACAAACTTGGCACCAAAGACAGAGGGTGGTACTCAACCTTGCTTCATGGCAGCGTGGTGCAGGTCTGCAGGAAGCAGGCAGCAAGGTGTAGAGCTGCATCCACTCCTCTTCAACAGATCACAGGGGCAACACAGCCAATGGTTACCTGGAAGCCACAGTCCTTAGAAGAGTTACCAGCAGTCTCAGTCAAATACCAAACCTTCAGTGCCAGGCTGTTCTGAAAACTTGTCCTAGTAGTTCCTTCACTTTATTTAATTGGCCCTCTATAGTTACACTACCGCCTAGGAAGGAAATCTTATGCACTGATCAAAAGTGGAAATTTGGCATTTGAAATCCCTTTTGATCATCTGCAACTTCTACTTAAGAAAAAAAAAAAGTAATTTCAGATTTCTGAATATATGCCTGGTGCCATCAGTGAGTGTCCTCCACATAAAAGCAGTTGACACCACATTCAAGGGATGCATTGGGAATCTGTCTCTTGCCTTGCTTCAGGTCAAAACAAGTCATTGGATAAGGTCTGAATATGCTTGGGAGGGGAAAGGGGATATCTAATAGTGGTCTGTTTTCTGTTCATGACAGGAGAAACTGTCTTAAAATACTATGATGTTTGAAGAGGTTCAGTTGACCTCTTTGAAACTTAGTAAGATTTGTTAGTCACCCTAAAAATGCCAGCACAGCTAATTAAGTGATATATATTCATTTTACAAGTATTTGAATCTGAGGCAAAAATGTGATTTCATATAGAAACCCCTCTACTATACGGCACACAGCATGTGGAAACAAAAGTACTAGAACATGATGCCAGCCAGATATACTGAAGGCAACAACACTCCACATACTTAGCATTTACAAGCTGTTCACACAACAATTCTCACTTACATATCCATCCTTCAGGAACCTGGATATTCAGTGTGTAACATGAACATAACATTTGAAATTACTTCATATTGTATTTGGGGAAAGCATTGATTTTTCTCCCATTAGCAGTTCCCATAGTAACTAACGCTAGTGAAGGAGGGAGAAATCTAAGGCCACAGAAACCCAATGTTTTTGCAGAAATGGGCAAAAGGAACGAAGAGGCAAAGACAGAGAGATTTCATTCAGAGCTGTTTGGGAGAGACCACATAGCTCACTGTCAGTGAATAAAAGTTTGTCAGGAGAGTTTAGCAGAAAAAAGCCTGGTCACATAGTTGCCTAGCCAGTCCAGCAACCCACACAAGGTCAGCCCCTTCTCCAGCAGACTTGGCAGAGCTTTGCCTGAAGGAGCCTCCCGTGCCTTCCCCACTCCGCAGGGTGCAGCACCCTATTCCAGTCAGGTTTTGTGACTCTTGGCTACTGCTTTCACTCCAGTCTTGCAATGCAATAGGCGACCTTATGCAAGGATAGTTTAAAACTAGAGCAATACTCATTGCTGTAGAATACAACACACTTGTGTAATATGCTTATACTAGTAGCCATATTGAGGAACACAGTGTTGTTGATGGCCTTCACTGCAGATCTTAGTTATTCCTACCAGAAAGCTAATCTGTCTCAGGTCCTTGAAGCAGACAAGGAAAGAGACTGTTCAGAAGCAGACGGAGGATTTGACTGGGATGCAACTGAATGTAGAAGTTAACATATCCCAGGGCACAGGTCCATGAAAAAAATGCATGCTTGCTTTTGAACAAGTGTATTTTTCAAGTACCCACAGAGAGTACAAACCATCTCCAGGAAGCTTCCTGCAAGACTTGCTTCTTTTCCATTTAAGCCTCATGCTCACACACAGGACATCTGATATGAATTGGTTGATAAAAAGAAAACAAAAACTTAACAGCCAAGCAAACTGAATAGCGGAGAATTTCCAAGTGCCTTGTCAGAGAGCTGTGGCACAGTAGTTGTGGAGCTTATCCCATGGCACCAGTCAATGGTTGTTCCACATGTCAAAACAGAAAATGCTAACAGGAACCCAGAAATAAGGCATCTGAGCAGGGCTCTGCCACAGGCATTTTCCTGCCTTGCAGCACTGACTTCAAAAACTGCAAGAAATCAGAAAAGGTTATCACACAGACACTTCTATCCAAAATAACTCACTGTTTTTTTAAGAGCAGACAGCTACCATAATTAAGATGACAGCCTACTGCTAGCATTTAATTTAACTAATAATACTATTGTCTATCAAACATATTCTGCACTAAGTTCAGCTTGAAGCCCAGCATACAGATGGTCTTGCAGAATTTGGAATAACGCACGCTTACTGTGAAGGGAACTACACCCTCAATTATTTATTATAGCAGTCATTGACTCAATACATAGCTTGTATTACTTCAGTGCAGATATTTAAGTCTAAAGCACTGCTCTCGTGCACAACAAAAATGCACTGAATAGGCCAACAACATGGTTGCAAAACGCAGCACCACATTTAATACAGAAACAAGTAAAATACATAAACTTAAACAGGAGAAGCTAAAGGCTACTAACAAGGCAATACAAGCTCTGTATCATTTTTTGTGGATTAAGCTGACAGAAGTTGCTGCAGAGGTTTGAGAGCACCTCACTCATTCATCTGTCTGAATGTGAGGAAACATACAGAAAGCATACTGTTCTGTTACTTGGCTGTGTTATCTCTTCTGAAGGAAAAGCCTCCAGACTGCACCTCAAGGTCAATGTATGACAAGTTCTGAATGTGCATCAGTCCTCATACAATATCACTGGCTGTCCCTGTTTCCTATACATCCACCCGCATGTGCATACACGTACCCCTTCCCCATCCCTCCTGGATCCCAGCAGTGGCTTGCTGCTTCCCTCCAGGGCTCTGCCCCAGAGCACAGGTAGAGCCCCATACCCTGCACCAGTCCCTTTCTCTCCTGAGACTGAAATCTGACCCCTGACACCTGGTTCCATTTGAACAGAGACATAAGTAAGCCTTGCACAGGAGCAGATCTGGTCAAATCGCACAGGATGGCATTGGTAGCAGGAGGGATTATGCCTGGAATTGCAATGGATCACTGTGTCACAAAGTGCCAGTCCAGTGGTTTTATGAATGCAATACACAGAGTCTCTCGACTTCTTGCTTTTTCTAAGGCACACTGTAAATCACTGCTATCTAGTTCAATGCACACACTGAAAGAAAAGGTCCATTTCTATCTTACAGCACTGCCTGAACAGCATGAGACTCCCCAGGGCTAGAAGAAGATATAACGCATTCACGCATAGAAGTATTGTAATGGGTGCTAATCAAAGCAAAACCATAGAATAGGGCACTTGCTTCCCTGAAATCATTGAATGAACATCTTATAACACGTGAATGACCTGGGGTATTTCCCCTCAAAAAAAAAAAAGTGAGGGAGAAGCAGAAAGCTTCAGTGCTAAAGAGCTCAGAATGGTGTCTTAAGTCAGTTCAAATTATATTTCATAATGAATGTTAGAAGCAAAAATGCTTCAACATGCCTCTTGTATGGTAAATTTAAAATGTCATCTATAAAAGCAGACCCATTCATTGAGAAACAGGGTTGTGTGGAGGGAAATATGTTATGCTAAAATTATGCTGTTCAAAGTGGGGGAGAGGTCTTGTCTATTTTTAGGATGTAAGGAAGTAAACTCCCTGTCACAAAGAACTAAGCAACACAGAAATATTTTTCATTTCCCCAAGCTCAGGCGTTTTGTTGCCAGCTGTGATCTCTATTAGAATCGCAGCCTCAGAGTTCATGTCAAATGTTACTTTGCTGTACCAGTTGCTGTAATTTAATCTCTGCTGCCTGACTGCCATCATCCCCCCTGCCCCCCCTCCTTGAACCACAGTCAGAAGAGCCAACTCCTGGAAAAGAAGTGCTCAAAAATCCCCCCTCTCTCCACAAGAAATTGTACCAATTTGGGATCTGTACTCCCATCCTGATGGTACAATCAACACACTCACCCCATTCTGGTCCCACAGTTCCCTGTTCCCACCAGCAGTAACCTGGGTGCTCATGTTCTACCTCCAACTTATTTTCTGCACACCCTGCGGTGCAAGAATATGAGTTCTTTCCTTTGGTAGCTATCTGTTAGCTTGCCTTTGGATAAGGAATACAATTGATTTGCATTTATTAAGGAAACTAAAGGTCACTACCCATCAAAGTCTATTATCTATCTTTCATACTTCGCTCTACAGCAGAAACTTAATTGATAAGCACCAATTCCTCCTTTATTACTGAAATCATTGATCAAAATTAGCAATAAGAAAGGCATCAGTGTTACTATTCTTTCCAAGACAACAGCATCTGCTGAGCTGGTTCATACTCCCTGATGAACATTACCACTGCAGCGTGAAGACTAAGCAGATGCAACCATACATCTACTTCAGAGCTCTTTCCCCATTCAAAGCCACTCTGCTGAATCTTTTATTGGCCAGCCTTCTGTGTAGCTGTGCAACAAACAGACCAACCAGAGAATAAAACCCTTTTCCAGCCCACGTGCACCTTTATAAAATGTGCCTTACCAGGACAAGGGTGGCAAGACCAACCATCCACTCCAAACAAAAAGGCAAAGGCTGCCTTCAATGGCTCCAGAGGAATTTACCAATGATCAGGCAACTTTCTGGTGAATTTAACATCCAGGACAGAGGCAAGCTTTTTCATGGCCTTCAGCAGTTCAGAAATTGCTTCTGGCTATACTATGCCCAGCTGTCTGCTTGTCCTCCCCTGGACCCACCACCTCTGTGCTGGAGACGGCAGAGAGCATGAGGTGACTTCACCCTCACTTGCTCTCACAAACAAGCTATGCCAAATCTCATAGGGATATCCTGCTCACTGCCAGAGGCAAGGAACCCCAACAGATGGTCAAAGCAAGCATTTCAGGACTATAATCTCTTCATCTGCCTTTCAACAAATTTATTTTGTCTTCTATAGTCTTCACCAGCACAGAAATACAGCTGCAGTCAGACCTCTCCAGGGCTGCTGAGGTGACCAGAGGTGCCAGCAACTCAGATCTTCTCACTCACATTCTGCAACACCTGCACAAGCCATCCAGGCACGCAGCTGTGGCAGCTGAGGTGCAGATGCAGTTTTGCTGCCTGTTTCAGGGTACTGACTGCCTGTGCTTTCTGCTCATGGGCAGCTCCACTCATATTTAATTCTTTAATTGAAAACACCCCATCGAAGTGGTGAGACATGCTTTTATGGCTTTTTGATAGTCTACTGTAAACAGGCGGCTCTAACACAAGTTCCCCATGTCTCACAGTAGAAAACTTTTTTCATAAGCAGAATCAAATGGCTGAATAGATTTGGAAGCAATTTTTCCAGGCGAAACTCCCAGGTTATGGTGACGGAAAGAGCTACAGATGCTTCGCCACCCTATTTCATGACAGGAAGCCTTTTGGAAAGCATAATACTTATCCACAGAAGACAGAAACATGTTGACTCACTGATCTGTTTGCTCCTAATAAGAGAGACAGGAAAAGCCGGTGGGCACATGCTGGTCATGGAAAACCAAAGGAAAAATATTACCAGACAGCAGCCTTTTATCCATCTAACTTTCCTTCTGCTCAGACACAAATCTGTCAGATATGTAAGTTAGTCCCAGTTACCAATGGAAAAGATCTTTCCAACCTCACTAAGTAATTACATGGGTTTCCTCCATTACTTAGCCTGGACAACACTAAGGGAAGAAGTCTGCTTACAGAGAAGTAACAGGACTGCACAAGTGTAGGAAACAAGAAATGCCTTGCTAATAAACAGCAGCTTTAGAGAACAGAATACACAGGAGTAGGCAGAAGAGATGAAGAATAAAATACATGGGGTAGAATCCTATAAAAACCAAGACTTACTCAGAAAACAAACACTGGAAAACATTCCTAATTCCTTAACTATTTATTGAGCTTTTCATCAAAGCAATTGTGTCCCTCTGAATATTGCATCAAGTATCAGATTGTTTTTGCAGACTAGGAATAAAAGCATCATGCAAACAATTCTAAGATTTTGAATTGGGTAAAACAGATGAGCAGGGAAGTATCAGCGGCACTATTCAAAGAAAGTATCACATCAAAGAGAACACCAAACAGCACAAAAAAAGGGAAAGCAGTTCAGAAAAGGTTTTGAATTTTAAAATACTAAATCAGAACAATATGGGATAGGAAGAAAATGGAGTCTCAGGACAATTTTGTCCCACAGCAGAATCACCTTGTACCTCTATCTTTTCCAGGGCAGATTTGGCTAACCTGTCCTAAGCAGTTCCAGTGATGAAGCATCACCTACACTGCCTCTCTGGAACATATTCTAGTCCTTTGCTATAATTATTTTACAATGATTTTCCTAATGTCTAATTTGAATCATCTCTGCTGCACTTAGAGTCAAAACTGCTACCTCTTGCCCTAGCTAACATAACTATGTAAATGTGTTCTCCTCCTTGCAAGAGCCCTTCACATATTTAAAGGTCTGGTCCCTTGTTCTCATACATCCCCCTGCTCCAGATTAACCAGCCTCATTCTTTCATCCCAGTAGGTGATGTTTTCTAGCCCTCTAATCATTCTCACAGTTTCTTCACATTCATCATCCCAGGCAGTCCTCATTTTTTTTTAAGTTTACCGCACAAAATGAGGTGCAAATCTTAGCCCTGGCCTATTCAGAAAAAGCAGAGTGTGTCTGGTTGATTCCTGATGTTTCACCTTCATCCCCCCACCAGCTGCAAGGTTCACCTTTTTCACACAGAGCTGCCGATCTTCAGCCTGTGCTTCTCCGTAAGCCCCAGACCTTCTTCTGGCAGGCTACTACCTTGGCACTCACCTCCCTTCCCATCCCTTCATCAACTAATGCACACGCTGACTGACTGCCTCAGGGCAAATATTGACTGCTTCCACTGGACTACCTCTGGGTAGTACCTTGCATTTGTTACTATTGAACTGTCTCCTACTATTTCCCAGCAATTTCTTCAATTTATCAAAATGCTTTTGGATCCTAAAAGGAAGAAAACACAGTATATACTACCCAGATCCCCACTTGATCTGTCCTTTCACTTTGACTACAAACCTTTGACACCATCTGAGAAAATGGGTACTCGATAAGTTTTAATCCTACACGACAACAACTTCATTTTGACCATTTTTCCACAGCTTACTTATAAGGACATGTGAAATAATGTCAAATCCCAGGTTCTGCTGATTCTTTCCTATCTGTAAGGTGTGTTACCATTTTATGAAAATAATTTAGACCGGCTTAACACACTTTCATTTCTTGACAAATTCATAATGAATACTACCTACTTTGTTATCTCAAGGATGCCTACAAAATCCTGCATAACTATTTGCTTCGGAAATTTTCAGAGAACTTAAGTGATTGGTTAAAAATAATTCTCCTGATTCCCTTTTTTTTAATTATCAGTATCACACTTGTCATTTTCTAGTTGTCCAGGACTCTGACTGTCCTGTCACCTCCTCTTTCAGAGGACCATGGACTGTGTCATTTCATGATCATCATCATATAAATTGCTCTCCGACACAAACTTCTCAACTTTCTCTGCTAATAAGGAGTAAATCTTTAAGGACTTTCCCTCCCAGCTGCTTTCACTGCCCTGTTCACCAGCACACTAAGAACTGGATGAGCCACCTGTATTCTGTCACCTTTTGTTTTCAACAAATGTCTGGGTAATTAAAACCCCTTTAACAACACATCCTGCAGTGAAGGATTCTGTGAATTTATTTTTGCTGGAACATCTCTGCCAATCCTTAGCAGCAAGGAAATTACATTTGGCGATTTGTCAGTCTGTGGAAATGTGATGTAAGTTTTCAGACATCAGGTCTAGTTTTTCATCTGTCCAGTGTCCAGACAAAATTGAACAAAGGCAGAATAAACATTTGCCTGCATTATGAGAAGTAGATTCCAAGAGGAGAAAGACTGCCACGTCATATCACCAACCCACAGCAGCTTTTCACTTTGCACAGTGCCCCGAATCATAGAATTAATTCTGTTTGCAAAAATTCACAGGAGTTTAAATCTGAGAGCATAAGAAATGCCCAGTTGGGTTAGAGCAATAGTCATGCTGAACCTGGAAAATCCAAGCTACAGTGTGCCAACTAGACCTTCTCCATCCATGTTCTTTGATGCATATATAAAACTTGAGCGGAATGACAAGATCTCACTGCAGTGGTGGAGACCTTCCAAGCAAGTTGCATTTATCCACACTTTCAGTGACTTTGTTCTTTTTTATATTAACCAGCCAAGTGTGGAAATCAGACTCACTGCTCTGTACATCCTGGCTCCTCTCCAGACCAATTTCATCCATGGGCTATCCACCAGTCTGATGCCACAGTGGCTACTTGTAACCACGTGTTGCACAGGCAGAAGCTCACTAACTTCACCTTGCAGATCCTTAGAAGTGCAGGCTGGATGCCATCTAGTCCAAGGGATTTATTAACTTACTTGCTTGGTCAAACCTGATCTGACTCCTACAACCTTCCTGCTGTGAAGAAAATGTTGGATGTAGGAATCTCCCAGCAGCAAAGACTAACATGAGTACGGTGAGCTTCATGGGTACGATGCACTGAGCACACACTTGCACTGAAAGCATCTTTCACCTTTGGCCAGCAAATGGTCCCATCAATTCCATGTCTGGTGTCCCAATTCTGATGCATTTGAAGAAGCTGTCACTAGCAACACAAGCATCTTTTTGCAAAGCTCTCCAAGTTTCAGATGTTTTTTTAGTCCTTCTAATTGCTTATTTACCTGTTATAATTTATGGTATCTCTTCATTTGGGAAATTATCCTGGTTTTTAATATTGATCCTCTCCTTGTGATAGCCCCAACTTCGCAACTAAGTCTTGAAGGGATTTTACTGGATTTATGATTTATTTTTAAACGCAATGCAAAATTTACCTACACTTCTAATACAGCAATTTTGAGAAGTCTCTGGTTTTCTCTAGTTTCCAAGGTTGTTTTATTTTCTTTTTTGACAAATTGCCTCATTTTCACAGTTTTCTTTCTTGAGATTGAATATTTATGTTCTAAATTCATTTGGCTTGCTTTGCTGAAATCTAATCATGTTGAGACAGCTACCTCTTGAAGTAGGTCTCATGCACCACTTGGGACCAAACACAGATCAGCATCTTCTCTTGCAGTGTGTTCTAGGAAACAGTCACACAGCATGTCAAAATTTTTTACCTCTACAACTCACCTTGACAAAGGCAGCAATCCAGGGTTGTTACAACTACCCACTTTACTGCCTGTCTTAGAACTGCAGCTCCTCTCATGTAACATTTCCTGGTCATGTTTCAATGATCAGTCCCCATCCTGAACAGGGGATCGTCAGTACAATCCTACCTTGTTACTAGGGGTTCCACTGCACATCTCTCTTCCTTGGGACATTTTTATGTCATTACACTTCATATTATCCTTCAAATACAGCATCACTCCCCCACCATTATGTCCCTGCTTCCTCTTCCTACAAGGTTGGTAGCCTGGCAACACCATATTACACTGATGCTCCTCCCACCGTGGCCCTTGGATGACTGCTCCATTAGGGTTGCCATTTGAGCCTAGGAATTCTTGTTCTCCTATCCTATTTTTTAAAACACCAAGTGCTGCTGTAAAAGCACGGGTATGTTTTGCCCTAGGTCCATCGCTGAGACTTGCTGGCCAAGGGGGACTGCAGGCAGTCTCATTTTCCTTGCTCATTACAATTGGGCTGCTTATTTCCCTCCCAGCTTTTTCAGAGGTGCACAGCCTGGTCTCATTTTAACTGTGGCATAGCCTGACAGCCTGCACAGGTCCCTCTTGTTTCAGAAGCTTCCTAATTTTCAAAAATGCTTTAATCCTACCTTTCTGCCCCATCACCTCCTCTGTGGAGGCTCTTTGCCTGCCTCCTAAGCCCTATTTATGGCCCTGGCAGTATTTCAGACAGTGCTACTGCAGAGGTCTCGGATACCAGTCTCCTGCCTCTCAACCTAAAGGGACATTATGGGCGCTGCCTTCATCACTACCAGTAGGGACAAACAACCACTAGCTTCTGCCAGCACCCCCAAGTGACATATTCAGATATCTCATGATGTTCCCTATCTTTGTGCACAGCAGGCAGATTACACCATGGTTCACTCAGACATCACAGACCCAGGTGTCATTTTGCTTCATATTAGGGTTTTCGCTTTTTATCACCTGCCTATTCCTAGCCTTGAAGGTCTCCTGGGTTGCAGGAGCACCCTTGGTATAGGAGCAAGTTGTGATGCCAGTCAGAGGGCTGGTCTACTCTACAGGGTTAGACATCAGCTAGGAAGCTCCCCGTTGCTCCCAGCCACTCCAGCCTGGACTTAGAGGAAAGATACGCTCCCCGGGCCATGGCCTCCCCACACTGACAAAAGCTGCCCCAGGAGGTGATCATAATGCAGCCTGTGCAATCTTGTGGAAAGCCACCACTCTTTCTGGCCTTCTTGCTGCACGTTGAGCAAGAAAGCCTGTTTGGTTTTGAACACTTACAGAAATTTAGCTTCCCTCCTTTGATTAATGCTCTCTCTCTGTACCTTACTGCACCAAGAGTAAGATCATAGAATCATAGAAAGGTTTAGGTTAGAAGGGACCATAAAGACCATCTAGTCCCAACCTCCCTGCCATGGGCAAGGACACCTCCCACTAGACCAGGTTGCTCAAAGCCCCGTCCATCCTGGCCTGGAACACTGCCAGGGAGGGGGCAGCCACAACTGCTCTGGGTAACCCCTTCCAGTGTCTCAGCACCCTCACAGTAAAGAATTTCTTCCCTATATCTTATCTAAATCTACCCTCTTTCAGTTTAAAACCATAACCACTCATCCTATTTCAGAGCACAGAGGAAGCAAGTAGTTGATTCAATGTGAATGATAGAATAAGCTTTAACTTTATTGAAAGAAATCACACCTTATATAAGCACTCTACAATAATTATGCATACTACTCATAAATCTATTGGATACATTTAAAAGGCTACATTATAATATCCCAGCCCCTTGTGGCATTTCAGGTATACCACAACATCTTCCTCCTTCTGGCTTGCTTTCTTTCCCAAGGTTGTTTTCCATCATACTCAAGGCCGTTGTGTACCTCAGTTTCTCTCTTTGTTAACATAACAGTTCTTTGTTAGCATAACTGTGCCCTGGGTTTTTCCCTTTGTTTACCTCAGATGGCTGTAATCAGCTTCTGCACAGACCTATGACCTTGTTCTGCAAGCCATTCTCCAACATCCTATCACTATACTCCCTGACAAAGAGTCCCTCCCCATCTTCCCTGTGGCCCCTTTAAGTACTGGAAGGTGTCCCCAGAGCCTTCTCTTCTCCAGCCTGAACAACCCCAACTCAGCCTGTGCTTATAGGGAAGGTGCTCCAGCCCCTGATCACCTTCATGGCCTCCTCTGGACCTGCTCGAACATCTCCATGTTCTTACATCGGAGGCCCCTGAGCTGAACACAGTACTCCAAGTGGGGTCTCACAAGAGTGGAGTAGAGGGGCAGAATCCCCTCCCTCATCCTGCTCATCACATTTCTCTCAATGCAGCCCAGGATATGGCTGGCTCTCTGTACTGAGAGCACACATTGCTGGCTCATAGTCAGTTTTCTATCCACTACTACTCTCAAGTACTCCTAAGATAGGTAGCAACAGGCAAAATGGACCCACATGAATATGAGGGATCACACTAAACTGAGAAACTCATCAGCAGCAACTGCCTTACTGCACTTCCCATCTGCTTGGCTACTGTTTCTACCCTCTCCAGGCCCAGGTGCTGACTCCCTTTTTCAACACCCAAGGGACCACTTTCCAATCCTGCCCAAACCCTCAAGCAGCAGCCAACCAGAACAGCTCTCAGCAGCTCAGCACCCACCCATATACCCACCCAAAACTCACAGCCACCCCCAAAGGACACCCCTTGCTCACATGTGATGGAAATTCAACAAGCTTATTTGCTTTGCAGGACCCAACCCCCCTTTCTTCCTCCGCTCTTCCTTTGCAAAACTGCACCACAAGTGACCCTACTTGCTCTCCTCTTTTTATTACCCAGGCAGGGAACTTCCTCTTGCCTATGGAAATTGCAAGGCAAGGGTCCTCATAAAAGTCTAAGCTTTATCCATCCATGTGGTCCTTTTTTTGACACCTGCACAGCTGAATACACCAGGATAGGGTGGGTCCAGTTCTCCTGTCTAAACATAGGAGCCTTAGGTCTCCTGAGATACCCAAGTTCACACCACTCCACTTCAGCTGACCTCCCATAGGTTATGGGCTCTGCGTCACATCTGCCAGTGCTGCAAGACCCATCATAAACCCTAAGGCACTCAAACAGCAGTAGATGCCTGTTGTTTAAGTGACAAAACTGAGCTCCTTGGAAATATGAGATTTACCCTGGAACAGCAAAGATTCCAAACTGGAAACAAAAAGGTGCCTTGGCACAGCTAGTTATAGCATACAATAGATGGTAGTTCCTCTGAGGAAATTAAGGATAAAGAATAATTCAAAGACACTTTCTTTCAGAGCAGAGATATTCAACTTGATCAATTTGATTTTAGATATGACCACTAAAAAAAAAAAAAAAAAACAAAAAAAAAACCCACAAACTTAAAACTGTCCTACAATAGCAGTGAAAAAGCAGTCAGATGCTTTCTTCTGAGCTGTACCCAATACACACCTTCTGGCAGGAATCAGCTTTTCTAACCAGGGCAAAGAGGGGGGAAAAAGTTCCCAAACCTAGGTGAATCCTAGAATTCTCTGGGGTTTGACATCAGAGTTTTGATGACCCATTTCCAGAAAGTTTTACATCCCCAAGACCAAGGATGTTATATGCTATGCATTTTATTATTAGCCACAAATTCTTTGCCATGAGGTTTGTAGTCACCTTTACGTTGTATGTTGTTTTAAGCATGAAATAAGGGATCTCAAACACAATGTCAGAAATAACTTTCTAACGTCATAATTATGTGTCCTTCAAAGCCTTAGCTTTCAGTATACTGATTGAGGGCTTTGTAGGATAACTTCTGTGCTTTTGGAGGCATTCAGCATCTACACAAAAGCAGCAAAAGAAGGCAATCTTCCTGAAGAATGTGTCATCTAATTTGCTTTGCTTTTTCAAACAGCTACCATTTCTGCAGGTCTCTTCCAAATACAATATAAATTTGAAAATGTGTCATTCTTCTCCCTACAAAAATACTCTTCTGCATGACCAAGGACATTGTCTAGTGCCACAGTGCATTGTGCCATACTCTTATATGTTGTGCAATTAATTCCTTTTTCATTAAACCGCTGCACATGGGGTTTTTTTGGAGTCTAGCTCCAAGGCCAGTTACAGCAGCAGACAGGTCCTGCTGGGATTTCTCCTGGAATTTCATGGACCATTCACTTTACATTTTGGTGGTTTAAGACATCATACACTGACGTTTTTTCTGTATGTCCTTCCAAAGATGCATGTACTTATTGCTTGTGAAATATCCCCTTTATGGGATATTCAGAGCTACGCATTGCAATATATAGAACAACTAAAAGTAAAAGTTTTCCTTCAAATTATGTAATACTGCAGAGTACAGGGCAATCCATACTTAAACATGGATTAATAAAAATTAACTTAAATATGGACTAAATGACTAAGTACTTCTGATTCGGACATGACTGAGCTCACAGGTTCTCCAGAGACAAAATATAAATTGCACAGCCACCCCTGGGAAGTTGATGGGGCTATGAAGCAATGACTCACTGCACATTTTACTGACTCAAATTACATTCTTAGTTCTCAAGCATACTATAATTAAGTAATGCACAAGGAGACTAAGTTCTCTTTGGGACTATTTTGCAGTGTCAGTCTTTTGCCTTCTATAAAATTGCTCCTGATGAACTTCAATTAAATAAGAATCTAGCCAAGGGTGAGTCCTGTATTGTACAAGAACAAGTGTAGTAGAGAATAGTTTCAACAAATGAACTTGACAGGAGGCTTCAGCAGTAGTTATCCAATTTAAACAACACTTATTCAGGCACTGAGCAGAACTATTAGAGAAGTCTAGGAAATATCATTTATGCCCTAAGCCAACACCCATAGAAGTCATTGGATATTTTTTCATCAGTCCTTCATTTCACAGACATAATTTTTCATTAGCAAGGACAAAGAAATCACAGGTACTTGCAAAAAAACCCTAGTGCTAGTGATTCAGCAGCAACCTTCCCTCCACATCTGTGCTGAACTAAAGCCATGACACTTGACCAGGAAGATCTCTAATTCATTGTCTTCCGTGCTGAGAGAATTAACCCTAGTGCCTTGGGAACGTTCAGCCCACACAAATCCTCACTGTCCTTATGCTTGGGTATTGTACTCCACCACATCCCATAAACTACTGTGCAATGTTGCAGCACAGTGTTCAGCACTGGCCACATGTCTTTCAAAAAAAATAGTTGCCTTTCAATAGCAGAGAAAACAATTATTTTATATAAGAGTTTCAGCACAAAAAGATTTTTTTTCCAGAGTAAAGGTGCATGAGATAACAGTAATAAAATGCAAAGCTGACTGGCTAAAACTCAGAGGGATTGGATTGGGTTTTACTTTTACTTACAAATCCAAATAAGCCTATTCTAGCACAAAGGGACATTTTCTTATTATATTTAAATGCTGAATAGCCTTGTTTCCAATCCAAAAACTATATAAATCCTACTTTCAAGCCAAATAATATTTTTTAAAAAAAAATCGGAAGCACAAAGAAAAAAAGAGGGTTATAGGGTTTTTTGTCCAAGTTATATGAAATGTGGTAACCAGGAGCTGCACAATGTGAGATTAGAAGACCATATGAAGTGGTGAAAGTATGTATATAAAACTTCATTTTGCACACCTCCACCAGGGATAAAAGTGCTACTTCAGTTAAAGATATTATTAGAATTTGTAATGCTCTCGCGATGAAAATAGCTGTCATGTCACCCACCAGGATTATGGCCAGGTGGACAAATAAGAGCAGATGATACATGGAAGCAGTAGAGATGGAAGCATTTTTCAGAATTAGACAGCAACAAGGGAAATGAAAATGACATGTAAGGTCTAATTGGAATTCCTTTAGTCACTTGGAAAGGATATTAAAAAGCCTTTCTCAAAAGCACTCTTATCAACATTTTCTTCAGGAATTAGAGTACAGCATAATTTAGTCAGCACATAAGCATATTAATTTTTCATTCTGCGAGCAGGTGGCAGAAAGCTTGCAAATATTAACACCAGCCCTCAAGCTCCTGTTTGAGCCGTGGCAGAAAGCAAAGCTGGGGAGCAGCAGGCAGCGGGATGCCCCCTGTGCCCAGCTCCCTGGGACACTGTCCTGCCACAGTCCTCAGCCCATCCACAGCCATGACCTTGCCATACAAGCTCACTGGCCTGCTAATGTTCAGGATCATAAGACCAGGGCTCATCAGCAAGAAGCTTCAGAAACATGGCTGGGAGGCTGAGCTGGAGGACTAGGAACGAACACGGCACAAACAGCATACTTGGATTTCATTTGTGTTTCTTCATCCTGTTCAACAAACCATGCAGAAAGCAACCAGAAGAAGTATTTAAGATACAATCATGTGTTAACTGTATTTGAACACCCACTCAATACACACACGCACACATACACTGTCCCTCACTCCCAAGATAAACCTACCCTTGGAAGCAGTGGCCACCACAACAGCAATGGAGGATGATAATAAATGACCCATGAGGGGCAAAAGCTGGCTTTTCCAACACAGTAAGTAGTTTCACCTACTACCCACATACTGATCAGCTTCTCTGGGAGACAGCAAGGCTCAGAGGTTATGTCTGTTGGGGAAGACACTCCCATGACAACCAGAGAAGACACTCAAGGCAATCAGTTTGGATCCAGTCAGGGTCCTCTTTCCATCCAATGGCTGGGCAAGGTACTAATTTTCCTCAGCTCTGTACAGTGCCAAGGGGTCTTGGGGGTCAGTCTTGCTCAATTACTTCTCCAGTGGAACAGGCTCGAGTGCCAGAAATGCTCTGCTTGTAGCACATATTTGCCATTGACTCTCCCAACTCAGACAAGCAGCTTAATTGTCCATTTATCCCAATGTCTTGCATGAACTGCCAACATCACAGCCCCAGTGCAAAGCAGGTAATGTGAGTGAATGCAAGAAAATGAATCTTGCAAGGTCAGATTTCTGTTACTTCTTCACAACCTTGACTAAGGCACAGTGATCCACATAGTGATCATTTCACTGGGACTAGCCTACAGCTGAGCACCAGAAAAGAAACTGCACAAACCAGCTGCTTAATCACAAATAGGCCCTGACCAACCTGATCTGACATTGAGGTTAACTCTGCTTTTAGCAAGTGGTTAGACTAAATGACCTCCAAGTATTTCTTCCAATACAGCTACTCAACTCTCTTCTTCCAGTAACTCCTTATTACATCTGACCATTTCTAGCTGTCTCGCATGAGCTGTATGTCCGTCACAAAAATTTATTGAAAATTCTCACTCTTTCCTAAGCTCATCCTGAGCTATAACCTCACCATAAGGTCAGTTCTCACCTGTATCCTCCTTACTGCAATTAACATGAATCCTGACAAGTCTTTGGGATGAGACAAACTAGAGTAGAGACTGTTGAGCTCCCCGTCACAGTGGTTACTGGGGGGCTCACATTGTTCCTTTACGCAGTGCAAAATTGGCCTCTACTGACAGAGAAACAAGTTCTTCTGTCAGGCCAGGGGGTGGGTGGGGGGTGTATATGTGTGTACGTGTAGAAATCCCTCCTGTATTAGCCCTTCCCATTCTCAAATAAGGGAATGACAAAAAAGGTAGTGAGCACTTGTCATCCAGCCCCCAAGAAAAAGCCTTAGAAAGCAGTCTAGTGAAGGTCAGAGCAGAAAATGCTGGTTTACCAAAACTAATATTTGCTGTAAAAGTACTATATTTGCTGCCTACATAACATTGGAACGGGGGCCATGCAGCTTGATTTGTCATGAAATGAGTGTTCAACACAGATGTGCTTTTAAGAGTCAGGAGTGTTTAGAGCTCGTTAAGACATTTCAAAATAGAAATTTAAAATATAACTATAAAAATTCTCAGTATAATTCTTTAACCAGTTTGTTGGTTTACATGAGAAATTCATACACTCCACTGAGATGGCACTACGGTCAGCCCTTCTAGTTGTTTTCTCCAGGAGGTAAGATCAGACCAACTGCTTCAGACCAACAGCCACCTGGCCCAGGAACCCCTCTCCAAGTAGTCACCATAAGAAAATGTCTAGGGAAACATAGTAATAAGATGAGCTTGTATGATTCTTCTCCCTGTGACTGTCCCACCTTTTCCCTAGTTCCAATTCAGGCTTGTCCTGAATCAGGTAGGTATGAGGGTTATGAGCACTTACCTTTTGGCAGTAATTCTCTCTTCCTATTAATCATTCAGTCTCTCTTGGACTTTTGGCACCCACAAAACATCCTGTGGTAAAGAGTTGGCTCTTCAGGTCAGCAACTTGTTCTTTAGAGAACCCCATGATTTTGTTTGTTCTGAATCTAGGTTGATGATCTTCACTTGATGCCTCTCTGTTCTCATATCAGCTGAGTTCTGTCCTTATTTACCCTTCCCACGATTTTGTAAACTTTTAGCCTATCCACCCTTACACGCCTCTTCTCTAATCTTGCATCTTCCTAATGTCCTTTTTTGAAATGTTTCCAGGTCTACCATAACCTGTTTGAGATGAAAGAATCAAAACTACAGAAAATTTAAGGAGGTACAAAAAAGTATACAGTGGCACAATGTTCTCTTTTATTCCCCATCATGTTAATAACTCCTAACATTTATTGTGTTGGGTTTTTTAACCATCACAGAGTACTGACCACTGCCAGTGTTTTCAGGTATTTTATATAACCCCAGATCAAGCTCCTGAATTATATTCTCATGCTCCCTCATCACTTATCTGCGCTATTATTTTATATATATGGAGTTATAATTGTTTTGTTCTTATGTGCATCCCTTAACAGTTATTTGTACTGAATTTCATGTGTAATATTTTTGCTCTGTCACTCAGTCTTACAAGGTTCTTTCTACACATCTTCACAGCTAGTCCTGCTCCTTACTAATTTGAACAATTTAGTGCCATCAGCAAATTTGGGCAGCTCACAGCTGACCCCCTTCTTCCAGGTCACATATAAATCTGCTGAATTGCACAGACCCCCAAGGAGCTCCTCTGCTGCAAGAACCACACATTTTCTTCTGCCCTGGTTCCTGACTTTAAACCCACATAAGAATTTTCCCTCCTGTGGGATGGCCAAGAGGGAGGCAGCAAGTAAACATCCCCTACTCTGTGCTAAGCTTCATGTCTTCACCTTGTTCAGCTGGGCTCTCTCTCTCACACATTACATTTGAAACCACGTCTCTGAATTCCTGTAACTACATCAGTAACGTTCCCACCCCGCAGACAGTAGACATACAGATACACTGCCTGTTTTCCTGCACCCACTCTTCACGTACTAAGTGCTTGCTAAATTAAAAGGGGGTCTACAAAGACACCAGTGCAGTTTTTACAAGATGCTGGTTTCAGGGTAAACTAGAGCCTGGTGTGAAAGACTGCTGCAGAGACTTTTCCTGCTTAAACCTGACTGTCTGACACCAAGCACTACACAGGTGACCGAAACCTGAGAAGACAAACATCACCTCTGCCAGTTGTTTTCATTTACTTTATGATGTGACCACATCTTTTTTCCACAGGACTCTTCCCTTATTTACTGCACAGAATAATTGGGTTTCACTTTGCAGTTATTCAATAGTTTGTTTCTTCCTTTCCCCGCATGAGACACAATTTAATCCCTGCTCTGGAGAAAGAATTAGTCACTGCCTCCTGCTTTTTTCAAGTCTGTCATCCCTATCAGATCTCTGAGCATGTCAGAAACATTCAGATGTCAAATGGGGGAAAATACGTGCCAGAGTTTAGATGCGCAGCTGACTGCTGCCACTTCAAAGAGACACACAACTGAGAGCCAAACCTGGTTTGCTTCTTTTATCATCTGTGGCACCAGGGAAGAAGATGGGACATTTTGCCCAAGGCCTTCCCACACGCCTCCTGACAGCAGAGGAAGAGTGAAAGAGAAAAACTTGGATTGTTATTATGGGCTTAGAAATAAAGGCTGCTTTGGGTCCTCTACCCATGAGCAGAAAAACTGACCTCTTTTGCCTCTCAAGGCTAAAATACAGAGACACTAAATCCTCTCAGATAAAAACTCACCAGACCTTTTTCCAGAATAATCACAGCAACATTTTCCATCACAGCACCAAGGTGATGCTGGCTGGGAGGCAGTAGTTCCCCACTCACAGCAGGGCAATTAGAAAAGCCACACCAGGTCAGTTGCAGATTTGTCTAGCTCAGTCCCCAAACAGTCCAGATCCCCTGTGGGTACCTTTTCCTATGCAGCATCGCTCTCCTTTTTCTCAGGTCCAATCCAAACACCCTATGGTGCAGTCTGTGGGCATTGCTCCTTGATATACTGCCTGGCACCAGCGGGGGGGATTTGGGTCCTTCATCTCTGACATTGTTTTTCAAGTCCTTGAGCACCTCAGCCTCTTCTTTTCCAATCATCTCTAGATTGCCTGTCCCATCTATGAGTAGAACCGTATTTACCCTGAATTTCTTTTAGCAGCTAGCATACCTGCAGGATTCCTCCTTGTTACCCTTAAGGTCTGTCTCAAGTCTTTGCTCCAGCTGGGCTTTTGTCTTCTTGATTTTGTCCTTAAGCACAAAAATGATGCTTTTATACTCTTATTTTCTCTCCCCACTTCCATCTCCTGCATGCTCCCAGTCTTGTCCCAGTTATCTTGAAATGCTGTTTTTCAAAGATATTCAACCTGAGGCAGACAGCTGGTATGGAAAAATTACAGCCTAGTCATAGCTTCTTAGAGCTGTAACTGAAACAAGGATCTTATAATGAGCAGGGTCAGGAAATTTTAATGATAAGTAACTCTAGCCTTCCCACCTATAATTATTTATTGTCACCTATTACAGCTGGCACCTGCTATGCAGTGGCCAGAACCATAGAATCCTTTTAAGCACCTTGAAAGGTATTTGTGCTACCTAAATAAATATAGCATTGATCTACCCTAGTAAATGAGTGCGCACTTGTTCTGTTTAATGTTAATTATCTCCCGCTATTTCTGCAGCCCTTGTAATTTTTACTTTATTTTCATTATTTTAGTCTTTTTTCCCCTGCCACACATCATTTTATGCTCTCTAGCCCTTTCTGAGTGTTCTATTTGGATTTTTATTATATCTAGTATCACTTGCCTGTACTCTGTTCCACTTTTTCTCATTTGACCTCAGGCTGCTCCCTGCCTCGCAAGCTCCCTCTCCATTTATTTCCCCTCCTCTACCTTGCACACATGCTGCTCCCCTGCATCTCTTTCACACACAATCAGTTCCTATCTTCACCTTTCTTCTCAGACACAGCTCTTCTGACTTCACACAAGCTCTCTTTCATACCCATTTTATTCCAGCACAATTCAGTGTCACACATTACCTTCCCTTCTGGTGCAGGGAGGGACCAGGCTCAAGCGCAGCATTTCCCTGAGGCATGTTCACTTCCTCACCCTCTCTACTAACCTCAACCCCACAGCCAGCAGCTGTCCTGGGCAGCCCGAGTTTGGCAGCCCAGCCCCACGTGCAAACATGTCCCACAGAGCCACCAGACTTTTGGAGCTCTGGGAGAGCTATTCCTGCCCCTTGGCTTCAGTAGGCAGAAAGGAGATGCTCTAAGCAGAGCTGCTCCTGCATCCAGGCCTGAGCTGGGTTTGTTGGGTTTTTCTCCCTTTGCGGGGACCCTAGATTACTGTTTTAACCGCTGCAAAAGTCATGAACCTTTCCTGGAGGACTGAAGTCAGGAAGTCATACCCACTCCTCCCACCCAACTGCTGTAAAGCAGCACAAACATCTACCCCTCACTGTTTCTGGATGCCACCAGCAACAGCGGGAGGGACACCATGCTGAGCTCCTGCAGCAGCAGCCAGGGAAAACAGTAAGTCCAGCAAACTCAGAGGCAAAGCCCCCACCCCATACTTTCTGCACGAGCTCGGGCAAGTTGTTCATCTGCTTCACAATCCCTAACGAGAACAGCACTTCCCTGAACCTAGTTAATCTCCCCCTGCCTTGAAAATATCTAGAGCACCATGAATATTGATAAGATAAACAGGACTTCAGAATAGGAATCAAGAAAGCTGCTGGGGAATATTTTTTATTTTCTTTGCCTGGGGGAAGTGTGATCGCTATCCGTTGGCTCTGGCAACATCCACCCACACAGAAGGGAAAATAGAGGGAAGCTGGCAGAGCAAGAGCTCCAGCTCAGGTCTACAAGGACATACCACAGCGAAATTTGCCCACAGCAGATGCATGTTTAGAAAGGAAAGTGCCTGGTTCCCATGGTGGCTGACCGAAAAGATAAATCGAGGAGCTGCCAAGCAGCTGAGTCTGCAGGATCGTCGTTCTAACAGCATTGTCCATTGAACTGATCAGTGAGCCCCACACAGAAATCCAGATCAGGCAGATGGTCCCCTATTGCCAGGCAGACCACTCAGTACAAGGCAAACGGCCTTTGTTCACTTGTCCTCTGAAGCGTTGCCTAATTTGTTTTTAACTGTTTAAAAATTAAGTGCATCCTCAACCATTTAGCCACTCTTGTTTGCTTGCTTCATTCTGTTTGTAAGTACTAAATATTTTAAAAGGTCTTACAAAGTACCATCTAACAGCAGGTTCAGTTGTTGCTGTGTTGCACATTAATAATTTAAACCCCCCCCGGAATAGCACATTGGTATAACCTTTATATTACACCTCTGTGTGCAGGCACACAGGAGACATCAGCAACAGGCTTCTAAGACTTCGGTGAGACAGGTAAGGACCTCCCTGTTCACACCTCCTTCCTCTCCTTCTCCACCATCTGCCTCCATGACTCCAAAATTGAGCTGTCCCTTTCTCTACGTGCTCTGCACACCTGGGAAGGCTGCTTGTCACTGCGGGAACACAGAAGCAGATAGGCAGTCCTGCCGCCTCCAGAGAAGAGATGCTTTATCACAGTGCCACAAGCTGACTGGCATCGGATGCACAGGCATCTCCCTGTGCACTGAAGGGGTGAGAGACAGAGTTACTGCAGAGGACAAGCTGTACATTGACCTTCCCTACTCCTACAGAAGATTCCCTTTCTTTCATGGGAATTCTCTTGAATGTTTCAGCTTTTACTGCTAATAGCTGTCTTGTTTGCTGGTTCAGCAGCTCTCCTTCCACAGGCATCCTCACAGTTGTCAGTATGTATCACCAGAGCCCTTGCAAGGGAGCCAGATTTCCCAGACAGCTCTGCCAGCAGTGCAGAGGGCTCACCAAACCCCACAGCGGCAGATCACGACTCCCTGCAAGCTTCTGCTGGGGATTGGGACAGACACACAAGAAGAACCTTTATGCGTATAATTATTTGACCTGTCAGCTTGCCTGTACATGTCAATTCTATGTGCAAACACTGCTGAACCAAGAAAGCATCAAGCCATCAGAAAAACATAAAAGTCATATAAGTCATTTTGTGTACCCACAACTAAGGTCACAAAGGCAGGGTGCTGCGAATCTGCAAATACAACTGAGTATCTGAACCAGACAACAAAAGTCCTCAAATTCAGTTCTGGCTACAAGATATATATATATATATATATATTTATTTTTTTTTAAGCACAATAGCATAAGACTACAACATAAGTGAAAAAAAGCAAACAAGAAGGCAGAAGATTAATACAGACTTAAGTGGAAACACCAACTTTGCCTCAAGTAACCTGGCATCAAAAGGCACTGCTGGGTAACAACACTACAAACAACACAGGCAGAAATTTAAAAATAGTAACAGGAATTATTAGCACACCAGCTTGCTATTCCCCTTCAGCTTTGTAACCCAAGAGGGCTCTGCTTCTGTTGAGCAAAACACAAGGCACATACCATGGGTAGCATTAGCCTTGTAACTACAGGACTTCCCACACTGTTAAAAATAACCTTTCTTGTCTCTATACACTGGACTTTGGGGTTGGTTTTGTTTTCCAATTTAAAATATCAATACAGTTTTGAGGCAAGCTAAGTAAATTTACTTCAAGGTGAAACTACATGTGTGAGTTACACATCCTGTTTATTGCATTCGATCCAAGACAGTCAAGCAGCTCATGTCACCACAATGCTTTCCTGCCTCAGCTGCATTTATCCTGACAATACCCCTGTGACAAAACCAGCTCTGGACCATTAGTGCAAGGGGGGGGGGGGGGGGCTGATGCACAGAAGTGACATTTCTCTAGGCCACACAGGGGGCTGTTAGCTTAAACCCCAGTTTGCAGAGCTGAAAAGATAAACTGCATGTTTTCTTTATTGCAGTCAAGCTCATCTGTATTGCAACTGCCTCCCTTCTGAACAGGTCAGATGCCCAGAACACCCCCCAGGTACATTACAGAAGTCATAGCTTGGGAGATCCCTGTCATTTCTCACAGGGTGATGCTGTGCAGCCTCTTGGCCGTGAGCACCAGCCCTCAGCTCGACCCGAGACCTATGCATCTTCCTTGCACTATTGAGCAGCACCAAGATGCTGCAGCTGAACAGAGCCCTGGGGAAGAAGAGGAGGTGCAGAGAGAGGCAGGTCAAGCTGCCCTCCCCTGTAAGGCAAAGAAGGGCTGCCAAAGCAGGAGGGGTCGGTGTGTGGGCAAGGGAGGGAAGGACAGGCACCACAGCCTCGGGGCCACAGGTACAGGCATAGTGGAGTGCCCCAAGGGGGCAAGCACAGCAGGAGCAACGTAGGGCTTGCTCCATACCAGGTCAAGAATATTTTATTTAGCCTTTCTACTGAGCTGGGTCAAGCCCTGGCAACATCTGAAAGGAGGCGTGCCAAGGCAGCATTAACATAGCCAGAGCAGCCAGTTTAGAAGATATTTCATTCAATACATAAAACTAAGAAGAGATTAAGCACCCAAGAAACCCCACACATGCTACTTCCTTCCCAGAGCAGCTGCACTGTTTTAATAGTGCATTTGAATCATCCAGCTCTTTTCAGGCTGCCCACTGGGCTGTAAACCTTGCAGTCAGGTACTCAGGTTTCTTCTTCCCTCCCAGCTGGGTCAGAAAGAGCCCCCCAGGGTTTTCCACTAGGCAAAACCAGCAGGGCTCCAAAACCAAGAGTTAATGGCTTCCTACACAAAACTCTTTAACAACACTCAGCATCCAACGTTTCTTATTTCATTCAAGTCCATTAAAGCCAGCTCACGAAGCAACTCATCTATTGCACTTGTCAGCAAACATTGTCTGAAGCTGACCTTCATTCAGGCCACAGCATTCCAAGATCTGATAACTCAGGCTTCCTCCAAGCCTCACCCCGAGCTCAGAAATGCACCATTTGGCTTAAGGATTTCAAGCTCTTTTTACTGATGGTGAATACTGCATACCCAAGCCTTTCTCTTTATTCTTAGCTACTTACCAGTGACTGCCTTTGCTTGGTTCATTGATTTATTCCCTTCCTTAGCCTGCTGCAGATGACCTTCCCAGCATGTGGAGCGGAGCAAGGCCACACTCTGCAGCAGAGAATCTCGTATGCCCTGAACTGAGTCATGCAAACACACCAAAACACATCTCCCTCCTGCAAATAGCACAAAGTTCTGCATACACACTAGGGACAAAGGAGAAATCAGTGGCTGGTGTTAAACAAACAGCTGACAATGTTATCCACTGCATTTTAAAAAGAGTTGATGTAACATAAGATGATTTGGAAGGGGTTTTTATTTTAACCCATTATTTTTATATGACAAAAGCACTTACTGCCTGCTATACAAATCAGATGTTAACATTATCCTGTCAGAAAAAGGCAGTTTACAAAACCATAAAACCTGACTTTTTATTATTTATTTACTGCTATAGCACCAAGCAGTCACAAGGCACTACTTGAATAGGTGTATACTAGTCATTCATCTTGTCAATATCCAGAAGATTTTCAAGAATGGCCAGTGAGTTGGGAGTCTCAAATTCATTGTGTTCCAGGTGAGAAACATTGTTAAGAGAGTCATTATTATTTAAATAATAGTCCTTTTAAAGTGCCCCATGCTGGAAAACTGGTAAATCAAGGACCTTCAAATCAGCAGTTAATTATGAATGTCTCAGCCCTTGCTCTTAAAAAGCTTGAAGCAGAATAAGCAGTGTGTGTTGTTAGTAAGAGAAAAATCTTTGGTGAGGCTGAGCAAGCTTCAAGCTAGACTATTTAGACTACAGGAACTCTATATTTACCCATAGACTACTCTTCTGTGGCATTAAAAAAAAAGGTGTATCCCTAGTGTTCTGGAGGAATATTTTCCCATTAATAATAGTAAATACCTTAATCCTATTTAAACCTTTGAAATGAACCCAACCAACAACAGTCCCTCAGCAAGGATTCTCACTTGTTACATCCACCATAGCTCACCCTCAGAAGTGATCTTATACTACAGACGTTACAATTATAATATTTTTCTTCTTTCAAAAGGTGTTTTTAAAATACTACATTATTTATGACTCTTGCCAGTGAGCAAGTGAAGAGGTGATAGAGAAAGAGAAACATGAACAAGGCTACTCAGCATTCATTTAGGTGGTCATCTTACAGTAAAACACATTAATCCTCAGAAATTAAAGAAGTCAGTGTGCTGTTTCTGCCTTTGATGTGCTCAGCATAGACAGGGCCTTTGCTGCCATGAGGCAGGTCCAGCTGGGAGGAAAAGATGTTAGAAAGCCACCGAATCAGCCAAGATACTCCCTGCAGATTTGCTTCTTTTTTCCAAGTCACCGCCAGCTTCCTGTAGTCTCATTGTGGATGCTTTTGACATGTCAACTACTAAAAGGACCGATTCCACTCCTTTAGGAAACTAGAATAAAGGAAGAAAAAAATACTGCTATACAGTTAAATACTAGCAGCATCTTGTTTAGGAAATTGCTGTCCTGAGAAGAAGCTCTGCTGCCAAAGCTACGAAGGACACCAGGACTTGAGATGATGAAGACTTTTCTTTCTTCAGAGAGAATCACCACAATCTGTTTTGACAATGTGACCTGATATTAGACACAGAAGAGTTCACGTTTGTCTTCCTGCAGGCAACAGACTGTCCAGTACACAAGCTTTTGGTACATTGACTGTTAAGAGCCCCGTGAAGAGGAGAGGAAGTGCTGCTCCTTGCTTTTTGACACTGCTGTTGACTAAGCACCGGTTGACATGCCTGCCTGAGACTGTACAAGGAGGGAGCACTACCCACGCTGTGGGACTTGCTGACACCACTTTAGGCAGCCTCTGTGTGAGCATGTGAAGATCTGTATGTTTTACCTGAGTCTCAACAGGAACACGTAGGTAGGTTGTGCTCTCTGGAGCCCTTCTTTCCCTAAGCAGTGATGGATAGTACATAGTCATGATCCAAGTAGGGATAGGGGAAGAAGTAGGAATTAACAGCCCGTTTCTGTCATGGCAGTGGGATAACGCAAAGTGCTGTCTTATACCCTCTTGTGGAAAACATTTCTCCAAAATCTGCAAAGCAGAAGACATTCAGATAACAAAACAGCAGACACTAAGAGATACTTAGGTCTGAACAGGATGGATGGGACAGAAACCTCAGGCTGTGACAAGCTGAATGGGCACTAGAACTAAGGAGAGAACTCAGTGCAGTTTAATGCCAAATAGGGGAAAAAGATATTTTGTGGTATTTACTTTGAATATAAAATTTCACTCCTTTGCTATCCCTAAGTAAATAACTAAGTCTTTTGTGCACTCTCAAGGAATTGAGTTGTAAGCATTTACCTCTGCTCAGCTCCAAGTTGCCCAACATGTGATAAACAGGTGGGATCCCTGGCCCTCCCACAGTCTTGTCCCTCCTCTGGGAACCCTTCCCATTCCCTCCATTACCCTAAAGCGGGGGGTGTCCCCATGAACTGGAGAATAACATACTATTTTTAATATCTCCCAGCAGCACTTACACCCTTCTATAAGATAATCCATGTCCAAAGATTGGCACAGAAAGCAACCCCTGGTTATCTGACTTTCCCTCAGCAGTAGAACAGCACCAGATTGTGTGGGAAAGATGTGTGGGTAACTGAACCACACACCTAATTTGTCATTTGCAGAAAAAGGATATAATGAAAATGTTGTCATTTTAGTTTGCCCGCCCTAACCTACAAACACAGGGCATAGAAAGCTGTGAATCCATCTCCCAAATTACACAGCTCAAATCTTCTGTCAAATTTTGAGCAACTAGATTTATTAGAGTTGTTTGCTCTCAGTAAGTGGCACTTAATGAGAAGAACTCAAAAGACTTCCATGATTCGCAGAAAGCCCCGCATCTGACAGCCTTTTCCTGTCCCCAAAGGGCAAAATTTGGAAGTATAATTGGTTTGGGTGTTAGCTAGGCTCCACTGCAACACACTTCCAATTTAAACATGTTTTAAAAAAAACAGCTTGCTTCTTTCTGTCCTCAACTATTTATAAAAAAAGCTGTTTATTCCTAGCACCCACCCAAGAACTGGGGTTTTTTTCACCAAGGTACCACAACAAAGCATGGAATTGATATATGAAAGCCCCCTTTCACTAGCCTAACTTAAAGGCAGTTGCTTTCTAGTTAAACAAAATGAGTAGCCTGCATTTAATTTCATAGCAGGTAAACGGCATCAACTCTAAACCCAACTGATGCCAGCATATTTTAATTTTATCTAGCTTGTCTACCTCATGGGTTTCTGTGCACAAGCAGACCTGGGGTCCCACTGCGACAAGGGGATCTCCACAGATGTATCAAGAAGGGCACTATAGTGGAACAGGAGCAGTCAGCTCCAGCATCTACAAATGTTATTTTCCCGATTGTCCCTGACCTTAATGTTTTTATCACAAGCTCAGCATCCTTTCTAGGATTTCTGTTCCTGAAATCACTGCAGATGGGAAAGGAAGTTTCAGTCCTCCATCAACAGATTGAGCAACTTATAAGTGACCCCTGAAAAAGCATCTCAAGAAACAATCAAACAATTTAATATGCATTATAAAAGATTCAGGACTCCATAGTCTCAGAGTGCCTACATTACTCACCCCATAATTTTTGAGCATTTGAGACTAGCAAGGTTCAGAGGGGGAGTAAACTTTGAAAGAAGTGGAAGGTCAGCATATTCCTGTACCATACCTGCCGTTCGATCTGAGTTCCCATCCTTGATGCATATTTGACCGCTGCTTCTCAATTTCTAGTTAACAAGAGTCAGTGATTAGATACAAAGGCTCTGAACAGTCCCAGTCTTATTTGTTTAGAAAGCAAACCTCATACATGAGCCTGATCTGAGATATTGAACCAACTCCCAGAGTTTTAAGGTTGGGGTTTTTTTCAGGTGCTTCCTGCCTAGAAAAAAAATAAACCCACTCTCCTAGAGGTGATTCTGCTTTTATGAAAGAGATGTGAAACTCAAGATTGGGACTAAGCATGATAGCCTAATTTATTTAGCAAAGAAGACACTGCAATATTGTGGGTTACTCCGATTTTATTTGATCTTTCTTGAATCCCAGCCTAGTTATCTTTGCTGGTGCTGTAGAGGTGGCATAATTTTGACATACTTGAAGTTCTGTCGCAAAAGGGAAGAGAACACTAGAGATGAATTCCGAGAGAGGGGGAAACAGTTGTTAGAGCAGATACCAACTGCAACCATAAATAAAAACCTGCAAGAAATACAGCTACTAAATTAATTAGGAAGCAGCTAACAAGATCAGAATTGAAAAAGTCATACTGATTTCAGGAAATGCTCAGATTTTCAGATTTGAAAGGTAACCAGAAGGGGAAAAGTTAAGCAATTATCACTTCACTCAACCATGGCATTAAAACGTCTAATTTTTGAAGAGTTGACATATATTTTTAAACACGTTGTCCTTGTGCCAAGGACAGAAATTCCAGCCTCAGAGTGATTAAGTGCTGAGCTGAATGCACAGCTTCATAGATGAAGAAATAATCAATACAATATGTTAAGTGGCAGCTCTTGACCAAAGCACATCAGAGGACAAAAGAAAGAGGAGACACTTGAGGTAGACATTAAAATTCCAAGGATTTACCATTATAAAACATGCACTGCTGTAGTACATTGTTGATATGGAAACAGAAATACCTTTGAGAATAAGTACAAAGAGAGGAATCTTACAAACAAGTTATAGCTTACATAGTCTTTTTCCAATACGGGATCATTTTGTGCTTGCTTTAAGTCTAAACTAGCACCAGAAAAGCTCCCCAAATAAATATATTAAAGCATTTATGATGACTGTGAAAGTGGTATTAAAAGGACAGCTGGAGTTGAGGAAGCAGGAATTAAATGGGTCCAGATAAAGGAACATTAAACAGCTTCATTTTCTCTCAAAAACAGACACTGACAGTTGGTCATAGCGTATGTACAGCTATACCTATTTGAAAGACTTGCTTTTTAGGTATATGTATATATCAGAGTTATTTTTATGTTTGGGTTGGCTCATGTCCCTCCCAAACGAAAAACATGCTTTTTCCTAATTTCAAGGCTGAAAATCTGCAGTATTCCTTACTGGCAGCAGCAATAGAGACTACACACATCACAGACACTGAAAAATGGAAAAGGATGATTACATCCTACCAATACTCTGCCTGACATGCTGGCTTATTAGCAGCCTGAAGACTGGATTCAGGGTTGGGCAAGTTAGCTGGTACATGATTACACAAATGTGCTTAAATCAGCATTACTCCAGAACAACCAGTACTCACCTCTCCACAGGGCCACTGCCTGGACACAGTGCAAAGCCTGATGGAGCCTGATGGACGGTAGTTAATCTCTGACAAGTGCTGAACTTGGGAAACACAGATAGGTTTTTTTTTCCAAAAGACAGAAAGGAGTCTCCATCTGACAAGTTTGTGTGTCTGCCACCAGTTATTCCTTGTTTTATTACTTGCACTACACCCTCAGGTTTCTAAACAAGAACATTTGTGCAGCCCTGCAAACACTACTGGAGTGTCTTTCCAGGTATTTGGAGAAAAAACACTGAAAGGCCACTGGCCCCCGGCCCCCCCCCCTCCAACGTAAGAGAAATTGTTTGATTAGCTCCAGGAACTTTGTTCTCTCCTTATAGTATGTGGCCAAGTTGCATTCACACACTGATAAAGACTTACTTGGGAAAGTGAAGCAAAGAAATAAGGCAGAAAGTAAGCTCCAGCAGTATGAGGCCATTAATTCAGAAGACACTAAAGTTTATAGTATACTTTCTAGTCTTCTGAATTGATTAGGTGTTGGCAGCAGAGCCTCTGTGGCAGAATTAGCACCAGATGACACATTCCCACTTCCACTAAGTAGTAAAATGTTCTTAATAGAAATAATCAAGCTGTTAAACTTGAAGGAACAGGGAAAAATTAACACAGGCTGTAGACAAATTCACCGTGACAGTACTGGAGGCAATGGATGCTAAAACTGATTTAGTAACTACTGCTTTGGTAGGCCTGAAGTTAAGGCTGGAGAGACAACAGAAAAGGCAGTTCATTGAGGATCACTAGTTGCAAGAACTAGGTACAAAACTGCCTGAGGGCCCACTTTAGAAAAAGGTTGAGTCCAACATTTTTGGTATGGTGTGGTAGTCAAGACGTGATCATCTACATTTCTACATGCATTAGGCAACGCACTGTCCCACTCTGCCCACAGGGTCGTCCAGGTACGCTGGAAGCAACCCACAAGCAGCACGCAGAAGTCCTCTCTGTTATGGCAACTCTCAGGACACAGCTGAAGCCCACTTATCTAGACCACCAAAGTGGCAGTTCAAGTCAATTCTAGTGCCTTTGGCTCAATCACCATCATGGCACACTGTCTGTAGTCTTGACATGGCTCTGACTCGGTACGGGTTGCTGAACAAGTCTGAAGCATCCACTGAAGTCTTTTCATTTGCTTTATGAGGCTTCCCAATACTTACTGCGGTAGTAAAGGCTGCATAAATAGGAAGGCAGGTCCTGACCCAAAGCCAGGTTCAGAGCTGTGAGGAGAACTGCCTGCAGGGTCTGCACAGCCACCACTGTCACAAATTGGCCTCTCTTATTAGGAGACAGCAGATATTGATGGGAGTTTCAACCTATTAATTCCTATTGGGATTCCTTCTTTGCTACAGGATCACTATACTAAAATAAAAGTTATTCCAACCTGGTTTTGTCTCAGGTCAAGCAACACAAAGAGAAACACCAATCCTAGATAAGCACAATCCTGTCATAGACCTGCATGCTCCCATTCTTCATATATCAGACAGTACTCACTGCTCCAATTCTCCCAAGCCCTGGTATGACTATGGGATATGTGAAGGGACAGAGACCCATCCAAAAAGCCAGGGCAAGAGTCCTGCTGACACTGATGTAGGATCCTCCTTTAGGAAGCAGGAAAGCTTCTTGTGTTCCTGCCCCCTCCACCCCCTAGAAGGGGTGGTCAGACAAGTCTGTCCTCCAAGTAGAGCAGCTACTACAGTTTTTAGTAATCATTTATATGCTTCAAGTCCAACCCAGTATTAAACAGTTAGACTGAAACCTCTGCTACTGGCTATCCCAGGATATTTTTAAATCTGAATTTAGAAGAAAAAAGTTCAACTAAAATACCAGTGCAGTGAGAGGAGACATTTGAGTTTACTACCAAAACCTGTTCACTGCACCTCAAAAAGGAGTTTCAGCCTTGGATACATTTTAAAAAATAAGTTTTCAAATAGCTCATTTTCTTTAACTTTAAGCAGCTAATGTCATTTTTTGTTTGAAAACAAAGAAGTCTGCAAGTAGTACAAGCTAATACCTCAGAATTTGGTCATTAGTTCTACCAAAAAAATAAAACTAATATCCAATCAGCACTAGGCAAGATTATTATAAATACCAATTTTAAGACTTCAGAAACACTCTGTATTTACACTGATGGCAAAATCCTATAGTGGCAATAACAAATTTTGCTGCACCAGGTACTTTCTAGGCACATTTCCTCCACTTCAAATTTCCCTAGCTTGCAACAGCAACTTTAATTACATTCACACTTACTATTTGCTTACTACCAGCATAGAATTCCAGAAAAAAATAGTAGAATTTTATATATATATATATATATATATATATGTAGCTGGTACTGGTAATCTTATTTGACCACTACATAAGCATGCAGTAACATGGCCACAATACATCAGTACACAAATCAATCAGTTTCTTACTTGTTTCTTCTACCTTACAAAATTCTAAAACTAAACTTGAAGCAGATGTCTAGAGTTTCAAGGCCTTTGATTATTATGATTGAACTGAATAACTCATCTAATGAGAACTTAACTAGAAACACAACTGATTTCAATTTGGGGATACTAATAGATGGTTAACTCACCTATTCCCTCAGTAGCAGGCTCAAAGGGCTCACCCTCATCAGCAAGGTGCTCTATCTTCAAGTTTCCTTTATCTATCTTCTAGGCATTCCTCCTCCTTATATTTTTCTCCAACACATGAAAACCTTGTATCTCTCATTTTCTTCCCACACAGAAATATATGCAGCGAAGCAAGACGCTCCTCAACTTTCTCAATAGCTAAACATATAACAGGTAATTTTCTTAGTGGTTTTTTTTTCCTAGACTTCCCAGTACTTGATTTCTTTTCCAACTCCCTCCCTAAATCTCAACATCCTTTAAAAAGCATTGCATGCAGTTATTCAGTATTTGCTTAACATCTGTGCATGATGCTGTCAATAACAAATGTTATGTAGCCAAGCAGCAATTAATCCTTTTGTTACAGCACTTCAAGAGTTTAAGTTAAACTGTTTGTTCAGAATGAGACCTGTTCCTTCTAGTTTTCAAGCAACAGACACTCTGTTGATGTGACCCACCTGATTTTCTTACCCTGGAGATGCATGTTTACATTAAAGCTGTCTTAAATCAGCAAAACCATCACAGAAATAGATTAATTCCTATCTCACGTAGATTATTATACCTACCAAGACTCAGAGTTTTAAGTGCACAAAAAGGAGCAGATATTTCACTCCTGCTTTTCTTGGTCATGTCCTCTGCGAATAGGGAAAGCTTCCCTCCTGCATTTTCCCCAGATGTTCCCTGCATGAACAGCAACTTTAAGAGTAAAAACCACCACAGGAATAATGCAAGGCAGAGACACAACAAGGCTGGCAGAAGAATAGCTCATCTCCTTTCTTCTGTGCCACAGGAATATACTATCCTGTCACCGCAGCCTCACAAGGCACACTAAATATATGACTACAAGCACTTTCCTCCTCTTTCTAAGCCAACTGGAAGAGCAACCACAGGAGACATCACACTGTCTGCTCCTGCTGTAAAACATGCAAAGGCTAGTTATGCCACAAAGCAGACCCCAGAAATACACTCTTGCAGACAATCTGTGTACACTGGAGAGGCACTTCAATACCAAAACAAAAACCACAGCTTCACTGCATATTTATAAGGAGGAACTTCAGTTCCTTTCATTAGCTACTTAAAAAGCCCAGAGGAAGCTCTCATTGCAGCCAGACTTGGCCCTTCTCATTGAAGCTGTCCAGCCAAGGCAGTGAAGAGCCTGGGCTGTAAGATTTAATTTCAGGTTGTTTCAGTAACAGTGTACTATTGATATGCCCCTTGAACATTGCTCAGAGCCAAGAACACCCACACAGCATAAAGACATCAAGCACAATGAAATATTAATTGAATGGGTCGATTCTCTCATCACTTACACAAAGGCCAAGAGTATCTCCATTAAGTAAAAAATAGCAAGAATGAGACCCTGTAAGTCTCCAGTAAAATCAGGCCAACTGCAAACAAAATAAATTTAGAGTTTGTTTTTGCTCACTGACACTTTAAGATAGCAAAACATGTAGAGCCAGAGAAGAGAAAGCCCCTCAGAGAAGTGACTGTCCCACCCACATACATCCTACCTACAACAGTAGGGACTGTCCCAGTCTTCATTGTTGCTAAGTATGTCCAAACCAATTGGTTTTAGAAGGGGTAGACTTCTATATTCCACAGCTACTTCAGTACAAGATGAATATGACAAAAGACGCAAGTGTGTGATGCGCACAGTTGGGCAGGAATTTTTTAGGGAACTAACATGAAGGAAAAAATTTTCAGAGTAGCATTTTGCTGTAGGAGGTGAGAGAACTGGTGCAGTTACCATTATTGACATTTCTGATTTTGCACACCATTATTATAACAGAGAAAAATTATATTTGAAATAAGTGAAGTCACAGAATGCCTCTGTGAATGTGGAAATTCCTAGAAACTTTAATGTTCAGACTCAGGGTTGCTTCTAAATATCACTTGCAAAATGTAGGCAGCTGCAACCACCTCAGAAGTTGAAAAGGTGTATTGCATGGTCTCAGTTGTTTCAGCCCATGTGTTAAATGTACATGAATAAGTTTGAGTCAGGGAACAGTACCCATAAGCAGACAGCATTTCAGACACCAGTTCAAAACTCTAAACATTGCTAACAAGTCTCAAATCAAAAGGTTTTTTTTTCCCCATTTTGGACATAATAAACTTGATGCTCACAAAAGGCTCTCAATGGTTTACAAACCAACAGGCTTTCCAGAACAAGGCCTGTGAAAATACCTGCCCAGTCAAATATCTGAAGTTTGCTAGTCACTAAGACTTCTTTATTAACACCACTGATTTCTGCCCTCAGAGTTGAGTGGGAAAAAAAAAAAATCTAACAAAAGGCCCCTTACCTCAGGAGTTTAGGAAGCTTTTCCTATAACTCTCTCCTTCAAGGGGTGATGTTGGTACAAACTTTGTCACATAGATCTAGCTACACCAGCTCCTCTGCTAGGAGCACAGACCAAGGAGACAATCTTCTTGTAGCAAGACAGGTCATTCACGTGGGCCTCTTTCAGAACCAAAGACATCCCACTGATAACATTAACAATGACAGTGGGGCATCCCAACACAGAACCAGATGAAATCACAAGCTGCCCCCAGTTTCTCTGGAGCACAGATTTCACTTCATAATTTTAAAAAAATTTACTAGAAGACTCCTTAGGAGATCAGAGCTGAATTGCAACTTCAGCAAGGTATGGGATTTAAATTTAAGATGCTGCAGGCAAACCAACCAAGTCTTTTCTTAGGGCTGCTCAAATTTTTTGAGAATTCAGAACTGCAGAAGAGAAGAAAGGTAGAGTGCCTCCTGCTGAAAGATCCCTGTCTGCCACACCTTCAGTAGAGAACTGAGAGACACTCAGTGTAAGCTCTCCCCTACACTTACCTCTGGTGGAAATAAAAAAGTAGAAACATTAATCTGAAATAATTTCTAGGCTTCCCCCCTCCGCCCCCTTTTAAAATTCCCCAGGGCACAGGGAAGGAAGGCCTCATCTGGAGAAAACTTTCAAAAGTAAAGCTGTGCATCAGGTTACATGAATTTGAAGTGATACTGAGCAAGGGCTGAGTGACAGTGGTCAGGTTAAAAGCCAATTAGGGTCTATACAGCTGGGTTCCCAGGTACTTACCACCTCACAGGTTTCTCTTTGAGGAGCAAGTCCATTTACCAACCTACTCAGCAACAGTAGTCTTGTAAAGTGTACATGTAACAAGTCACAAGTTGTTCCATTTATTTGAGTAAATATCTGGTAAATAAAATCATCGATAAACATTACAAAATTAAATACATTAAAAAAGCTTGCCAGTATACATAAAATTCACAAACATGTACTTTTTTTGAAAAATAAAATATGTTCAGAGCACCCTTGATATAAAATGCCTGACTAGCGTCACCTACCAGCATATGGTAGCTTATTGAACATTTCAGTTAGGACATTTTCCAGAAGGGAGTAGGAATCTCTTCTGTTCTTGCTTTTACAAGTAAGAGAGCCCAAGTTCTGAAGTCTCCCCACTTCTCTAGGCAGAGCCATAAACAAAGACTATAATATTCTTTGCCTACCTTAATAGGAGAGGAATCTGCATTCAATTAAGACCACATCACTGAATGCAAGGCAGTGCTTGCAATTTAGCACTGCCTTTCCTCCACTGTGAAGCAGCTTTTAAATGGTGATGGACATTTCTCTAGGCATCACTGCAGGCCCTTATTCATTATAGGTTAGCACGGTTCCAAGACACCATGAGGTGGAGAGGAAATGATCTGGCAAAGCAGAGTCAAATAATTTAAAGTCTACAAATTAAGCCATTAAAATTCCCAATTCTTATACGTTTCAGTCTAAACAAGGAAATATGATAATATTCTTCACTGGACTGCTTTAAGGGCATTTAGAAAAATGGCAGCACCCATTTTAGTAATCTAAATTGGTACCTTCTGGGAGAAAATTTGCAATAACCACCATTTAAATAATTTACTGTAACAAACTTTTCCTTCCATCCATGTGAAACAGTATTCACAACCCACTTTATAATTTATGTACAGACAAGCACAAGAAACTTGACATCCATGAGTTAAATGTACAACCAACTTAAAAACGTTATCCAACTAGTTGCAAGAAGTCTCCTAGCTCTGTAAATTTACAGGATCTTCTGGTTCACCATATAGGCTTGCTGCCCCTCGTCATTAACTCTTGGATTCTTCACTTGCTTCAGTAATCCTCAAGTGAAAGTTGAGCAGCATCCAAATTGTTGATGTTCTTGATAAAAAAAATTACACTTAAAAAAGAACCCTTAAAACACACAAAAGAAATTCCTTGAGTCAAAACTGAATAAAATCAAAAAAGTTGTGGAGAAAGACAACTATTTTAATAAAGGTCTTGTATTCAAAGTCCCATTTCCCTTGTCATGTCTTTTACAGAGTGCTACTACTTCGAGTTATTTATATACTCTTCTTTTGAGGGGGACTGAGTTTCCTCATTCCTCTTATCCGAGTTAGCAGCTCTTTGATAAATTCCTAGGAAAAAAGATTAGAAAAATATGAGTAATTTTTATGATCCCATAATACCATGATTTTGAGTTAAAAAAAAAAATCAAAGCAAGCTGTACATTTTTACTTAAGCTTTTACTGCTAAGTTGGAGTTTTTCTGGCCTGATCTCCATGAACCTTATATGCATACTCTCATCACACAGTGGAGGTATGATCAACTAGCTTTTCCTCTGCATGAGTGTTCAGGCTCAGTTGCTAGCCATCTTTCAGGCTTTTACTACACAGGGCCTTCTATCAACTGCTGAATCAAGCAAAATCTATGGCTGGATACAATGCAAATAGTCAAGGCAGACTTCCAGAGTTTTAACCTTCACAGAAATCAGCACTCCTGCCACAAGAGGTGTTTCTCTTACCTCTCCATGACACTACTAGCATTTTGGTTAGCTCCATACTCAGCTGGAACAGAAAGCTGACTGGCTACAAACTCAGCTGTTTTTCCTCTTGCCCCAGTACTTCCCAAGCTGGCTCAGCTCTCTGACCAGGTTCACCACTCAGCCCCACACCAACATTCATGCCAGTCTGAGACAGGGCTGGGACTAGGAGCCAGAAGTAGCATCACTGGCTTATGCTGAGTGAAACTTGTTGTGGAGCTCGGTAAACAATGCTATTCCAAGAAAACATATTCATGGACCAGGTCTTTATTAACAGTGGTATTTTCCAGTTTCAGCAGATTTTCTCTCTTTAAATCGTGGGAAGACAGAAGCTTATGAAGTTGCACCATTATCTGAAATCCTGTTGGAATACAATTTCTTATAACTGCAGATGCATTAAAAGCTAAATCACCCCCTTACTGTCACATTGGGAGAGTAATGTTTACCCACAGTACTAAGTATACACCTACAAAAAGGTTCTTACCATGAAATCATTTAGCTATCAACATGGAATGTAATGGAATGTAATTATGAATTTAGTCAGTCAGGTTGATGTGAAAGGACAAAAAGTATGACTTCCTAGCTTAATGCTGGAGGCTAAAAATTCCAGTGAACAAAGTCACCACCTAAATGAGAACACAGTACCTTTTAAAAAAGTCAGTGAAACATGTATTATCCAGGTGCTACACTGCATAAGAAAAGTCCCTGTAAATGTGTGTTTTAACTTGCGAAAGACATCAGGTTTTTCTGGTGGGACTACAATCCTGGCAGGTATCATCCCAGGAGAGCAATTTCCTTTCCTGACAGGTTATGCACATCTATACTGTACTGCATATACTGTTGCACCATGGTTATTGTTGCACCAACACTAACTAGCTGTGGCTTCAACTAAGAGCTGCAAAGGCAAGGTAGCAGACATGTCAGTGAGGGCTACACATGCTCACCAAGAGCCTTTTATATTCTGGCCTCTGCTCCTGAACTAACTAGATCAAGATCAGGTACAGGAATACATCTATGCATATCAATACTGCACCTCCCATCTGGTTAGACAGCCTAAGGAGATGATCAGAAAAGCATCTTTGTTAAGACCCCTAATCCTCCTCCCCTCCGTCCTAGAAAAGCTCTCTTCTTCCACATAGGCCCAAGCCACTGCAACTATATCCACTCTAAACTTGTCAGAATACAGTACTTATCCATTCAGAGGTCAGAAAAAGGAAGGAGATTCACTCTAAAATTACAGTTTTCAATGCACTATGCATTGGTTCTGTGTTATCCTTTCATCATTGCAAAGACCTGCTAGATAATCCAAAACTAATGTGGCATGGTGCTGTTTGAAACACATAAATACACTTTAGGATTTTTTACTATCAAACTTAAATGAAGCCCTGCAGCAAAATCATTATAGAAATAAACTCTCTAAAGTGATCTTAAAAGATTTTTTTTACTTGGGATTAATGCAATTAATATTGCCTTTCAACAGCTCTTTTCATAAAAAGCTGTACTCCCATGCCAAAACATCAGATTAAGACAGCTTTGGAAAGGAACAGGCTGAAGTTCGTTTCTTCCATTTGGAAGACTTTATTACACCTGTTAAAGCCACAAATACTCTACCCTCACTCACCATCAAGGCAGCAACAAGACACTGCAACTGAAAACTGTCTAACTGCTTCACAGAAGTTGAAAGCTAAGAGCATGACTTGAAGGGGCATCTGCAGAGTGGACAGGGAAATCTATGGTACTCTGACTGTACTCATTTGGGATATCCCTGTTTGAGAGGCACCTCTGCCATTTCTGTCCATTTTCTCCCACAACTCAGAAGAGATTGGAGCAAGTTTCCCTTGGATATGAAACAGACAGAGGTCAGTTGCTTTTCAATACAACATTAGAGCAAGGGAGGAAAGATCCTTCCATTACACTCTGAAGCAGTATCACAAGCACCTTTTTTTGCAAAACAAGATTATTTGCTTGAGGTTTTCAAGCAAGTTTCACATCACCCAGAAACTTCTTAGTGCTGCCAAAATAAAACTGCAAGGGCAACCCCCTAAGCAAATCTGATGTAACAGAGCCTATTCTTAGGGAAGAAGGGAGTTGTATTCACTTGAAGTACATACAAAAACTTAAAGTGCTTTACCCCTCAGGAACTATTTGCTTGAAATAAAAGTGTGCAGTACCAAACAGTAAAATTCAACAAGAGCATTTTGTATGCAGCAGGCACATTACAGAATGCAGTAGAGCTGTTGTCCACATCCCATGGGCATGCAAACCACAGCATTGGTTCAGTACATTTCTGATTTAAGTCCATTCTGCATTTGACACTTGCATGGAGCTGGCTGTCATTAACATAGTTGTGCTCCAGCACTTGTGCCTTTCTGGTTTTGCAGTTCCCCATCAAGGAAAGGCCACGTTCTAGAAAAGATACGCATTTTCCCTCTCGGAGGCAGGAAAACAGACTTCACAGCATTTCAGTAAGCCTTCACTTTATAACTAACCAACTCAGCTTTATGACAGTAATACCCTTTTTTTTCTTTAAACATCACTCAAAAATTGCAGTTTTATACCTTGTGGACATTTGAGTCAAGGCTTAACAGAAGACTTAATAGTGACATCTATCTCAGCCTCATCACAACAATCACTTTTACACAGAGCATTTTATTGAAATCCCCTTTAAGAGATATGCTGAAGTTTAGCATCATGCATTTCTTGAAAGTGGATTGCGTACACCATTCTATGCTAAAAGTAGTTCTGCAACACAGGTTGGATTATCTACTTACATAATACTTAATTCAGAGTTGGAGAAGATTTAACAATAATTCAGCTAAAGATTCAAGAACTTATGAATTATTCTCGAGGGCTACAGCCAGAAATACATAGGCTACATCTACTTTCAATAGAAGAAAAATCTCATATCAGCACTTTGGGCCTTGGTAAATGAAAAAGCAAAAATATATACAAACTCAGTTTAAAGTCTTTACAGATTTTCTGCAAGATCGCCTTTAAATACAGTTTTGATATAAGTACCGAGTCCTGTTAATTTACAAACAAAATCATTGTTTCTAGAAAATGTGTCTCTAATTCTAAAGGCAAATTTAAATGAGAGACAGAGACTAAATCTATAGCTCATTTGAACTCATCTATATTCAGCCTCAGGCATTTGTCTTCTCCCTCCTCTAATGCTTTCCCTTGAATCAAAGGCATTCAGTTCAGCAGAAGCATTCATCTAATGCAGAATAAAAAAATAAAGACAACAAACAAAGGTGAAATGATAATTCAGGAAAGGGAAGGAAATCACTCTCTGCTTTGGAGGTATGATTCAGTGTTTTAATGAGGTCATTTAATAGACAATGAATTCTAGGCTTCCTATTCAAGTCTTCCAATTAATTCTGGAGACTAATTAGACTGTCTCTCCAGATTTCTCTTCAACAAAGAGTACACATGTAGTAGGACTACTTCTTAAGCCAAAATTTAAGGTTTCTAGTCCTCCTGCTTCACTAGAGCATGAAATTAATCCTAAACCAGCTTTCTTCCACAGCTTTACTTCCCTGCAGCCAAGTCAAAAATCAAGATTTCCTTGACTGTTTGTCCAAGGCTGTTTCCTGGAGAGTGCCTGATTGGTTGGATGGAAAAAGTAAAGTCAGCCTGAAGATCAATCCCCACAGCTAACTGGAAAAGAAACTAAACAGTAGCTAAAAAACGCTATCTGAATGGGAAGAAAAAAAAAAAGGAACTGTACTGACAAACATCTTCCTTTCTCCACAGGCTCAAACTTGAAGCCGACCATATAGGAAGAAGGGAACTGAGGAGACACACATGCTTTGAGAGAATGGGGCCTTTTATTAGCAAGAACTGGTGTATCACCTCTGCAGACTTACTGAACAATCCCACTGGTGTAGCTTCTCCAGTGAGGCCACAGCACCATCAATGCCCAGAGAAGAACAATATACAGAAATTTAGCTTCTTGTTGAGCCCTGTACAAGGCACTGACTACACACCACAAAGCTTAGCCATATATATATATAAAATTATATATTAGAAAGATTTTTTTTTTTTGCAATCCAGGTATTCTACAATTCCACAGCATGTAAACAAGCACAACTTATCCTTGTCAAATCACCATTTGCTCCTCCATTCTTATTGCTATGGATATTTGTAAGTTGTATTCATGAGTACCTGCAGAATTAAAACACGCAAGCTTAATTCCCTCCAACATTGTAGTACAATATAGGGCAGATCTCAGCAGGCATATAAATGGTTTTAATTCACTGAATTCAGAGTGGTCAAATGGATGAACAAGAAATCATGTTTCTCTAAAAATGCCTGCCTGCGTGGCTTTTAAATATGCATGTTTCTTAACTTTTTTCTCTACAAAGTATCCTATTTGATTTCAAGTAATACAGACACATAATACAGTTACTGTGGCTTGATAATTTACCACCCATTAGCTAAGCTACAATAAATGTCTATGAGCTCCTAGGCTCATCTAGGTGTAAGGCAGTACACTGCACTGACACTTTAACACATCTTTAATTATTATTGCTTCAAATGGGTATCCTACATATTGTTGCCTTGCAATTATATTTAAAAAATAGTAACAATAACTTGAAATAACTCATAACACAGTAGGACCAAAGAAAGTATGATGCTTCAAAAATTTAGGGGTTCCATTTTAGAAGGATTGAGCTTTCTATTCATGTCTGCATACTAAGTATATACATTGTCTGAATACTACTAAAAATAGCTTCCAGTTTTAAAAACCACAGTGCCTGTACCACTCTGAAAAGCTGCATCACAACCCTGTCATTTGCTCCAACTAGGAATTAAACTGGGAGAAACATAGTTCAGCAAATGCATCTCTACCTTTCTCAAGATGGAAGTGTTAAAAGCTGCTGAAATAGTCCAGCCACCTAAGTAACTTAAATCTCTGCCCAAGTTCTCCGAGAATATGCACAACAATTTAATGTAGTTGATTTGGAAATCTTATTAAAATGGTTATTAAAGTTCTTAGCAAAATAACTTTTAAGATGCAACTTCATCTCCTTTTTCTCCTATTTTGCACTGAGTGAAGAATTATACTAACAAGATGGTCTGAACAGATTTAATCCAGCATGAGTGGGAGAGATCTCCAGCCCATTTGCCTAAAGCTTCGTCTATTTCTATGAGAAAAGAAAGAAGCAAAGAAACACCAAATATAACCAATCTTTGAAGAGAATCAAATAAATTTTCTGCAGACGTTGTGTAGCTCAAGTCCATAAACATAGAAATTGCCCACTCATTGGATTTCTCTCCTGTAGTAAAGACTCTACTTATCATTTCTCCTGTCATCACTTTGGCAGTCTCACCAGCAGAATCTCTAGTTCATATCAGGCACAAATATTTCAGATTTTCCCCAAAGCCCAGGCTAAATGGGTGGTTTTGCTGCTACCAATAGCATAGATACGCTAACACAGCTTTAGCCAGCCTTTTTTGAAGTGCATGTCTTGACAAAACCTTATTGATTTCATGCTCACAGTCTTCCTATTCTAAATGAGTATATAGTCAAGTATCAAAATCCTATCATCAAGATTACAAATTATATTTCAATTTGGTACATTCACTGCTAACATGAGACAAAATTCCCTGTAACCTACATTATGATTCTCCATCACATAGACAGTACCAAGACAACAACTTGACAAAGGTCTGAGCGGGATTTTCCAGAGGCAATGCACAGCACTGAGCAAAGCAATGGCTGCTCTAGCACATGGGTGATGCAGGAGGATGCTGATGCTGCTCCCCGCTCCTTTTCAACCACAAAAGGTTCAGATCCAAGATTTGGTTATGGCACTGATTTTGCTGATAGCATACCCTTTAAGTTTATGCAGTTCTAGAAATTGATTGTTGTTCTCTCACATCAAGCTCTGCCTTATGTCAAGACATGACACATACTGCTTTTGACCTAGGTATGACAGTAACAGAATAGAGAAGGGGAAGCAGAGAAAGTGTAGACTGTCTGAAGAATACTTCTAGCACTGTTTAGTTTTGCATGGTGGAAGACCATCATGTGTCAAAGCACTGTCCACATTTGAGATCCCAAAGCCTATAACATGAGGGCAGGCAGCTACTCAACTTCTCTTCAACAGGTACAACTTAACTACACAGAGCCAGGAGACTGTGGCTCAAGTAAAAGCACGTAAAGTATAAGTTACATACTGCAGTGATTAACACCAATAAAAAATCCTATACTTTACAATATGCTAGTTACCAAATGTATCTCTTAGCCACTGCTTTTGTGGTTTGCTGGGTTTTCTTTTTTAATTATGTTTGTTGAAACAGTGAAACTTGAAACAGTTTCAAGAAACAAGAAATTATTTTTCATTTATGTCACATTTTACAAAACTAACTTTTAGATGACTGAATGATACAGTCACATTGCATATGAATCTTGATTAGCAAATCAACATTTTAATTTAAGTATCATTAACATAAACTTAAATAGCACCCAAAAATCACACTCACTGTTCACTTTCCTGATTAACCTTTAGTTGCCTTGTTTGGGTAAATTACATGACTTTTTACAACAAGGCTCCCACATTAAGCATATTTCTATACCAATTAAAACAACAGCTGTAACTTCTTAGAAAAGTTTTTAAAATTTTAGACCACAGTCAACAGTCTAGCCATATTTCCCTTTGAAGAAAGGTTTCAGAGCACTTCCTCTTAAGTTAGTCAGCTACTATCTTTGGCCAATTTATTAAAGAGGCTGAGACGTCCTTCCACCTTTCAAGTGACCTGAGTAACACTGCTTCTTCTGACAAAAAGCCAATCCAGAATACATCTAAAAATCCCTCAGTCTTTCCTTAACCTTTAGTCTAAGTGGAAGACACTAAGTAAAATTGACTAAAAAATACACCTTTGGGTTGGTTTGGGGTTTTTTTTTAAACAGATGGGATAAGAGCTTCAAGTTCAACTTTCTGTCTGTACTATTTGTCCTTATGTTCTGAATAGTAGAGACATTACATAAGTTTTTCCCCAGTTAGGGATTACCGCCTTTTACAGACTGTATAACTCTTGATGCCAAAATCCCTAGTGCACTTGATTAACTGTATTTGATTGGGCAGGAGAAATTCCATCAGCTCACATCCATTCTCCACAAATCTTCCAGAAACCCGTTCACAAACCAATTACCTCAATAGTTTTGAATGGTCTGCAAATATGAAAGGATTGGAGATTTTTTAGACAAGGTGTGGATCCTCATACAGCAAGTTTAAGCCAAATTAAATGCTCTTCTTAGTCCACACATGCAGGTTAAAAATCACTATTTTTAAGTGACCTAAATTAGCAGTCATGGAGTATTACTGGGCTTATGCTACAGATGAAGAAAAGCTGCTGTTGTGAAAAGTCCTGGCAAATATCCCCACAGAAGAGTGGCTTTAAGTACTTGCCTTGATCCAAGGGCCTTGAGGACAGGCAGGCACATATGTCTAGGATGTTGTTTCCTGTGAACTGCCACGTCAACTTAATTTACCAGCACAGCACAAATATTCCCTGCAGTTCTATGACCAAGGTTTCCAGTGGAAAACTCACATCTGTCATTTGCCCTTATCAGACCTCTGAAATTTGTCCTTGCATTAAGTGTCAAGCTTCAGAGCCGAGAAAAAAATTTGTATTACATGTTCAGTGAAAGAGGAAGAGGGGTAATTATTTGATTCTACGCCTCCCTCATCTGCCTTCAGATAATACAGAGGTAAGAGGTCAGCATGTGAGTGGCTGCTCAACTCTTGGCAATCTGTTCCACCCACTCATGGCCCCCACTTTCTCTCACTAGCCTGTGACAAGAACCATGTCAGGCTCCACATGCTGTACCAAACTTCACACATCTTATGAAAAAGAACCAAGGTTCAACAGCACTTGCTGAGAAGGCTGCAGGAAGCTGATGGAGGTCACCTGTAGTGTAGCATTACTACAGTGAGACATCTGAAGACTTGTTTTTTGGCCTGTCATCTCCATAGTGGGAGATGTGCGTTATCTGCTGTAAAGAAAGCAACATACAACACAGACCAAGCTATACAAGTGTTACCATGTGAATCTTTCTGGGCCAATTCCCTGCACTGTCAAAAACATAGTACCAACAACTAGTAGCAATTCTGGAGAATTTTCCCAACCTGCCATAGAAATCAATAAAAATGGAAAAGCCCTGAAGAGCAAATCTGATGGACAGGGAAGTGTCTATTTAACAGTGGTTCTTCCTGACAGCCTGAATATCCTTAAACCCCAGCAGTTTAAGTGGCTGCAGCTGCAGATGTTAAGAGAAACCCAGCTATATGCAGCCTTGTTTCAAAACCCAAACACCTGGCTTCTAGTCATGCCAGCTGAAAGGTCCCCAATTAGGAAAATCCTATAAGGCACCCAACTCTATTAAATACTGCACAGCAGCCACTGGTGGGAAAGCACTGACTCTATAAATTGAACCAGAAACTACTTTTTTTTTTTTTTACAATGAGTCCAATTTTGTTACAATTACTCTTTCTAGTAAGCACACTTTACTATGAGTAGTAGTCTATATTGACATTGGACATGCTAATGGATATTTGAGTTGAAAGTTGCGTACTCTTAGCTAAATCCTGCTAGTTCAGGTTATCCCACAATTGTATTCTAAGTTGTTCACAAAAACAATTAGCTGAGCTGCATATCTACATAACAGTTTCCAGAACAAAGAATTTTACTGTCAGAGATCAAATCAAATGGCTTCACATTGAAAAAGTACACAATCCATCTCAAGTTGAAATTTCATAAAAATATGGTTGGGTTTTAACAATCTAATGAGAACTGTGTTTAGTTCTCTTGTAACATGACAGCTTTAAGCATTAGTAAAGTCAGTAAGGACATTACAGAAGACAATATTGATACTTCAGCTAGAATGATCAGCCGTTCCTCTGCAGGGCCCAAACCTTTTCTTACTGTAGTCAAGTGACAGGCACAAACATTCCTAGGATATAAAGCCCCAAGCCTATCAACTCCCCATTAATATTCCTATATTTACTTTATCCTAAGTATAAAAAAAGTTGCTTTAACTTGAATATAGCTACACCTTCCACACATGAATAGTATTTAAGAAAAGTCTTTTTACCTCTGTTGGTTTGTAGCAATCTACAAGAGTTTCCTAGAAGCAAAATATGAAAGCGTCAGTTCCAGTACAGAATAACAGTGAACACAAACAAGTCTACAGTATGAAACCTGGCAAGGGAGTGGGGAAAGAAAAGGAGAAAGAGCCAGCAATCACTGGATGAAGATGCTACCGAAGACTGAGCATTATAGCAAGTCACTTTTGCTCCCTGGGTAGATCATAAGGATTTTCAAGGGGAGAAAAATAATTGCTTCTTCCTCCAGGTTGGAAATTAGAAAGTCCCTCTCCAAAAAAGCAAGAAGCAGAGAATCCATGAACATTTCTCCAAGCAATACACATATGAAAGACAGTTCTCTGTGAGGGCATCAGTCTTTGTAATGCAGAAATACAGACTTTAGCTAGGTCGGGCATTCCTAGCAGGGCAGCTGCAGCAGCCAGTTTAGGCAGAAGCAGAAAAGCTATTTATAATGGCGTGTAAACAGCCTGGCCCCATGTCTCTGGCTAGGCAGCAGGCACTGAGAAAAGGGTACCAACAGGCACTACAAATCAGATGTGGTGCATCTAAGCACCTCCCTGAAGTGAGCTGAGGGCAAACCACTGCTCTGGGACAGGTCTCCTTCCTTTAGTGCATCTGAAAACATTATAAACAGAGACCCTCATATTGGTTTTATATCCTGATTTAGATACATGTATCTCTTAAGACAATGATGTTTTCTTTCCCCTTCATTCTTCCATTCATTAACTTTTACTTCAAGCAGGATTCAGAGAATTAGAGATGGTTTGAATTATAGAATTTCAGTAGACAGCTTCTGACTTTCCCTACTAATTCCTGTTGCTGACCATCTTATCCTTTCTTCAAGCTTTCAGACAAGTTTTCAAACAAGTTACTCCAAGATAACTCCATGGATTCCAATTTCTAGCTAGTATAGGCAGAAAAAATTTCCAGCATCCTAAGGACAAGGGAAGATTTCTGGTCTGTATATGCATGCATGTATATTTCTGCTGCTGCTAGGAATCACACAAACTATCTGCTCATCAGAACTGACCCTCAGCCACATCTTTTTTCTGTGTGACTGTTCTTTATTTTTCTATGTTTTCTGTTCTTTTATATACTTGTAAAAACTAAAATGTCTAATCTGTCTCAGCACATCTCCCTGTATTACTAGATTCTTTGTACTTATGCCTTTTATCAGCTAACTTCCAGAGGGTTTTTTTATCCTTAAAGGATTTTGATTACCTTTTTACAGCCCAGTAGATTATGCTAAATTCAGACCTAGGAACCTCACAGTTCTAATTCTGCACTTACAGTGGATTCAGTCAAACACAAGATACAGACACAGATACATTAATTCAGCCACAGTCCAATTCAAAATTAGAAAATAATATTACCTGTAATTTGAGAGCTCTCTCTTCTTCATTGGCTGCATCAAGAAGGTCATCAATGTCAATTTCTACATCTGGCATCTCTTCTTCCTGAAAAGCAAGAATTGCCACTTAGTCCAGAGATTTCCTTTAACTAGCCTCAAAAGCAGCCTGAAGCCAGGAAGGAAATCAGTAAGGGGTAGTGACTTGATTCCCTGCTCCTGGGCCAGCAGAAGGCCAAACCCCGGCCACACAGGAGGTGACAGCTCTTCAGCAACCCTTCCCACACAGCCAAGAGCTGTGTTATTAACCCATGCCCAGCAGCACAAGTCATGCTATTCTCACAGTACTGGGCAATAGGATGAAGAAGAGGTCAGGGAAGAGGAAGATGATGAGAACTACTTCAAAGCAATTTAATGGCTTGCTAACAATCTTCACTGGACTGCTTATTTTATTACACTATGGAAGAGCTCCCTTGCTTAAAGTTGGGTTACAAGGATGATAATACATGCCCCTTCAGAAAAGCCCAGATTTCCTGTGCCTGCAGTGAAGTATGAAGTCTAAAGGCATGGAGTTTTTACAGAAGATTTTAAGCCTCCTCCACCCATACACTACTTTCTTTGCATCACCAGCACATCAGTCACATTGTTCCCTGAGTCAGGGCAGCAGTCCACACATTTTGAAGGACCCCTGAGCTCTGGAATCCCAATGAGAATTCATCATCCACAGATATTACCACCTACTGCATTTACAATTATGCAAAAAAGATTCTGCTGGACATTCTTTGCATTTTCTCACCATAAAAGGTACTTTCAAAATGGTAAAGCAGCACCTCACTGCACATACAAAACACTCTGGTCTCAACCTTCGCGCCAAGTCCCACCCTCACAGTGGCCTCAGTGCCACAGACACACAACTCCCCCCTTGCCCCTGCTCCACTCAAGCCAACGCATGGGCGTTGCAAGGCTGCCCTCTCCCCCAAGTACACTGTCATCAATCATCTCACTGGTACTGAATCACCTTGGCACCTCCTGAATGAAAGCAGAGACCTGGAAGTGTCTAAAGGGGAGGATGGATTTGAGAGTCAAGTTGAAGCAACAAGACCACCATCCCCAGCACCAGCTGTCTTCTTGTATCCCACCAACACCTTTTCAAGATGCTTTAAATAAGTGTGGTGGTTGCAGCAATTTGCAAGAGTTTCAACAACTGTGAAAGACACTCTAATAGCAACTGACACAGGTAACATCAGAATTACTCCTCTACTGGATAAAAGAAGAATCCAAACATTAGCAGGGAAGACAAGAAATTAGCTTGAGTTAATCTAAAGAAAGGTAAGTATCAAAGTGTCAAACTATCTATAGCAGAAACTCCAGCTAAAATGTCAACTGTTCAACTTTTATTTGGGAGTGAGAAGGAAGGGCAGAAGTAGGGTGATAAAGTTCCCCATTCCCCACCTCTGAAGGAAAGTGTGCAGGAACACAACAGTGCAGCTGTGCAGGCTCTGTTAGACCCAATGAATGAAACACATGAAGCACATCTTTTGCCCAATTAGCAGGTTCACTCTTTTTCAGCATGCATTTTAGTTAGAAAAGGACGAGCATTTGTCGAGACGAACCATAAAAATACTAGTTATTCTAACACAATCTGGCAATAAAGAAGTTTTAACATAACGCTATACACTCATTAGGAAGCAGTGAAGGGAAGAGGAGAGAAGTCTTCCACAGACTACAAAGATATTCAGAAAAAGCCATCAGAATTGGAAAGGATAAAGATTAATCCCTAACAGTAGTACACTTAGTAGCTTACTTCCAACTTTACACTATTCACATATCACATTAAGAACCAGAAATTCCCCAAATAGACAGTAAACCTCCTGAACGTTTTATCTAAGCAGTTCATTATAAATACTGTTAAGATAGGGTGCCTGGAGTTACCATTAATACTGTAACCTTATCAGAATACACATCCATGGACCCGTGTAAGTGCTGATTATGCATGTTTTGTCAGATAAGCATTTTGAACTCTTGCCTGTGGCAGTGGCATTCTGGCAAACTGAAATTATGTTGAAATGTGACATCAAGGGAGAATTCCCTAGAAGGTATACAATGCTTTATGATCACATTTCATTGAAGCTGACCAGTCCTGAAATATTTGTTTTACTCTGATTAGTACCAGTCATGTGGGAGAAATGCTTGCTTCTATCCCTTTTCACTCATTTTCTTCAAATCAACTTTCTCCTACATCTTCAAGGTTCACACTGCCATCAGTCCAGAGGGCAACTGTACCACTAATTCACTGAAGCTTTGGTGTAAGAAGTAACACAGCTCCTCTACATCAAGGAAAGATGCAACAAAAACTAAAGTAGGAATACTTCAGAAATGAGGGATTATAGTTCTGTCTGACATCCCACCGTTCAATTAAGCTACATTTTTCTTTAAAAGCTCATGTGTGTCTTCATCACTTCACTGCAGATTTGAACTCTGATACAACACAAATGGAGGGGAGAAGCCAAAAAAGGTAACTCTTGCTCTTATTTTTGGCTGAATGAACAAATATAATCAAAGCAATTTTTTCCCCATCGAACTACTGTGCCTGAACGATCTCAAGAGTTTTAAATTAGGCATGAGAAACATATGCCTAGGTCAGGAGTCTGACCACTACACAACAGCTGTAACAACAAGGATTTTTTTTGCCCGATTTTAGTGGCAAGATAAGTGGTTGAACCTACTACAATTAAGAAGCTAGATCCACATTAGGCTTTGACAAGCCTGAAAGGGGCTGTGCAGATCTGAAGGGTGGTATTGCAAGGGTCATCTTAATGCCATGAGGCTGTACAACAAAACCAAAGCACTGCCATATTCTGCTCTTGTCAGAGGGAAACAGGGTCATCATCTGCAAACAGCAAATGGGGAAAAAAAAGAAGCCACAAGAAGCATGCTGACAGGGAGCAGCCCCCAGAAAAGCTAAAATAGAAGAGGTGTGGGGCTTGTGGGTGCAAACACCCATCATTTGAAACAGGTGAGGGAGAGAATGGACACTCTTTTTAAGCACCCTTTCCAGTTTGCATTAACAATGTTGGTAGGAAATGAGCTGATTTCTTCTTGACTATTCAGGAGTCAAAAAAATCAAGTTAGTTTCCATGCTATTTAATGTAACTTAAATTCAGCCTTTCATTGGAAGATTGCCTTTGATTATTTAGGTTGCATGAATCCTTTGCAGGCTACTGACAAAAGACCTTGGGGCACAGACATGAACTATACTAGTAAATAGCTATAGCAGTTCAAGACATTATAATCTCTCCAACTGTTTACTTTTTAGCCTCTGACAGAGGTGGTCAGAGACCCAGCAGTGAATGGACCAGAAACAGGTGAGCATCCTTTAGTGAGACTAGGGGAAAGGTCTGAAACCACCTCCCAGAGCAGCTGAAGCCAAAGGGCTGGATTTTGCAGGGACAGCTGAAGAACACTCACACACTCTAGTCTGCTGACCCCGAAGACAGCACCTCCAGCACAGCAAGAGCAGGTCTAACATCATTACAAGTATTTACCAACATTTATCTGAGTCTTTAAAATTTAAAAGGGCAACAGTTGTCCTATAGATAAATTTCACTCTCAAACTAGCCTGCTAGCTATCCCTCATCCTCACTGTCCATTCACTGTGTATCATCTCATTCGCAGTGCTGGGAAATAATGAAATAGGTTGGTTTGGTCTTTTCTTTAGATTTTAAGTTTGGGAGAGAAAGTAGTTAAACTCGGCAAGAAAAGTTAAAGCCATCATTTGTATAGCAAGTTTGGAAATAAACTGAAAGGACGGCAAGATAAAAATGAAGGAAAAGGAGGGAATGAAGACAATTCAGACATAAAAAAAAGTTTCAGACTACATGAATCAGGGATTTCTCTCAAAGTCCTGAAGATGGCAAGTGATCAAAACCAAACTAGAAAATAATAAGATCAGTTCTTCTAGAATTATCCATTTAATACATGATTTTTTTTTTCCCTGCAAAGAGATATTTGCTGGACATCTAACACAGACCTAAACAAGTTCATCTGCAGATATGTATGGCATTGCCCCAATGCAAGACAATGGTTTCAGTCTTAGGATGATAAATGTAAGTGCCATAAATTACCAGGACTAGAAGCTGTTGGCTGCATATGCAACCTGGTGGGATTATGAATGGGTTACACTATGTACAGGTAAAAGAATACTACCAAACAGTCATTTGTATGAAACAAAGGAAAAACCCATGTGTTCCTCATTTCAAAGTATTCCATCATTTTGAGGGACTTACAGGTCAGAGCAAAAGTAGATAAAAATGAGAATAAAAAGAATAGTTTAAGTCATCAAAAATCATGAATCCAGAATCAAAGAAAGTTCTGACTTAAAGATAATCCTAGTTAAGTGGAGAGTCAGAATGCAACAGCTAAAAATAAAGCTGTCTGCAACACAAAAAGGCTGCTAGTGTCTATTGATTGGCATGAGGAACAGAAGATTAGGAAAGGATGTCAAATACAGTGAGACTCAGAAGGGCCAGGGTTAGAGACACTTGCAGTAGGAACAAGAATCCTCAGTGGTAGAGCCCAATTACTAAATGACCATATGTCTTCTCCAACCCTAAAATATTAACAGCAGTAACGCTGTAGCAGCCATGATGATCTAATGTTAGATACTCTCATTTCTGTTGGTCCAGGTGAAGTAGTTCATGCAACAGTGAACAGTTTGCACAGTTGATAACCAATGAACAGATTTAGGATGCTGCTCCCAGTATGACACAATCCTTATCATGCAGATGCATGCTAGTTCCTCCCCCACCAGACACTTACCTAATAAGCAACCCATCAGTTGAATGTGAAATCTCAAATGTACCAGAGTTGAAGGCCTCACAGCCCCAAGCACTTGCCATCCAGTCTTGGCTCCAACTAAGAGTTAGAAAAGCCTGTGTTGCCCCCAGGCTGTTCTAACCACAGCAGCAGCCTCTTCTACCAACACTAACTCTACCCTTCTTTATGTTCATTAAGTACAAGTGCAGAGACATTAAAGGCAAAGTTACCAGATTTGTCCACTCATTTTGAGTCAATGATTCTACTGTTTCTGAAAAAAATCATGATTTATCTGTGGCACTGTGGCTATCTACAGAAACCTTCTCTTGTGCTGAGTTTGTCTTCAAGCCTGACCTCATGTGGGTTCAGTTATATACCCAGGAAGGGAGGGAGACTAAGTGCATCCACCTGTCAAGATAATGTCTTATGCAAGTCACCCAGTATCTCACGGGAACACCAAGTGCATCTGTAACTACATAACACCGTATGAATGACTGGGAAGAAGTCAAGGACATGCTGTTTTATCTATATGGTCTAGATCGGATCTACCCTCACCACTGGAGCTCGCAAGGGACTGTGCCCACAGCTTCACACACACACCACTAGAGGGAGGTAACACTTTACAAACACAGCAAGGGCCCCTGAAGTTGCTGGTAGAGCATGGAAGTCTGCTGAGATCTAGATTGAGTTCTCAGGTCTGGAGAAAAGCAGTCCCAATTTTTGTTCTCAAGTACCCATTTCCCTCTGCTCCTGTTCTTAAAAATTCAGTCCTCAACTTCTACCGTCATGGCTTGGTTCCTGTAAAACCCTACCTCTTCTGCTCCTACTTTTTGGGGTACTGCTTCTACCTCCTTCCTATGTATCCCCTCTCCTCAGCTGACAGCCAGAGGAAGGATCACTGCAAGCAGAGAAAGGGGTAACTCCCAGCTCCCAGGCACTGTGGCCAGGCTCCCTGCCAAGACGAACAGCAAGAGTCCAGCCCCTCCTAGCCTACAGAAGAAGCTTGTTCACATAAGACAGTCATTGAGCTTATTGCCAAACTTTAATGAGTCTGGGCACATGACAAGCACAAGTGAAACAGAGGGGAGATGCTTGATTAAACTGAGAACACTTTCATAAACTGGCCACAGGCATCTAATACAAAGCAAGTCTGCTCCCTCCCAAATTTATAAGATCAGACATACTAGAGCTTCAACTAAGCTGTGGAAAGTCCTCATGCAATGTGGAAAAACACCTTTGTCCTCCTAATTTTAGTCTCAACATCAGAAATAACTGAACTCTTACCTAAAAATCTTTAAGAGATGTTTCAGCTGAGTCAGGCACCTACTGCAAATGTCTTCAGCTCAGATCATTTTAATTTAGACAATTTTTAAAGTGTGTTTTCCAATTGTTTAATCAAGGGTAATGCCAAGAACAATGCTTATGGGGCTCTGCATGGAGAAATACACACCTTGTGAAGCAGAGGGGGAGCTTACCTAGGAATCATCAGTGCCTGGCAATAAAGAGGAAGTAACAAAGCTGTGGGGAGAGGTTATTATGCCAGATGAGAAAGATGGACAGAGACACACATGCACAGTATAGCATCTATACAGACAGATACAGCTGGACCCTTGCTTGCTCAGCTAGTGTGCACAAACTGCATGGCCCAGAAGTTACAGCTGCATTAGTGCAGCTTTCAGATCAAGAGAATAAACCCTGTTGGCAGAGCATTTACTTTCAGGTGCCATAGTTTATTGGAAGCAATCGGATTTCCAGACCAAAGCTTACCCACATTGACCTGGCTCAGAGAAGAAAGAGCTAGCTAAAGCCTGTCTGTATCTGCCAGTTCACCCTATGTTGTTAAACAGATAAATGGGCAAATAGCCTGAAGCTTATATTAGGAAGAACACACCTTACTCCAAGGAAATCCTAAAGAGAAGACCTGTTGGAGATTCATGTCTGAACTCGGGAAACAGGGAACACTCTCAAGCTCCCAGGTCTAAAGAGTAACCTAATAGCATCCCAGATCCATGTCAGTATGCAACTTAGGTATGTGTTGCCCCCAACCAGAGGCACACCGAGAAAAAGCACAGGATTACAAGTTAAAAGGATACCACCATGCTCCTTGGACAATTGGAAGAGCAAGCCTCTCCCACCACCAAGCCAGCCCTCAGTGAAACAGCAGGGTTAGGAATTCTTCCTTCTTCCTCGTTTTACCCCAGCACAAATACCCTTCTAACAGACCCACTTCAAAACACAGAGACAGATTTGCAGAAATAACCTTATTTAAAAAGTCAGCAAAGTCTGGGAGGACAACACTGAGCGGATGATATGACAATAACTAGATGCCTTTGCATTTTACAGACTAGTACTTTCTGTATAAGACATACCTTCAATATATCAGTATGTCCATACACAGCACTAAGCAGCTGATCAGCAAGTGACTCATGTTTTCACAAGTCCTGTGAGTCAAAGCTTCAAAGAGTAGGGAGCTCACTCTTGACCACCAATGAGCAAGGAAGAGAGAAGACTGAAGCTCCTTCTTTAGCTTCAACAGCTCAGTCATTATTCCTGGTGAAGAACCACATAGTTTTCACAGTATTGTCAACTGCAAATATTGAAAAAAGCAGCACACAGGGTTGCAAAACTGTACTGTGACAAGGTGACAGTAACCTGTTGGTTTAACACACTCATCTAGATGAACAAACTAGAGTATGCTCTCCAATAAACAGCAATATAGAGTCAAAGGGAGAATGAGACTGGAGATGAGAAGGGCTTTTACTCACATTTCATTTAAACCATTTGCAAGCATTTTGGTGAAAAATATGGTTCCTTTTTATAGGCTTGGTAAGAAGTTAACCCTAGTTAAAGAAACACTAGCCCACGGTGCATCTGAAGCAAATGGTTTCCTTGGCCAAAATGGAACAAACAGAGAGAGGAGATGGATCCTGTGAGAATGCCTCCTTAATGGCTGGGACTCTTATGAGTTTTGAATATTTAGGATCACTTATTCCGTTTTGAAGGCTATGAGTGCGCATAAAGTTAGCCAAGTGAGACACAAAGGAAGACACACATAGCTGAAGTATAAGGGCAGCCTCTAAGTAGCTTGGCCTCCTCCATACCCATCACCATTCCCCTTTATAATTTCCTGTTATACTGGTAGCAGACCAGTTTGAGCAATGTGTGCCTTATTGGCAAGAGAGGGACCCAGAGTTTGGACTTAAGCAGCATCCACAATGACAAGTTTAGAGAATTTTAAACTTTAAAGGGATGCAGTCAAACAAGAGGGACATGCTCCCTTGATGTGTGTTACATTATCTAACAACGTAACTTGTCAGTCAGTACTCTTGCAAGCTGCCCAGAGAGTATAAGTCATGAGGGTCACAGGTTTGGCAGTTTGGTTTTGGGCAGTGGGAGGAACGAGGGAATTCAGGACAGAATAACGTCAGTAGGAGGATCCCCATATATCACCCTAGACAAACCAGGACACTAATCCTGTATGTTAGTGTTACTTATCAATAGCAAAGAACTTAAACTTCCTTACTTGGAAATGATTATAAAGAAAAAAACATGGTGCAAGAAAAATTTAAAACAACTTTAGGAAACACTTTAATATAAAGGCATCTTAATATCCATGTATGTGCCAGGAATTAGGTACAGCTGTAGCTTCAGAATTCAAATGGAAATGAAAAATACACTAACAGGACAATGACTATACAGCACACACAAAACACTTAAAATTCTAGTTATGAACCTCATTAAAGCTATTAACAACAACTGATATTTTCAATAAGCAAGGGAAGAACACCTACTCAAGCCAAGTTCTTCCATCTCATTACCCAAGCTGGCTCTTTCTCTTCCCTCACTGACTGTAAACCATTGTTGTTTGTTTCAAGCTGGCACTGCCATAGATCAGCCTCTCCTCTTGGCTTTCCAGTGTCTGCAGAGCAGATGAAGGGGACAGATGCTATTCCAATTACTAGTTCCATTCAAAGAGTCAGCTCCTCTAAAGCAGTAAACACAGCCCAAATTTTTATTATAAAATAGCACACAAAAGGACAACAGCACAATCCTGGCACTTTCAGCGATAGGAAGAGAAGCAACTTTATCATGCCCTTCCTTCAGTTGGGGTGCCTCTTGTCAGCATAGAGGGATCAGGGTTATAGGCAGAGATAACAACATCATCCCTCAATGCAATTCCTATGAAGGGTCCCTTTATGGGCAAGCCTTTGTGAAAGAGGACAGGGAAAGGACCTCCGTGTCCAGAGCATGGGTCCCCACCCAGCTTCCCTGAATATCTTCACCCTCCCCCAGAACACAAGCCTGCCTACATTGACACTCAACAGAAGCAGCTGCTGCCTTTGCAGGTGCCACTGCAGTTTCTTTCCTTCAGTTCAAAGGCTAGAGGGCAGAAAGACAATGGCGTGATTTCCTCCAGACAAACTCCTTATAGCTACAGGCTGACCAAACACTGAATTTATGTCAGCTGCTTAAGTCCTACATCACACCATGGTTAGCACGTATGACATTTTGCCCTGTTTATGGGGTGGAGGAAGACAGTCAAGTATGTCATAAATCAGCTGAAAGAGGGGAAAGGGAAGTTTAAGTTAAAGCACAGTGAGACAGGTACAAGTACTGCCAAACCATTCACTGAAGTTACTCAGGGAAAAGGAGGCAGGGCCAATTTCAGAGGACAACTCAATATATAGAGGCAATACAACTAAAGATTTCTGGAACTGGAGCAATAGAAATCTGGACCACTCTCCTGCTACTGTGTTCTGCTGCACATCACATCTAAACTGTCTTAGTATCACACAGTTATGCCAACATAAGGCTTGGAATAAAACATGGTATCACTTAGCACACAACAAAAGAGCAAGCAGTTGAAAAAATGTTGACATATTTACTTGAAGCTAGCATTTTATTAGTAGCTTGTAATAGACACTGCATCAGAATTTCCATGAGCTGTTTCAGTGTATAAATTCCGGCCTACCTCCACTTGAAATGCCATTAAAACTCACTGTATACTTCAGCATCAACGTGACCACGACTGTCAGAAACTCCTCTGTGTTTATAGACCACGCTCTAAAACTGTCTCTGCAGAAACAGCCTTGATCCTCTTTTTCTACAGTTCTCCATTCTGCTTGCTAGCAGAGCCACAAAGCTGCTATTGAAAGAATAATGTGCTAGGAGGGCTAAACTGAAGTTTTATCAGACTTCAAACACTGCCAACTCAGTTGAGGCCAGGCTTGCCTAGCAGACACACTGCCTACTGTTGGTCACCACCACACCCGTCAAGTTTCCTTGGCTGGAAGGAAGACTTTCTGTGCTCTTTCAGAAGGCCATGCCTTTTTACTTAAATGCCCTTAAGAGTCAGCACAGGCTGGCTGCCACATTTCACTGGCTGCATTCTCCCATCCACAGCAGTGAAGTAACTCGGTATGTACCAGTGCAGCCTTCAACTCCATAAACAGCACTGGAGGCTTATGCAGGCACCTCAGCCAATAAATAACAGAACCTTTTACTTTTCTTCTCCTCACTTCTGAGAATTTTTACCCTCTCAGCTTTTTTTTAATTATATGAGAGCTAAGGAAGTGATTTGCAAAGAAACAACAGGAATAACTTCTCTGATTCTCTGCTAAATGGGCTTTTGTAAAAGTAAAAATGCATACACACATTACTCAGGTGGTGGTTTTAGCAAATTAGTTTCTTGGTATCCTGTGTTTTAACAAGTGTCAAAAGAATCTATTATGTAGGCGACTGAAAAGACTTCTTCTGGGCCCTGGACTTGCTATTTTTAGTTTGGTATTTATCTGTTGCTTGAATGGGTGACTGAAACACTAGTCAGGGGTCACACACTTGCAGTGTCGACTCTGGTCTGTCCATACACAGTAGCTCTTGTATGAGCAGCTGTTTAGGAAGCACTTGCCATAAAACATCCAACAGTGAGAAACCAAAATAGACTCTGACTTGGAACAGAACAGCTTCTTTGAATCCCTTGCTGGCCAAAAAACACAGTTTGGCAATCTCTGCTTCATTTGTGGCCTCATCACTCATTTAAATACTTTCATTGGTTCATTTGGAAAAATGGAAGTTGAGAGTCAGATACAGCTTATTATTTACACTTATTTTACCACATGGGTAATTTGATAACTTCAGAGAAATTGTGACAGCCCTTAAAAATGAGACTGGTTTTAACTATGACACTGATGAAGCTGCCCAGTACAACAGAAACATGGTCACGTCTCTCAAATAGGCAGTATACCTCTTTGTACTCTCCTGTCCTGGCTGGGAATTCCTTGCCTTAGTCTACAAGAAAAAGTCATCATGATATCAAGGCAGACACAGCTGCTAAGTTAGAAAAAGGCATCTTTCCCTAACATCTACAGCCAAAATAGCACAAGCTAGTAAAAAAAAAAAATATACAAGGAAAATTCCATTTCTCTACCACTACCACTTGATAATTTAAGAAACTTTTCAGATGAGACATTTGTATCAGTGGAAGATGAAGCATATGAGTTTGCTAGAATAAGTGCTGGAAGATGAAAGCTGAACATGAAGTTCAGGCTATAATTTCTGCCATTGGTACAGGCATATTAATTCCTTTTAAAAAGGGAATTTTTGATAGAAGCATTCAGTTATCTTTCTTTAATTGAAACATTGTCTTCACAGCTGGTTTGTTAACTGGGATTTCTGTTCTGCAGCATCACCCCTCCTTCACACTTGCAAAAGCTCCATTTCACTACCTGACATGTGTTCACAGGTCCTATATGTCATCTCATCCTGTTTTAATTAACATCTAATTGCCATAAGTTTTAGTCCACTCTTCCAAAATCCTTTTATATCCAAATGTAGCACATTTGAAAGGAATTTAGGCTTTTGCCTTCATTTTATGATACCTCCACTTAAAAGCTCAAAGTCCAGCAAAAACATCTTCCCATTCATTTAGTTACAAGTACACACATGCACTCTTTCCTGAGAGTCTCTGAAAAACAGGTTATAAGGAAGCACTATATTTCCATATTAAGAGCACATCCTTGCAACCCAAGCACTGAATGCAAGAGAAGAATTCATTGCAAAGAAGTCCAAAGCACCACTAAATTACAAGCTTCCAGCAAACCCTTCTGAGTCCCAGCTCCTCCCCTATTTTTCTACCCATTTCCCTAAGAAGCCCCCTGCATCCCTATGGGCACATTTACCTGTCCCAAAGAGAAACAAACCTTTACAGTGTAATTCTTTGGCAGTGAGCAAACAGCCAGCCAACCTTATAAATGGTATTGCCATCTTGAAAATGCAAACTAAGTAAGTATCATTTGACAGAGTCTGGAGATGATCTGCAACAACTGTTTTAAGAACAGATACTGGCCTAGCTACCTTGCAAAGTACCAGGACCTCCCATTTCAGCTCCCAGAATCCTTAAACAGTGCACTTTTTCAACAGAATTCACACTTTGCTGTGGTCTGCCTAAAACTTGTTCTCCTCCTGTTTCAACTTCCAAGATCTATCCTTCTTAAGCAGATGTCATAAATATATGTTAAAATATTTTCCTCCATTTTTCAGAGACACAAACATGCAGAGTCAGGACTTGTCAGCAATCTCTCATCGTCTGCATTGTTGGAAATGGTCACAGGCTGAAGAAAAATGTATTTCTCTTCCCAGTGGCATTCCAGAAGACTAAAGAGTTATGAATGATACGGGGGTTTTTTTAAAGGAAAAACAAACTTTGTGGTTCCATAACCACAGCCCAAAGAGTCATTTAAGGCACACTAAAGGAGAAAAGTATAACATAAGGCAAGATATTTGTTGCTTTGGCTTGGTATAAAAGCAAAAAACCAAAGTAATTCTGAAGCATCTCATTTACTCACAGCTTTACTTTTTAAATGCTAGAGCCAGGATATCTTTCAGGACATGCTATCTTGCCAGCAGCAAACATGTGGCAGACCTTTTTACCTTGGATAATGAAAACTTGTGGTGAGCTACATGATCATGACAGTGTTAGCAAGCCCAAAACAGAATGGGGCCGAAAGTACTGAAGTGTCCCTCTGCTCCTTGGATACACAAACAGGTAATGTTTTCCTGCACAACCTTAAAAACTCCAGATGTTCACACAACAGCTGCTAGCCCTCACAAATTGCCATAGCTGAAAGATGATGAAGGCAAAGAGAGCAAGTCCAGGACTGATGACGACCCTTAGATGAACTTACAGACTGGCAATATCAAGAACAGAAACTGCAGCTGGGCTGAACTGAAGGGATAGAACCCCAACAGGCTGCTGAAGGTTGAACACCAATTTTTTTTATTCTTAGCAGCACAGTTCCCATGTACATGCTAGAGAAAACAACTGCTTAAACTGTTTCCTATGACTGAAGTACAGCTCTGGGAAAGGACTTTTTAAAAGCTGCATCAAGCCTACCCCTTCAGTACTGGGTTGGAGTCCTAGCAGAAAGGCTATAATCCTCATGTTTTCAAGTTAAGGAAAGACTGATTAGACTAGTCTTAAGTATGTTCATCAACACAGTAGGCAAAACAAAAGGTGGGGAGGCAAAGAAGGTTTTAAGGGGAGTGTAATATTCTCAAGTATCACTTAAATGCTGGAAGGAACAACATTCAACTACCAAAAATAGTAAAGCATGCCAGAAAGGAAAGAATTCACATCCATACGGAAGATCTCTTTTCTTAAATAGTATTCTGGTTCTGTGGGATAGCACACACCAGGACTACATGGGATCCAAAGCAATTTGATATAAATTGGAGATCCTCTGCAACTCCTCAAAGTCCAGGACAATCAAAGCAATACTTCTTGTTAGCATTGAGTTTTCAGAGGCCAAAACAAGGGGCTTTATCTGTGGCCAACTAGACACAGCTTTTCAGATAGAACCTAAATGAGTACAGCAGTCTTTCAGTTTTCTCCTAAAGTTATTTACCTAAACATAAAGCATTTCCAGCAGCCTAGGTATATTAAAGATACAGCCAAACAGTAGCTTCATTCAGATTGATGTTACACTGAATTGTAATACTATTTCATGTTACACCATCCAACAGCACACTATATATGCAGTGTACATAAATATATACACTAACCCTTCAGAAGCATGTTAATAGACCACAAATATGCACCTACATACACATATGTATGAACAGTTACCTATTGTTACAGAAAGTGACCAGAAGAAAAAGAACCTGTAGGCAGATTTCTGTAGTGAAAGTATAGGTAGCAAGACCTTGAAGAAGCACAGCTTGCCATAGCACAGCAGAGCATATTAACGCGCCATCTGTTCATTATAATGGGCTCAACAGGATTCAGCTTCTAGCTGCAGAGATGCTACCTACAACATGTCCCTTGATCAAGCAGACAGTTGTTAGATACTGCCAAAGTCTTGCCATATCCCTTTCAGAGAACATGGTACATGTCTCCGCCACCAGCACAGTCTGGATTTAATAACAGCTTTCCCAGGGGGCTGTGCCTTTGAGCAGAATTAGTCACACTAACAAGCAGCCCAGAGTCAGGTTCCTCCAGCTAGAGATATGCAGACATAACCAATGCTATTTGCTTAAAGCTCTCAACTTCTGCTCTCACCTCAGAGAAAGACACATTGTATTTCCAGGAACACAAACACTAAAGAACATGAAATCTGTTCTCAGAAGAGATACTGGCTCTTGAAAAAGAGACAAGAACATTTCTCTCTAGTCCTTTGCAAGCAAGATGACTAGTCTTTCCATTTCTTCCATCCTCCCCTTGATGTATTTCTTTCTTCAAACAGAGAAATTATGAAGCAGCTGTTGCTTTTGCCAGCTTTGTAAGAGGCAAAGAGCAGCAGTCAGCAGTAGCAGCAGGGGAACAAGACTGTAATATACTCCGGGTCCCATCTGTTGAGAATGAGTAACAGAAGACATAGGGCAAAGAGACAAATAGGGACTCCAATATACAGTCAAACGGCTCCTTTCTCACTACTTATCTTATGCTCTTTCGTTCAATACCCAGCAACTGCAGCAAAGGAAAGGACAAAACTCTTCAAGTTAAAGTACATCAATCAATTTAGTATTTTGAGAAGTGTTCACAAGCAAGTTGTTTAATTAATACACTGTGCAGCCAGTATTTTGGCTTAGTTGTTACTCTGCCATGTGGCAAACTAGACAAAGCAGATGGTCAATAAGCTCTGTTAAACTGTCAGGGCCAGCTATTGTGAAGAGACACAAAACAGTTCTCTGCTAGTTCCAAAATTTTTAAGATAAGTCTTAGCAACCTCCGTTCAGTTCCTCCTCCTAATAAAGCTGGCATCAAAAGAATCAAGGTTCAACTAATAACTTTCCCAAAGCTCCAATGTTGAAGTTCTGAGCACACCAGGCCCCATGCTAAAAGATGCTCAAGTTATTAAAAGGCACAGAAATCTGAGAATAGCCAGTATCACCTGCACTACACTAAGAAACCACCGACTTATGAAATCAGCTGGTTTGCATCTTAAAAAAATAAGCGTAGCACTTAAGTCAGGAGAGTGAGGATTGAAGTTGAATATTAACTCCTCAGTCTTTGAATTCCAAACAGGGAAACCAGCACAGCAGAAGTCTTACTTAAAAGGACACATCAGTTAACAAGTCAAATCTCAAAATATTTTCTGCTCTTCACCAAAAAAAGTTGTTGTCACACTTAAACTCTGAAACCATCTCAGACAGTTTACCTCACATGTACCTCCAGATGGTACTTTGATCCTCACAACAAAGACAGACGCTCTGAACAAATAACCAGAGTTGAAGTCTGGTTCAGCAAACAGCATGAGCTTTGCCATGTTAGAAGAGAAGGTTTCTGGCAGGGCACTCAGCTACAACTTGTTTTGTTCTGCTAAAATCCACCTCTTACCACTACAGCAGCCTCTCTGCCTACTCACCAAGAGACATTCATGTAGGGGCCTTGTTCTGAGGTGTCTCCAGAGACAGGTGTTCACATTTTGACAAAAAAATACCTCTTCCTCCCCTACCGCCTCCCATGACAGCAGGCTTTCCTTCAGGGACTTCAGGTGGTAAAGCTTAACTTCTGTGTTTCACCCAAGGAAAAGCACACCAGGCAATTTTAGAGCAGAGCACTGTTATGACAGCCCTAGTCCCCGCTGCAGTGAACTCGGCCAGCAAAACACGACATACATACAGCCCCAGGGCTCCACAGAGCTCTTCTGAAATGAAGCATCAAATAAAGAGACTGATATTTCTATAGTGCCCAAGCAAGGTATGTCTCAATTCACCTGAAGATGGGAAGTTCTGCTTTCCCAAATAAAAAGCTGCTGAACCTCTACACCAGGAGACTAAGAACAACTGACTTCTATTAGTCTCTAGTACAGACTGACAACTTAATCAGAGACAACCAAATAATGAAGGTGTTGGCTTAGCACAAGGTGAAAGTGAAGCTTTATCATATTTAAAGGCAAAAATTTTGACCAGTCGAAGGCTTATGCATCTACATCCATAGGCTTCAGCCCCACATCCGTAGGGTATCATTAACTATCACAATGCCAGCATGTTTTGCTCCCTGGGCCATAAGGGAGCCAGGTAATGACTACACATACTGCTCCTTGGCTGTATAATGGCCAAGGACAAGATGTTCCTTCTGCTTCAGCACATCTACCTAAAGCAGCTAAAGTTTGCTCAGGATTTAAAAGCTTTGAGCCCTGTTCTCCATAAACTATCATGAGGGGAGGCTAGAAGCTTAAACATGCCTTTCAGGCCCCAGAACACATGGAATAGTGTCACAAAAATACTGTAGTTAGAAGTTAGTTTGATGATGCCATTTCTTACTGCATTTCAACATTTATATTTAAAGTAATTGAAAGTCTCCCTTAACAGACAAACTGCAAACTTTACTAGAGAGTCTTGAGAGGGTGTCCAGTGAGCTGATGCCCCTGTCCCTGCGAGCTCATGAAAGGCAAGTTCTTGAAGCATCCTTTTAGAAAGTCACCTTTGTGTTCACAAGCAAAATACTATCAGTTAAACCTTCTGCCACCCAGAACCTTTTCAGGGTCCAAAATGGCCCTCATCTTTAGCATGCTACTTTGAGGCCAGCCACCTCAGATGAGAACTTCAGACTACCTTTTAGAAGGTTCCTACACCAGATCACTTGGGTGCATTACAGTCACCATCACTAGACACGTAAGCACGACATTTTTCATGCAGTACTATCCCCATTTGTGTTTGCAGCTGCTTGCCACAGTAGGGCTCTAAGTTGCTTGATCTTGCAAAACCTCCTGCAACAGCCTAAGTCATTTTAATCATCAGTTTGCTGGCATCATTCAAAAGCTGCTGGCAAAAGAAATTAAGGAGTCTAGAGACAAACCAACTTTGTTTGTCTAAATTATCTCATGATTTGTGCTATATAGGCTTAAAATTTCTGTATCATGAGCTCAGCCAATACAATATATTTACAGTAAGGAGCCAGACCAGCTTGAGCAAGCATCAGGTGAGGCTGTAACAGCATGGGCTTCCTCCTTCTGGACAACACTGGCTAGTTTCTATCTTCTGGCAGACTTTCAAGAAGCCATTCAAAGAATTTACTTGGATTCACACTTCAGCTAGTCATTCCTGTGAGTGTCACTTTCCTTCCACTATCTTGCACCTCAGAAGCACTTGGAGGTTAGTCTTCTCCTTTCTTCATCTCCCCTGCTTTCAACCACACAAGTCTATCACATGACAACCAAAATTCATGCATATGAAGCTGCTTAGCATGTAAACAGACATACCTAACTCAGGAGCAGCCATCTTCCAGAATGAGACTTTCATCTGATCAAAATCATTTGTGTTGGGCAATATTTTAAAGCAAAGCTACAAAAGTGACTTTTTTTACCAAGGCCCAGGACTCACAAGTTGGGATTTCTCTCACCTGGCTTTCTAAAACTGCCATCCTTCTACAGTAAATAACAGGAGACTGTAAACGGAGAGTCAAACAATTATAGAAGTCTGTCTCACAGCAGATGAATGTATCTCTCACATACCTGCATGGAAAACCTGTATTCTCCTGTTACAGGAATAGGTGAAGTTCACTATGGCTATTCTTCATCCTGAAGGCAACATACAGCATTATTGTAGTCCAGGAGAGCTGGAGCCAATGCCCTCCTCCAGATCTTGATAAAGTTAATCAGTGTACCTTGGTAAAGGTTGAGTCAGGACATGAGACTAAGGACAGACTGTCTTAAAGTCTGGCTGATTGTGTTACTCATACAGCTTCATCAAGAGAGAAATGTTACAACTCACAATTAATGTAATTTAATTTTTCCATCTGTTACACTGTATTTTAAAACTAAACTTTTTACTAGCACATCAAATGAGACACATCAAAAGTTCTAAAGATGGGCACTACCAGCTGGCTACTTTGACCACCCAACAAATGTTAATTTCAGTGCCAAAAAAACCCAAACAAACCCAAGCCTGCCTCAAGTTAAACGTTTAACTTGGACAGATTTTAATTAATTTACTCAATATAGCACAGTAGTCTTTTCTGTAGAAAATTATTTTCTACCTCCAGATCAAAAAAAGTAGTAATACAATCTGAGCATCCATTCTGCTCCAGTTCTTAAACACAATTTAACTTTTTCTCATTAACACACCTTAGTCAGAGCTGACTACTTTGCATTCTTCTCACATTACTCCACCTTTGAAAACAAAGATAGAATTGGAAATGCAGGAGAAGAAAATTTCAAGCACTTAAACATTGCAACTTAAAATAAAATGGTACATGTAAAGGACAGCAGTGTTCTCACTGACACACTGTACTTAGCATATACATTCAAATGCAGAGTCTTTGGGTGGCACTGAAGTACATATAAGAAACATAACATCGTTATCCCATGGGTCTCAGATAAAGAACTAACTCCAAGGAATCCAAAATAAAGTCCTTCAGTAGAGCTCCTTCTCAGGTGTCCCAGGACTCCAGAACACCAAATATCTGCAACAGCCTATTTCTATTCTAGGGACAAAATTACAGCCATAAGTAATCACATGCTTTCAGCAAACAGAAACTCCATTGACTCTGACCTCAGTCACAGCACAGAACTGATACCATCAAAAGGAATCCAGAAGCACTCCTGCGCATCCTTAAAGTACCAGTTGTGTGCTAGACTATGTTTAATACAGAACAGCCAGTTCAAAGGAACTTTGAATTCAAGGTATAATACTGTGTTAAACAAACAATCAAGTTATTTTTACCTGTCTGCTTTTCCTACAAACATACAAAGTCCATGGTTTGAGGCACTTGTAGAGATCAGCCCGGACATAAACATGTTCATGAGGAAGACTCCCATAATCTTCACTCCTTCAGATTCTCACAGGCCTGTTTGTATTTCCACCTACAGATTTTCTCAAATGGGAGACATTCCAGGAACACCAGAGACGATAATCAAGTTTTCAGACACAAAACTGCATGAACACGCACGCAGAAGCAGGTGGAAGGAAGGGAATAAGATCAAAGTCAGGCACTCCCTTTCCCTCCCTGGGAAAAAAAGATAAGAGAGGAAGCTCCATAGTGCTCCTGTCTCATATTTCTGTTGTTCCCCACTTTAACAGACTTCAGTTGTCAAAATAGTTTTCAGCATAAACTACGTCCAATGTATCCCAAAACAACTGACTTCCACAAGACCTCCTGTAGACGGGAGTATTCACCTAGCTCCCAGGGCAGCATATAGGATGTCTAGGGGGGATGTATTTTGAGATGGGTTGTTTTGTTCTTTTGTTTGTAATTTTATATTGTGGCACAACAAAAGAGCAGTGATTCCCTTTGCCACTGAAATGGCCCATCAACAAAGTAGGTTCAAGGGATGACTAGTGGCTTGAAAATAAATTTCACATCAAAGTCTACTTGTAATTTTCTTTAAGTCAACATCCACTTTAAAGTGAACCTTGTCTCCCATAAACTAAAAAAATTTAAAAAATAAAAAGATGGCACTATGACCTGCTATGAGACGCAGATCTACGTCTGGTCTGTTGGAGACCAAGACAGGAGCTACTCAAAAGAGCTCTACGTACCACATATATGGTTGGATTCCTCATGTTTGTTCTTACATGGAGCAGAAACAATGACACTGGTTAGGAAGCACGAGTTTCCTGTGATTCATGTCTTGAGTCTCAGGTGCCCAAATAAAGCTTTTCCCTTATTAAGAATATACAGAAAGCTATAACAGTTTACCTGTGTGGATTCACTACCATCTAGTAACAGATAAAGATCTTCCCTCCAGTGAAGATACTCAGGGGGCTCTAAATTTTGTGAAAATAGGCCCCTAAATTCTACAGTTATCATCATGCTACAATATCATTTCTTCTCTGGCCAATTTCAAGCTAGTGTTATAAAAGTTAGCATGGCAGAAGACACACACACACGGATTTTCTGCCAAATACTTTTAACCTGACATTTTAGCTTAATAATGGAAGTGAATACACTCAGTGCCTTTGAAATACAACTAACCCTGTTCTAGTGGTACTCCAAACTGGTATTGGCCACAGAAGCAGCTTTCAGGATTTGTATTTGAATGGGTTCAGCAAGCTGTTCTGAGCTTGGAGAAAGCATTTGTGCCCATAAAAATAACCTGCTCAGCTTTTAAAGTACCTTGTAGCACCAGCTCAGAAGGTTTCCTGTAGTGGAAGAGGACCCTCTTCAAATTGGTAGTGGTGAATCGGTGCTCAGGCAGCCTCAAAACATCTTCCCCCCACCCCAATGAAAAGCCTGAGCTTTAAAGGACCCTCCTATGCAGCATCATGATTGCATGCAATTGCTCTTTGTCCAATGCATGTTACCAAAGTTCTTTAAAACTCTCCTTTTAGGCATCCTAATATAGGGTAGCATACCACATTAGCCACAAGCTGTAAGGGATGCACATTTCTTTAATATTTGTTCTTATCAATGAACAAGGAAACAAAACAAGGAAAAAGTCAGCATAACTAAAGTGACAGGTGGATTCTGAAAATCACTTCAGGCTACAGCTAATAACAGAATACTCAGTTTCAAATTAAAAGTTTGGAAGAATAGTCTGACACCCTCAAACACTAAAGAAACACTAGTGCTTTTCCAAGAGCCGGTCAGAGAGAGTGAACATACCAAAATACAGAAGCAGCATGAGAATTTTCTTATGTAGTAATTAGCCTGAATCCAACCTCCTGGATAGGCTTTTTCCTCCAAGGGGAGCTGGGCTGCACACACATGCAGCCTCCAAAGGCAAGCTTTGCTCCAGCAAACCAAGGCAAAGCATTCTCAACATAGCTCAGAAGAGGACCTGGCTCACACAGGGTCATACCAGTCAGCACAAGGTGGTATCATCATCAGCTCCTTCCCACCAGCCTTCACTTGGTGCTAACCTTCTTAATTATTCAAATGGCCAATGAAAGCAGAGTTTAAAGTTCACCTCACCACTTCCAGGATGTCTCCAGAATGAGCACGTAGTTAGACATGACACATTCCTCCAGGAACAGCAGCAACCACGCTTTCCACCCCTGCATGCCTCTTCACTGAACTTCACCATCAGAGCAACATCTTAAGAAATGTCTGACTCCTTCCTGTGACAGAGGGCTTGGACAGATTGGGCCACTGAATACATCTTAATCTGCTGTCTCAAAGACAACATAAAGGATTGGGGGAGGGAGAACTGTTTTCTGAAAATAAAGAGAAAAATGTTGAGAAGTTTCTAAAGAAGCTACATCTCAGCACTGTTTGAGGACCTCACTTTCTCACTATTGCCCTAAGTACCAAATAGCTACTTTTAATCCTGAAATTCTTCCAAACCCAGATGGTTTGGAAGAGAGAAAATGGAACAACTCTCTCAAACCCATCTTCACAGCATGTAGAAGGTACATGTAAAGGACACTGTACTCATATTACTCCCACAGGCAGGCAGTTTAGATAAAGCACAAAGGGTCCACTTCTGCACACACAGTGCCAAGCACAGGAGTCAGGACCCTAATAAATCCTGTATTCGTTATGGAAGGGCACTGCTTATTACAAGAGTTCACAGGATAAACATCTGAATATGGAATGGATGCAGCAGCCATTGCCTAGTCATTTCCACACAGCAGAATACAGGCATCCAGGGAGCATTTTATGACGAAGAAAGCCTAACCCAAGATTAACTGGCCTATGGAATAAAGAGTTTAAAAAAGTGGCAGAATCCATTGCTACTCACTAAAAGGAATATTGGCTATGTTCAATTTAAGATCCCCATTACCTACAGCTGCAAGCAGAAGATGAACTGTGCAAAGAGTACTCATGTATATTCTCCTTCAAAAATGATCCCCTTTAAAAGAGCCTTCATGCAATGCTTTTGGCATCTACCACTGAATAAAGGTAAGCCAAGTCATAAGATACTTTAACAAAAATATTCAAAACCAAAGTACACAAACTTGCAACACCATTTTCCAATCCAAAGGGATTACAATTATGTACTTAATTAGAAAAATTAGGACATAAATTTCACCCTGTTTCTACACAGACCAGAACTCATTTCCTGCTGTGGTTTCAAATGTAGCTCTGGATGACTACTAATGCAGATGGTAAGGAAAGAAGGTGAATTTTTAAGTTCCTATGTGGTAGTGTTCTTAAAAAATAAAGAAATATTACATACGGAGGAAAAAAAGAACTACTTTTTTGTAAGTGAAGAGTTCAGGATATATGCACTCAAATAGGAAATATTTATGTGAAATTCTGAAATACTTCAGAGCTAAGGGATAAATAACACCTGGTTGAGCTTCCAATCTACAAAGAAGATTCCAAATATACAGAGGAACAAGTGAGAGTAAGTTAAAGTTACAGTTAAAAATTACTCATCTCTTGGTAAACCCAGGTTGGTGGTTTATGTAATCCATACATTCTACCTGGCAATCTGGCTTGGGTGCTAAGAGTTGTTTTGAGCACTGGGCCACAGTTTTACACCAAGCATCTTCACATTGCCCTAGCAGCCAAGGCAATGGTATCTGTCTTGTTTGACTTTTTTTATTCATAGGAAGTTACTCTGGCCTTCTTTCAACACTTTGTTTTATAGCAAGTCAGCTTTGGCCTTTACTCATGCACTGGTCCTAATGAGCTCCTACATGCAAGTAGTCCACAGTGCACTCAGGGCTCCACTCCCTGGCCTATTTGGAGCTACAGGCAAAAACCCCCTTGCTGCTTACTAGTACTCTTCCACCTTTTGATGATTATAGCCCTTTGATTACAGCCTTAAAGCTATTTCAGTCATTTGATGCTTTCCCACATTATCTTCCTCCCTTCCCCCTCAAAACGTGCCCCAAGGACAGACAAGTTCCTACAATTCACTGAGAAATAAAGAGCAGCTCAGTTTACTGGAGAAAAACAAAAAAAAACAAAAACAAAAACATGGGAATAAGACACCAGAAGTCCTAGCAACAGGCATATGGGACTGAAGTGCCTAGATACACTGATCCATGCTGTTTACAAGTGCACCAGGCCTGAGAGTCCAGGTTAGCCTACCTGCTCTGCATCTGGCTGTGTTTTACATGCAAAGATATCCTGCACACAGAAGAAACATGCCAACTAAACACCATACTCATTGTACACTACACAACTGCTCTCCAGGGCTTGCAGAAGTCTGATTCACAAGGAAGCGTGGTCTTGAACTGTGTGACATTGGGCAAGTCAAAGTGATCATTTCCAACTGACAGAGGAAATACTTAGCTAGCCCTTAGTTCTGAAGCTTTATTCATTAACTTTTGAGCACTCGAGACCAACTGTGCTTCAGAATTATAGCAATGTAAATATTTACCTGGAAAACAGGAAAAATAAAATTCTGTAAGAGTCAAATTAAAACTAACCTATTTTTAAAAAGTCTACCAGTTGCTTGACCGTCCTCAATCACACAGCCTCAATGTTACATTAACAAGCTTCTTCCTTTTTAATTGCATATAATTTTTCTTGAGATTATGTCTGTTTAATACTGACAGTTAAATGGATCACTAGGACTGAAAACGTTCACCTCTTCAGAGACAAATAGGATGGAGCAGGGTCAGTTTCTGTTTTCAAAGCTGCCATTAGCCGGCTGATAGTTTTCTTTAAGACACCATTAACACAGCAGCAGCCAAGACTGGCTACATTGCTACAAAGACACTTTCATCCAACCAGTTGAATCCTTTTTCCCTTACCTACATAAGCCTTTGCAGAAATTTTTGCAGGTCAGGTAGTGCTCTGAATATTATAAAGATACAACTAGAAAAGTCATCAGCTCCTGTACTTCCTTTTATCATGTGTTATGTGCCACTGCACTTCCATGACAGTCATAGGAGGAGGTTGTACGGCTGACTTCTGGAGGAATACTGGACCATAAGTAGTACTTGGGCTCTTACTGTCTTTCCTCCTTTTAACAGCTCCAGCAAGCCCCCAGTCCCCAACAGTCCCTGCACACAACATGGACTCCGGGCTTGGCCTGCTCCCTCCTCTCCCTTCCTTTACCATACTCTGCCTTGTACAGCTATTTCATCCCCAGCACCAAGAGTCTGTGGCATCCAGAATCTCTCAGCATATAAAATGGTCATGATATGACGAAATTAAGAGAAGAAACATCATTTCAGAAATTGACATTTAAAAGGGCTTCAAGGTTGAACAATGATGCTTCAGAAAATAAATCTTTACATAACAGCTAAATTAATGGTGCAACACGCACCTTCTCACCAGGGTCCATAGGGCTGCTCTTGTTACAGTAACACACCTGGGTCTGCACCAAACACCTTCAAAGGCTCAGTCTGAAATGCACATTAGCATACCCACACCCCTATCTTACAGCCTGTTTTCCAGACCTGGAGCTCTCCCCGCAAGGCCAAACTTCCAACATTTGTCCCCAGCAGACTTAAGCACCCAGGACACTAAAGGCTTTTATAAGAATATCCTAAAGCGAGCTCTGCTCACAGGCAAGCGGGTCCCAAAGCCAAGCTCCCTTGAATGCCAGGGCCCCGGGGGCACCACCAGCCCTGGCTGTCCCCGCTCAGACCCCCGGGGCTCCCAAACGGCCCAGCACCCCATGTCAGCCCCCACCCAGCAACACCTCAGCAGGGCCAGTCTCCAGCTCCACATAGCCCTGCTTGCCATGGGCCCACATCCCCGCCTGGCCTCAGCCCAGCCCCAGCGCCGGTCCTGCCCAGCCCAGGCAACCTGCGTGGTACAGGTGCAACACCAGCACACAGGACAACTGGCAGCAAGGCCAGGGCCACACGCCGTGCCTGAGCCCCTGCAGGACCCACACAGCGTTGCGAGGCCACTGCAAAAAGTGGAAGGTGAAGAGCAAGATCTCTCACCAAATACTACTTTTGCAGCCAGCAGCACAGGCATCCCCAGCTGAGCTCAAACAAGAAACACCTGGCACTAGGTCCCAGCTGGAGGGCTGCTGCTGACCTTCCTCCTTTCTCAGGGGTGCCTGAGTCTTCCTTCCTTCACCACCAGACAGCCTCGTCAGTAGTACCACTGCTCTGCAGCCATGTTTTGACCAAAAGTCAACTTCAACATCGCTGCTGCTCCACACTGAGCACTATAAGATTTGAGTGGGAAGGGTTTGTAAACTAGGAGAGAGGAGAGAAGACATCACACTCCTTTTCCCCAGCTTCCACTCCATGTCTCATTTTCTTCAGCATCTCAAACACTAAGTCAGAGTAATGCCAAATGGTCATGTCTTTGCATATGTTAATTGCCCTCCTATAATACACCCCCTTCTGCTTACTACAGCAAGCAAAGACTCTCATCATCTACAGCAGCAGAGCTGAAAGCCACCTGCTCAGCACACAGCTCCCCCCACGAGTCAGTCTCTGCTAATTCACAGATGGCTTTCCTTCTTTTTTGCCTTGTCTGTGTAATGTCTTTTGGGACAAGAAATTCCCAGGCTAGGTTTTAATGCAACTTTCTTCACCTTGATTTGTTAACCGACCACGTGAAAAGCAGAAGTAGTCAGAAACCTGGATGACTGCTAAAAGAAACAATCATACAGGATGGACTCAACATGAAAAACAAGCCATTGTGGGAGGACAGAGTCAGACATGCTCTAACTTCACTACTTTTATGCTTAACACTGCAGCTGTGAAAATCAGAAAGGAAGAAACTTGCTTTTTCGAGGCATAGCCAACCAGTCTGCTGCAGTGTTTCAGAAGCACATCCCTAGTGCTCCTGTTCAGCACTGTGGAAATAATTGTGTGTATAGTTCAGGATTTGCCTTTTTGAAGATTTTTTTTTTTTTTAAAGTCAAAAGGATGAGAAAATAGCAGTAGCCTGGAATAACAGCAGATGTCATAATGTGACAGGGTGAACAGGTCACTTTGAGATTAATGTTGAAAGGCCATCATTTTCTAACACTAACTGTACCATAGCTGGAGTACTAAAATTAAGTAAGTGTTAAGCTGGGCTCAGCGAGTGGAAAATTGCTTCTATCAAAAATCTGCCTCATAACATGCCTCTGAGAGGCACAGAGTGCAGAAAATCAGCTCAAAACTGTCTATTATTTCATTTTTGCTATAGCCTGTACCTCAGACATTTGGACCTGGTGGTTCCTGTTCCATGAGAAACTCCTTATGGCCATTAACAATTTATCTTACTGAACACCTGTCAACCCAGAAAAGTCTAAGGAAAAGCCATTTACAAAGACCATTTCACCTACTGGTGGTAGGCTTGGAGTGAGGTGGCAGCTGCACAAGTGTACCTGAAGACACTTGCTCAAGTTTGATGAACAAGTTACAAAAAACATTGACAAATTAATCAGAAGCATTTGGGTACATCGTGTGCCTTTAGAGTTAATGCACATACATCCTCACTTAATTGTAGAAGTGACAACAGTTGTTGATAGTGATCATGTTACTGCTCCTTCTAATCTGCTTCCAGTGGACTCTCCAATACTGGCATTGCTTTAAACATTATTCAAACAAGTTTTCCTAAAATAGAAAATTCCAGCACCCACTTGTCTGAAAAGCAACGTCCAGAGCAAAAGAAGTAAACTTACAAACTACTGTCAATCTCATTTGCCCCTATAACCCCTGATGTTCTCTCTTCCACTATTGTGAGTATTTCTGTGAGTCTTTAACAAAGAGGAGAAAGGCAGAAGGGGACAAGCTGTATCAGGGACTCAGGGACACAGGAAGAAAGCACGCTACTGAATAATTACTTATATTTATCAAATTGACAGTTTCTACTGCCCATACTCCTGCTGCTAGAAGCAAGCTAGCAGAGTTTATTTAGGCAAGGAGACCTACACCCATATACCTGGATCAGAAGTACACATTAGTGAAATCAATAAAATGGAAAAACAGAGACAAGGCAGGCAGCCTACCATACACTTTCTATATGCATTCTACCATCTCTCTCTTACTTCTGCCTCTCCAGGTCCACCCAATTTTCCATTTCCTCCTTCACTTATCCAATTTCTTCCTACCTGGCCCTGATAACCCAACACCTCCCATAGATTCAGAGGCAGTGGATACCCTTCTACCACCTATCTGAGATGGACTGAAGCAAGCTCTAGGAGAGAGGAGTATTTGTTCTCCACTAGTCAGACATGGTGTTTAGGTCAGCGCAGAACTTGACCTCCGCTTGCTGGCAGTGGAGAAGTAGGCGGAGGAAGGGTGGGAAAATCCTCATCTCAGAGCTCTATCAACAACTGCAGCCTTTGTACTTTCTAGGAAAAGGGTTCCCAAAAAGAGTTCCCAAGTAATCCATCTTCTCAAGCACTTAAGTTTCAGAGCAGTTCTCAAGACAGGAGATGTGTCCTTGTGGTATGCATCCTAAGAAGATAAATCACACTGGAGCCACAGGCAGTAAAAGCAGGGATGTAGCCAGCAGGTGGAGGTGTAGGTAAGACACAAAGCAGAGCATCAAGTTCTCTTGAATTCATGCCACTGCTACTAAATTATGGAAAACAAGCACCACAAGAAATAAAAGTCTGAATCTCATGGCATTTGGTCCTGTGAGAACTCTACACCTCATGGTGCCCAAAACTTCGACAATAAAAGTCAATCCCCCATTACAATGGCTGCAGTTCTCTATTATCTTTATCACAACACAGAAGATATGATTACAGGGAAAATGTTAGGACACCAAAATATCTGTTTCCCCAAAAAGAACTGCCAATAATACAGCACATCAGGCATTCCATTCAGCCATAAGGTTTACTTTAAAAAACAAACCCCACCTCTGCTCATTATGCAGAGAAAGTAAAGAGTCTTGCACTCTGCAACTGCAGTGTCATTAGTAAGCACAGAGGAACTGACATGCAGTCACAATAAGGTTTAGAATTCGTTTAGCCTTCTTTAGTACCGATACTGGTATTTTACTGCTCTCTTAACTTTAGCTTATCCAAAAATATCCATAACATGCTGGTTAAGGAATTGTTGTCTAATTTGTGCATCTCTACAGAAGTCTAAAGGAATCACTAGAGTGTGAAATTGCTAAATGAAGAAGAGTCATCAATCACAAACTACACTGAGCAGAGGAAGAGAAAAGCATTCAGCACTTCCTAACCATACTCATGACATGGATCCAATCTCAGCAGGACATTTGTTAAAAATCAAATTCTGTCTCCAAAGCAAATGCCTTGTGTTCTCAATATAAAAAACAGGACATGCCAAGTCTATGCTTGGTTGTCACTCTGTTAAACAAAACACTCCAGAGCAGATAGGAAGGACACGTCATGTTTTTTGTCATCATCCACTTTCACACAGGGCAGAAATAGTTTGGCATTCGCAAATACATGTTGTACGCTAAATCACTGTTACACAGTTATTCTTGATAGGCACAGGACGTTAAGCCATGAGGAGCTTTCTAAATGGTGATACTTTGAGGATTACACCAGTGGAATGACTTTCTACAGAGCAGTCACAGGACATTCCTACATCTGCCTGATTCACAGTAGCAGGTCACTCTCCAACTCCAAACAACAGAAGCCCCACTGACTGCTTCCCTGCAATTTGTACATAATTCTGCATATGGCAAGAACGTAATTATTTGATAACAGCTAAACCCATACTCTATTGTTGCACCACATGGAAGGCAATGGTGAGTCAGAGAAGCTGAAGAGAGGACTTCTTGTCTAAGAAGAAAGATGCTTGCGAGAGCAAGCTGCACTACACAGAAGCAAAGTTTGAATATGCTCCAAGCTCCATAGCTAGACAACACAGGAGGAACACAGAGGGCATTTTCTACAGTTACAAGTTACCACACCTCATCCTTGCATTTCCATGCTAATACAGCTTTACTTGGAAAGCACATACCATGCCTGGAACTGACTTTCTAGCCTCTGGAAAAATCCATTTCCCTTTCAGAAAGGAATAAAACTCACACAGCACTAGCTTAAAATTCCTAAGTGCTGACGTAGCACTTCAGAGGAGCCCTGAGATTCATCAGCAGTTTTTTTTCCTTCATTCATACCATGGTGGTGCCATGCTCTCTTAGCATGAGCCCTGATGACTAGGGCCACTCCACACTAGGTCAAATTTGAGACTGACTGCTTTCTTTTAAAAGTAGGGATGAAAAAGACCCAAGGAAGACACTTTAAGAAAGCATTTCAACCAAACAGGATCAACACCAGGTCCTCTGCACTCTGGGAATTTAGGCTAAACTGCAGTACAATTAAGTAGCTTTGCCTCTTGGGCACTTCAAGGATTAATTACTCCATCAGATCACTTGAAAGAACACAAGGAAAGAGCACCTGAGATAATGAGGCCTTTAAATGCCTCTCCTCACCTCACCTTCAGCAGTTCTGTAAAAATAATCTGTTAGTCTCCAATATTGATTTTCTCTATGCTGAGAAGCTGCGTGTAAACTGACTTCTGCAATAAAAGTCATACAGCATGGGTACATCAAGTATCTGACACACTCATGGTCTTCTCACCACATTTTTGCCTTACCAGCCAATTAAAGTGTTATTGGTTGGAACAGAGACAGTTTTCAAATGCCAGTATTTCTTTAAGTCAGAAGTATTAGGTCCTGTCAGATTTGACACGGGAGACAAGAAGTCTGCCTTCTGTGGAGGGAAAAAATTCAGTGGTACCAAAACAAGTGCTCTCACATCCTGCAGAATCTAGGAGCAACGAAATCTTGAAGAAATTTAGTCTGTAAGAGATCTGGAGAGCTTCACGTTGTTTGTAGCAAGTCCTTCAAGCAGTGCCTGGGCATAGCAGGGTACTCTACACAGTGATGACTACAAGACCTCTACCTCCCCCAAGACACTAATTTTGAGCAGCAGGCAGGCATGGAACCAGCAGTCAATGCATTTTGGCTCTGGTCCACTGCTGTCAAGAAATATCAGCAAGAGTTCTATCATGCTTTAAAGCAGACACTCCTCTTACCCAGGGGCCAGACACACAGCTTCACTCTCCTGGCAAATCCCTAGACCACAAAAGATCGAGTGCCTGAGGTATCTTTAAAATTAATACAAACATCTCCAGATTCATGAAGTGGGATAATCTGCCATGACTATCCCACCAAGGATGACAAACCCTGAGAGAAGGGAGCTAAAGACTGTATGGGACTCTTGTTTGATTCCAGTGCTGCTTCTCACTGTTGGATTCCCCAAAATGTTAATTTTGGCAAACAGTCCTGCCTCCTCCCACTTGCTACATCCAATGCACTGCAAGCTGCTAACCCAGGGTCAGAGCTACCAACACTAATATCAAATGTAGTTATTACATATTTAAAGGTAAAATCTGATATAAACTTAAAAAAATGAACAAGAAAAAGCATTCAGAGACCTACTGAAAAAGATGACAAAGGGGAGAAGTTGTTTAGGTGTGTTTGCTTTTACGGAAGTCCTGGAAGTCTTTGTTGCATGCAGCCTGAGACAAAATAACCTCCAGATTATAAAGTGAAGGACTGATACCTTGCTTCCTAACATAAATGCATTCTTTGGTTATCAGAATTACTTCAAGACACTAAAATGAATCTTCCATGTAAGAGTTTGGTCTTCATAAACAAATAGCAGCTGGATACAAATAAGCAAGTCAATTAAATCTTTAGCTAAGCAGACCAGTAAATTAGTACTGCAGTGACAGCTGAAGTAAGAACTGAGATGTTTCTGGCTGCCAGTGAGCTAGCTCCCACCAGCACTCCTCCCCACATTAGTTTCTGCACTCAGAAAGGATTCACTTTTCAGTATTAAGAGGAGGAATTCAACCATAATCCAGATTTAGGGAGTTCTGTTAACTTTATTAGAATGAAGACTCAGCAGTTTTCCCTCAGTACACCTGAAACAGGAATACATAGTTTGACAGTAAACCTAAAATGGCATAATTGCTAGCAGCATAACAAAACCCAAAAGACACAAGAATTTATTCCAGAACATCTGGACTTATTTTCTGACCCCCAAAAAATTGCACTATGACCTTCCAGTATTATCTTTTAAAATATAAAGCAACAAGTGTTAAAAGCTCAAGGCATTCTTTGTGTTTAAAGTAAATGTGTCAAAATGTTATGTATCAGTCACCTAAAGTAGAACAAATCATTTGGACCACACTAGACTTAGATATCTACTTCAAAGAAATTATCGTTCAAGTCCTAAAATAAGTTAGTATCCTGACCAGCTAGCATCATATATTTTCCAAGTAGTGCTCACTAATATCTTATAGAATTAATTCAGCAGATTTCTCCCAGAGTCTTCAGGCATCTACTCAAAAGGCAGATTTTTGTTATCAGGTAGTCAGTGACCTCAGCACAATCACTCTGTTAATACTTTTGCCCCTCTGTGCGGTCATCAATTGAGCCTGATGATGCTCAGAGTAAGGACAGACAGTAAAGTGCATTGACAATCTAAACTTCATCCCAGAGTGAAAGTCCAAGCAAGCCCATCCTAAGCAAGCACTGGTCTTATGTCTATGTCTTTCTATAATTTATGAAGGGGGTGGGGAAGAGCCTAGTGTCTAAAAAGTTTAAAAGGTCTATTTAAATCTATGAAATAGTATGGAAAGCAACATCATGTAACTGAGTTACCCCACTAAAAAATTATATAAAATGCAAAGAGCTTATCTGCAAATGAGAAAGCAAACCCTATGACCTAGGAGATCCTTCCCAATTCTGTGTTCTGGAAAGTAATCCTATTAAGACAGTCTGATAAGAGGATTTTCATTAGGCATTGACTGTGCCATCATTTGCATTTACAAAGTCCAACACACAGCACCAAAGCATGTGATCCCCTTGTTGGCAGCACACTCAGACTGGGAAACTCTTCTTAGTCACCACTGGAAGGGTCACCCAGACTAGCACCACTGCACAAGCTAGCCATTTATTTACCATTAGGCCACTCTAATGCCATCTTTTGTACTAGCTCTGCTCCACATGCTGAACCGTATTATGCTAAATTAAGCTACCAGCATTCTATTAATTAAAGAACTACAGTACATGTTATGATTTTTCTTGAGGTTTAGATCCATTAGATATGCACTACTGAAATATCATGTGGATTGAAAAGATACAAGATGCCTTCTGGAGCTGTGATCTGTGTGTTCCCTGAAAATAGTTTAAGATACAGTGTTGAACTGGTTCCTAGAATAGGTGTCATGCTCCCTAGGGAAAAAAGGTAACAGTTCTGCTATTCAGATGTGATGCTCAGAATTAAACAGTTATCACTTCAAGGATTTCATTTGTTTCAGTATGCACCTCTGCCCAAACCTTGTTCCAAGAAGATCTCTAACACGATAGATTTATTCTACCTTTGAAATATAGTCATATTGCTGCTGTATGGACTGCATACAATTAAGATTTTCTCCCCTCCTTCTCCAACATTAATAGCTTCTAGAAATCTTGACTTCCATAATTCCATGTGTCACACAGGGGGGACTGCAAAAGAAACTGCCAATGTTTTATGACAGGCAGCCAAAAGTTGCAGTGACACAGATGGATGGCCATGTCTAACCTACTCAATTTGTGCTGTCAAATAGAAGTTTCTGAAGTTAGATGTAGGGAAGGAAAATAAAAAAGGAAGGGAAAAAATTAGAACTTAGCTTTCTTATACTGCAGGCAAAACACAAGGCTGCTAGAAGAATGGATTGATAGTGCTGCTGCTTTATCACCTGTGGTGACAAGAGACAAGGTGACTATAATTCTAACTGAATCAGGTTAGAGGACAGGACAGCATTTTTTTTTTTATCAGCATCTCCTGTACTCTGAGAACTGCTTCACACATTATGTGCAGTAATATGCACTACAAAACTTCAGGGGTTTTTTGGTTGGGTCTGGGGCCAACTACAGTGCCTTTTAAGTGGCGAGACATTAAGCTAATCTAAAGGGAGAACTACAAGAATGCAAACAGGAGTGCAGCCAGCTTTTGCAAGGCATGAATTAGTTTATTCTCATGACAACCCTAAACTATCACACTACTTGTGAAATGAAGTCTTACTTCAAGTAGAACATCTTTTTATTTAGATACAACACCTATTTAGAAACATTCCCTATGTCTTTTAAAAAGAGGCACATATTTTCCTCATTCAAACAGGGTTATTTTTGTTTCAGGCATTTCCTTCCATAGGACAGTTTAGATCAGCTAATGCAAAGCTATGAGAATAATGGGAGATATCCCACTCTGGCAGAATACAGGGGTACAAGGGACCTGATATCAGTGCATGTCAGCCCAGCGTCTTCAACAAAGAGCCACATAACCAGCTCTCTGCTATCTGTGGATAGATCATCCATGCTGTAGTTTAATTGTGCTACAAGTACAGACACATGCAAGCTAGACTGAAGTCCAAAAGCAATATAGATGGGTTTGTGAGATGAACTTCAGGGGGAAAAAGTGCTAGATTAACGACCAATTCCTTGTCTTCCTCTTTCAACTAGACGTTCACTGCATGATTTGAGCATAGTTTACAATTATTTTTTTTTAATCCACCGTTTTTCCATTGTATCCATGTTCTCTCTTCCACCCACTCCCCACCCTTATTACCCTGGATAATCAAGCACTGACTCTTAAGTAAAGCAATTTGCCTAAAGGCAGAAGAGCCTTTGTAGCCACAACGGTTGGAAGCTACTGTTTACAAGTACAATTATAAAAATTTAAGTGATGTAAGCAATCAATTATTTCTTTGCCTTGTTATAAAACAACCACACCTACTGCTTCAGCAAAGAGACCAGTTGAATCTTGAAAGGAGATAGAAGGGACAAAAGATTTGCTATGGAAGATGAAGATCTATGCTGCAAAGCTTCTAAATTAGAAGTCAATAATATTGCTGCTACTCAAGATAAAACAGTGAACGATGACCAGTGCAGAAATGACATCTAGACTATACAAAACACAAGTAGTAGAAAAATAATTTTTTTTAACTCCTTTGAGATGTAGTTCAAATTTTGCATGTAAAAAGGAGGAAGGTAGCTGAATGGGGGTACATTTCCTACTAGATTAGGGTCTTTAGAACCTAAAATCAGAGTTTAAGCAGTGCATTTAGAGACAAAAGGCTCTGGCCTCACGGCCATCAGGTGCTTGGCACCCTCACAGGTATTTAAGCCCGCTCCTTCTCTGAAAGCTGCAGCATGCATTACAAGGTTGTTTTACAGCAACATGCATTTTATAGGCCATCTGGGCCTTCCCATTTTCTACTTTTAGGATTCAAGTGCCTTTCTGTGGTTGCTACAATAAGAAGCCTTTGCTACACCAGTGTTGCCCGTGTCCTTTGAAAGTCTGATCACAGCAACTCTTCAACTAACAGAGGTATGTTGAGCATCATTCCTTCCCTCAAGAGAGTGCTCCAGAGTTCATGCCATACCGTGTGGAGATCTCACATCTGTAATAGCTGTCCAAAAGAAATAACTCAAATACATTTCTAAGCAATTTGATGGACCTCCAAGTACTTTACTCCAATACATCTAGACTGTAATACTCTATTTCCCGAAGAAAGAAATCCTTTGTTACACTTTCTACTGACTTGCACCCTTTTAAGGGGTGACACTCTCTAATTCTCAGACCCCTCTCAGTCTCTTTTCACTTTTGATCCATTTAGAAAGGAGTCCGTACTGCAACTACCATTTGTGAGATCTTAGTCCCAGTTAGAGGAAGTCTATTCAAAGAGTCACAGTCAGCAGAAGCTTGTTTCTGTAGTGTTTTATTCAGTGGATTTCCTTAACAAAAGCCTTTCTGAGAAATGAATAATGAATTTCAAACATTACCTCACCATAGCCCGAGGAATAAGTAGTACCTGATCATACCATCGGGTTCACATCACTACATGGCAGCCGTAGCAGCGTGCTGACCAGGCGGTTTTGGAAAGGATAGGATGTTTGGGGTGTGGGGGGAAGCGTCTGGCCCTGAAGTCCTTGCACCATTTTATTCAGAATTCTTCCAAACCCAGAGCAAAACAGATCACTGGTAACCATGGCAACTGTCTCAGACACACAGGATCTGTGGGATGTGCAGAGCCACTGACCCATGAGCAAGTGGGCTGGAGAAGGTAGTCCATACTGTGCAGGTCAGTGCCCCATATAAATGCAGTCCCAAATAGTAGGGAGAGAAGCAGCTGCAGCCAAGTCCATCAGATCGCAGGACATGCCTGTTTGGATGCAAACGCACACAGAGGAACTGATGCCCCGTACAGCATCCAGTTATTCAACATACGCAGCACGGCTCTTGGTAGACTACCAATGCCGCCAGACTGCAACTAGATTCAGTACTGAAAAAATATTTTGAAAATACAGACAAGGCAGCTAATTTGTTTGGAGCTCAAGCTTAAGTGACTAGAACCCTTCTTGCAAAAAGCCATCCTTTTCAGAAAGCCTGACACAAGACCGACAGCTCACCTTCCCAACAACACTCAATTCCTTTTACACCTTGTCACTAGCTTTACCACTGAGGCCAAAACACCCTGCAGCGGGAGAGGAAAGGCTAGGAAGTTTTTAGTTTCATGATCTCTCTCTCCAGCCTCCTGTCTGGCACCAAACAGTTCAAACCGAAATGTGTACAGACCAACAGACTCCCTGACACTATATTAAGGACAAGCTGTCACCATGAGCATATCCCAGGAGCTTCAGGACATCGGCCAAAGAGAGTGTTCTCCAGCACCGCGGTCACAGAGCGCCCAGGGGGAAGGGAGCTCAATCCACACAGGACCAAGTTAAATCGCTCCCTTCCCTCCCACACCCCACCAATACCTTTCTTTTAAACCAAGGGCCATAGATCGGCCCTGACAACCTGAAATCCCTTATCCATTTCAGAGCTTCATGCCACTCTCGTCCTTGCAGTACCCATATCAGGAGGTGGAAAAGACTCTTGCATATGACAATTCTCACGTCTGGCACGGCTTTGTACTCTTAAAGAAGGCGTTTGAGGGGCTTTTAAGGGCAGCTCTTCAAGCTGTATTTTCTTGTACACTTAATTTCTGAACAGAATTCTAGGGTATTTTGCCCTGGAATGGAAAAAAGGTAAGCTTGGACATAATTCCTTGTTGCTTCCAGATCAAAGTCATATCCTTTGCCAAGCACCAATTTCCATACATGAGTAGACATACTCGAATAAAATAGTTGATTATCCAACTAAGCTCAGCAGTATCTCATATTAAAATGTAAGTCTTATACTCAACTTTTAGAATGCAAAATCTAAGGTATGTACAAGGTACGTACAAGGCTCTACATTAAGAGATACTGAGCAACAAACCCATAGCAGAAGCAAAATCTCTCTTCACTGCTTAGAAACACGGTGCAAAAATCTGTGTGCCCTCAATATGCTCATTCCAACAGCTTTTTGCCATTAATAGCAAATGTTACAGATGTGGGTAGACAGGACCCCTGAGCACAGTAATTCACCTGCAAAGTTGAATGGTTTCTGGGGACAAATCCAGTGCCCTTTTTTTCCATATATAAAGTTGTACAAATTTGGCAGGTGCATACAACATAGATCATACATCTGGAAAACTAGACTGTCATCACTTTCATGCTGAACTACAAGTTGCAAACCATTAGGGAATGAATAGTGATTATGTAAGTTGTTCTGTGCAGCATTACTTAACAATTCTTAACCAATAATGGACTTGGCCCAAAACATGAAGCATCTGTAGAGAAACTATTTTTAGAAACAAGATCCTTAGTAAAGGTCAACACTGAAGTCAGTTCAAATCCTGCAGTGAAGACACTGCACTTTCAATATACTAATCTGTGACCACAACTTGTTTCAGCATTCATATGAACCAGAACAAACATTTTTTAATGAAGTAGCTCCAGGAGCAAACAGCCAGACTGACACTTACATGAAGCATTTGACGTGAGTACATTAGCCTGACAGGTTCTGGTGCCAAACAGATCCTGCCTGAGAGTCTGCTCCTACTAAAATTTTCTACCTTAGTAACCATTTACCATTGGTTTTTAATACCTAAAGTCTATATCAGTGGAAGTAACCTTTCTCAAGCTGATCTTTGTATCATGGATCTGTGGTCAGCATTAAAAATAGTCTCAGAGAGCTCCTTCTAAACCTCTTCCCCCAACCCCATTATCCTGCTTGGCATCCATTTTTTAAAACTAAAACTGTACCGCTAAAGACAAGATCCACTAGAAAAAGAACACAAACCTGTCTCCTTAACTCCCAACCGCATCTCCTAAACTTTGTCACCAAGCCAAGACAGGCTTATAGCTGACTTAACTTGCAAGTACTTGGGAGACTATGAATACATGTTTAGCTTTCAATAAAGGGAGTCTTTCTGCAAGCATCCCCCTACTGATGAATCTCAACATAATAGAAAGCTTTAAATAAAAGGAAAACAGCGAGCAGGCACTACATGTATGCAGTCCCACAAAGAGACAACCAGGTCTTCTTGCAGACTTTCAGTGAGCTGCACTGCAACCACCCTCTACTAATTTCTGCTGTTCCCAGGAATGGAGTGCATTGCTCTGCTCCTCAGAAACAGAGCTCCGAATCAGAACTGCGATGAAACACTGACACTGGTTAGCTCCTCCAGGATTAGCAATTCGATGGCTATTTCTGACATTCTGGAAGATTTCAGATTGTTTCAGAATTTACGTGTCATAACATGAGGAAGCTATGGCAGACCTTCCACCCAAGTTAAAGCAAGCAATTCCCAACCCCCCCCAACCTGCCTTCAGACAGGGTTATTAACTGTCTGCATAGGTGATTAAGTTTCAGCCTGAGAGCTACATCTGTAAGCCTAAAAGTAATTCAAGCAACACATCTTACATTAAATTACTACTGTCTTTAATCACTACACTCATCATGCACCTTTAACTTTATTCTGATAGGATATTCATTGCTTGACCTTTTCACTACTGTCATCCGTGCTGACACGGGAGAGAGTTCATGCATAACAGCAAAGAGGAGCAGAAGAAGACTTAAACATTTTGCCCTCAACCTTCAAAGGTAAAAACACTTTCATCTGTTGTGTCAAACCATATTTTCCCCTAAAAGTCACCTCAACTCAAATAATCAAAAAAGTTATTTTTATATAGCCATATATGGTCCCCATATTAATGGGGAGCCTCCTTCTAAAGCAGGTCCATTTCCATCAGAGACGGCAGCCACAATAAGAAAGAATGAAAGATTTTTTTCTCCCTCTAGCAATCTGGTTATTTGAATACTGTGAAGAGCAGCAATAATTCCTCTGGACCTTGGTTTGGTCCCACATATTACATCCTTTCTTACATAATGAACAACTCCACCTGCATGTCAAAAGCACGCAGGCCAAACAGGCCTGGTGCTTTTGAACAACAGGAGTCAAACCAGAGGCAACAGATCCAGTAGGGCAACTACTAACTACATTATCAGCTCATGCAGACACAAAACCATCAGTTCATGCAAACAGCTGTAAGTACTTCTGACCTCAGAGAAATCCTTTGCAGCCTACAGGCTATGTGGCCTAACAAATCATGAGGCTGGAGAGGCGCGTCAAACCAAGATGAAGAGTAACAACTGCTTATTTTTAACCAGAGTTTCCATTTCTATCTTTCCTTACCTTAATTCATAGATGTGAATAGTTAAGGAGGTTTAACTTGTCACATGCACATTTTTCATGAGGGAAAGTCCTTTGCCAAATCTGCTGATAAACTGGTTTTGAGATGAAAGGAAGTTTCTTTAAGCATTTGTATTATGTACATGCTAGATACTCAGGCCTGGTTATTTAGGCCCTCACATCCACTCGAGACATTCACACCTCGGACTGTCAAACTCCTGCCTTCCTAGCTCCAGAACCGCCGGGGACCCTGGGGTGAGATGTTGGCTCCAGAGATGCTGCAAAATTCACCTTTGGCTTCAACAAGCCTCACTTCAGAAGTATCTAATAAAAGTGAATTAGACTACTGACGGGAGGTATGTGGGACCTCAGTTTAGACTTAACATTTTGACCCCTTGTAAATCCTTCGATTAAATACTCGAGGTGGCAGGAAGGTGGGAACCCCTGGGGACTAGAAGGTCTACATTTCTAATGAAGCTTTGACAAAACAAAGTACTTATGCCTCGTTTACTTACAACATTGTCATTTATATAAGAAAGGTAACAGTTACTATTCCTCTGAATAATCCTGAAAAATCCTCCCGTTCACCTGTCCTCTACAGAAGAAAAATAATTCTGGCAACACTCACTTTTTGCCCAGAAGAACAGAAAGACAGGTTTGGTGTCTACAGATTAGAAACACCCCCCACACACCCCCCAGTATTTTCGATTCTCATCCCAACCATCATCTAACTGCTCACTGAAACGTCCTGGCTAGCATCCACCCGCTCCTGCGGGCCGGGGTCACACAAGACCACGGTCCAGCAGGGACCGTACCCGCACCGGAGTCCTTCCTCCACAACGGCCGCCTCCGCGCAGCTCCTTCCTCCTCCTCCTTCTCCTCCTCCTCCTCCTCCCCGCCGCCCCTCCCGGCAGACCGCTTTCCTCGCTCGCCTCTGACGGGGACCGACACCCCACAACGCCCCCCGCCCCGGTCCGAGGAAGGCGCCTCCGCGCCCCGCGGGCTGCAGGGACAGCGGCTCCCGGCCACGCACCCCCCCCGAGAGCCCGGCGCCGCCTGGCACCCCCGGACCTGCCGGGGCCTCCCGGGAGGAGCGGGGCCGCTCCGTGCGGGGCCGTGTGGCAGCCACTCCCGTCCCCAAAGGGCGGTCCCCCCTCGTTCACCTCGGGGGGGACGGGGGACACCTTCCCCCCTTCCCCGCGGGGCAGGGACCAGCCTCCCCCCTCCCCCGCGGCGGAGGCGCGGGGCGGCGGCAGGGAGGGGGCGGCGGGCCGGGAATGTCATTTGGAGGTGGCGGCGACAGCGCTCCCCCGCCCGCGGCCGAAACGCGACTCGGGGCGAGAGGAGGGTGCCGGGGGCGAGGGGACTGCGGCGGCCGCGCCGGGGAACCCCCCACCCCGGCCCCGCACCTCGCAGCCGTAGAGCTGCCCCAGCTGCTCCACGATCCACTCCTCCAGCACCAGCCGCTTCCGCAGCTCCTTCCGATCGTATTTCACCGTCACTTTCCCTTGCTGGTGGCGCCGCTGCTGGACCTGCACCGCCGCCGACACCGCGTCCTCCCGGGAGGAGCCGCCGGAGGAGCCGCCGCTCCCGCCGCCGCCGCCGCCGCGCGGGGGGCTCTGGAAGAAAACGCGGTTCCCGCCGCCGCCGCCCGCTGCCGCCGCCTCGCTGCCCCCGGTCGCCACCGACATGCTCCGCTCCGCCGCGGCTCCCGCCGAGCCGAAAGGCGCCCGCCCGCCGCTACCGCCGGGCCGCAGCAGCCTCCGGTTGCGCCTGTGCCCGGCTCCCCCGCACCTGCCGTTTAAAGCCTCTCATGGCACGGCGGCGCAGCCGGCCCCGCCGCCGGGAGGGCTGGGCTCAAACCGGCGGGGGGCGGGGACAGCCGAGGGGCGGCCCGGCCCGGCCCGGCCCCGCCGCGGCGCGGCGCGGAGCGGAGCGCGGAGCCGCCGGAGCGCCGTGTGCCCGCGGCAGGGCCCTCCTGGGCGCTCCCCGGCGCTTCCGCTGCGGGGCGGATCTGGGCTTTTTTTGGGTTTTGGAAAGCAATGCAGTGTTGCCCCCGTCGCGTTGGTAAATACTGGGTATCTGCAGCAGTAAACCGCTTGAATGCGATCATTCTCTTCTCTCCAGGAAGGGGGATGAATGACTTCAGGGTAGCGAACCCAAATAGAAAGCGACTATTTCGAGCTATCAGCAGGGAGTGTAACAATTAGCCATTAGCCCTTCCAAAAGGCACCGGTTAGCATCAGTGTTTTCAGCAGCTTCGTGTGTCTCAGGAGGCTCAGAGTGAAATCACACACCAGAACGCGCCGATGGCTGCAAGTGAGCCGCCAACGCAAGGCAGGGCCCTGGACCCTCCCCGGTAACAAAGAGGTTGGTTTGTCTGTGACAAGGGCAGGAGTCAACCTCCCGCGCATTCAGACCTGGGACTGGAAGTGTCTGATGACCCAAAGCTGGGGTACGGCTGTGGGGACCATCCCCTGCTCACGCTGACCTGGGGAGGATGTCTCCAGTCAGCCAGGGGCAGAGGGGAAGGGGACATGGATCACCGGCCGTAAATGTCCGGGCATATCTGCTTCAGTCAAATCCTTGCTGCTGTTTGGCGTGCCTGAGCAGTAGTGGTGGCATTTCAACCCCTCCTGCCCTCCGCATTTGACACTCCACCGAACAAGAGGCTAGCATGAGGCATTTGAGCCTCACCAAGCTATCGGTTTGTGCTGCTAAAGAGATCATAATCTGATGTGATCAAGAGATAAAATCTTATTATTGGTTTTAAATGGTGTGATAGCTTGTAGATGTTCATCTAAAAAAGCACTAGTTTTTCAAAGCAAAGCATATAAAATAAGTTCTTTATCCATATTTAGGGACCACATCATTTTCAGAGATACTGATCAACTGCAGCTAGCCATCAGCGTAGATCACACTTGAAGCCTGGGCTGCAGGCAGAGCTTGAAAGAAAGTCACATCTCACAAGTCTGACTTTCTGCAAGGAGCCTGTCCTATCTGCCAGGCAGTCTTCTCTGCCATTACCCAAGCAAATCTCAACTTCCAGCTGCAGCTGGCTAGTGCTGCCTGCCTGGCTCTTATAAATCTGGGCTTGGGTAAATACAGTAAGAAAACACCATCGTCAACAACTTGTTCTTAAAGAAACCATAAAGATTCAGAGGACTTTTTGAAAAAGGGGAGCGGCTGTCTTTTAAACTTCTGTGTTTCGAGTGGCCTATAATTTGGGTCTTCAGCTCTGCATGTCATGTTGGAAGTCTGGTGCTGACGTTCTCAACCACAAAACTTGAAACTTCCTTGTTTAGAGCATTTTCATCTTTATAGACTGATTACGTTTTCGGTTGCTGAGAAAAAATTGATTACTGCAAAAGAAGGTAAATATTGCACAATAGGCTTTTTAAAGCTATACCAAGTATCATACTTGCTGTTCAATGGGATATAAAGCAGGAATACCCAAGCTGTCACCATAATAGGATATTTTCTGGAGCCAAAAAATGCTGAGGTGTTCCACACTGGACCTAAGCTGGCCGGAAAATACTGAAATTTTTGTTCCCTGCTGTAGCAAGTATCAGGTGTACAGATGGCTAAAATATTCTCATTGACCCTGAGTGTAAGAATCCAGAAAGTCTCAGCTGAAGGACTTTTTCAACACTATTATTAATGGGATATTATGATCACTGCATGCATCTAAAAGCTGGCACCTGTATTCAAATAGCATTTCCACAACACTCTTAAAGTAGAAAATGAGGTGCTGGTGATTAAAAAGCATGTCCTCAGAGGTTATCATTTCAAAGTTACAATCCTAACATAATGCATAGTGGTTGGTAAACGTGGGTGGATGAGAAACTGGTAGAACTGCCAGCATTGTCATAAGGCAGTTTTATGTGCTATTGGTTTTTCATTCAGTTTTTAAAGCAAGTGCATTCCTCAGGAAGCCAGAGCAAAAAGTGCTGCCAAGAATCTTTCCTGCAACGATTTTGCTTCGTTTGAAAGAAAGATCTATTTGTTTAAAAGTCAAAGTTGAGCAAAAACGTTTAGATCTGCTACATCCTGGGAATGAGCAATGCAGGCCTGTGTGGGCACAACCTCTACTTTACTCCTGAGTGTCTGGAGGCGTATGAGAGCATTTCTTGGAGTGAGAAGTTTCCTCACAAATACTTCTCCATAGACAATGGAAACATTAATGGTTACACCCATAACAAACACAAGAGTTGAAGTGGCAGAGGGAGGAACAACTCTTCCCAACCCTTCAGCCTCAGTTTCAGACCTACCTTGAGGAATGAATTCAGAGCATAAGAGATTAAGTTTCATAGGAGAGGATCTTCCAGCAGCTAAATCAAAATCACAGTGCTGCATTTCATCTAAAGCTAATGGCTGATCAATAAAACCGAGGGGGGGATAAAATACACTAACACTGAAATATTTTGCTCTCAGTGTGATAATGCCCAGGTCTTTCTCACGGGAACACTGTACTGTGTGACAGGATCAGTAAAGAACAGATAACTTGAATTAGGAAACAGAAGAACACTTGGCAGCACCTGCCCTTTCCCAAATAGTTGATCTCTTGTGAATGTAGGCAACATGAAGCTGTGTTCACTTCCCATGCACATACTGCATGGTCCTAACCTGTTTACCAGTCAAAGAAAATATTAAAGAGCATCTGGACTAATTTTTCAGGAGGCTTATGCAGTGACCCTTCAGGGTTCAGGGCCCTGAGCATTAATTGCCTGTTCACCTTCAGTAACCCTGTTTGACAGCAGGTATATTCTCTTCTTAAACAACTGACACTTCCATCAGTGGTGGCCACAGATGTCAGTGTTGACTCATTTCTGTGGCTAAAAGTTCTTCTCTAGGCAAGCTCGCTATTTAGGAAACATCTGTAGGCTTGTTATCTTCAGTGATACTTTCAATCCCCATTTTCCTATGCTGTCATATAATCATATATGCTGTGTCACTACACAGGCCAAAACCAAGACCCCTTTTTATGATGTTCTCCACAAGTTTTCCTTCCCTGGAGGCTGCTTGAAGGAAGGACCTCTGCAGCTTGCCTCCTCTCCATGGCTTTCCACTGTTTCATAGCAGCTTCTCTTAGATATTTCCATGCTCCTTTCTGAACATCTTTGGAAATAAGAAGTTGCCGGACTCTGAATAAACCAGCATGTGTCATGAAATTTCATTCAGTTTAATATCTGTTATTTTCCTGAGGCATTTGCTCTTTAAGGGATTCACATGTATGTAATTTTGGTGGTTTCTGATTCACATGATGATGTGCTCAGGATTATGGTCAAGTGGAAGACTCATAGCTGGAGATTTTCAGCAATGCAGAATTGTTTAAAACTGTAAAGTACAGACCAGCTGGTGATTTTATTTCTGTATTGAAATGCATGTTAGCCTTTACATGTTCTCAGAATCATAGGAGTAATTTCACGCTTGTATTCATTGGCTTGTTAACAAAATACTTGAGTTAGGAGTTGCCAGTGGATCTAACTGCGTGTGTAATGATAGGCTCCATTATTTTTGCAATACTTTGCCTCCTGGCTACCCCTCCATTTAAGAGTTCTGCATGGCATCTTGTTGGTGAGCTGTGAGACTTTGCTCCAGGCACTCTAGCGAAATTCAGTGTTGCAGGACTTCTCTTTTGCACAATTATTGGAAACTTCCGTCAATCAGATAGTCTGTCTTGTGCCTCGTGACTGCATCTAAGGAGTCTGAAGACATTGTCCTGATTTATTTCATGTTATTTTTGTGTGAGAAAAGTGTTTCATCAATGAGAAACCTTGACACCCCACTCAGCTCAGAGGAGGTTGCACCCCTGTGTTGTGGGGTACTGGGGTCACACTTGTGCATTGCCTTGTCTGGATCAGTGTTGCCATCCTCCACATCAATAAGCAAAACCAGTTCTGGGGGATGCTGCCATAGTTCATAAACCACTGCAGAATTACGCTTTGCTTTTATCACAGTGCTAGCCCGTGCATGTCAGTCTATAAGTGCCATTTTTGTGTCTTCTATTTGAATTTAGCTTGGGGCTATGAGCTGTTAACGGGTTTTGTGTCTCTAAGTGATCTTCTTTGCATGTCCTAATTAATGACCCTCCCTCCGACTGGTAACTTCCTTGTGTCCCCACATGTATTACGATTTTGTTTTCTTTTTCAAGTGCTTTTCATCTGTTTGTGATATTGATGTTTCATACTCCAAAGACACTGTGCTTGTGTCAACCTGTCATTCTCAGCACTGCTGACATTTTGTTCTTGCAGTCATCTTTTTGATTCTCTGAAACCCTACTTTTTTTGTTTGTTCTGCCTTTACTAAAAAGCTCCTCAGAGTCTGACTCTTACAAATGTTTGCTACTGAGGGCTTCTTTTTCCTCTGTCCTTTCTTGTAAAACTAAAACTAAAACTAAAACTGGCTCATTGCTCAACCCCCTGCTGTAATACCTGTGGTCAAAGCAGTAATTCTAAGACTAGTAATATAAAATGATGACACAAAGCAAATATTTGTTACATTGGAGTATTTGCTCTGGTCCCTCTTGCTTATGATATAATCTGTTTATAGCTTGAGACTCTCTGATCATGAAATTCTGGAAAACTTGCATTTCAAGAGGAGATTGTTGGGTGCTTGTGAGTTACACAGGCCAAGCTACATGGTAAACACTACATGAGAGGAAGAAAAAGAATAGGAAAAATAAATTTGTACACATACATCCATGATTTCCTACAAAGTAAGTGTACACAATATCAACTTCTTTCTACTTCAGAGCAGAGATCCAAGCATGGGATGTGACTGTAGCCTCATTTCTCCCCTACACCAGCAGTGGCTAGAGACTGCGATGCCCTGAAGCCTGCCAGTGGTGGCCATTCCTCTGCAGTGGAATTCCTCCAAACTCTCACCTTACAGGCATAGTGTAGGACCACACAATATTTCTATGTAGGCACTCCCAGACAAGAAGGCTAATTAGGACCCCTGTATACCAGCTGTCCATAGGAGCCTCCTCTCCTTCCCCCAGTCCTGTCTATGGCTGCCCAGCCAGTGTCCTCAGGAAGAAACCTGCCTTGGGCTCCTCCTGAGTGCACATCTTGGCAGTTTGCATGGGACCCAGGTGCCATTCGTCTCTGGGTCTTCCAGCTGCTCTTGCAGTGGCAGTAGGGAAAGAGGATGCCAGGTACTTTAGAGCAGGAGGTCTCCCTGGAAGGGCTCCAGTTTGTAAAAGTAGGCAATCTGGGTTCCCGCCCTCGGGGCTCAGAAAGCAGCCAGAAATTCAGAGGACTCCCAGCTATCAAGTACAACATCCCTGAGCATCTCTGGTGCATGCTGTTCAGTCATATGAGCATACACAAGCTGTGCTGTCATGGTACTTAGTGTTGAGGATAGGTAGCAACTAAAGGAGTGGGTAACCTCTGTTTACTTGTACTTGCCCTCAATAATATTGGCAATTCCTGACGCAAATAACCTATGATTGTTCATCTGAGCACTACTACCCAAGCTGTCACTTGTATTTAGAAAGATGTGGACAGCCTTCCTTTTTTTCTGGAAGGGATTGGTGGGGAGGTAGGGAATCGATAAAGGAAAAGATTTGAAAAAAAACAACAGCAAAACAAACCATGAAGCAAGACTGGACAATTAACATCCCATAGCCTCTAGTAATATTGATTGTTGTTTTGCCTTTGAATCCCACTCTGCTTGCATAGAAGTATTAACCCTTTGGTAAAATATTATACAAAGGGAGAAAATGAGTGACACAGATAAAGTAAAAAGAGACAACTAAAACTGTGAAAAGAAAGGATTGGTTAGAGAGTGAAACACTCACAATATCTAGATTAATAATATTCTGGATCAGTCGTCTCCCAGACTGGTACCTGTCACCTCTGCTACACACTCCATTTCACTTGCACTCAAGAAATAATGAAGAATGATAATAAGTTATTCTGCATAGCTTGGCCAGCCTGTAAAGGAGGGACAGGATGTGCTTTACCCATTTTGCTTGGCAATTAGCAGTGAATAATGGCACTCAGGTGCTTGGATCTGTGGAAAAAAAAAAAAAAAACAAAACAAAAAAAAAAAAAACACCAAAAAACCTGGAAAAAGGGAAAGCTAGACAGAAAGCAATCACTTAGCAATCTGGGTGCCAATAGTCCTGCTTTGCCTCATGTTCTCTCATCCCTGCACCTCAAAGCATTCTGCAGAGTAATATATGAAGAGTGAGCCCAAGACTGTCTAAAAACTGGCATGAATGTGTAACTAAAACCTGGGACTGTTGTTGGTTGTTGTACAAGAAAGATATGCTAAACTTCCCAAGTCCTTAGTTACCTCCTTTGGGAAAGCAAGAGTGATACCGGGCTGTTTAGCATGGAAAGAGCCTGTGGTCTCTCTGGCTATAACAAGAGATGTCAAGAGCACAGAATAGTTAAAAGCATTAAGTAATTGATGCCATTCCAGTGCATGTTCTTTCAAGCTAAAAGCTATTTTGATGGAGGAACCATAAACAGTCAAGAGGGCTAGTTGGTGAAAGCTATCAGCTGTGGCTTGAATAGAGAACAAAACGAGGAGCAAAAGTAGAACAAGCTCTACTGCTCAGGTGCCTTTCTGGAAGATTTTTACAAGAGTGCCAAACACATTTTTCAAACCTTAAGGATATTCCAAGCTGTCACGCAAAATCTAGTAAATAAGAAACATGGAGGATGCAGGCATTGAAGAAAGGAGATCAGCAAAATGTAGAGCAGTGGCAAAACTAGTTCATCAGTTTTATATGTATATTACAGGATGCAATTCAATAAAAGAAATGCAAACACTCCATATTTATCTGGAGTAGTCAGCTGCACAAATACATGATTTGAAAACGTGAATTTGACAGCAGTTCTACCAATAAGGACCAAGGGGATCCGAATCACAGACTGCACATGAGTCAGAACATGCTGTGGTGAAAAAAGCTACATCGCAGTGGGATGTATAAAGAAGAGTGTAATGCATATGAGACATGAAGTAACTTTACTGTGTGAGATTCTGTGGGTAAGGCCCCTGTTAAGAGTGTGAGACTCCAGAAGAGATTGGACCACTTTGGCAGAAATTGGAGAGAAACAACTGGAATGATTGGGGGTCTAAAAGACATGCCCTTTGTGTAATAACCTACAGGGAAAAACTAAAGGAACCAGAAATATTTCATTTATGAAATGCAGAGGTGTCAATAAAGCTGAGGGAAATAATGTGCTCTCAATCTCATGTGGTGAGCGCAGGGAATAATGAGTTTAAACTGAAGCGAAGGAGATTTTGATTAAATGTGATGAAAAAATTTCCAGTGGTAAGAGTAGAGAAATGTCAAAATATGCTGCCTAGGAAGGCTGTGGAATCTACATCTTCAGAAGGTTTCAGAAAGAAAAAGGCAAATATCTGTTGTTTATTTATCTACAGGGAGAGTTTATCCAGCCTGAAGGCAAGGAGATGAACCAGAAGCCTCTCAGGCTACACCCATCCCCCTAAGCTCTCCAGGAGCAGGAGCAAGCTCATGCACTGGTACCCAACTACTTGCTCTGACACTAGTGGCGTCTGTATTGGAGCTCAGCCCTGCACTGGTCACTGTCCTGGGGACCTAATCTCCACAGATTGTTCCCAACAGCCACTATGGACAAGGCTATCACATTCAGAGAGAAAAGTAGCCAACTGCTCCATGGTATTTGTCCTCAGGGCAAAAGAAGAGGTCACTGCCCTGTTTCTTATAAAGACATAGCCTAAAAGTGCCCTCCAGCCCTAATTTCTGTGGGTATTTCTATACCAAGCTATTTTTAACAAGGAGAATCTAAAAGCCCTCTCTAAATATGTGCAATTTAAATGAATAAGCTTTTATGTGTACAACAACCATCCAGCTCTGGGGCATTCATGCTATTTTGCTGCACTTAGCAGCTCTGTATAAATAACATATGAAAAAAAAAATTCCATGTGTAACTATAAGATGTTAATAAATACAAAATAGTTATAATAATTCATTGCAATATTACCAAGATGAAAGTCCCATTATCCTAAGTACTTTACAAATCTGTAGCAAGAGACACTCTCTGTCCAAAACTTTACACAGTATGGTTTGAGACAACAGAGCAGAGGTTAAAACCACATGATCATGTAAGGTATTTGGTAACATAAAGGACATTTTTAAAAGTGTAAAACTGAGATTGTCTGCAGTAATATTCAGTATAAGGCAGAATTTAGCATTTCCTCCCTTGCTTAGGCTTAAGTCATTTTCCAGGAGGTTCAGCTCAGTAAGGTTTATACAGAGATATGTCTGCTTCAAAATTGAATTTTCTTGTACAAATATACATATTGGTTAATCTGTTAAATGCCTGTTTAGATTGCCTCTATTTAACAAGCTTCAAAGAATTAGGTAGTACAGAGATGATATAGGAGTTTTTTCTACAGGTATTGTCCTATATTTAACTCTCTGTTGTAATGGGAGGAGAGTGAAACATGGACAGGTCCAATAAACACAAGTTACTCTTTTTAACTATAGTGAACTTTAAAGCTGTTCAGTCATTCTGGCCTTGCACATTTCTAAACACCACTGAGAGTTTCAGTATCTGCACTTCATAAAACTGTTTCCTAAAGTGAAATTCAGAGAAGTGTTGCAAAATGGGCCCATGTATTTCTCGCAGTAGTGAAAACACCATCTACATCAGGGTTATTTTCTTTTCCTTTCAAACCACCATAAGAAAAACACCACAGGTATCAGCTAGATAAGTCACCTCCTAGCACACTGACCTGTTTGATGTTCAAAGGAGGGTTAGTCAATATACTAGCCTTAGATAGGGTACCATCAGTAATTTATGCATGAATTTTAATACATAGCTCAATCTTCATCTGCCCCACAGCCTGCAAATGCCCCTCCATCACATACTACTATGTAAGATGTGAGTTATGAAAAAATAATTATTCATTCTATTTGTATTTTGGACCTATGCAATGTGAAAGGCATGGTATTGAGGTATGTTTGTAAAACTTTGCACTTAAAAAGGGGTAGTATGTTACTACTTTTAAATATGCCATCCTAGCTAACGTTCAATTAATCATTAATCATTTAGGACATTTCTAATGATTTTTGTTCCTAAGCACCTCTGTACTGATTCTCAAAAACTCACTAGATTGACCTCAGAAAGAACCCTTGGCATTTGAAGAAATCACATGTAGATATATGCTAGCTTCTGTGGGTTAGTATATTAGTAATTCATCTTTAAAGAACAGACAATAAAATGTCCCTGGTATGTTGTAAATGGGAAAAGATTGCAATCTACCATGGATCATCCTGAGAATGGGAGAAGGAGATTAATGAATCAAAGAAAAACCAGGCAGAAATTGAATTTGATAAGATACACCTGCTAAATTATGTGCTTTCTGATGATGAGGCTGGATCTAAAGCAGCTGTTCTAGAAAACCTAAGGTGACTGAAAAAAATAGAGAGGCAGAGCATATGAAAAAGATTGGACCAACATTTGGTGCTATGTGGAATGGTCTTTCAGCTCAGGCATGCTGTTGTGGAATTATCTATCTATGCCTATTTTTTGATATATAAGTGCACTTCACACTTGCATTTCTTCTAGCAACAGTGTGTTTGTATTCTTCCATCTAAATTATTTCTGGAATGATACATAGTACAGGTCTGTAGCACTACAAAATGAGGCAATTATAGGTAGAATCATAGAATGGTTGGGTTGGAAGGGACCTTAAAGATCATCTAGTCCCAACCCCCCTGCCACAGGCAGGGACACCTCCCACTAGACCAGGTTGCTCAAAGCCCTGAACAACCTGGCCTGAACACTGCCAGGGAGGGGGCAGCCACAGCTTCTCTGGGCAACCTGTGCCAGGGCCTCACCATCCTCACAGTGAAGAATTTCTTGCTTACATCTATAGATTCACAGAATGGTTTGAGTTGGAAAGGACCTTAAAGATCATCTTTAGAGTTAATAAATCCACTTTGACTGCTCTCCCCTTTCAGAGCTGAATCCCAAGCCCATAGATAGGTAGCTACATTTTCTACACAGTGCAGGAGGCGGCTAAGAAGATCCACCTCCTGCTTTTGCAGAAGATGCCTGAAATGAGTCCAACGCAGCGAGCTTCATTCAGAATTGCCTTGGCTGATTCTGAACGAGAGCTACAAGCAGCATAGCAGCATCACTGCAGCACTTTCTTTGGATTTATATAGCCCGCTTCTCACAGCATGACTTCAGCAGAGGCCTAGGGGTTGCGTTGGCAGGCACTGGGGTGGCTAGAGGAAGCATTTTTTTAGGGTCACTCTGAAGCAATCCTAGAATCAACCTCTCCAGCTTTCTACATGAGTCCTCTAACTATGCGGCTGCTATTTAGACAGCAGAAAACAAACATTTGCTCACTACACCTCTATAGCAGTTGGTACCCCCCATCTCACCCTAAAACACTTCTGCCAGCACTTGTCTTGAAAAATTCTATCAAACAGCCTTTCCACAGGTTTTTAAGTGAACAGAAGTATTGAAACTCTTTCATAGATGGAGCCAGTGTCTCCTGCCAGGCTTTCTCAGTTCTCCCCTAGGATTTTGGGCCATAGGATTTGAGGCTATGGTCTGTTAGTGAAAAAAAAAAAAAAAAAAAAAAAAAAAAGATGCTTCCATGAAAAACACATGCCTGACTTCATCTCTAGTCTGACATACCTGCTAGCAGAAGCACAGCCCTGCATCATTCAAAAGAACGCAGCACAGTGCTCATCTGAGTTACATTTTTAGGAATCTCTTTTAAAAAAAAGATTTTAAAATATAGAAAGAAAAAACAGATGTTTCTTACTGGCTGAAGGTAGGTGGAGAATTTATTCTGTATTGATAGTACTCTATATTGCACCATGCCTGGACGAACATATTAGACTGTACAATATTAGTATTATAAGAGATATGATATTCATGACAGTAACTATTTTACCATTAAGTAATTCAGCAATAACCACCTGTTTGTTTGATAGTGTTTTTACCCAGCCGATCTCCATCTTTCCTACATTAGCTATGGGACTTGTGAATCCTCTAGGTTCATAGATTAGTACGACATGACATGTTTCATTTTATGTCAAAGCATTTACAGTACGTTTATAAAAATTAATAGAAGGTTTTAAATAAGCCACTCTCCTCATAGCATGGCTAAATTGTTTATTTCTAATTTTCTTATGAGTACTGTCATTAAAGTTTGTTCCTCATATCGGAGTCCTCCGAATTTTCGGTAAAGTCAGCTGAAGTGTTTTCTTCTTTAGTGTTCCCATTGGCCATAAAAAAATCTTTCTCTTGCTGCCTGTGCATGTGCTGACTGCCATTTCAACACTGACTCATGACTGAGAAGAGATTAAGACTTTGACTCGACAGGTTATAATCCTGTGGCTGCAATGGGAATGTCTGCTGCCTGCAGAGCAAAGCAGGGCTCTGATATCTCACAACTGCCAGACCGTGCCTAAGCAGGCATGATGGCCCCATCTGATGTAATTCAGCTTGTCCTGATTAGATGGGAGGAAAAAATACACACATATCTAATTGAAGCACAGGAATTATTTTATTGGATTACTAATGCACTTGGAAAATCTATGATAACACTTATTAAGTAAGTGTTTGGTCACATGTGTAACCTGGCTCACTTCATTACACAGGATGAAAGTTGGAAACTGCATCCTGTGGAGTGGCTGAAGCTTTTCTTGATTGCCAAACAGACAGCATTTTTCATGTTCTTTCCAAATCATGCTTACAATTCACAACAATCTCTCTTTCTGAAGCTTTTAATTATTGCACAAATGCTAAGAATGGCACCTGTTCTACAGAGCACTGCCAGTGCTTTAATAGGGATTCCAGTGTATTGCATGCATTGAAAAAAAAATTACCTTAAATAAATGTAGCAATACAGTTACACAAAACACACCTCTTGTATTTTCTTACATGCTTAGTTGCCTACCATCTGTTTTGCACATAATACTCATGCTTGTGGAGCCGCTTCCAGGATTTTGGTATTTCTATTGCAGATGCCGGGCTTCTTCTCTGTTACAATGTCAAGCTTTTCTTTAATTTGAAGAACAACATACAGAGGTTATACACTAGCTGACAAAGCTGAAACACTGTAATTGAAGAATAATGATTCCTGTTGGAAATAGCTTAAAAAGCTTTCTAGGGCTACATCATATCAAGTTGGCAGATTACTCATTCTCAATTTATATTTAACTGTCATTAATTGCCATACTGAGGTAACATACCCATCCAATGTAGAAAAACGCCAGAAGAGTCCTGAGGATCATTATAAAAGCCCCGTTTTCGATAACACGCTTCGGAGCATGGAACTGTACATACGCTGTGTTTTGCTTCTCAGAGGGCATAGCAGGAAGGAAGACAAAAGTAGATTTATGGCAGTGATGCCTGCCTAGTGTCAGGGGACTCCCTGAAGCCACTCCATGACCCAGGTCACACTGGGTACAGGGTATGGGCCATGTCATCCCTCAGCACAACATCTATGGAGCTGCATTTCTGGTTCAGCTTGGTGTTATTTCAGTAAATACAGCAAAGTATTATTGTTATTGGTATTATTATTATTTTCTAATTTTACCTCCCAAGTCGGAAAAATGCTCATTTAATCATTTCTGTGATTATTCCAAGGACTTTTTCTCTTGTACTCCATTCCCCACACAGTTTTGTGTGTGTGTGTTTCTGAGCCTTTTGCAGTTATGAGCTGCTTTAGAGAATTACAGAGCTATCTTTATTTAGCAGGGGACTTCAAATTCGGCAATTAAATTGGGTTTCTGTGGTTTTCTTTGCAGACTAGCCATTTTCTCTTGCTATTCTTTTTTGGCAACCTTCATGTTGATTTTGTGGCTAAAGTTCTACAGTGTTCATCCATGTCTGTGCTTGCCACCTGTCTTTGCATCTAACAGTACAGTTCTGTCTCCTGGAAAGTTTTTTTTCTGGTCTTCCCCTCAGCAGGAGGGACCTTACTGCCCAGAGATGAAAGGCTGTGTCATCACCTGTTTGACCTGGAGGTTGCCCCAAGCTGGGCCTGGGGAGAACAGTGTGAAAAGTTGAGCTAAAAACAGGTGGAAGGAAAAAAAAAAATTAAAAATCAAAACTAGAAATAGGCTCTGAAATTTAGGAAATAATCCCAGGGCAGCTGTTTATAACTCATTCCTGACTCGTTCCTGCAGACATCCAAAAGGTTTTGCTCTCCCAGCACAGACATGGGAAAGGTCAGAGCAGAGCCATGCTAGGGTACCAGTTAAGCAGGTCATGTCCGTGTTGTCTGCAGAGCCATGTGGCAGCTTCGGATGTACAAAGCATCGCTATTTCCCCACAATACTGCACCTATGCCCACTTCATGCTGGCATGTCTGGAGGACACAGAGGCCCAAGCAGGCCACTGCACAACTGGTAGAAGTCTTCCCATTGCCTGTTCTTCAGACGTCCATCCTAACCCCACTACTCTTCTCCACACCCAGCATAGAGCCATAGGATAAAAACCAACCGAAGTCAAAAGCAAAACTCCATCTGAGCAGATGAAATGCCTGGAGCCACATAGTAGGTCTCCTCATTCTTAAAGCAATGTCACAGCCTTAGCATCTGTGGAAAGGACTGAGCAAATATGCAACTTTTGAGCAGTGTGAAGTCTTAGAAACAAAAGAAAACCATTTTTCTTTTTGATGTGATGCATCTTAGAGGGAGGAGAAGCTGGCTCGTGATATTCAAATACCTGAGCTGTACCTAAGGGCCATTTTCACTATGAGCTGGCTAAGTCCATGCCTCCAGATACTCAGCTGCATATTCTGTCTGCTAATGGTGCCAATGTGAGCACTTCTGCAGCTGCACCGTCATCAAGACCAGGGACCTGATCCACCAGAAAACTTCCCTTCCTCAGGTGAGGTAGGGAAGGAGGAAAGACTTGACCCCAATACAGCTGCAGCTGCATGAATACCCATGAGGTAGCAAGCAGAGATATTTGGACAGGGGGCAGAAAAAGGTGAGATAGCCTATTCTGGAAGTAGATAGTGGTTAAGTCAACGTAAAGTGATCGTTAAGTCATGTACTCAGGTGTGTGTATCCATTGTGTTTTTGGAGAATAATATCTGACCTCACAAAAATTAGGTTATAGATAAGACTGTAATCTATCATTACAGACTGTAATATATCATTAGCCAGCACAATATTAATTCCAGTAGTCATAGACAAGATTCACTATAGAATTCATAAGGGTAATGAAGCACTCAGATTTATTACCCCAAGGAAGTGGAGCATCTCCTTTTGTAGCTATTTAGGAACAGGACAAACATGGATGAAGTGTCTCCCTGTTTCTCAGTTCCCCTTTGTGGTTCCACAAAAAAAGCATTGTCAAGGTATACTGAAATAATTTCAAAACCCAGATGCATTCAAAAATCAACAAGCATCTCAGCTGAAGAAATCATCAAAACCATCAATACGTTCCTCAATAACTACAGCTTTGTCTCCCTGTTTGAGGCCTCGCCAGCAGTGAGCAACACATAGAGTCAAATCAGCTACCTAGTCCAAGAGCTAGTAAAATCCTTGAAATTGTTGCTGTTTCCTTTCTTGAACACTTAGCATTTGCTGAAATATATAACTGAGACCCCAGCTCAAGGATAGCTTTAGGGTATATACAGGTTAGGAGCTCTTTTGGTAGGTAAGTTCATCACAATTCCTCCATTTGTGGCAGTATGGTCCCTTGGTGAGGCCTTTGTCATGTTGGTCACTCACATCTGCCCTTCCATGCCATGATCTCTGACAACCACTAGAAAGAGATTTTGAATTTCTGTAACACTTGTTCATGTTTTGGGTCCACTTCATCTGCTCTCATTAATAACTGAACAGGCTTATTTGCCTGATAATTTAGCCTTTATAGCTAGCTAGGCAGAGGAAGTATCAGGCCTTTATCGATTGTCCTTTTAAGATTTTTTTTCCCCCATTTATTTAGTTGGGAACCACTTCACATTTGTAGGGCTTTTCTTACATTTACTGGGCACCAGAAATCAATCAGAGTGCGGGAAACAAAAATCTTGATGGTTCATCAATATTTCAGGCCCCATCAACAACACATTCAATTTTACTCAGAAAGGGATTGGAAATTTTGCTCAGTTTGCGGCTTTGGAGTGGAGCCAGTCCTGTTCAGCAAAACCAAAGCCTCAAGTAGGTTATGGCGCCAGATGCTCCCGCTGCCCCTTGCTGCCACTCAGCCCAGCAGCCCCGTGTACAATGCCACCCCTGCAAACACAGAGGCCTGTAAAGCAACAGGGGTTTCATATGATTGTTTTGCTTCTCCTGCACTTAATAAGGCAAAGGGCCCTGCCAGTGTGGCAGGATGGAGAGAGCAGGCAACTTCAGCTTCTCAGAGACTTTGGGCCGAAGCTCTTGCCCTTCTGTCCTCACCCTGCTTACAGATGGCACTGACTACTGGGGAAGCAAAAATTCAGAATGTTTACTGAATCCCTCCTTTTCTCAGAGCTGGGTTTTATGTTGCTGATTTATTTTTCACCACTAAGACACATTATCCAGAAAAACTGACTTCATTTTCAGAAAAGACAAAGGCAGCAGTAAGTCAGGCGTAACAGACCCCAAAATATTTAGAAAGACATGAAAACTTATTTCTTTGCAAAAGTGCTACAGCTTTCAGTTCTTCCTTTATTCTTTTTGGTTCTTTTCTTTGCAAGATTATTGCAGCTTTATCTTTGCTTAATAAACGGTGGGCATTTCTATGCCTTGGACTACAGCAGCATTTTGAGGGCATCTAAGACAGACCCCAACAACATATCTCATCCTCATATTTTCTTCTCTGAAGAAATTGAATTTTCTAAAACTAAGATCCCCAGTTTCTCTCTGTATTTTCTATGTGACTGTTTCATTTAAGGCTCAGCGGTCTTCTACCCACTGAAAGTGCACCAGATTGACTAATGGAACAAGCATCATGATTCTGGAAAAGTATTTCCAAAGCATGTATATTCTTGTTTGGCTCACAGTGTTTCTCTCAGTGGGAGAGTTACTACGCTTAGACGAACATGTTATGTACCAGTTAGTCAGGTACCCTGGTGATTACACATAGCTTTTTAAAGGAACATCATGCCTTTTTGTGCAGTTTTAACTTGCTTTTATGTACTTTTTTTGGCAGCTTGCTCTTTCTACCTTTTTTTTTTTCTAAGACTCTTGAAAACTGCACCATTGTTTTCAAGAGTCTTAGAAAATTAGATATGAATGTTTTGATTTTATTCTTCCTGTTCAATAATTATGCACTTCCCTCTCTATTTTTCTTTCCACTCATTCCAATATGATTAATGTACAACAGCACAAAAATAAATCTTGCAATTACTGAAAACGCAGTTTAGGGCTACAGTTTCCAGAGATCAAAAAAAGAATAATCCACAAACAAATGGAGGTTTGATTTTTACTTTCTGGCAGGCAAGGCAACATGCGGAATCAAACATATAGTTAGGATCTAGCTAAGATGGTAAGCCACAGCCTTCAAGAAGAGGCTGCATGGATGGACTTGGACTGCCCAGCAAAAGCCCAGGGAGGGATGCTTCTTGAGGTGACTGCAGGGAAACCCCAGACTCTGCTGTGCTGCTGAAGGCAGGACACCACACTTTCTTTTTTTTTTCCAGCAGGGCCATTTTACAGGGGTGGGGGGGGTGCACTCTGCTCCCCCACTTTCTACATGTCTGGTGCGAGTTTCTCTGCCCACAGCTGCACTGGGGACCCCCTCTGTCTGCTGTGGGCTGTGGGCTCAGCACAGACCCGGTGCTGTGCCTCCCACTGTCCCCCCTTGCTCAGGCACGGCCTGGCCTCTGACGCCTGGAAAGCTGCGGATGTCAGAAAAGCCTTTTGCGCTTTTTTGCCCTCCCTGGGATAAACAGGGATCCTGAACTGTGGGCAGGCTGCCCAGAAAGGCAGGCAGACTTGGAAAGGGAGACTAGGGCTTTGTCTTTAACACTTCCCAAGAAAATAAAAGATGTTTTCTTTACTTTGGAGCAAATAATGGGCATGTGATAAATTTGCAAGAGAGACTGGGCATGGCAGTTTTACTGCAAGAAAAACTCAGTGAAGTAAAGCACTAAACTTTGCCTCTTCCTATTCCCTCCAAACACCCTTTCAGGCTGAACTCATTTAGTCTGTACTAAAGCTGCAGGGTATTATCCACACATTGGTTTTGGTTTTTTTAATCTCTGGAGAGTTTATTCATGTGAGATACCTCAAGGTGTAAAATACACTGTTTTTAAGAGGACAAAAAAAGCACAACAACAAAAAAACCTAACCAAGTGAAAAAAAAAAAAAAAAAGAGAGAGAAAAGAAAACAAAAACAAACCAAAAAACAAGCCTGTGTTGTACTGGATGTTGCTCATTTTACACCCTTCCATCCCAGATTACTCTTGTTTTCTATGAAGGCTGCATGCATGCCAAAAAGCACTCCTTCCGATCATGAAACACTGACGCGTAAGTGGTATACAGCTGCTGTGTAAGTCAAGATTTAGGAAGAACTAGCAACTAGCCAGGAATATCACAGGACAAGAGTAGCAGGAAGATGCTGAAGAAGATGCTTCTTGAGGGCTAGAGAAAAGCCTGGGGTGTGGAGAGGGCCTAAGCTTCTTCATTTGCAATAGCTCTGGGTAGATCACTAGTGGATCAAAGCAATTATAGGCGAGGACAAAGAGAAAGACTCGCCAGAGAATGCTGAATGTATTTTACGTGACATATATTATGTGACATATACAGGTAGTTACACAGACTTTTGAGGGTTAACTCCACGCCCTGAAATTCCCTTATAATAACAGTATCACACACAGATAAAATCTGCTGTGCTACATCATTCTTTCCACCCCTCCCGGCAAGAGTGTGTGAAAGTTGTCAGGGCTGGCATCCACACAGTCCGAAGGCTGCTTCCCCCTTCTCCATCCCCAGGCTCGTTGTGCACACACCTCCCTAATGGACTACAATTGGCTTAATTTGATCTTGACAAAATAAAATTAAGTAAGCTCAAAACCGCTGAAGTTATTATAGAAAATGTCTTTCTGAATCATACTTAGCTTCATTCCATGCCAGGAGATAATCTCCAGTGGAATCCAGCCTCAACTGAAAAGAAGTATGGAACTAATTCAGCTCAGTATACTTCAGATCTCAGCAGCGCAGTAACCACAACTACTAACCACTCTTTAAAACCTCCTTCTTTCCCAGGCCATTTTAGGAAGCTATTCTGGATGATCACCCTCAAAATCAGTTTCAACTTTGAGGTAAAGTTGACCTATTAAATTAAAAAAAAATCTTCTTCAGAGGTCTCTTATCTACCGTAGCTTTTAGACTGTCAAAACATGGCTATCCTGCCTTGTTTAGGCTGCCTGTTCAACTGCCTGTTCCACTGTTTTCCCAGTTAGTACCAGCTGATTATACAAAGATGGAATATAGTTTTGTCTTTGTCGCAAAACAACAAGATATAACGGTATTCAACTGACAGCAGTTGTGGTTAAATTGTGTTTAAAATAAATTCACATTCAGTTGTCAGATCAAATCCTGAGTAAGTGTAAAATCATTATAACCCTGTTGAATTCATTGAATTTCTGACCATTTTCATCAGCTGAGACTGACTAGAGCTGGACTCTTCTGAGTAATCTTCAGCTATTACTAACAAAATTAGTAACTTGCTTCTCCAAACATCTTGCAATCTTTCTATCCATTAATTGAGTTCCCCTTCAATGTTTCTTGTAGCTTGAACACAAAGCAGGGATCCTGCACCAATTCTTGCTGAATCAGGGCTCAGTGCATATACTACCAATCACTTTTCTCACAAGGGTGTTTAAAATAGCAGTTTCAGCCCATCCTAGCTCCCTGGGAAATCTGTCAGCAAATTTCATGTTTCTTTTATTAAAAGAACAATTTTAGAATCAGAAAAAAAATCAGCAATGATAAAGCTCCAGAGTGTTTTAAAAAAATCCAGGTGGAAACGGATCAGCACTGCATAAACTTTCACAACGAAGTGCCAAAATTTCAGGGTGAATTCACTTTTAACATGTTCATATCATCATGAATTGTCTTCCCATAAACATTTTGGTGATTAAAATGTTGATTGACAGCAGTGTTTACACTTCATTTCTTATGAAGCTGCATATAGCAAGCATCCATGGTTAATGAGCTTTGCATTAGCAATTACTCTTGATAGAAATGCTCACACATTTCTGAGTTTAGGGGAGCAGGCAGGTGTCCACCTAGTTCCGTCCCTATTACGGGCAGTATTGAAGTGTGTGCTTACATCCCAAAGACTTCCTCCAGGCACTTCTAAATCTGTCTACTGGCATGCGGGACCCCAGAAAACTGAAGCTTATAATGAGACTGGGGGAGGTGGAGACTGGGTGCCATCTGACTTACTGACTAGTAAGCTTAAATAGCTGGCACCTTGCTATTGCCCAGAAACTTTAAAAAAACATAAACACGAGTGGTTGAAAAATTTCTATTAATACATCTTGAGAGAAATCACAAGTGCTAGTATTATAATTAAGAAGCATCCATTATTTAGTCACTTCCATCAGACATCCCTTTAAAATCAGACCAGTCTAGAAATTGAGGGGTTTTTGGTGTGATCAAGCCCTTTTAGATGAGTCTGCAGGCACTCTGGTTAATAGCACACTCCTAAAAGAGAAAAGTGGGGAAAAATTCCTCAACATCTATGAGCACTATGCAGTAGTAAAAAATTAGGTAACTCAGAGTGCCTTATCTAGTTGTTGTGTTGAAGGGAAAATCTGATTTAAATGCACACACCCACCTCCTGGAATAGTCTTCTGGGCTCTGTAGTCCTATTTCAACCATATTCTGAAGGATGTCTTAAAAGTCTCTCCCAGTGCAGCACAACACTGAGATGGTCACAGTGGTGCTGCTGAACTCAGGCTTGAGAGGGCAGCAGGAAACCAGCCAGTATCTGAAGACATTTTAAATATGTGGAGAAGTGGCTGATTTCAGTTGGGAACTGAAGTAAAAAATAGAATTAAATTCCAATAACTTGTCGCACCTGTGAAATCTGAAGGCTGAACCATGCATTGCAGATATGTCATTATGAAATATGACTTCATGGTTCTTCACGGATGTGTCCCTCGGGGACCAAACACAACTCTGAATAGATTGTTTCACATTTGGTTGACTTTGAGCAAACCTATAAAATCTATTAGTGTTACCAGAGTCGGTGTAAGAAATACAGATCATGAAGAATGAATTTAAATCCTTATTATCCTCCCCTCTTTTTTCAGGCTGTCAAGGAGGAAGATGACAAAATGCAGGATGTTTTACATTTACAGGCAGGTTTTTGGTGTAATTTTGTGTTCCAATCCTAGGGATAGGCACCAGGACATAGATTTATACATCATAATTTTAGAGTACTAATAATAAACATGCATAAATTATTTTTTAAATGCAACAGCAATTAGGAACCTGAACACTGCATGCTGTTATAAAGCAAACAGCCTCCCCTAGGTCATAAAAAACTTCTCTCACCCATATGCTTGTTCAAAGAAAATGGAATTTATAGTCTCTAGGTATTGCTTTGAAAATCTGATGTCAATAAAGGGGTAAGACCAGAAGATAGAAAGGATTCAGAAAGAAAAAATAAGAAAAAAACCCAACCTAACAATTCTGGCTGGAATCTGAATGTTCTGCTAATAAGCAAAAGAATTGCTAACTGGTGCTGCTGACTTGTGCTGCTCCTGCTGCATCTGCCACCATATTATTATTATTTTGCCTCAAGCATTGCTGTAGAGCTCACTTTAGCTAATGATCATGCAACTAACAGTCTGTCAGCCTTTGTATCTGTGGGAAACAAAACAGAATTTGTCCCTACACTATTAACCATGCTTTCTAAACACACTTCCTTTGGCCATATGTATTGAACATTACATTTATGGCTGCTCTACTATATGCCTACTGGATATTTGCAGTAAAGACAAATATTACAGGGCAGTAGGTACAAGTCTACATAAACTTCTTTGGCATACCCTTGAAACACAAAACCACTTGGATCGTTGCTGAGTTTTTGGAGTAAATGCAAGAAATGAAAAGCAGCGGGTCAGTTGACTGGCGGTCAGTAACAATGTCAAATTATTGTAAGGCTCGGTTTTTGTCTGTGGTGATCTAATTACAATGAGAGCTAACACAAGGATGATTAAAGCTTCCATTTTGAGGAGGTAAAAAAGTCCAACTCCAGTGTGAATCAAAGGGGAGTACAGGAAGCTGGGGTAAAATCAGAAAGGGTTCCTGATCTGTGAGACATTTAAACACAGGGAGGGATTAATCTCTTCAGCAATTGCCACTCTAACCACCACTGCCCCCAAAGCAATGGGTACTGAGCTGTGCCAGGAGAAAAGCTGGCTGCCCGCTGCTGCCTGGAGTGAGCTGGGAAGGCTCAGAAGCCCAAGTTCTCACTCTACTGCATTTGCTACAGCGCTGCTGAGATGACCCATATGCTACGGTGCTGCTGAGATGACCCATTTCTTATGGCAGTGAAGTGATCTGTGAACTGTCAGGCAAGCATGAGAGAAGGGAACTGGGGAAAGCAAGCAGTGGATTCCTTTCAGGCAAACTATTGCTGCATAAGAGCCTGTTCCGCTAGACTGTGTTTCCCTGTTCCATAAATAGCTTTGCATTAAAGAAATCAGGAAAAGTGAAATGACTACCTCTTGCTTTTACCACTGTTTTTTCCTTTCAGAACACTGTTACCACTTTCTCTCTCCGGTCACTTGCTTAATTGCTCAAATTTCACCCCCTTGGCTAAGAAGACAAGTACTTGAGATTTACTGGTTCTTTTCAAGTGTTCAGTGACAGAGAAAGGAATCTGCCCTCCTGACTTGGAGTCAGGAAATCTTGAGTTTAGGATCTCCTAGCATACACCCAAATGAAGTACAAGGAAGCATTTGAACCACAGGGATCTCCACTTATTCTAAAACATGTCTCAAGGAGTAAACACTCGCTGCAAGGCAACATGAGGCTTATTCTCTACACTTCAGCTCTGCTATTTTCCAGCAAGCATGGTTGAAATCCTGAGTATTTAGATATCCCCACTTCGAAGAAAATGAAAATACAGCCAACCTGTTTTAGTTTTGTTTAGAATAAGACTAAAGGATTTAATTCTTCATGCTGCAGGGTGTAAGCACCAAAAGTGCTCTGAAAGGGTTGAGTACTAAATAGGTAGGCATATTAATTCATCGTCCTTTAATTAGCTGCATTTCCGTCTTCCACATCAGATTCTACTTCCTTATACCTGCCCCAGGGTCTTACAAAATGCATTATAACTCTACCCACATGCTGCCATGTTTTGCTCAGTACCAGCTTTATGTCAAAGCCAGTTTGTACATTTCACCTTTTCTATACACATCATCCACTCCCACACATCTCATCTGTTAGTGACATTTTTGTTTAACTGGAAGATGTCAGCTGTGCATCTACACTCCCTTTAGAAAATCAGCTAAAAAAACCCTACAAAGAAGACTCCTATGGAACCTTACTTTGCTGTCCTATTTACATTTTGTTATCTATTGTATATTAGGCCATGTAGGTATGTATTTTACTAATGTAGCTTCAGAGCTGAAAGCCTCAGGAATAAAGAAAGTCTCATAGAGACAGGGGTAGGTGTATATTAGCACTCAGCTGGAGTACTGTGTACAGTTGTGCATATCACACGCTTTTTAGGAAAGACAGAGATCATCTGGAGTAAGTCTAGGGAAGGCAAAAGAAGTTATGAGAAAAACAGAAAAATGGGGCTGGTTAGTCTAGAAAATGGGGGATGTGAGAAGTCTTTCAATATTTAAAACATTATTGCAAAATAACCTGAATGAATTAATTTCCATGTGACTGAAGACAGGGGAAAAATGTAATGGGTTTATGCTATAGCATGAGGGATTTAAGATGACCTTTAGGAAAATCTTTCTAATGGTTAATGGTAGTTAAACACTGGAGTATCCACTGGGGAGGGAGTGGAGTGCTTAACTGAAGTAATAGGGGATAAATCCACTGCATTTACAGTTGTCTCCACTTAAGATTATTAAAAGTTTAAATGTGTTTCTCTAGAACATCCATCTCTTGCCACTGAGAAAGGCAACAGGCTGTAGATGGCAACTTCCTAGGAAGAAGCAGGAGCATATCTTCAACACAGCGAAATGTTGCTACGGCAGCCTGCTTTGCTGCAACACACGAGACTTTCTTTCCACTTACTGGTTGATAAAAATTCTGTTCAACAGAACTACGGACCCTTCACTCTTTCTCTTGAGTGGAAAAACAATCATTCCAGTATTCAGGTGGCAAATTACTTGTTCAGCTGGTTAGTAAACACAGCTAATTATGCTGTGGTTTTGAAGTCTTGAAACCATAAATCTGCACTACTATGCTTGAGACACCACAACAGAGACTCAAGGAAATTAAAACAAAAATTTAAAGTTTTTGCTTTATATATCGCATGCAAAATCATCAGAGTCTTTAGAAGTCTTCCTGGGTTTTCAGAGAAGTTATCTCAAGTTAGATCTTTATCTTCAAGAATTTCATAAAAATTGAAATAAGATAAAAAGTTTAATGTAATAATCTGGCAGAACACCCAAGAGTTATACCTGAATGCTCTCTCCTTGGTCCCAAACCACCTGTGTTAACTTCATAGAAGTCTGATACACTAGAGTCTTTTATTCATTGAAATGGTCCTTTAGTTTAAGCAACACATTAGGTTACAAGTATCACCTGGAGGTAAAAACATTCAGCATCTCTAGACTAGAAATCTCAGAACAGCAAAAGGCATAGGAGCCAAACCTGCCACAGTGGAAGCCAGGGTGGGGGCATTTTGGTCAATGAGTGAAGGTCCTGGAGAAAGCTTAACCGTGTACAAGCTTTATGAGGCATGGAAGGTATTCATTTTAAACAGTAAATGGCAAAATAAACACAAGATTAAATATAGGGCCTCAAAAATAACTACATTTGCAACTTTATATTTACATTATAAAAATAATTGCTAAATTGTGTCACTGTTACTATACAAATTCAAGTGAATAATTTAATATTCTCAGTGGTGGTTAGGTTCTACACACACACACTTCTATTGTAGCAAGAATTGCTGTTGTCATTTCCATCAATTGTTAGGATTATAAATGTTTTCACTTATTACATCCTTTTCTCTGGAAAATTAGCTGGAAGTGGTTGATATACACGTTTTGACACTGAACAGCATTTGCTTAAGCATCTCCATTGTATAGGAAAGAATATACATTTTCATATTAGGATAAAACTAATGTGGAAAGATCCATTTGCATTTTATAGGAATGGTGAGTACTGTTTAGGAAAATGGGGAAATTCAAGTCTGACCAATATTTTTCTCTTTGATAACTGCTGTACAGGTAGTTCTTCCAAACATAAAATAAATGGGGCTTATAGTGGAACAGGGCACTTAGAGGATGAAAGAGCATTAGAATCTTGCTCTTTCTTCCAGTTTAAAAAAAAAAAAAAAAGAAAAAAAAAAGTTTAAAACAAAGAGTTCCTGCTTTAAGTTTCAAATTTAAAGCAGTCAGCACTTAGGAGTTCACTGTGGGTACATATAGGAATAGTGACTAATACTATAAATAAGAGTTACATTTTCTACTGCTCAGAATTAAGTAGGTATATTCTTTCTGTCATTCTCTAGCCATCTCACTGGTCCCTGCTATGCTCTGACTTATAATCAGTATAATTTATGGAGCAATCAATATCTCCATTTATATAACAAAATGACATCTTGTGTCCAAATGAAAGATCTCAAAGCATCTGTATCAGCATGGCAGTAATCAAATTGCTTGGTTGCTCTGTATCACAAATAGGGAACACATCACAGGAATAAAGAGGGACGATCACATACAGGGTGTAATCTGCTAGTCAGGGAATAGCCATAGTAACAATCTTATGTGAAATACACGCTGTTCAATTTTCTGCTTCCAGGGACTCAGTTTAGTATACTTAGATGCTCAGCATCTCCACTTGTCAGTCAAGCTACCATCTGCTCCCACTCACTGTAACCCCTTCCAGGTTGCCTATGTACTACCATGTATCTTCAAACCCCTTCTACGTCAAAGAGTTTTAGACTACCTCTGATCCTTTTCCTCCTGCTTTCAGCATGTCCGAGCTCCACGTTATGCGGGCTGAGAAGTGCTGGCCTGTTATAAGGTTATGACTATATCATATTTCAAAGACAGATGCAAGTTTGCTTCAAGCTGGTAGGAAGCAAGCCAGTTCATATGCAGAAGCCACATGACTGCATTATCAGCACAATGCTGAGCTTGATGCAATAAGCCTGACGGAGAAACAGAATATATTAGCTGAGCTTCAGTCAGTGCAGAGCACAGGCAAAGCAAGCTTACATCTGTCTGCAATCTGTCAGGCAGCTCTACATTGTGCTTGAATCGCATAATTCCCCCTTCACAGTCTTACTAGTTCACACACAAACTGAAGTAGGGACAGAAGCTATTCTGTTTGCTTCCTACGGATGAATTTGCTGATACTGGGCTTCTGCCAGAGATGGCACACCTGTGTGGATGGAGCTCAGCTCTGCTCTGCTGTGCCGCCATTTCTATCTACATTTGCCAGAAACCCTTTATACTCCACATCTACATTTACATTCATTCAGTTTATCAGAAAGAAATTATTTTCTGCACTGCTACCTGTTTCCACCCACTGAGAATCAGCTTGGAGAGCCCTGAGACATTTATTACAAAAAAAAAAAAAAAGAAAAAATTCTAATTCTTTTTCCATTTTTGGTCTGTCCAAAAGCACAAGAGTGCTGATAATGTAAGGCTTGCAGAAGAACTGCTTGCTTTCAGTGGTCTAGCATCACTTAGGATGAAACCTACAGTTAGCCATTTTGAAGCACATAAACATCACTAGACAATAAAGGGACTTTATTAACCCCTGGGAGATTTTACATACAAACTTTCCCAAGGTCCATTTTCAATGTTACATCTATTGAACATAAAGGCTACACACTCTTTAGTGAGGCCAGCTGCTCTGGCCATTGAGGGCCCTTCTTTAATAAAACTTTGAGGACCCTGGGCTTAAAGTTCTCTGTCTACAGGCATTTTCTCTTTTTTTCCACCAAAGAATCCCTGACACGTAAAAATTTCTTCTTCAGTGAGACATAAACCTGCTGCCTGCAGTGTTGTGGATCAGTTCCCTGAAGTGGCTGACTAATGCTTAGGTTGCAACGCTGATCATAAAATGGCCCTAATCCCTTTTTGCATGTTGTTCTCCAACATGTCTGTAAATTCCTCTCTCAAATCACAGAATTCATGCTTGAAAGATACTCACCATCCATGCTGCTTTCTTCTATAGGAAGTGAGGGTGTTATTCAACAAAAAGCATCTTCTCAATGGGGCAATAGAGATCACTAACTTTTAAGTGGCATCTAAATTCAATGAAATTAAGAAAATGAGAAGATGAGAACAGGTTTCCAGGAACAAGTATCCTTTGCAAAATCTAGCATACAGGTTTCTCCACCTCCATCGTGCTCCCAGAAACATCCAGTGGCATTTGGTCCAGGCTAGAGCAAACAGTAGGACCATCTTCAAGCTAAAGGAGAGTGCAACAGGACCACTCTCAAAGGAGAGTGGCAGCATGTCCATGGATGTGTGGTACCCAGTTCTCTTTTGTATAATCCTGACCTCATTTGTCCCTGCAACACAGGATTCATCACCTCTCTTGCAGGCATGTGCATCTGGCTTGGCTGAACTTCCACTGTGTCAATCTGCTTCTCAAATCCTTTCAGCCAGCAAGGAACACTGATGATAACTGAGCAAGAATAGACAAAGCTGACAAAAAATGCTGAGGGCCATTTTACAGCAGGAAATGGCTTCATACTGTGTTTCACTCAGAAGGTCTGACAAAAAGTCTACCCCAAGAAACTTCTCTGCCTGCTGTCTTACGCAGCTTGGTAGTTAACTAAAGGGACACAAATACTTTAAGTGTGAAATAACTGCAAATATTTTTGTTCAAGAGGCTTTACTCAGCCTTATGTGAAAAACTTAGACATCTGAACACCTGTCTTTCTATTGACAAAAAAAGTCTGTTCAATCTAATATTTGGACTGGAGACAGCCAGCTGTTAGACTGCTCTTGAAGTACTGTCCTGTTACTGTACTCCAGTGTCTTGCAGTCAGCTCCTCAGTCTGGAACACTGTTTTCCTGGCTCCATAGGCTCTAGGAGAGATCTGTGGCTTTGCCTGCACAACATATGGATATCAGGCATGGCTGTTTATCCCTGCAGCTCTTGCAGAGTGAGATGGCACCTTGTGTATCCCCATGACTCACCACAGACACCTACCAAATTTCCCAAGCTTGGAATCACCAGCAGTCACCAGACGTGAGCCATGCTGGGGAGGAGAGCAGGATCAAATTGCTGTTCTAAGAGACTTTTCTCTCATCTGGACACGTTTGATGGTCTTTTGTTGCATCTCCCTCAGCACGCCCTGACCATGCTTGGACACACTTGATCACTGCGGATCACACTCAATCCCTAGAGGCAGTGAAGCAGCCACCTCTCAGAGACACACATATTTTGCTCCCTTATTGCACAGCCACCCATCCCCGCCGGTGGAGAGGTGGGGGCTGCAGTGAGGAGGTGCGCTGCGTCACGCCCGCCTGCAGCTCCAGTAATAGGAATTCCCCGCCTTTTCCCCATCGGGTTTCCAGCTTTCTTCTGACTACCTTCCTTGTCACGCACAGACTCTCTGAATAAAAAAAAAAAAAAAAAAAAGCCCATTTCCTGGGCTCAGAAGTAGTCACCGCTCTGCCTCTCAGAGCTGCACCCAAAGGGCCATTTCTGTGTCTCCTCGTCTACCCCTGGCAGTCTCGGCTACAGGCACCCTGCGCTGCCATGCCCCAGGAGGCTATTTCACACCCGTGACGGAGCTCCCTGCCTCCGCACTGGTGGTGTCTCTGCTTTACAACCCACCTTTCAGCCATCGAGTTGTATTCGAAGCTTTCTACTACAGGTTACAATGGCTTCTTGCCAGGCGCCTGCTCATTTACAAGTAATGGGTTAGCCTTTACCTGCCTTACTCACCATTAACCCTCCCTGACTCATGCTCCAGTTTGGGAAGTTCAATCCTGGTGTGTTCTGGTCACATTTTATTTTAAATGCATCAATATTTTGAGCAGAGTGACCTATTTTTAAGTTAGAGAGAAAGAGGTGGAAGTAAGGTTCTTCCCTGCAAAAAGGCCAACTTTGATAAACCCAGGGATCTAGGAGATGAAGCTCGTTCAGCTGAGGATCTCAAAGAGCTGAATGCTCACAATGCTTCGCAGTTCTTAAAGTAAAAGATTAAAATTTATATAGAACATTTTTTTCTCAAGAAAAAGAAATAAAGCTGCCAGAAATGGATATAGACTTTAGACGATGAACAGGCATATCAAAAAGAATATTAGGACTCAGCAGGGAGACACGGGGGACGGATAGGAATGATCACTAGAGAAAGCTGTTTCACAACATCAGTAGCACAGTTGAAAAGACAGACCTGTCACCAGCCAAGCTGATTTAGCCCACGCTAAATCTGAGCTCTGATGAAATCGTCATTTCAGTAATATCTTGTAACAATGAGTCCTATGTGACAGTTACACATTTATCCTTTAGTTTCACAATTCCGTATTTTTAAATATCTTTTCTTGCCATTAGTTTGACCGCCCCTAACATTAAATCACTGCTGCTCTGGCATTCAGTGCAAAACTGCTATGTGAAGCGTCTCACTTGGTAATTGGCTCCACTGCCCTTTCTTTCCAAGGCCATCATTACTGTTTTCTTCCCAGGTCTGAAAATCTGCCAGCAGCTCCCACAGCTGTCTCCCAACCACACATTTCAGTGACCTCATTTCTGCAGGCCACAGTCTCCCTCACACTTGACATAAACTCAGATCAACAAATCCACTCCCCAGAGCACAGCTAGTTATATTCTTCTACTGTCAGGAAGCTCCAGCACATCCCTGTGAATCCCAAATCAAACATTGAGCAAACCTAGATCTTTGCAAACAGGTGCACTCTTTGTTACTGTAGATGTCTGTGTGCATCTTCTGTTTGTGTACGGATGTCCTTGGGGCATGCTTGTGCAGCAGCCATTTGTCTCAGGCACCCTTTCATGATCACTAGGAGAGATGGCATTTTTTGAATTTTGACAAAAAAGAGTCAGTTTGGTCCTACCTCCATAGTATCCCACTCGGTTGCTTTTGGATACAACCAATGTTCAAGTTCCTCTCAAGGTCATTAAGCTGCATTTTCAGTGGGACAAAGCTTAACCTGAAGCTAAAGAAGCAAATCTGCAATGGGATAAAAAGAAGGCACTCTCACAGAGAAATAAATGGTTCAAAGATAGGACACAAAGGACAAAAGCCATTGGAGGAAGATCGCCAGTGAAGTCCCACAGGAATACACTGATTGATCTAGTCCTAAGTGACCTAGAAAGTGGGACAAGATGAAGTAACAAAGTTTGCTGACAATACTGACTTATTCAAATTTAAAATTTAAATTCAAATTTAAAGCCAACTGCTAAGAGCTACAGACAGATGTCATAATACAGAGTGACTTGGAAATAAACAGGCAGCTGAATTGATAAATGTAAAGTAATGCACATAGGAGAAAAAAGCCCAACTATACATACGCAATGGTAGGCTCAAAAATAGCTGTTACCACTGTGGAAAGCAATCTTGAGGTTATTACAGAGAGGTCTATGAAAATGTCAGCTCAGTGCTCCGCAGCATTTAAAAAGGCAAATCAAATGTTAGGAAAGAAATGAAGAACAAGCCAGAAAATATCATGATGTCACCGTGCAGATTCACAGTGTGACTGCATTTGAATAGGTGTGCTGTTCTAACCCCATCCTCCCAGCTCAAAAAAAGTGGGTGGGAAAAAACAAAGATTCTTCAAAGTCTGGAACAGTTTTGATGTGAGAAGTGGTCAACAAGACCAAGAGCCTTTGTCTGGGAGAACAGAAACCCAAAGAGGGAACACGATAAAAGTCTAAACAATCTTAAGTGGCTAGAAGGATGCAAATGGTGAATAACTGTTTTCTGTCTTCCAATATAACATCAAATGAAATCAATAGTGATAGTTTTAAAGAAAGCAAAAAGAGGTAATTCCTCAAAGTACAGTTCAGCTGTGTAACTCATTGCTACAGGAGGCTGCAGGCACAAAAAAAATCTGTGGGCTTAAAAGATTCATGGAAAGGGAATCCATTTGAAAGTTACTGGATACAAAGACTGAGAGTATCCCAAAGATGCAGATTTTGGGAGCGTAAGTGGGGTCTGGCAGTGTGGCTGTGTCCTTGCTCTGTTTCTGCATCCCTTTTCCCGCTGAACATCCGTTATTGCCCAGTACTGATGAGCTGTGGTGGGACCTGCTACAAAAGTTCTAGTGTTTTAAGGTTGTCCCCTTAGGGGATCAGAGTCAGCCCCAAAGCTCACCCTTTCGTCCTCGGAAGTGAGTGAGGCAAACTTAGCTCTGATGTCTATTTTATGCTGGAATAAAATTTAGTTTGGTCTAAGTCAGAAGGGAGGTGTAAGCTGTGTGACTTGGATTAATTTGGCAGTCAGTGGGTGTGTGAATGATGACAAACCCACCAATGGAACAGATGGTCTGGGCAGCAGAAAAAATAACTAGATAGCTATAAAATAAAGCAAGCTCCCTCCAGGCAAGTTCTGATCTCCATTTCACCAGGATAAACCTGAAACAATGTCACTGAAGGGACTGAGCTGTTTACCTCTTTCATTTGAGGTATATCTTAGGTCTTTGCCTAATTTGGCCCCTTGCTGGAATTTACTTGCTGGAAATTCATCTCCTTCCTCCAGGTTGAATTTGGCTCCTTATGTTATAAGCAGTCTTGTTGCATCTCTTATACAGTGTCTATGGAGCAGCATTTAGACTGATCTCCAGGAAGGTGCGATCAGTCTTACACACCTCTTCTCAGCCCTGTGCATTTTGGGGGTGGCAGCTGGGGTAAAGAGGTCCCGAGGCCAACAAGGCAGGAGTGATACTCATGTCTCTGCAGGCATTGCTCAGCACCATTGAAACCTCTTTCACTTGAGCTAAATGGCTCTTGAAGTTGTTGAAAGCCAGCTAGGTATTAATCCTTAAATAAAACCACAACCCTAGACTGCAGTAAAAATATATCCCTAACAGATGCATACACCATTTCTCCTTTTCTTCTCTTGCCCTTTGCAGGCACCCCACGTAGTTCTTTGTACTGTGGCTGCTTTGGTGTCAGAGGCGGTGACAGGGAGCACACAGGTAACACCCAGTGTTGCACAAGGAATTTATCAGATAGATCCCAAAGCAAAAAGCTTTTTACATGCCCTAAAGTGACAGCAAAATAAATAACAACAATGTGATAAACAAAAGTATTCAGATTTTAAACATAATACTAAAATGGAGAGCTCAGTGACAGAGCTTTATCCTAGAAGAGTGTTTTTCACATTGTAGAATGCAGTTTCTCTAATTTTTTGTAATCTGATAAACACAGTTTCTGTTATCCTCAGCATGAATGTTTGTCAATACCACGTTTAAGGAATAAGAGGCTGATTTGGTTGCAGGAAAAAAAAGAATGACTCATCTGGCTGCACATAAAACACTGCATTCTTGTAAACGCATCCTGTATATCTGTATACTTAAACAAGCCTAAGATATGATGATGCTATATTGTTTCCAAGTAGAAACAGCACCCAGATCTCTGTGTGGGTGGATAGGCAGTGGGTGGATATAATAAAAACCTCTATGATGTATTGTACATATCCCTCTGTTGTTTTCAAATATGGTTCTGAATTATTAATACCTAAAAATGGAATTGTCCAGTTCTGCCCTTATGCATCATTGTTTACTTCAATAAACCTAAATTTAGCAGGAAATACTGAATATTTAATTGTGCAGCATAAGTAAGGAAGACTCACAACCATTCTGGAAAGTCCCTGTTTCAGAGATGGCAACAGTCTTGAAGTGCTTAACTTTATTTTTTTTATTGCTATAATCTGCTGCTAAAGTCTTCTGATTCATGACTCAGCCACTTCATATACTGTGATGAACCCCTCACTTTCACAAACCAGGGGGAGAAAACAGAGGGGTCTCTGACTTCATCCTTCATATCCAGGGCATCATGCACCAAGCAGATGTGAACAAATACCCATCTGCTTACCTGCAGACTATATGCAAACTTTGCTATCTGCAAACTTTGGTTTATCTTTTTGTTTGGGACCCACTAGTGGAAGATGCTGAGTCTTCTGCTCATTGTTTCCTTGGCTGGCTTTTGAAAACCAGGCCTCAGTGCCTGCCCCATCTGCGTTTTTCCCATTGGATGCTGCCTGGAAGGAAAGCCATGTGCCTGTCTGTGGGGGAGGCCCCGTGTGTTTTTTCCTGGCACCCCAGACGATGGAGGCTCGGCTGCCTGTGCTGGGGAGGCACCCTCAGACCAGCCACAAAGTGCCTGAGATGGTTTGTAGAGCAAGATCTGCCCAGCTTGTGATGGCAGGTACTGACAGGAGATGCACTGACACAGGCGATGCTGATCTCTTCAGGTTTTGTCCATAATTCTTACACAGGGTTTTTTTCACCTTTGTTTTGGCACTGGCACATGTCTGGTGTCTCTCCATCACTGTCTTTGATCTACACCTGAGTGTTTTGCAGTTATGCAAAGTCTGTGGTTAAGGCATAATTGGGCTGTTTCCTTACCCTAGATCTCCAGGAAATCCATGGCGTCTTCAGAAACCCAAGTGGGATTCATAAGACTAGATAATGCAAGAAAAACTTAGAAACAGGGCACATCTTGCTGTGGGGCAGCATGCAAATGTACAGCTGTACACAGTGGGGCTGTGCTGGGGGCAATTATATTTGTTAAAATCACAGAAGCATCCTGGAAGAGTTGCTAAGCACCTCCAGCAAGCTTTGCTTTCCCTGCCCATCCCTAAAGCAAGGGTGTTCTGTCAGTCAGAGGCTGCACAGTCCCTGTCTGTCCCCACATGCACCCCTAAAACCATCAGGATTCCTTGCCACCTGCTGACGCAGGAACCATTGCCATGCCTGCCCCTTCAGTGCACGCGGCCTAAGCCCCCCTCTGCACACGCAGGGCCTCTCTGCCTGGACACACATGCACACCTGCCCTGGGGGACAGTGCCACCTCATCCCATACAACCATGGCCATTCATTGAAATACAATGGGAACCTGAAGTCACCTCAGACCCCAGTGTGCCACTGCCCAGTCTGCAATACCAAGTAAAGTCCAAGTTTTGTGGGTCTGAGGAGATTCATCCCTATGTATGAAAGCATTTCACCACTCATCTGCTCCCTACTCTGACTGAGTTTAGCCTTTCTTTACTCCCTACCATACAGCTTTTCTTCACTGGCAATAGATCTGGTTCTACCTTTATTAGTCTTCTTAAGAAATAACCCATGTGTCATTGTATAGGTCAGCTGGCTGTCTCTGGCTGCAGTCTCCCCTTCCCAAAACCCATCAGCCACAGGGCAGAGCACAGTCTGGCAACATGTTTGCATGGGTTTCATGAGCATGGCTTGGGGTTTCAGGGAGGTAGTGTCAGGAACAGGATTCTACAGAAAGACAGATAAGCAGATACAAAGGCACACTGCATGCTCCTTACACACCAGATTGTATCTTAATTCCTAACAAGACTGAGTATCTACACAATTGTGACACTTTCCCAAGCTAGCAGGGCTTTTTGCATATCATTTCTCTCCAGAACTTCAGAGATGTACAGATGCCACCTTTTGATTTTCATTCATTTATCCAAAACATGGTATACAAAATGGCCTATCTAAAAATAAAAGTATTTCTAAACCATATTTCTTAAGCATAAAGGAAAAAACACTATTGATTATTGTTTCTCATTACACTTACACCCACTTTATATGCCCTTCCAGTGTAATGCAAATTACGACTCCTGTAATTTCACACTTCCATTTGTAGATAATGATAAGCAATTTCAACGTTATAGTTAGTGCACACAGTCTGGGTCAGATCTGCAGCTTCATCTCCCGTGGAGATAAAAGTATTATATGCACATATTGTATGACATAATCATATGCACAAAATGTAACTTCCCAAGGGAGTGGATTGTAAGCAGCGCCCAACTCAGAAGTTATGAAAAGGTCTCTGAGTGTGATTGCAAACCTAGAGATTGACAGAGAAAAAAATTGGAAATGAACAGGGAACATTATTAATACTAGAAGATGCAGGGACTACTATAAGATTTGGAAGGCACCTTCTAGGACCTGTTCAGTCTTTTTCTACAAAAAGAAAGGAAACAGGGAGTGTTTGCTAACCTGGTAACATGGCATATTATTGTGCTGAAGAATTTGAATTATTCTTTCAGAGCCCACTGAGGAACAAGCAGTCACAGAGGTAACACAGAGTAGGGTTATAGCAGTATATTGCAATTACAGATCACACAACTATTGTTTAAAATGAAGGGCTTTAAAGTCTATACTTAGAGGTGCTGCACTACGTGCTGCATGACCGCTGGTAATGTAGATAAGTTGCCTGGTCTACAAATAGCTTGGATGCTCTCCACTCATTTATAATACATAGTTCTGGCCTCATACAGGTTAATTACAATGTCCGAGGGCAGATAGGAAACACTTCTTTTAAAATATTACTGTAATCTTTTCTCACTCTCAGGTAGCTTGTGCCTCGAATGCAAATCTGCCTTGTTTTTTGGGAACTTGTTCAACTAATATTGATTCAAGTCAGCCTATCAATGGAGCTAACTGATAACTTTTGACCGCTGGCAGCATCCCAGCTGATGATGGTTATCAAGGGCATAGACTTTTTAACAATAATTCTGAGGGGTTTTGTTGTTCTTTAAAAGCAGATGGGAGGGATAGAATAGTTTCTTGTGCATTTGTGTAAGACATAAGGACTGCAGTTAACAGCTCCATTCCTGAGATAAAGTGACAGTTTCCACTGTGAGGATAAGGCCCACCTGTTAATAGAATTTTCAGGACAGAGCCTAAGGTTAAAGAATGAACTCCTGCAGCCACCAAGAACCACCTTAAATATTACCATGCTCTATCTTTCAAATAAGACATTCCTCTTGAGCCTTGCCTTCTCTGAAAAAAAAAAAGTTAGTACATTTATGTAGGTTGATACATACAAATATATGTATGTTTAGTTTATATACACATAAACCAAAACCAATACCCTATTAAAAGAAAAACAAAACCCTATTGAAACAAAGCATTAGTCCAAACACACAATTTTCCCCCAGAGAGTGATGAGGCTGAGCAAATAGTAGATCCATCACTTCAAGTTTGTGCTTGGATATTACTACGAAGAAAGTAAAATGAAAAGCCACATCAAGCGTAATGGAGCACTTACTCTCTGTGTGCCAGAACCACGGACCGTGGAGAAGAGGACACCTTTTTAAAAAGGGAGAGGTTGGCACAACTCTGAGCTAGAGTTCTAGGCTGCCTGCAGGCTTCAGGGAACCATGCTCTGGGGTGACGATTACAAGGTGTTTAATCTTGTCCCAAACCTGTAGGTTTTTTGCAGCACCCAAACTGCAGAGGAAGCAAGGGGATTGCAAGATTTTACCGACCAACAGAGAGTCTGTTCCTTTCCCTCACCTTCAGAGTACAGAAGGGCTGCTTCTCTCTGTCTCCGATCAGGTCCTATACCTGCTCTCTTCCCAGCGAGAACCCAATTGCTTTGTAAAATGTCACACTCACACCCAGCCTTCAAACCCAGCTCTACTTTAACTCATGACAACACGACTGTGCAGTGCAGACAACCATAACGCTGCCCCAGCTCTTGGAGTGTTTTGGTGGGCTGGAGGACAGGGTGGCTTTGTGTGGAGGTAGTGCTAGGTGGCATCGGGGGCACAGTGTGCAGGTTTCATGTGAAAGTTTGCTGGTGGGGCTGTGCACATTTGTAGGGGATGCTTAGGTGCAGGCTAAGGGGCAGAGCTGGGGTAAGCTGTGTGACATGAATGGGTCAGTGCAAAAAAGTGAATTTGGAGCACAAAGTCTTAAGACCTGGTTAGCTGCTTCAGCTCCTTTCCTTCAGCCTGACTGAGCTGAGGATGGTCAGACTTAACTGAAGTCTTCTCAAGCACCTCACCACCCCATGGCAAGCCTGACCCACATCCTATTCAGGAGAAAGGATGCAGAAGACTCTGGTCTCAATCTGTAATGTCTATTAAGCAGATTGAGAGTTCCCCTCTCTCCAGAGCAGACCAAGATAAAAGTGCTGTGTTGTCCTTCCCCAAATGAATCATAAGATTTGTTTCAATAGAAGGTATGGCAAATTATCAAATGAAACTACTAAATTCTTACCCCATTATTTTAATGTAGTCAAAGCTCAGAAGGATGCAGGAACTTGTCTTAGCTAAACAAACAGTGCAATACCCCTGGAACCTTGGTGGAGGAAGGAGGCAAAACAGCCTTTTCATGACCTTGGTAAGTATGTTAATATACTCCCTTACCTACCACTGTACTGTATATAATAAAGGCTTTACACCCAGGAAGTCTCTCTCCTCCTTCTGCATAACCAGAATAAATCAAACAAGGTGGGTTTAAAAAAAAAAACCCACCAAAACCCACAACACAAAAAAAAACAGATCACATTTAGCTGGCAGTTACAGGCTTGGAAGAGGAATCAGAGGTGCACAGTATTGTGGTCTGGTTGGAAGAGCTGGTCCCAATGTGCAGGGGAAGGCAGAGGAAAAGGGATGAAAGGATTCTGTCCTGTTTGGGAGAGGTGGCATGTGCTGTGGGCGACAGTGGAAGGGAGGGCAGGGTGAAAAGGCAATCAAATGGTTGTGTTCTGCTTGGGAGAGCAGAGGTATGATATCGCCCAGGGTAGGAAAGGAGAGAAGGTACAGAAGGCTTGTGTCCTGTTCAAGAGAGAAAGAGCATACAACTACGGAGGGAGAACAGAGCACAATTGTTCAGTATGTGGACTTGGGGTGTGAGGAATGTAAATTTATTTATACTACAAATTAAAGCTGCATCTCTATGTGCGGGGCCAGCCCCTTCCAACTGACCAGGCTCCACTTACACAGTGTCCTGATCTGGAACTGGGATATCCTAGGAAAATTGTTGCAACAACTGCACTGAGGATTGCCTTCAGGATGTGAAAGGTACTTGGGAATTCACTTGGAAAAAAAGTGATGCCATTAAACTGTTGAATGTGGAAGTTGTTTAAGCAGATATTAGACAATAAGCATAAAGGAAACAAGTGCAAAATCCTGTAATTGAAAAAAAAATTCAGATAAATAAACAAAAAATTAACATGCTATTTCTCAAATTCTAAAGCTGAAGGGTTGTGCCGGCATGGTCTCAGTGTCTCTGGGTTTGGAAAGACAACCTGGTTTAGCATGGCTGGATGGCTGTTAAAGGCCATGAGCTAGTTGGGGCGCTGCATGGTGACAGTTGAGCAATCTATTGCAAGGATTTGGCAGCTTTGTTACAGGAGAAAGTTATACCGGGTATTCATGCAGGGTACTGCTAAGCTGTTCAAAGAGAAACACAGATTAATAAATAATTGAAATGGCTTAAAGGAATAGGAGGACAAATTTATTGTAATCAAGTAACAAATGATGCAAAATATGGCAGGATCCCAAACTCCATTAAGAACAGGCATGTGACTAAGTGGTATCTTGACTGAATGCAATGCCTGCCTACAGGTAGGTGTGTTATAATATATTCACCGAACAGCCTACAGATGCTCAAGCAATACTTAAATGTATAATATATCTGCCACTCCCTTCTGTGTCAGACCACTGGAGAGACAAAGGGCAAATATCAAGTCTCATAGGAAGCCATGGAAGACCCAGACATCATGGAGTCAAATACCAGATTTTAAAAAGTCTTTACCTTGAGATGACATTCCATCTCAGGACATACTGAATAGTAAGTAATATCAGGGAATTGATTCTCAGACTTGAAATTTCAACAACAGCTCATGAAGACTGAGTAAGCAAAGCTGCAATGATCTACTAATATCATAGCTGACAAAATAACAGTAAAGTCATTCCCTCTTTGTCATGCACACTGTAACTAAAACATGAACTGACTAATGGCACCATTCTTGAAAAAATATTACAACAGTATTTTCCAGGAGGATGCTCACTCATAACAATGGTATTTCCACTAAGGAGAGGAGAGTTTTGCTGGAGGAGCTGAAAGAATTTTCTACAAAGTATGGAAATGACTTAAATTTATTTTACCTGTTTTCTTCCTGAAAGTAGGAGCTGAGTAACAATTGTATAAATAAAATGTTGTTACAGTATAGTTAAATTACTAATTCATATAAGCATTGTTACATGATTCTCCTGTCCCTCTTCTTGGAAAAAAGAGAGGGTAAACACATTCTTGCCTCCTCTGGAATAAAGAAGTTGTTGGCAGAAATGAAAAATCTAAAGAATGAAAGGAGAGATTTTTAAAAACAACATTAAACAAAGCACATAAGCTTTACCGAGAGGTGTTCAAAGATACCAGAAAACCCTATAGCACATACCATTACCACTTTAATCTGCCTCTCAAGTAAACTGTCAATCCCACACAGCACCCAAACTTTCCATACCATCTGGCAGGAAGTTTACACAGAACCTGAGAAAATTCCTCTAATTCCAGTCTGGATGGGCTTAACAGTGTGATTTGTGAGGCTGATCTAACTAAGCAATACATTTGGATACTTGTTCCATGCATAGCCAGATTTCTTGGCCCTTGGAGAAGACATTAGGTTCTTACGGAGAGAATTGAGAATGAAAAACAAAAAGTATGCATTTAAGTAAGTACTCAAACGCAAACGCTTGTATACCATATATCAGCAGATAGCAAGAGGTTGAAGTCTGGCCCTGCTGGCGGAGATCCAGCAAGATCTCTTCTACAAGACTTACTTAGAATAGAAGAACAAATAAATTCAGTAGTTTTATCGAAATGAGCTATTGCACCGTATGCATGTTTTATAATCAAGCAATAATAATAATGTTTTACAGTCAAGTAATACCACAATATCCTATAGCAACACTTCAGTAACTCTTCGGGATATGAACTGTGACTTCCAGTCAGGAATATGAGTTACCAGCCACACACATCTCATTCAGAGAACTAACTAGTTACACTGGTGATACGGTCTCAGGATTAGTCCTTTGGTTTTTCTGTGGCTGCTAGAGATGTAAAAATATGGGCAGGCTTTCAACTCCAGAAGTGCCAAGCAAGCACATATGCACTACACAATAACCTGACCGTGCAGAGAAAGCCTCTTAAAATGGCTTCATGATACAAATCAGATACACGCTCACTGTGAATTACGCTGCTTCTAATCACAGTTTCCAAATTTAACATATAAATAACTTCTGTGCAATATTAGCAACAAGAAAACCTCCTGAGTGAAAAGCATACTGCCTAATGCATATAAACTGCACTCATTCACCACCCCTTGTACTGGCTGAAGGACATCTGGTTATGTAGGAATATAGTATCGTAATCAAATATATATTAAAAAAATTCCTATTGCTCAAGTCCAAGTATTTCCTTTTTCTCTCTCTAAAAGAAACACAAGCAGGGACAAACTGGTTTGGTCAAACCATGAACCTGCTGGAATCTTCACCTCCTGCCAGAACTGAGCTTCAGCAGAGGGGGTTCTTCCAAGGGTCTGAAATAAATGGTTTTTCACTGCTAGTTTCCAGATTAGTCCAAGTGCAGAAACGCCAAGAAGATGTTCGTGATCACAATATTTCCAGGCCACATTTGAAGCAAGAAAACACTAACTATTATTTTAAAAGCATTTTTCAAGAATATTACCAGCCAGTTCTGGAAATTCATTAATACGCAATAGCTCACATATGCATTCAAGCTCTGGGTACTTATTAAATAATAATACAGTCCAAAGCACTGGGAAAATTGGAAACTTAAACTTCCTGAAACAAAGTTTGTATCATATTTAGAACCTCTTTTGGTTAATGCAACCAGTGCATCTTGATTGCACAGTTACCCTGGGTAATCTGTACCTGAGCCTAACCAAAATCCAGATATCCCCCCATTACAATTTATATACTGTGACTGTATTTAAATTATAGATGACTGAGACACAATGGCTGGGAGTTTTCATGCTGACACCCTCTCTAGTATTTGCTTAGCCAAGTTTGTCACTTACAAGGAAACATATGTGTCCTGTGAGATGCATATGGGAGAACATTGAGAAGAACATTGGACGATTATCTGCATTCAAGTCATTTTGACTCGAGCTTTGCTACAAAATGTGTGATTTGCAGCCCAGTTTAAAGAAAATCCCACTCTCTCAACCATCTAAGTTAATTTAACAGCCCTCCTGCTTTGAAGTCCAGAAAGATTTTTTAAATGAGGATAATGCTTGGGACAAAACTCATCTAAGAGCACAAATTAACAAACAGGCCAGTTATCACACGCATTTCTCCACCACTGGCAAAGCAGGAGCATCACTAAACCATACCACTGGTTTCACCTGGTGAGATCTGTGTGTGTGACGTACACTGCAACAGTGACAGCAGTCCTAACATGACAATGGCCAGAAATACAAAGGAACTGCTAGAAGTGTACAGTCAGAGTGCTTGGAAAAAATCCCACAAATGCAAATACAGTAATTTAAGGCAAACACAGTCAGCTTAACAGGCAAAAGAGGAACTGTATTGTACCGAGTGAAAAACCAGACAAGAATATTCTTAATTGCATCATTTAATTATTCAATGCAATGACCTCAAAGTGTGTTATTAACATGAATTAATTTTTCTATTGCAGCTCTCCTTTTGTAGATATCTGTTAGAAATTCCAATTATGCAAGTAAAAAACGCAGATTATGAATATGACCCAAAGCCATAAGTCTTTTCTCAGAGCTGGGAGGGCAAGCTATCTGATCGGTTCTGCCAGACAGAGAGTACACTTGTTCGTACACTTTCGGACTACAAAAAATTTTTATCTTTCCAGATATCATGGGTTCAATTTTTATGCCTGCAACAGGAAAATACATCAGGTCCTACTTCTCTGACAAAATAATAGCTAGGCAAACAAATGTGGCAAGGCCATAAGCTATCACTTTTGTTATTAAAAATTACATGAAGATCTATGAACAGTCTTTGGCTATTTTTGAACATAGAGGTTCAGAAATAAAACAGTCTTTTACATGCATTTAATTGTCTTTCCACCTAATCATGGCTGCACTCACTTAAGCAAAAAAATATGAAAGCAGCAACTCAGGTTGCTGAACTGAACCGTACATTTTCATCATTCTAGATGATTTATTAAACTAGTCAATGCATTCTCAGCATTAAGAGACAAAGCTTTATCCAAGAAATCGCTTTAGAAAAATAAATCGGGAGAGATATTATCTGTAACACAGTGGGTTAAAATTATCAATAATGGTTGCTAGACTCATTTCTACTGCTTAATATTCCCAGGAAAAAAACAGAGAACAGAAGCATCTAGCAATAAAATGGAAGTAGATTCGTGTTTAAAGTGAGTTTTGTATTTTGTAATGGAGGTTAAAAGGAAGCCTTAAAAAAAGAGTGAAGGCAGCTGATGTCTTCCACTGCAGATCAAGCTGGCCAGCCAGCTCATGATTTCTACTATTGCCATTAAGTTAAACATTATCATAATTACATTTCTGTTTTCCTGTGGAATCAATAAAGATGCAGAGTCTACCGCCCTCACAAACATTCCTGAAGCCCTGTATTTTCTGAAGAGTTTTGAAACTGCCAAAAAGAAAGAAGTGCTGAAAAGTTCAAAATCATTCATTTTAGAGCAGCATGCTAAAATCAGACTGTATAAAGGAAGAATTCTATATAAAACTGCTGCAAATTATCAACTAATTGGCTTCTTTTTGCCCGTTGTATGAAAAAATCAGGAGTCACTAGCAGAAAAAGGAGTGTTGGTGGTCACATCCAATTGATTTGCTAATTCAGCGGCATCTGCAGAGCCCTCTATTATTTTGTAACCTGTTACAAAATCTTGACATTATTGATCAACATCAAGGCTGCCACCAGCTTCTACTGACTCACTATTCATGAGCTTATTACTCAATTGATTTTTATCAACATACCATACCACAGAAAAACACATGGCTGAAATAGCAATGAGTCAATTTTTCACCTAGATATCTTCCATCTGGGAAGCGATCCTTTGTAGTTTTATGCATAATATCAAAGCTTTGTGCATTTAAAAAAAATACAAGTATAAAGGATTTAGGCTGTCAGTTATATACTTTCAGCCACTACATGAAATAGTTTTCTGCATTTTCAGCATTCAGTAGGAAATTTTTTCATTGACTGGTGGACACAGGTTATACAAATCTTTGCTTACCTAACACCTTGAAGCACAAGTTGTTCTGCTCCAGTACAAATATAGGCAGAGTCAGTGTCTTCAAAGGTTAAAATACGCTGACTGTAAAAAAATGCACAGTATTGACCATCGTCATTCTCTCAACCACTGCACTCCTAATGGTGCTGTTTACAAGCGAAAAGACTTTCCACTCCTAGCTTAACCTGGGCTCTGAATGTTGGATTAGGGTTTTACTGTTTGGAAATTAGTGGTAACTACAGAACTAGCTGAAATGCCAGTTACAAATCTACTGCTCTCATATCGCCTTTCCCAGAGAAGTATTTGAATGATTTTTAAAAAAATAAAACCACAACTGTCCTTCACCTCTCAGACTGCAGTTTTACAGTCTTCATGCCCAAAGAAGCAGCTGCCAGTCCTCTTGCACTGTCCAGAAGGATGCTGAAGGAGCATTTGGTGGATTCCAAGCTGAAAAGAAATGCTGTGTTTTTCCAAGATCCAGCTAAGAAATGTGGTACTATTTCTTAGTGGTACTATTCTGTGAGCAGTATTAGGATTTCTCTGCCTAGCTTTACCCTTTTTTTCCCTGCTCACATCCATGCATGATTTTAATTTTGATGAGAGTCAGTTCACCCTAGTAGTGCCTATACCTTAGCAGCAATGAACATGATCATTATGTGACCTCTTCTCTCACAGTGAATTTCACCTTACACCAGGTAATAAATGCAATTAATATATTCCCTTTAAAGAAATGTCTCCACCCTTCTCATTCCTACCCATCCTCATTCTTTACAAGGAGGGTTTTTTTCAAAAAAGGTTTATCACAGTACCACAGCCTCAGTGCTTTTTCTATCAGAGTATCTGTGCTCATACCACGTGGTGCCTGGCTAATGCTGTGCAAGTCAGTTATGCAGTATCTGGGCAGAGAAGCAATCACAGCGCGTATGAACGTCATGTTAAAGTAATCACCTGATGTCTCTTTCTTATCCTGATCCTTACCACTGCTGCTAGTGGAAAAGGGTCTCTAAAAATAAATCTCATGGTTTTTTTTTTTTCATTCTCCGTCTCCTTCCCTGTTTTAGTAAAATACTTGTTTTGTGTTACGCACAATTACAGTCAGGCATATAGAAAGGGAGGGGGGGTGTTAATAATGTTCCACTTTACCAACTAGTAGGGCTCTCACTTTCTGTACACTGCTATTTAATATATCAGCAGAAAGACAAGTCGAAAGACAATTATACACACTCACATACATTGCCAAGACTGGATTTGGCTATTTTTCTCTTCTTAAAGAGGGCAAGGAATTTACCATACTAAGGCTAAAACCACCTTAAGCTGTAACTGGTCATACCTTTTTAACTTGCATCACTGTGGGATGTACATATAATCGATACGATATGAAACATTTTCATGATTGCATTACATTTTTCACTTAGGAGTCTGAAAAATGATTTCTCCTGCTGTTTTTATAACGCCGGTACCATAGCATTACACAATTTTGTTGGGAGGGATGGGAAATATTAAAAAATGACAAACCACAAAAGCTGAGTTATATACCTGTAATTCCTCCGCTCCCACTGCTAACATTTACCACCCTACCCTCTGTAATTTCTGCTGAACACCTCAGCTCTCACGGTCAGAAACCTGAATCTTCAAGCTGAAAAGGTTATCACTTCAGTTCATTCGTGGGCAAACTGCTCAAACTCAGCTGTCAATCAATGGTCCACTCCAGCATCCAAGCTGATTTGTATCTATCATAGGTGTTTACTCGACAGATTCTCACAAGCAAGCTGGAGCAGAGAAAATGTGTTTAATGACAGCATCATGCTGATGACACATTTTCTGCAGATAACATTTGCATTATGTATTTATTGTTTGCAGAGCATCTGGAAGACATCAAATGAAAAGGAAGACATATTTCTTTTTCTGAGCATATATACCAGCAAAAAAGAAGACACATGTCCATAGGAAAGCACTTCAGATGGGGAAGCCTGCATAGAACTTCTCCTTTTCTTTCTGCTCCCTTTCTATCTTCTCCATTTCTTTCCATCCTCCTCCATCACCTTTCAGTCTCTTCTTTTTTTATCCCCATTATTCTCTTACTTTGGAAAAAAAAAATATCTAAAGAAAGAGAAAGGCAGATGCACTCATGTCTTACTCCCATAGTTTCAGTGATTTATGAATTTTCAGTATGAATAGAGGTTGAAACTAATCAACAGATGGTTGGAAACATGAATATTCATTACTTCTGAATCCCTGTATCACTCTTCCAGGTATTGTTTAGATGCAAAGAATATACATGTTGTCTAATCACTACTTTTAGAAAAGAAAGATAGCAGTGTCTTTCACTGTCCCATGTCTTATAAAGTGTGTGTTTTGGACAATAAACTGTGGTACATGTGTGTATCCTTTGAAAAGGGAAAAAACCCTAAAACCTGACAAATATCTTTATGAATCTCTAATGCCCTCTGCTTGAAAATCAAACCATCCCAAATTTACACTTCGATGACAGGCAGGAATAAAATATATGCAGTATTATTATAAACTAAATATTAATTTAAATTTGCAACTCCACAACCTAAAGAAAATCTAAGGCACTCACAACAACAAACCAGTAAAGAAACGTGAAATTAAGTTAGGCAGACATTATCATCTAGCACTAATCTATTTTATGTAAGTAATAAGCTGCTGCCACCTTCTGAAAAAAGCTCAGCATGACTACGAGTGTCTTTCTCACAAGGCCAAAGTAAAATGAGATACACATTCTGAGCCAAGAAAATTAGGCAACAAAACAAGTTCTGCTCCAGCGTCAGTACGAGAAAAAATCTGCTGCACCTACACGTTCTTGCTCAAGAGACTAATCTGAGGGTGGCCTTGACACTTGCAAGCACAAACATAAGCATGTCATCCGTATCCCAAATCAGGAAAACACTTTGACATCTACTAACCATCAAACAGGCAAAAGTGCCACTGAAGCAAACCAACAGTACAGTTACTGCTCTTTAGCCATACCCTTCTTTACCCTTTAAATGCCCACCTGCTTGAAGAAGAGTCTGCTCTCCTTGGGGACACTTTCCAACCACAGCTTCTCCATTACAAAGCAACAGAAATCAATATTTCTCTTGGTGTTTTTCTGCAAGAACAAGCTGCCTCTCCAGCGGTGCTGTCACCATTGCTGACAACCAGGGGCCACCCTTCCAGTAGAACTGGATACACCAAGGGTGGTGGAGTGAGCAACCCTCTATGCCATGTAAATGGGCTCCTGGGCTGCCGCTAATCAACGCTGGCTGTGTGCTGATCCAGAACTGGGAGCTTATGCTCAAGCGGAGGAGCCCCAAAACTTTGGTGACTACAAGAAAGTTATGACCTGGTGCATTTGCTCCCTCTGCCAACTTCAGTCATTACAGTGATGGTGTGAGCTTTATTTATGGTTTACATTCTGGTGGCACAAGTAGTATCACAGGGTACAATGGCAGAGCAGTAGCAAACCAGTGTCATCACTGACAAATCAGTGCTTCCTAATCAGTGCCTCTGTTACAAGTTGATCGATCACCTCGCCAAAATTTTTCTAAAAAATAAAATTACAGCATTTTAGCCTGATTTTCAAAGCAAATTAAGATTGTATCATCTTACTGTCTAGCTGCTCCATCTTCCTATAACCTTTGAATGCACTGACCAGTTTCAACTAAATTTGATAGCAAATTGAAAGTCTCAGAAATATAATTTCTAGAAATTTAGAGAACCCATAGAGCACATAGCCAGAGAAAAGCAGTCTTCAAAAGCTGCTGAGGGGCCAATCTGCTTCAAAGAATCACTGAAGTACAGTCCCATGATTTGAGGGAGGAGAAGTAAAAATCATAATCAGAACCATAATCTGCATGTGCATTTCCTGGGCAACACCTAAGGACCCAAGATGGCAGAATATTAAACCAGAAGCAACTCTGAGTTATGCTGGGAACATGGCCTAAACCAACACAAAAAATATGAAGGATATTTAAAACATCCTGCCATAATGATAGTTTTTTGAGGGAGCTATTAAGACTTCTCCAGTAACTCAAGAAATTTACGAGTCTATTCTTAAAGATGCTTGCAAGAACGAAACAAACCAACATGGAAACACAGAGTTACTGCTTGACCTCTCATTAGTAAAGAAAAAATACACACATCACCCCTCTGGATGCAGTGCAAAGCCTATCACGATTTCTACATGTTTACTGGCATGTTCATGTTTCTTACTGTTAGTGGGTAGTTCTCAATGTGCCATTCAAGTGCTTTGAAGCTCCATTCATCTAATAACAACAACAGAAAAAGGTAGCGGTTTTGAAGATTGCTGCTTTGGGGGAGGTGTTACTGTTACTAATGCGTGTCACCGAATCAGCAAAGCCTTAACTTTGTGATAAAATTAAAACAAAAGTTATGATGGATGTAAACCTGATGAGTTTTTAATTTGAAGCATTTCTCTCAAATCTCATTTAGCCTTCACTTCAAACGCTTACACGAGCAGCTCTTTACCACCATCTTGTGTGGTTAAGATCCCATCTGGGATTTTTTGCTAAAACTGAAGAAGTCACAGCTTTGCTCGTTACATTTTCGACTAGTGTTTTGTTTTGTTTTTTTTTATTTTTTCCCATTTCTGAGCAGAAATGCTGCACCTGGGATGGAGCCCGCCACAATTTCATTTTTCATTTGGTTGTTTCCCTCTGTTGACACAACCACCAGTGCTTTCAGTGACCACCTACCCCAACTACTCGCAGGTGTCGCCTCGCTGCCCGGGGTCCCTTCAAGTAGCCCGGCAGCTCCCGCAAGTGGCAGATGACACGCGCGGACGTTTCCCTGACGCGTGTGCCGACGGGACCCGCTTAAAGCACGTTTGCAAAGAAACCCGCTTCCCGCCGCCGCCGGGGCGTGGCCGGGGCGAGGGCGTGGCCGGGGCGAGGGCGTGGCCGGGGCGAGGGAGTGGCCGGGTAGGGGGCGTGGCCGGGGCGAGGGCGTGGTCGGTGCGGGGGCGTGGCCGGTGCGGGGGCGTGGCCGGGGAGCTCCGCGGCGGAGCTGTTCAGGGCGGCGGGTGCTGAGCGCCGCCGCGCCGCCTCGCGCAGCCGGGCGGGGCCGGCGCCTCCCCGCGCCGCGCTCGCGGGTGCCGGCGGGGGGAGTCTCTCCCGCCGCTCCCGCCTGCGCGCTGCCGCCGCCGCCGCCGCCGCCGCCTGGGGCCATGGCGGCGCTGGTGCTGGTGCTGCTGGCGGCGCTGGGCGGGCGGGCCGTGCTGCCGGGCGGGCGGTGCGCGGCGCCGCTGGCCGACCTGCGCTCGCAGATCTCGGGCGTGGAGTCGCTGCTGGAGGAGTTTCGCCGGCAGCTGCAGCAGGAGGAGCCGGGCCCGCCGGCGGCGGCGGCGGGGGGCGGCGGCGGGGAGCGGTGCGGCGGCAGCAGCAGCTTCTCCGCCAGGCCCGACTCTATCATCCGCACCAAGGACTCCATCGCGGCCGGCGCCACCTTCCTGCGGGCCCCCGCCGCCGCGGCGGGCTGGCGGCAGTGCCTGGACGCCTGCTGCGCCGAGCCGCGCTGCACGCTGGCCGTGGTGCAGGGGCCCGGCCGGCCGCGGGGGGCGGCGGCGGCGACGGAGCTGGGCTGCTACCTCTTCAACTGCACGCACCGCGGCCGCCCCGTCTGCCGCTTCGCCCCGCACCGCGGCTACAGCACCTACAGCCGCCGGCCCGCCGGCCTCGCCCCGCCGCCGCCCGCCGCCGGCCCGCCGGGTAAGGGGCGGCCGGGCGCGGGCCCCGGCCCAAGATGGCTTCGCGCGGGGAGGAGGGCGGCGGCGGCCGGGGCCGCGCCCGGGGAGCGGCGGCCCGCGGCGGGAGGGAAATGGCGGCGGGCGGCCCCCGGCGCGGGGGCAGGCAGGGCCGACGGCCGGGCCCGCTCGAAGCGGCGCCGCCGCCATTTGCCGCCCCGCGCCGTGGGGCCGCTGGCGAGGAGGGGGACAGGTCCTGTCCGTACGGTCTCCCCGGTGCAGGGACCGGGCCCCCGGGGCATCGCCCGCGGGAGGTGGGGACGGGGAGTGCCGGGGGGAGCCGCGCCTGTCGGCGGGGCCCCCTGGGGCGGGAGAGGCGGCCCAGCCGCGCCGGAGGGTGCAGGGGCTGCGCGGGGTGGGCGGGTTTGGAAAAGCCCGTCCCTGGCCCCCTCTGACTCTGTAGGGCCCGTGGCAGCGGCCGTGGCAGCGGGCCGGCCGTCGGGGGCGGGCCGTCGGGATGGGCCTGGTCACGGACACCGCACCCCCGGGGGTCCCGGCGGGTCCCGGCTGCACAGATGAGGTTCCCCAGGGGAGCTGCGGGTGCTGGGCGACCCGGGGAGCGTGAACCTGGCTACGCCAGGGCCTGGTGCCGGAGCTTGAGAGCAAGCGCATGGCCGGGTGCTGTCCAAAAGTTACCACCTAAACGGGCTTCTCGTTCACTTAATTCAGAAGTTTTCCTGCTTAAGAACTCTAGAGCTAGACTGAAGAAGATCCAGATATCTCAGCAGTTGTCCAGAGGCAGCATGGAGACTCTATAACTGCCTCTGGAGTCTTGTCCACATGAAAAGCAGCAGTTTGTTCAACCCTGAAACGTATTTAAGAACAACATAATCCAGAGCAAGCAGCTGTAGATTAAAATAAATCTGGATTTCAAAATTTGGAGTCTGCTTTCTAGCATCTGCTCCAAAGAACTTACTCTCCCTCCCTCACCTCCTGTTGTTAAACAGTTGCATCTTAATTCATTTTGTCTTAATTACATTACCTTCTGTTTACAATACTTTCCTACATGTGCTTTTCTTCATCTTCTTCAGCGATGTATCTCGACTGAAGTAAATCAGTCGCTGTATGCAACATGAAGGGGTGGTGTGAATGAAAACTGTGTGTCCAGATGGCACCTGCTGTTACTGCTCCCTTGGCAGGGGAGGCCTCAGGCTGGAGGTCCGTCCAGTCCTGCTTGTCCTAAGAGAATGCCAGCGGGAATTCCCAGGAAATATGAGAGAGTGGGAGCTCAATTTTTAGAGGAGTTACAATGCCTAAGTATTTTTTACAAAGTGCATGGGCAGGTAAACTAGAGCGCTATAGGGAGGAACTTATGGCAGTAAAGATGAGGCAAGCTTAAGACACCAGAAGAACCCAAGGTATGATTGTGACTTTCAGCAGGGAAAGGTATTAGTTCCCCAGTATTATTTATGTAGCAACTTTTGGGTAATTGTGTTTTATAACTCTGTATACACTTGCAAGATATGAAGGCTTAAGACTAGATTTTACATCCAAGTCACAGAGAATTGGGTTTCTTTAAAAATCTCTTCAAATGTCCTTCATTTTGAACTTCCTTAATTCCATTAAAACCTGGTGCTAATGTAGAGTGCAGGTATGGCATGATATAAATAAGACTATCATGCAGATGATACTCCACCTATTAGAAATCTTGAATTCCTTGAGTTCTTGAATTCTGGAATTCTTGAATGCCTTGCCTTTTTGGCAGCTTTCATGACCGTCAGCACTGGGCTTGCAAGGCAATTTAAATTCCTAATCTGCAAATTGCTCTGTGTCCTGTTGGGTTTATTTAAAAGTCTGCCTAGTGGGTGATGGTGGTATCGGAAACAGGGGATTATGACTTCTTAATGCAATTACACTGGAGCTGAAGCAGAGCCACAAAGGAGAATGAACTTTTATTCAAACATCTGTCAGCCGTGACATAGACCAGGAGAGATAAAATTAAGATTGAATTATTTTGATGTCTGATGTTATGTTGCTACTGCATTCTTGAATTCTATTGAAAAATTAATCTGGACAACAGTGTATCATCACAGGACGATGAAGGCATGTCTCTTTTCCCTTATGTCATCCCATGATTGAATTTAGGAAGTTTAGGAAAGAGCTTTTCATTTCTAGATTCTTTCACAAGGGGATCACATTTTACCTGGTTTGGGTTGTTGTTTTCTATTTTCAGGAGTACTATGGTGTTGAGACTTCTACTGTTTTCTTTTTGATAATTCCAAACCAACATTTATCCATAAACGCAGTGTCCTCATAATTCCAAAATATTCCTGAGCATATATACAGTATACAGTGATCTCTAAGGTGTTGTGGTTTCATTTATGTTAAGGATCTTCAGTAAACCAAGTCCAGTTGCTTATTTAATTCTGGAAGCAATTAATGACAGATATGTATTTCTCAGATCATGTGTATCTCTGTGCAGTTCCAGAACAGTCAGTGGTGGGATGATTTTTGAGACTGAACATTTCAGTGTAAATTCAAGTCCTTCACTTTACACCCAGTTTATGCTGGTTTGGCTGTAGATTTACTTTGCACTTCCACGCAGTTTGTGCTGTGTGAACAGTGAAACCCTATATCCCTATACTGAAAGAGGAGGTAATTGTTTTTTTCTTTGCTAGGCAAATTTTAAAATTTTTCATGTAGAAAGAAAGAGGACTTAAGTGCATCACTAGAAATGTCTGACTTCCCTTCTGTGCTACTCACTAGTGGCGAGCAATGGGAAGATTCAGCATTAAGGTAAACAAATATCAAAACCATTGAGAAATCAGCAGTGAAATAACCTTTTATAACAAAGCCCTCATTCAGACAGCTAGCTTGCAGCTTCATTATTTGTAAGCCAAGTCTGTATAAAGGATGGAGGAAGCAGAATAAATTAAGCCTGCCATGTTCCACCCTACCCCACCCCACCCCCTGCAAAGTAAAGTTGCAGCCCCTTTTGTACAAAGCAGCCAGCTCCGGCATCTCAAAGTGTTGATCTGGTATATCCTTATTGCTTAGGGCCCAGGGGAAGTCCTCCTGCAGGGCATTGATCAAATCATTTAAACCAGGCAGGTGACAGGAAACCATTTTTCAAGGTGGAAGTGAAAGAATGAGTTGTGCTGTTTCAGATCCAGGTCAGGCTCTTCTTGGCGGTGATCAGTAAAGTAAATAATTGTGTGAAAGCTGTAGGTAATTCATATATACCAAATAAAAGTTTCCCTGGCATCATAATGATGGTGTTTATTAACAATGAGTGCGACTTTTTGCACCTAAATGTTGCTTTTTAAACCTAGTTGGTTTTGAGAACTGAGTGTATACAAATTAGGCAAAGCTTCCTGTGCCAGCTGGATGAGCAAGAACTGTTTCATACTTTCTATTATTAGACCCTGTTTTCAGTTAGTTGGACATTTTCCTAACTTAAGGCATTTGCCTTGAAATTTTCTATGTCTAACCTACTATTGAGAAAAACAAGAAACAAAAAGTTTGCTGTTCAGTCAGTGATAAAAAATTGCCCCACTGTTCTGATGCGCTCTGTGCCTCCAAGCAAGTTTTTGAAACTGAAGAGGAGTATGTGCAAGGGAGAATCCCTACACTGATGGGGAAGCGTCTTTTCTTTCCTTGTGCAGCTCTGCCCATGCTGAATGAAGTTACAGCCTTGTGTTCAGTAGATGCTTTTCTGAGCTTGATATCCTTTACAGGATATCCTTTGCAGAGGCTGAAGAGCAGAAAGGACCCTGGCACTTCAGGGTGCCAGCAACGTCCCATGCCCAGAGAAAGAACGAAATTTGAGCAGAGAACTCCAGAAAGATACAGTCTTGTGGCTAAAGTTGTCAGATGCTGACCTGTAGAACTAGATTTTATCCCGCTGTCTTCCCTGCCACCACCTGAAGGTTGCAGAGCAAATGATTCAAACCACTTCTCACAGGTCATGTCAATTAACGTATCATGGGCTTTGTTAGTCTAACCTGAAAAACTTGCAGTCTGATTGGCAAAAGTACTTAGTACTCACAATTTTAATCAATAAGAATTGTACTTCGAATACAGCAAAACGCTACAAATCCTAAATAGTCTGAAAATCAAGCTTTGAACGTCTTAAATTAGGCACTTAAAATCAGTGGTGATTTCTGATGATTTTTAATCGTGTGCACTCTTCACCGGGATGCCATCTTATGTTAAATAAGTCTTTCACTCCTGTAATAATGTATTATAAAAAGAGACTGAAAGCCTGTTAAGTTATGCAGAGTGCTGTAAAAGGTGTGCAGTGACTGCCATCTGAATATGTAATATATGTAATTCGTATTTAAATCCACTTTCCTTAGTTCAGATTTAAAAACTACACTGATGCTAATAATCATATTTGTTGTATTAGTGAAACATCCATGTACATAGAGAGGTTTTCTATACCACGTGCTTCTAATGTAGCAGTTATTTCCTGAAGACATCATTGAATATGGAACAGTTAACTAAAATTTAAGTAGATATTACCTTGCTTAACAAAATGTGCACTAATGAATGTGTCCCGTCTTTCAGGAAGTTGCACAGTGGCAAATCAATACCTTAAGAAAAAATGTTTTATATAAATAATCACTCAGTTTCCCCTGATAAATAACTGAGCTTCTCTTTTTTATTGAAGAAGAGGAAGAATATGATGAGCCTCCACGGTGCAAGGCGGGACAAGATATTGTGCTGCAGTCACCTGTTGACTGGGTGCTTTTGGATGGCCGAGAAAGTTCAGATGACCATGGAATTGTGCAGTACGAGTGGACACTGCTGCAAGGTGACTCATCGGTTGAAATGAAGGTACAGGTGCAGTCTCACATGGCCAGTTACTTGCAGATTGTTGTATTCATACAGTTTTAAATGTAGAGCTAAAAATATTAAATGTATTCAAATGGATATGGCTACCAGGCACAAAAATTAGGATGACTGTACAACTTAAGCATTTATTTCATAGAAATATAGAGCAGCCCAGGTTGGAAGGAACCTCAAAAGATCATTTGATCCAACCTTTTGAGGGACAAGGAGAATAGCTGAGATTATCTGATCTGTCCAATCACATCTTGAAAACCTCCTGTGATGGGGTCTAATACCGTGTCCCTGGGGAGTTTGTTCCAGTGATTATTTCTAGCAGTTTATACAGTTCATCTCAATCCAGGGTGGCGTGAGCCAGCCAGCAGCAAACAAGTAGATGCTAATGCTCTCTTTTGCCATTGTTTGTGCTCATTGCACTTGTTTTTCAGCTTCTGTGATCCAGGTTAGAGACACCTCAGTCATTCAGTTAGTAAAACTAGTAAAGTATTTTCACCAACAGTCTTCTGACAATGCTTATGGAGAAATTGCAAAGAGTTGTGTAAAGTAGACCTTATGAGACAGCTTGGGATACTATTTTATTATATCCATACAATTTCTGCTGCAGCTGGGTTTCAACTTAAACCATCAAGAGAGGGATTCTCCATCCTACCCTTCTTTGTCTATAGGAGCAAGCAGAAAAGGAAAGGAAAAATGTCTCAAACCCGTAGAGTCTACTCACAGTCTGTTCACAACCCATAATATTCAGGGATGCTGGGAACTCCACCTACAGCAGGAGGGACATGTAAAGGGGAGAGGGTGTTGACCATAGACTCTTTCTGTGGCTGAAATGCTGCCAATGGATAGGAAGAGTTTAAGCAGGACAGGATCAGCAACAGAAACAGTCCAAAACCCAAGAGGCCATGTGTGCCAGTGCCACCATGAGCAGTACCTGACAGTTGCTACTTATGTCTGCCCAGCTCAGTCATATCAAAGACAAAATACCAATATCAGCAAAGTTACTCAAGATATGTAATGATGGAACAAATCAGAGTTTTGCCTAACACCAAAAAGCTAGTTAAATGCATTGAAACCTAACATTGTCATTCACGGGAAAATCCAACAGAGCCATTGGTTATTCCTTAGTCTCCTGGAGGGCAGTGTAGGTAATGTGTAGGTAACTGAAGATCACCATGTCACAGTTGGGAAACATGCTTCTGGGTAAACCCAAAGAAGACAAATGGATTTCTCTGGTGAATAGTTAATGAAATTTATGCACAAGTAACTTTATAAACATGCTCCTTGCAGAAAACACAGGAGGGCTATTCAGAAGTATTAGTTAAGCCAGTGCTGCTTGCTTTTGAAGGTTCTATCTTCTACTGCAAGATCCACAACTTTGGAAGGGTGACTACAGTCAGCCAGTTCTGAATGACTTGAGGATATATTGCAATTTGAAAGTGTTATGTCAAAGATCGCTGTGAGTTTATCGTCATTTATTATTTTATTGGCTTGAAAATTAAAAGGTCAAAAGGGTTTGATAGGGAATGTGAACAGCATACTACACAGAAAAGATTGAAACAAAGCTTTAAGAATAGTTGCTAGGTATCATCTAGATAAAATGAACATTTTATTATCAAGAGTTATTAATCTGATCCTTTGCAGCATTGTTTTCTTTAAACAGCTGTTAAATACTCTTTAATCTTTGGTGAGTGAACCGACCAGAGAAGGTGCCCTGCTGGATCTTCTCTTTGTGAACAGAGAAGGGCTGGTGGACGATGTGGAGGTTGGAGGCTGACTAGGGCACAGCGATCACAAAATAATAGAGTTCTCTATTATTAGAGAGGTCAGGAGAGAGCTAAGCAGGACTGACATCCTGGACTTTAGAAGGGCTGACTTTGTCTTGTTTAGGCACCTGCTTGAAAGGATCCCCTGGGAGACTCTCCTGAAGGGTATAGAGGCCCAGGAAGGCTGGGTGCTCTTTAAGAAGGAAGTGTTAATGGCTCAGGAGCAGGCGGTCCCCAGGTGCTGTAAGAGAAGCCGACGCCAGAGAACACCACCCTGGCTGAACAGGGAGCTTTGGCTGCAACTCAGGGAGAACAGGAGAGTTTACAGCCTTTGGAAGAAGGGGCTAGCCACTCACAGTGATTACAGAGAGGCTGTGAGGCTATGCAGGGTGGGAATCAGGAGGGCTAAAGCCCAACTGGAAATTAATTTGGCCTCTGCAATCAAGGATAACAAGAAAAGTTTCTATAAGTATGTCAGTAGCAAAAGAAAGAGCAGGGAGAGTCTCCATCCCCTGCTAGATGCAGGAAGAAATTTGGTAACAAGTGATGAGGAGAAGGCTGAGGTCCTTAATGCCTTCTTTGCCTCAGTCTTTAATAACAAGGTTAGTTGTATTGATGAAATCCAGCCTCCACAGCCAGAATACAGAGACTGGGAGAACGACCCCCCTGCAATCCAGGAGACAGTCAGTGACCTGCTGCATCACATAGACATACACAAGTCTGTGGGACCGGATGGGCTACACCCGAGAATGCTGAAGGAGCTGGCTGGGGTGCTTGCCTGGCCACTTTCCATCATTTACCAGCAGTCCTGGCTGACCGGGGAGGTCCCGACAGATTGGAAATTGGCCAGTGTGACGCCCATCTATAAGGAGGGTCGGAAGGATCATCCGGGAAATTACAAGCCTGTCAGTTTGACTTTGGTGCCCGGGAAGCTGATGGAGCAGCTCATCCTAAACACCATCATGCAACACATGAGGGACACCCAGATGCTCAGGCCCAGTCAGCATGGGTTTATGAAAGGCAGGTCCTGCTTGACAAACCTGATCTCCTTCTATGACAGAGCGACCTGCTTATTGGATAAGGAAAAGGCTGTGGATGTAATTTACCTTAACTTTAGCAAGGCTTTTGACACCGTTTCCCACAGCATTCTCCTGGTGAAAATGACTGCTCGAGGTTTGGACAATTGCACACTTTGCTGGGTAAAAAACTGGCTGGACGACTGGGCCCAGAGAGTTGTGGTAAACGGAGTTAAATCCAGTTGGCGGCCGGTCACGAGTGGTGTCCCCCAGGGCTCGGTGTTGGGGCCACTCCTGTTTAACATCTTTATTGATGATCTAGACGAGAGGATCGAGTGCACCCTCAGTCAGTTTGCAGATGACACCCAGTTGGGTGGGAGTGTTGATCTGCTCGAGGGTAGGGAGGCTCTGCAGAGAGACCTGGACAGGCTGGAGCCATGGGCTGAGGCCAACTGGAGGAGTTTCCATAAGGCCAAATGCCGGGGGCTGCCCTAGGGCCACAACAACCCCCAGCAGCGCTACAGGCTTGGGGAGGAGTGGCTGGAGAGCTGCCAGTCAGAGAAGGACCTGGGGGTGCTGATTGACAGCCGGATGAACAGGAGCCAGTAGTGTGCCCAGGTGGCCAAGAAGGCCAATGGCATCCTGGCTTGTGTCAGCAATAGCGTGGCCAGCAGGGACAGGGAAGGGATCTGACCCCTGTACTGGGCACTGGTGAGGCCGCCCCTCGATTCCTGTGTTCAGTTTTGGGCCCCTCACTACAAAAAGGACATTGAATGACTCGAGCGTGTCCAGAGAAGGGCAACGCAGCTGGTGCAGGGTCTGGAGCGCAGGTCTTACGGGGAGCGGCTGAGGGAACTGGGATTGTTTAGTCTGGAGAAGAGGAGGCTGAGGGGAGACCTTATCACCCTCTACAACTACCTGAAAGGAAGCTGCAGAGAGCTGGGTTTGAGCCTCTTTAGCCTAGTAGAAAGTGACAGGACAAGAGGGAATGGCCTCAGGTTGTGCCAGGGAAGGTTTAGACTGGATATTAGGAAGCATTTCTTTCCAGAAGGGGTTGTTAGGTGTTGGAATGGGCTGCCCAGGGAGGTGGTGGAGTCCCCATCCCTGGAGGTTTTCAAGAGTAGGGTCGATTTAGAGCTTAAGGATATGCTGTAGGTGAGAACTGTGCTAGGCGAACAGTTGGACTAGATGATCTCCAGGGTCCTTTCCAACCTAGATGATTCAGTGATTCTGTAATCTGTGATGTAGTAATATATCTAGAGTAAGACAAAAATTAGAATTATAAAATGTAAAGTTCATGTTTTTACATTTACTCAAAGTCACTCCATAAAACAGAGACAGATCGTATATCTGTTTAAACTTGCAAAATTCACAGTATGGTGTTTTCTTTATATTTGATAATGGAAGACAGATTTGGCATGCATTCATGGTTAGATAAACACTTTTCTATTGTGTTCAAATGAGCAGGGATTTCTCCTACAGATATGTACCCTGATGATTATCCATGATAATTTAATTTTTAGAGTTGAATTAATAATTGTGATTTTTTTCGTACAATCTTCAGTTGCTGTCTTTTGCTGTCCTGGAGTTACTGGATTTCATGTCACTTTCTTAGAAAACGATATACGAATCCATACGAATCCATAGCTACAAGGGAGAATGGGACTATGTTTAAACAAGATAAAAGGCAGCTGTTGCACTGCACTTATGTAGCAAAGAATAAATAGGAGGCAGAGGAAGGGGAAGGACTGCTATAAAAAGATCTTATCGTATTGTAGAAGGAAGCCAGTGGAAAATTTTTTTTCTATTGTGACTGATTATTGCTTCTTAGATAATTTGCTTCTCAGATTGCTACCCACACGCTGTAGCTGCACAGTTCCATGACACTTAGGCGCAATTATGGGTTGGTTATTTTAAAATGCTGATTATCTAGAAACTTACTGTATAGTTTGAGCCGAAGCTTTTAAGTAAGCAGGTACAGTCAGGCGTTCTTCAGGGCAAGACGGAGATAAAAAGGAAAGCACAGAGATCTCTAGGAAGAGTGGCGGCATGTTTGGAAGTCAGTGTCATTTCTCTGGCTCTGCACTGAGAAGAGAGTTGGACTCCATGGCTCATGAGTTTTAAATACCATATTTGCTCTCCCAACAGTCATAGTGAAGAGCAGCAGGTGTTTTTTAGAGCATATTTATTTCTGTAATACACTAAAGAATAAAATTCTAAGGGGTCATATACTCCATCAGGAGGTAATCAACAGCATGATCAGACAACTGACTGTATTTGTGTAACTAGAAAAGGAAAGAAAATTCAGTTAGGAAGTTCAGTTACCAGATTTATCAATACACCCTGCTATAAAGCTAGGTCTAGGACTCTGTTATCATATTTGTCAAAAATTCCTATTCTCTTTTCGACATAAAAATAAGCAAACTAAAGATCTTTATTGAATGTCGGTTTTAATATTAATTGCAGAGGATTTTAATGTACCTTTATAAAAATAGACCTGTGTGCTTCATTTGTACAAATGTGCTACATGTCCAGTAAACCTGCAGCACTTTTTTGTAGTTACTGAAGTATGTGTTACTGAATTCTCAGACAGCTGGAGTTATTTGTGACTGCTAATTGTCACAAGTGTAAAGAAAGTTCAACATTTACAACTACCACACTCATTTTATACAGACTTACTTCTAAATGACCATTGTACTAGTAATACCAGTTTGGTACCAGTTTTAAATGATCATAAAATAAATATTTTATTAATTTCTTAATGATATAATCCAATTCAAGTTGTTTCTGTATTTGTATCACATGACTTTCTGAAACCTAATGTTTAGGTCATTTACTATAGATGAACTTATTTCTGGTTTAGAGCAAGGCATGGAAGTTCAGCGTGGGGCATGGAAAAATTCAGCCAGCAATTTGTAAAACTTGTGACTACATCAACTGTCGTACCGGATAGAGAAGGACAGCTTTATTAATAAAGCAGTGCTAGCAATCACCTTATCATAAAGCAATATGTAGCAAAAGTAACTTATGTGGATACATGTATATTGTCTACAGACTAACTTGGTAGAGACCAAAATAATATTTTACTGCCCACCCTCTAAAGTTACATTTCTAATTACTGAAAAATAGAGTTAAATGTATGTTTCCATTTATTCTCCAGTGCTAAGATCCATAGCTCCAGGTAACTGTACTATGAAGAACAGTACATAAATGTTAAGTGTGTTTATTTTTAAAATGGATGCCAAAAAAGGATCAAAACATTACATGTTGATACACATGCTTGAGTGGACTGGCTAGACTTAAGAGAAGTATTTAATCTGCATGAAAAGCACTGTACAGAAATGAGCTTCCTATTCCTAGAAGTTTATGGATGGATCCTTTGTACCGATATGGGGTTTTTTGCTGTGTTTCTTTAATCAGGTACCACAACCAGGAACACTGAAACTGTCTCACGTTCAGGAAGGCGGGTATGTTTTCCAGCTAACTGTGACAGACACTGCAGGTCAGCGGAGCTCTGACAATGTCTCTGTGACCATTCTGCCCATGGTTCATTCTGCAGTAGGTGAGAAAAATGACTGGAGCTGTTGCCTGTGTGACACCCAGGGTACAGTATTCAGAGCAAGGGAGGCAGAAACTGTATTCTCCATTTCCAGTGTTCTATTTTGCCCTTATTCATTACATAACGAATTACATACTTCAGCTTTGAATTGCTGTTTCAAAGTGAGGAAGCAAGGAAGCATTACTTGTTTGTTAGAGCAATAATACTTTCAAGCATTTAAATGTTTATCCTTGTATTGATAATAAGCATGCAGGGTTGGAAAATTAAATACTGCCATATGTATCAGGCACATCATAACAGTTCATTGTATTGTCAGATGGTGCGTTCAACATGCCAGGGCTTGTGCTATAGGGAAGACCCAGTTAAAATCAGTTAGTAGTATGTGTGAGGCACACACTAATAATAATACTGACTTAAATCTGTAGTCTAAAAGATGGGATGACTTCTTGTTTACATGCGTTTAAGCTTTTCTGTGTAATGGTTGTTATCAAAGCCTTATGTTACTGGGCAAACTGGAACTGCAACTGACCCATTTTTTTAACCTCTGAGCTCAAGGAATGTGTAAAAAGCATAAAAGGTAGAAAGGAAGTTACATTTTGGTGGCTGTCATTTCTGTGCTCTAATGTAATTACTTCTAATTACGTTGTAATTAGCAAGTTGCTAATAGAGATCTGCTGCTCTGGCACAAAGTAAAAGGTAAATAGCATTGCCACTATCTTCAGCTGAAACAGTGAAAACTTTGCTCTGCACCGGTGCAATATGTTTACATGAGAGGGTAGTCCTTGTGACAATAAATTGGTATTACAAACCCCCAGTTATGAGTCTGCTTAATAATGCCTGTATTCCAGTAATGGATGATAGAGTTGTATTCATTAATGTTTAACTCAGTTAAAGCAGCCAGAGAGGTTTGCTGGTTTATTTATTTGCTGCTGTGGGTATTTGTGGTATCTTTTGGATGAAGCACATGGATGATTTGATGCCTTTTTTCTAATTCCCCAAGTACATTTGCAATTAATGTGCTACTGCTACAGTTAAACCAATACAGTGCCTTAATACGTGCAAGACCTGTGCTATTATTAGTGCTGAACTTTAGGAGATGCATTTTCTAGGTATGATTTTAGGGGTTTTAAACAGGCGCCTGCGTTCCTGCCATACTTTCCTTAGCATTGCGCAGCTTTGTGGTACATAGCAGGATAACAACCAAAGGCTGTGACTTCCTTATGCAAATCGATTTGCTGTTACAACATGAACCAAACACTGAATTTGATAGTGCTTTACAAAGCAATGAACGACACCACTGTTGGAAAGACAAAAGCACGGATGTAAACACTTGTTAATTACAAGGTCAGAATGAGATTCAGGAAAGCTTTGAATATGCAAAAAGAAATGTCCAGGGACACTCTCCATTTCCAGGTGGACCTAAATATTAAAGCAGGCAGCAATCAGTTCTTTCTCATGAAGGTCACTTGTGAGACCTTGTGCATAGTCCTGTTCTGGCATGTGCTGTATAGGAGTCAGTGAATTTTTGATGTAAATAAATTATGAGCATTCTTTTAGTATTTTAAATAGGTTGTAGAAAGCATGCCATAAAAGATCTATATGTGTGTATGTAAAATAATGTCAAAAATACAGAATGGTTACGTAGTAGGAATTATGTGTTGGAGAGATGCAGTTACAGCCATAGAGATTTTATTTATGTATTTTCAGGACTGTCTGGGTCTTTTAAGCCTGGGAAGATCTCCTTTCAGCTTAGTCCAACAGAGTTTGAAGTGCTGGAGGGATGTTGCACAAGGTGTAAGATGCAGCAGCCTCCAGACTGAGTATTCCTGTAGTAAAGAAATTGCCAGAATAGTCATGAGGGTGGTAGGAACAGCTATTAGCTATATTAGCTTTTGTGTCAATATAGCATCATATAGCTGGGCCTGGTCCTTCTTCACCTTTCTGACATGTTTGTGGTCTTTCTTGACACAGCATAGTTTTGCTTTTTTCTTGGTGCTGCAGATTTTAGTCATTGACTCAGTATTTACTGCTTGGATTTCTCTTTTGGTAATCTGGGAATTGTTTTTCAACAGCCTGTGTTGGGGTTTGCTCTCGCTACCAATTTATCTGTGATGATGGCTGCTGCATTGACATCACCTTTGCTTGCGATGGTGTGAGACAGTGCCCCGATGGATCGGATGAAACTTTCTGCCAGAACTGTAAGTGCACCAGGCCACAGTATAGATTGTTCATTCAGGCTGCAGTTACTTTCACAAAGGGGAATGATGCCCTTTCTGTGGCCTCTCTCCCTGTGAGCAAGCAACTTGCTCCTGCCATAGAGCCTTTCATTGGTAATAGCACATGGGAAAGTTTAATGCCTGCATACAGCAGATGCTCAGAAGTTAACTCCCTTTTCTTCAAAGAATATCAAAGCTGTCAGAGGTCCCCAAATGGCAGATTTGTGTTAAGAGTTCTCAACATTTAAAAGACCAGTTCTTTACTTGCATGATGATTCTAGAAACAATGAACCTGGTCTTGATCTGAAAGGGTGTCTCAGAGGTATGCTTCAAAGTGCAGTTACACACCTTGCAAGAATCTGAAACACCGAAAATATGAGCACATAGGGGAACCAGCTGACTCACCATCAGTTTGTTCACTTTTGTTAGTCATCCTCAGTATGTGCCCATGCTCAGCTAAGTGAACAGAAATCACCAGAGGGTGAATTGGCACAATGGCTAACCACCCTTTCACTGATATTTCAGTTCTGGATTTCACTGTAAAGCTCGAGTATACTCTTGCGTAATAGCTGACAGTGGGAAATTGGTAACTTGCTATGCTACGTATCTGGAACTCATATTTCATCATACGTCTGAACCCGAGGAAGTTGTTTAGCCTGCCTCAAGGTCCATATCAGAGGTCTTCCATCACACCACTCCCATTCCCTTCAATTCTGTACAAAATTCGATTTTTGTTTCTATTAACACAGTCAGCCCAGGTCGGAAGACAGTGACACATGCAGCTCTTGGCACTACCCAGCAAAGGACGGTAGGACTGATTGAAAACACAGATGAAGACATCTCTGCAGAAAACACCCTGAAAGCCACTGCCAGAAATCAACCGCTTCTCTCAGTGGATGCAGACATGTCTAACCAATCGCTTTCTCAGGGACCAAAGAAACAAATCAGTGGATTTGTGCCAGGTAAGAACTGAAATTTAATGATTTCAATAAATCATTCTCTTTAAAGGAAGAAAATGTCTTGCACCTTAAATTTATTTAAATTGTCTTTTGGTGCCTGGCTAAGAGTAAAAATTTACAAATGTAAAAATTACAAAAGAAACATGTAATAATTAAGTTACAAGTAGGTATTGCTTTATCATTGTCAAGTCTGGTTCTTACTGGGCGCAAAAAAAAAAAGTTAAAATGTGGAAATGCTAGGAAAAAAATACAGTCTAAGGAACAAAACATGCAGTGAGCTAAATACCAATTCTGACACAGGTTCAGTTGTGTAAGGTGATGTACAAGGCTCTTCAAAACCTGTAGGGCAGTACCTTCAGGACAACATAACAAAGTACCGTTCAACCTGGCTGAGAGTAATTGCTTTTTTCCTGGTGCTAACCGATGACTACTTCTTTACCTGATGTAGTATCTTGATTATTATGGGCACTTTTTTTCTGAAGTGTGTCTCCAGGGCAGGAGAAATCTTTCATCACTGCAGAGAAGGCTCAGTCTTTTGTAACAATTGGTGTGTCTTTTAATGTTCCTGCTGGTGAATTAAAACAATCTGAAATGGCAATTGAATGAAAGCAAAACTGTGTGCAAGAAGCCTGAAATGAGTACAAGACCTCCCACTTTTATTTCTTTATGGTTTAGACTGATTCTTGCTAAGACGCAGCTATTTATAAACAGCTTTATCTTGTTACAACAGAGCAGTGCTCAGTGCCCTCTGCTGCTGACTCTTGTAAAGGGCACTTCCCTGGTTGGCACTTTGATGTTTCTTCAGATGCTTGTGCTTCATCTGTAGAGACCATAAAGGGAGTGAAAAACAATGTTCTTCAAGAATTTGACTGCCTCGGTGAATGTGTAGGAACTGATAGCAAAATCCTCTCTCAAATGTTTCCCCCTTTTCTGGCAGTGTAGATGACCTCAGCGCTCCTTATTGGAATGACTTAAAATTCTGAAGTCTGCCCCAAACCCTTATTGTTTGCATAGTCCTGAGTGACATCTGATACAGGGCCACCCAAACTAAACATCAAATTGCCAAAGGGCATTGCAGGCTCTGATGGAAAGTCAGCTGCTAAGTAGGTCTCAAAAAACGTTGGGTTTATAAATCCAGAAGTAAAACCAGAATTGAGATGACCAACTTTGGCAACCTATAATCAGAGGTTATAATTAGAAGTGCATGTGAAAGCATGTCACTTTTGTATAGTCATTTTCTGTGTTTATCCATTGCACAGTGACTTGCTCACACCGGTTTTACTCTCAAGGTAGCCTTTTGCACAATAGAAAATAAAAGAAATTAATATAAAACTCAAAAAAAGTGATAGAGCTTCAGTGATTAGTGTACTACCAGAAGCTGTTGTAAGCTTTTTAATTTTAAAACAGACGACATTTCTACTGACCATGTCTGGTTTTAATTCCTGTGGTTTTAATATTGCTCTTTTGACAAGGCTCAGTCAGAATTTAATTTCAGTTAAATGATACTTAAGGATTTTGTTGTAGAATAGAATGACCCAGTACTTACTGATCCAGGAGCCCAACACTTCTAACCAGAAAAGCAGCAAACAGTGCAGTGAGTTTTAGAATTGCCTGTGGATCAGTTCCAAAGAGAATGCACGTGATGGGACATGAAGAGGTGCTAGCTACCTGGATCCAAAGCGCAACTGCCAAAATGTGCTCTGACTTGTTGTCTTCTCATGCAGACAGTTCAACTCTATAGGAGTCATATGCTTGTACCCTAATGATTCCCAGAGGTCCAGAGAGGTTCAAGCCCTGCCCCAGTGGCAAGCACCATAGTCTTTATGGAGCTGAGGAAAAAAGCATCTAACCTATTCCTAAAAAATCCATCCAGATCCATTAATTAGGTTTTTTTCCATCACTGACATCTCAAGGAGGTTACAGACCAAATCTAATCTTTAGCTGCTACAAAAATGTGAGACAGAAGCACTGGAGCAGCTTCATGAAGCCCATCTGGAAAAGTGTTCAGGGGGGCAATAATTGCTAGATGTATTTTTTAGGAAAGGTAAGCAATGCTGAACAGAAATCTTACCAGCAGCCTCAAAGGTTCAGCAATTCCACTGGCAGAAATCCTGTTCTGGGATGGACTGTCTTCTGAGACAGTGCCGGACCCACTGCTGATGCCAAGGCAGAACCTGTGCCTCCGAGTCACACTGTAAAGGTCTTTGCTGGACCAAGACAATAATGTGGCTTGTTGGCACAGAGTTGACTTTGCAAGCATCCAGGCTCCTGATTATTCTATTATAAATATTTTTTTTTAAATAAGCTTTAATGATTTTAATGTCAACATGGTGAAAAGCTGTCTACTTAAGATACATGTTAAGGAATATGACTTTACAGTGGCAGCACAGGCTTCAGCTTTTCACTTGGGAATGCTCCATTCAGGGCTACATTTGTCTTAGTTGGCATTTTGCAGATTGTCATGGAAATACAAGCTGGGAAGGAAAATGTAATGCATTTAGAACCAGTGACTGCATGGCAGAGCAAGAGAAGTTGTTAATATTAAGGGTAATTTACCTACAGGAGAAAGTATGCGGCACATTCTAGGTGGCTGCTAGACACAACGCTTGATACAGTAGCTTTCAGCTGACTTTTAAAAACAAGAAGTTTTTCCCTAGAAGTTGCAGGACTGGGAGTTGCTTTTTCTTTTTTACATGTGTTTTTATTACAGCGGTGGTTACAGTACCAATAAAGACAGGTTCCTTCTGCTACTTACCTCCCCATAAGCAGATTTCATCTCTGACAATCCAATAAAGATGTCCAGTAAAGGGACCTTTTTGTCAAGGACTGTAATATTTATCTGTTCTCCCTTTTAAAAGGAGCTAGGCTAAGCTGTAATGTTTTGGGCTGTGGGATAGTTCCTTGCAGCAGTAATATGAGCTTTCTGCCTAATAGTAGGGAAAATTTGTCCCAGAATCCATTTTCTCCTAAATTTCCTTTAAGTTGCTTTCTTTACTCCAGTAGCCCCTCATGTTTGGCTCTGACTTGATATAAACTTTATAAGGATTTACACTTAAGTATGAAAATATGCAAGTCCAAGGTGAGGACAGTTTAAAACTTCTACCTGACCCAGCAGGGGATCTATTCACAGTAAAGAGAAAAAAAAGGCAAACCAAAACCCAAAAGTCATTCATTCATTCATTGTTGACAATGGATGAATCTTGTTCTGCACCCTTGCTTCCCCAGTGGGATTCCTCTACAGCAAGTTGACTCCAGGGGAGCACCAAGCCCAACTTAGAGATAGTCTCCTCCGGCACTCAGGGCATGGAGTCTTCTGCAACAGACTCATCATGGTTTACTTTTGCCTAAGCTGGAAGGCCAAACATTTTCTCCCATAGTTGGGAGGAGATGCCAGAAGAGGCATTTGATGTCAATAAAGGGGTCCTTTCCCTTTGCAGACATACCTCCATAGTGAAGTAACCCAGACTGCATCTCCTCCAAAGGCCAGTGCACCATTGCTGCATGGCTGCCTCTGAAGAGCCCCAGTGTCCCTCCTAGGGAAGCTCTCAAGCCCAGCTGCATATTCTGGCACTGCTGCACTTGTAAATTAATATAGCAAAAATATAGTTGCAGAAAAGCACATTGGAGTGAGCAGTGGGCTGGCTTCTAAGCAGCAACAGCCAGTCTAGCAAACACGGTCATGCAGGCGGGTTGAATTCACAAACAGCCTGAAGATTCACTCCCCAGTATAGCCAACTCAAGTGTATAAATCACCATAACAGCTTTGCATTCCCCTGGCACAGGGTCTCTGCCTCTCCCCAGGCTGCCCACGCCAGCTGTTGTGCAGTACTGTTCAGAGCTGGGATTACACTGTTTGACTGAGTGCCCAAGCCTTAGTCATGTTTTGCTGCAGAGGCACTGACAGCAGTAGCCATAACCTAGATCATTAATTTAGTGTAACTGGAAAAGGCTATAAATTGCAATTTCCTAGGCACGGACTAGAAAATTAAAGTGAAAACAAAATGAAATGCACATAACATGCTTTATGTCAGGCTCCCAAACCTGTTTGGGGAAATCTCTCTTTGTTTTCTAGTTGCTAAGAGAATTTAAGCAGTCTTGACTCTGATAGCCCCTCCAGTCTTGTAAGAACAGCCACAAGTCTTTTACAAATGCCTACAAGCTTTATTGAAAGGATTCTGTTATTCTTCTACCCTTCCAAAATTTTCCCGCTAAACTTCTCTGCAGCTAAATTTGCCAAATGTCATTACAAGCAGTTGACTTAAATATTCCCTTTACTCAAATGGCAGGGAAACAAACTTATAAAACATCCAGCCTTGTCATACAGTCTGGAGCAGCTCTAAGAAGAGCCAATGCCTTTTGGGTATTTCCAAAATAAAGACAAATACTCATTTAATTTCATTTAGGGAAGACAGAAGCAGAAAACAGCTGCTGGCTTTGGTCTCAATTACACTGAGGTTATTTTGCACAGCTCTGACACCATACAGGTACCTTAAAGCCAGTACAGTTTACACTTAGGATTTCACAGAATCATGGTTGGAAGGGACCTCAAAGATCATCTAGTCCCAACCCCCCTGCCACAGGCAGGGACACCTCCCACTAGACCAGGTTGCTCAAAGCCCCATCCAGCCTGGCCTGAACACTGCCAGGGAGGGGGCAGCCACAACTGCTCTGGGTAACCCCTTCCAGTGTCTCAGCACCCTCACAGTAAAGAATTTCTTCCCTATATCTCATCTAAATCTACCCCCTTTCAGTTTAAAACTGTTACCCCTCACCCTACCACTACACTACCTGATGAAGAGTCCCTCCCCAGCTTTCCTGTAGCCCCCTTTAAGCACTGGAAGGCCGCTATAAGGTCTCCCCAGAGCCTTCTCTTCTCCAGGCTGAACAACCCCAACTCTCTCAGCCTGTCCCCATAAGGGAGGTGCTTCGGCCCCGGATCATCTTCATGGCCTCCTCTGGACCTGTTCAAGCAGGTCCATGTCCTTCTTATGTTGGGGGCCCCAGAGCTGAACACAACACTGCAGGTGAGTCTCACAAGAGCAGAATAGAGGGAGAGAATCACCTCCCTCAGCCTGCTGGTCACACTTCTCTTGATGCAGCCCAGGATGCAGTTGGCTTTCTGGGCTGTGGGCAGACATTGCTGGCTCATAGTTTTCCATCCACTAGTACCCCCAAGTCCTTCTCTGCAGGGCTGCTCTCAATCCACTCATCTCCCAGCCCGTATTTGTGCTTGGGATTGCCCCGACCCATGTGCAGGACCTTGCACTTGGCCTTATTGAACTCCATGAGGTTTGCAGGGACCCACCTCTCAGGCCTGTCCAGGTCCCTCTGGATGGCACATCCCTTCCCTCCAGCATGTCAACCGCTCCATGCAGCTTGGTGTCATCGGCAAGCCTGCTGAGGGTGCACTCAGTCCCACTCAGTCCCATGTCACCAACAAAGATGTTAAACAGCTCCAGTCCCGATACTGACCCTGGACATTGAGCTGTTGACTGCAGCTCTTCAAGTGAGACCATCCAGCCAATTCCTTATCCACCAAGTTGTCCATCCATTAAATCCAACTCTCCAATTTAGAGACAAGGATGTTGTGCAGGACACTGTCTAATGCTTTGCATAAGTCCAGGTGGATGACATCAGTTGCTCTTCCTTTATCCTCCAATGCTGTAAGCCCATCACAGAAGCCCACCAGATTTTCTGGGCACAGTTTGCCCCTACTGAAGCCACATTGGCTGTCACCAGTCACCTCCTTATTTTCCATGTGCCCTAACACAGTTTCCAGGAGGATCTGCTCCATGATCTTGACAGGCACAGAGGTGAGACTGACTGGCCTGTAGTTCCTTAAGTCCCCTTTACATGTCAGAACAACATAAAGAGCCTGAATGAGAAGGAAGGCTGCAGCTTTTTTCTAAGACATTTCCTAGCAGTTAAAGTTAGTGTTTATGCACCCCTAGCCACAATGGCAGGTCAATAAAGCCACAGCTTGTGAGGCTGTGTTGTGCCTTAGAGTGGGGATGTTAGCACTAACCTGATATCAGGTTCGATGAAACAATTTAAGCTTTAATTAATGGTCGTGTGTATTCGCAGCTGCTTCTGACAGGGATGTGTTTTGCAGTACTTCAGAGCTGCTGGTGATGGGTGGGAGTTACACATGGTGCATGTTCCAAGCTGATTGACTTAAACACTTCCTTAACACCCACCACTATATGCAATTCCAGTTAAAACGTTTCACATTCATATTTTACAGATCTTGTAGCATAGTATGTTTCCACTGGCATTGGCACAGTTCTGTGGGCTGCCAGGAAATCCATCAGGGCACAAGGAGTCCTTCAGTATTTATCAGTAAAAAACAAATATAATTACATTTAAAAACATGGGTGTATTTCTGATTTTTTGTGAGAGTGTGTTGGCGGATTAAGCTGTCATTCTTGCATGAAGTGTCCCTGTAGCTATTGGTGTAGGACTTCAGTGGGAGGGCAGGAGGTGGGAGTCCCAGCTGAGTTACTCTTTGCTCCTGTGAAGCAGAACTGCAGCCACCTGCACTCCCAAGATGAACACTTCTTGGCAGCAAACTGTGTTTTCTTTTCTCATGTAGTCACAATGCTCTGCATCTTGTGTACTACACAAAGCTGAAGTGACTCCAAGTCATCCTCTTTGAAATGTCTTACCCATATATTTTTATGTCTTCCAAATACTAAGTTCTGCATTTGTATGTGCCAGGTAACAGGCAAAATTAAGGTAATTTGTGTAGCCAACCTATAGGTTTCCCACTTCACAGGTTCAAAGGGTAGACATCAACATAACTTGAAATGGCCTCATTTCCACCTATATATAACTGTATATAGCTATATATATATACACATAACTGTATGTAATTGTATATATAACTACTATATATAGTAATGTTTTAGCTCAGATTGGTCCCCATTACAAATCCCATCACTGAAGTTTGTAAAAGAGAATTTATATCCATCTTTTTTTCAGTGGAAAATGACCCACTTGGGTTTGGTTGAGATGCGTTGTGGTTCGCCATGCTAAATTGAATATACATTTCAGCTTTAGTTTTGCAGAAGTTCAAAAATTTGAGTTATACAATAGGAGTCAGAAGTTCTTAAACTGTGGGATTGTTTTGTTTTCTACATGTAAGTACTTTCACATTATTTAATGCTAGTGTCCTGTGGTTAAGACTTCCTGAGTCACTGAATTGCAATATTCATTTATCTTGCTTGATTTTGTGCAGATAACAGTTCCTCAGGGAAAAGAACAGATAATAAAAATGAGAATGGCATAATGGTGCCAAAAAGAGATCAGCTTGGAGGTAGTCGTCCAGTCCCAGAAACAGGTAAGACTGACCGTATGAATTCATTTTGATTTATGTTGGGTTTTCAGTCAGGTGCTATAGATCCAGATACTATAGTCAAAAATTGAATAACGTGCTTCCATATTCTGAACTGTTCCTAACTTGTATGATCTTACAGCATGAGTTGCTCCAAATATTAGCACTGAAGTGATAGACTAGCTGTATTGTGAAAGAAAAATTTCAGGTTTTTCTCTACCAATTTCTCACTGTATTAAATAAAGTGTAATTTCTCTTAACCTTGTTGTAGGTGCTGTGTTACCCTTAGCCTTAGGCTTGGCCATCACTGCTTTACTGCTGCTTATGGTTGCTTGCAGACTGCGTTTAGTGAGACAGAAGCTTAAAAAAGCTCGACCCATTACATCTGAAGAGTCCGATTACCTCATCAATGGGATGTACCTCTAAAAATTGGATTTAGGTCAGTTGTTTTCTCCCCTTTCTCCTGTGTCCATGAACCTCTGCCTCTATAAAAGGACCAAAACCTTTAGTTAAGTTTCAATTGTAGAAGCCTGTGAGATGAGGAACGTGTTCTTCCCCTTTGGTGATAAAATAAAAAAAGCAGGTAGATGCCTGGGCTCAGAAAGTAAGAAGCGTTCAGGCTCCAGAGACTAGCTCCAGTTGGCTCTTGTGCAGAAGACACTGCAAAGTGGGGACAGCCCAAACTGGACATGAGGTGCCCTTGCCCCACTACCCTCCGCCAGCAGTTGGTGTGCTGGCCGTGGCAGAGTGTGCCACGGGGCCAGGGCGCTGCAGCAGCTGAGGCCCAGCAGCCCTGGCCGAGGCGTAGAGGGGGCCTGTGCTGCCCTGCTCCTCTCAGCGCTGCCGCCACTCCGCTCTGGGGACTGGGACGCTCCAGACCAACGCGTTACTTCACTGCCCAGCAAAGAGACTGATTTGTGCACTTTCCACTTGATGCTTTGGGAGGATTTTCATTTAAAAATTTGTCTTGCTTTGTTAATTAAAAGCAATTGCTCTAAGCACCAGCTTTTGTAATGAAATTTGAGATTTAAGGAACAAAGCATCTTTTTTTCATTTGTAGTTTAAACCTCTGTACAGCTAACAGAGAGTCATGCTTCCTAAATGCTAAAATGAAAAAATGCAAGTCCTCAGTGGATGAGTTTGGACTTAGCAGTGCTCAACAGCAGTCATGTGTGATCCCAGAGCTATGTGTCTCCTCAGAGCTCAGGGCTTGTTCAGCTTTTTCCACCCTTAGCTTGACACCTTCCACAGTGCGAGAGAGCAGCACACAGTGGCTTTTACCTGAGACACTGGAGCGTAGGATTCCTGTTGGTTATCCCATAGCTTCCTGCAAAGCTTGAAAGCTTCGGTGACCTGCCCTCACCCCAGCGAAATTCTTATAGAATTAGAGCAAGTAATTGGTATGTGTGAGTGACCTTCAGATGTGTTAATAGTAAAATGTGTACAGTACATGTTATATATACACACATATATACACACACCCCCCATGCTGTCTATCTTGTTTGACTGTCCAAGGATATCACATTCATCACGGGTCCCAATAAAAAGAGGCAAAATGAGGCATGCATCTTTTTGTATGTCGTCTTTTGTACTTCAGTAACTTTGAGTCGGCAAGAACATTCCACGGTATACAAATAGTTCTTCAAGTTGCTCGGTCTTGATTACTTTATGTAAAATAGCTCTAATAAACCTATTTTGTTCTTATATTTCTTGAATTGCCTTTATTTTCAGCTACCAGCTAAATTTTGTGCTACGAGACTGTAGCATGAGAACAGACAGAAGTACATTCCTCCTTTCTGTGAAACAGCCCTTAAAGAAGCTGGAACGGGTATGGTGGGGGGAGATGCTGAGATACCTTGTTTTAGGAAGAACAGGGCATCTACCTCCAGAATTTGTCTCTCAAGCAGTACTGGAGCTGAGCAGGACAGCAGTCACAGAGCTGGCTGTCCCAACCACACAGGGAGTCTGGTTGTCAGTGCTTCTTGCTCAGAGCCCTCCTGCCATGTTAGGCAAAGTCTGGTTATTAGTACTTCAGCATCACACTGGGTCCTGGAGACCTTCTGCTGATGCTGCCCATTTCTAATTTGTCACGGCCTCTCTTCCATCCCAGCCTACAGCAGGCATGGCAAATAGCCCAAGACCCAAAAGATGACATTTTAAATACAGCCTTCTAGGAAAGACTCACTGCCCATCTAGTTTTTGGGGTATTATTTCCCATCATTGAAATTTGTTTGGGGTTTTAATTATATATCTAATTCTCCTTCACCATCTTACCATAGCTGCAAGAAAAGTAGTCTTTTCTCACCGCGCTCATAGTGCTCCCATTACTGAAACCCATTAGCTGGCACATAGCCAGCAAAACAAAAGGTTTGGTTTTGTTCTTCTGGGAAGGACAACAGTTAAATCCCACATGGAGCACAAGCCAGCAAGTACAGCCATGGTGAAAGAAGCTGCCGGGCTTTCCAGTTGCTTTACCTGACAGCAGGCTTTGTTGCAGTGCTGCTGTGAGTAGAATCAACCTTCATGGATTTCACATATGACAGTCAAGAATAAACACCTCCAAGCAGAGCTGGAGTGAGAGCCGCAGACAGCAAGCGTTGCCCAGGAGTCTAGCTATCGCTATGTTAATAGTTGCCACAGTATTCCCAGGGACTCTTCCTAGGAGGGGAGATGGTGACAGTTGCTCCTGTGCAGACCACCAACCTGAGGCATGTTACTTCTCGGGTAATCGCAAACTCCACTACTGGACTGAAATTAAAAAAGTTTGTACCCTACCAGAAAGCCTGGGTGTTGTCAGCAAGATGAAGAACAAGACAAAGTTAGCAAAATAATAGATTGGCTTGGCAGCCCCTGCAATTAATGCACACTGGTCTCAATAACATGTTTTAATTTAATAGCTTTCACGCTGTTTGATTTTTAAATAAGTGATCCTGAACTACTGCGCCAGAGCACATCTGAGCAAGAGCAGAAGTTGTGGCCAGACACCCTTGCCAACATGCTGGGGGTGCTGCCCCCTTCTCTGCTGCTCCCAGCCGCTGCCTCCTGCTAACACCACTTGTGTAGCCCCTTCGCAACCACTCCCAAGGTCAGGGCTCTCTCTCCGATTGCAAAGGAGCACTATGAGCAGGCACTGCTTCTATCCCATCTTCACATCTTCATGGTCACATTGCTAACTGCTTTCATGGCTTCTCACGCAAACTTCAGGAGCTTGGGAGTTTATAGAGTGTTTGTGCTGCTCCAGAAGTCAGATACTCTGTGTGAAAATCATTGCTATTTGAGGTCTGTCCTAAACACTGACATGTATCTATTCACACACCGGGAAATATGCTCAGTCCATCTGTTTTCACTACCAGCTTGCTTTAGACACATAAGCAGAGAATACTGATTGCTCTGATAGCACATACCTGTGGATATTACTCCTCTGTGTATTAGGAGAGGTCATTACAGTTTGTTTTGTCAGTATATTTTAATGTTGATCAAGGTACATATTTCAGTTAGATGGCTTTTTATATTTTCAATTGTTTTACTGCTCAGACCACTTAAGGGCACAAATTATTTCAAAGTAATAGGCAATACCTACCTGAGTTTTATCCATAATTCAAAGTCAGTTTTCTTCCATAATGTGGGTTGCTTGCTGCCCACTTCTGCAGGGGATTCTAGACTGAACATCCCCACTGTAGTCTTTCCCATAGCACTGCAGGATTATAGCAGGGGGAGTTCCAAAAGCACATTTGCAAAACAAAAAGGCTGAAACAGGTCAGTGCAATGCTCCATTTGCTTTTTAAATCCTAGATAAAGCATAAGAGTTTCAGTCTCAAACTCCACAGAACGAGTCAGCAGCACGCACCAATGGCAACACAAACACGCCACCCCAAAACAAAGAGAGAGCCTTTCTAGTAAGCTCCAACAGAATTCACAGTCATGCATCACTGAGGTCTACACTTGCTGCTCTCATAAGCATCAGGAATTGGGATTTTTCAGTTTCTAATAGCAAAAAACTAAAGAGTAAAAGCAAAGGAAAAAGCTAGAAAAGATTCAGACACAGCTGGGGGGCATAAAGACCAATCATAGGCAATGAACACGTAGTAATTAGTATGAAAGAGCCCATGACACAATCGGCTTGACCTCAATAACAAAAGGGAACCATGCTATAAACAGAAGAAAAAAAAAAAAAGGTAGAAATACCTTTACTATGTATTTTTCAACTAATAGCTACTTAAAACAAGTCAGAAAGTGAAAATGTAAGGCTACAAATACATTTGTAATACAACAGAAACATTTGCTGAACATTGCACTTTGCGCTGGAGCTCTAAAACACAAAGTCTAGAAGGACTGACTCAGTACACGAAAGCCAGTTCAAAAACAAGTTTTTAAAGATACCTGTTAGAATTTTAATTTTTGCATTTGTAAGGCTCCCAGCTGGGTTTTACAAACCACTGATAAATCAGTGAAAAATGTACCTTGAGCAGGTTGAGAAACAACAGACAAGGCAAAAAGGTTCAGTGCTGTGAAGGACTGATAGACAGCTTGCAAGGATGTCCTCAGCTGTTCAGCCAACAGAAATGTTTAATCCCATTTTAAGAGGGCAGAGCAAGAAATTTTAACATAGTTCTTCACAACTACCAGCTTCTAATGCATAAAAGAGACTCATTAAAGATAGCTAAATTCCAAACAAATGACTGAACATAGATACAGAGGGAGCAGGAAACTTGGATGGGTGCAGGACTGGAAAGGATTTGAAAGCAGGCAGCACAATGGAAAGCAGGGACTATGGGAAAAGCAACCCTGAAGGCTAATTCCATGCACAGGATATGACAATCCTGTGGCTGTCTCTATAGCCAGAGGAGACAAGGTTCTCCTAGGCAGGTGCTCTGAATCACCCACTTCTCTAACCACAGGCCTTTGAGAGTGTCCTCCTAGTCCATAAGGCACCTGAACTAGAAGTTACTGATTAACCTCAGATGTCCCTTCTCCATTATAGCAAAAAGATTTGGCAAAACATGGTAAACAAGATACTTAATCTGTTCATGACAAGCACACATAAAGATGCAAACATATGCCTAAACATGGCCGAGAAAAGGACTTCAGCTCCTCAGTAGCATCAGGGAACGTTTTCAAGAGTATCTATCAGGTCAGTTCTTCAGAACCAGATGATGAAAATGGCTGGACTACAAAGAAACATTGAAAGATCAAAGGGAGATCTCTGAGAAACTCTGTCAACAGTCTTTATGAAAATAGTCTGTTGTTGCTAAAACAGTTTTGTTAAAAAGGCACGGAATTAAAAGTCTCTCAAGTTTTCAAGTTTGGTGTGATGAGAAACAAAGCAAGTTCTTCCCATTTCTCGTTCCTGAAGCTTTCAAGCAATTTTTAACAGGCAGCTGGATCTCCTCCATACATATTTCAGCAATAACTATGTCCATTCAATTCATAATTTAAAGAAATATGATTTTAGTTCCTGAGCACATTCTGCTGAGCATCTCATTAACACCCTGCCAAGAGTGTGAGAGAACAGTAACAGCCTTTCATAGGAAAGCTCAGAATGCATCAGCTGCGTTATGAATTTGTGCTGCCTATAAAACTACTACCTGGAACAGAAAGCAGCCCTGTGTGTCAAGGATGAAACGTGAGAGGTAAACGGGTCAGGTAGAGGAAAGTTTATAGTGTCTCTGCCTGCACAGGGCCAAGTTTTAGTCCAAACTGATTTCCTCAAACCTGGCTGAGACACAGAAACCCAAACCTTGCCACCGGTGCTCAGAGCGCACAAGTGCATACTGATTACAGTAGAGGCAAAAGGGTTTATACCTTAAGAGTGTCTACACACTTCCCACAACTGGTCTTCCACCTTTCACAATTAGATGGACAAAAACTCAAACAGAGCCAAAGGCAAACTGTATGAACCCACAAAACCAACTTAAACTACATGCTTGAATCCACCTATTGTATACCACAGAATTTAAACTCTAATTTACATTTCTTGATGTGTAAAGTCTGGACGTCCTGAAATACAAAAGACCAATTTCAAACTTCATCATCTCCTGCATCCCCCAGCACACATGCTGCCTTTTGGGCAGCAGCTCCCCTCTGTGAGTTTTTGTTTTGTTCTGCACAATGTGCTTGCATGACCTCATCGTGCTTTTCTTCTGAGCCAGGACCGCTGCTCATTCACTGGAGCAGAATACCTCTTCCACATCATTTGGGACAGAGAACAAGGCTTCCATAAAGGTAATTAGTATTAATGATTTTTCTAACTGCATCACAGTATGTTCAAAATCAGCTAAATGGAACCAGAGATACAAATAACAAGCTTGGTTTGCATTACTCATCCTTTGCATCATGTCAAAATCAAGAAGGAATTGCAATCATATCCTCTTTCTGCGAGCTGCACTTGAATCAACTGCGGCGCATCCTAGGGCACATTAACCAGTAAAAGGAATAAAACACTGCTGTTTGTTGTAAGAATGGGTTAACACCCTTCCTAGCAGGAAGTTCAGTTTTCCTCTGGGCATTTCAGTTTGCCTCTTTGTGCTGACGGTTAATTCCACAGTCCCTCCACACTGGAAAACCCTGCAGCTCGTCAAAAAGCCCTGCAGAGGCAGAGAGAACTGCTGCCAGCTGGACGCTCCAGAGCCTACCACGCAGACCCCCCTGCTCCAGGCCTTACTGCCCGTTTCAAACTCGCTGACTGCAAAACATTGCAGGAAGCATTCAGGTGGCCTCGATCAGCAGGGCTGGTGCACACCCTCTATGCACTAGCTTCCCTCCAAAACACAGCCATGTAATTCTCTGTGCCCTCAAGTTAGCGGGCTAATTTGAATGGAAATAGTACATAAACAAGTAATTCCTGCTGCATAAACAGAAAGCACCCATAGGGCACACCAAACGGCTCTGCTTTGCAGAGCACCCACAACTCTCTGTGGGTTTTCAAGATACAGGTATGGGCTCTTGGTTCCTCTGCTCAAACTCTGGAGGCCTCCTACTGCCTGATCCTTGGAAACAACCAGACCAGTTGTTCTGGCTTAGAGGTGACTGTAACAATCCAGTGAAACGTCACTGCACCTCTTTATAAAAAGATAAAACTTCAATCCTTGCAAGTGGCAGATCGTACACTCCTAGCAAGCTGGATTCAACCACGGACATCAGGCAGGATTCATACACTGCGCACACAGCCTGTTCCCTAAAACACGCAGAGGTGAACTAAAAGAAATTAAAAGCAGCAAAGTAAAACTCCACTTACATTCCATATGGCATTACCAGGCTTGGCAACTGCTGCAAACCATTAACTGGAAACAGACACATAGTTCTGGTCATTTAGTAAACCAGTAGTTTTGTGCATGCTTGCTTTCTTTTTGGACTTGTGAAGTCCTGTGAAGGTTAAAAAAACCCACCACAAAACCAGACAGACACCTAGATACAGCTTCCTCTCAATTTGTTTTATTTGGCAAAGTAGCAATTCAGACAGTTCACACAGCATTTTTCAAGCTCTTCAAATTTTCTGTATTTCAACTTGTCCTCTTCTCCAAGAAGTTCTTACTTCGGAACCATTGCCCCACCATGGAGGGGTTTTTATTTTTCAATTCCTAAATGCTACTCCTGGATACTCCTTTCTGTCTGAGTACCTTGACTAACACCAACCCCTTCAGTGGAATAGGTGCACTAATCCCAACAGCCTTGGTCCCTGAAGTCTTACACCTCCTGAAGCAGTTCTCCCCAAAAAAGATGTCACCGGGTCTCAGCTTTATCACCTCTTCCAAGTTAGGCTAGCTTATTACACTGTGTCCAGAGACAAGAATTTGGATACAGTTGAGCTCGCATCTTTCATTTAACTGATTAAATTAGTGAGGAGATGTAAATAAAGCTGAACTCAAATTGAATGATACAGTGACCAAAAAAGGTTGAACATTAGCATGCATCATTTAAGGTAGTTCACTTCAACACCAAGAACTAGATTCACAGCTGATTGTGGGTTAGTACAAATTTGTCAGACGCAAGTGGGTTTTTCTGAATTGTATTTTCTAGAATACATGCTATATTAATTCCTTTATAAAATTAATCTTGTGTATGTGCTCCCAGGCTGCAGTCAGATCAGGAGGTGGCACATTAATTTCCAAACATGTAAATAAATTGATACATATCTTTTACACAGGAATAGGATGGGGCAGACCTTCAAAAGAAAGATTATTTAAAATGTTCTTCTTTCATATTTAGAGGCCTTTGAATTTTAACCCTTATGCTTTCAGGGATTAATCCTATCACAAAATTATTGCTGTTCCACCATAAAAAGTCAAATACATTTTTGCAGTGATTACTATGGGTTGTTTTTATGAAAGTTATTTTATTCTATAATCCTTTCTACCATAAAAAAAGAAAATAATGATAACATGCTGTTTACTTTAATTCCTGGTTGCTCAAATCTGAACAAGATGACTCAGGACACACTTTCCGCCTTTCCAAAAGAAGCCCAACTTACTGTACTGCTTTGCAATTTGCTGTTGACATTTTACAGTACCAAAACAGAAAATCTGGGGCAAAAAAGAGGTTTATAACCTTCCAACTACTCTTCTATATGAAAACTGAACAATTACAGCTCTACCTGTACTTAGGAGTCCAGGATTCATCACCCCTTCTGCATGTATCATGTTTTCTTGCAGAGCAATTAATAATTCACTTTCTAAAAAGCCTAAATTTTTCCTGGGTGCCCACAGTTAAAAAATGAGAACATTAATACAGCAAATGGCTTTGCCAAAAGCAACTTTCTTTTAGAACCAAACTGGATTTTTTTTCTAAATAAAGAACCTAGCAATCCATATCTCAGTAGTCTACTACGTACTGATTCTAATCTTCCACACAAGCACACAACCCTACTTTTCCTTTCGATTTGGCAAAGCAGCATTGCATAAACTGTTCAGTGATTGGGACACAGCTTACGTCACATTTACGGAGTTAAATCCATGTAAATCATCACATCAGTAGTGAGCTATAAACCAAAACAGAATTTCAAGACTCAATTAATTTTAGAAGGAAAGGAAAAGCCATGTCTGTTACGTCCAACTTGAACAGCAATGTTTGATAAAAGTGGCCACCCACCTCTGATGTCTTGAAAGTTTAAATATATACAAATGCCTGGTTTTAAGGTAATAAAGCAGCTGATTGTATCTACTACATGCTAGTCTATGACACCATGTCAAAAGCTTAAAAAGGAAGTTCATCTCCTTTTAGTAGCATCTAGCAGACATCGGAACACAGAAAACCTGGTATTACCTATGTAGTGTCATAAGGTGCACAGAAGCAGTTGTACCAAGGGACATAGGAGCCGAGAGAAGTGAGTGTTCAAGTACCCCCATCAAAATTAGAGTTCACAAGCTACAGGTCTTATCTGCAGTTCTGCTGGAATTCACTTTGAACAGATGAAAGTAAAATAAAGGCATGTTAAATAAAACAGTGCCCACATAAAACTTTCCACCATCTCTTTATCAGATTTGCCTTGAGCATCTAAAAAAATAAAACAAACACCACGCTTTTCCATGCTGATAACAACAGTATAACGAAGTCCAAAACAAGCTGCAATGCTGTTGGTTTTCAAAAAGCTTTTAGAACTGGAGATGAGCAGTCCACTGTAACACTATGTTTGGGTCAAGATGATGTAGCTTTTACAATTCATCCCTGTAGAAAGAAAACACATGCAGTTATGTTTCTTCACCCCTTGGAAATCGTATTTGACAACTTTTGGTATTGAATCAGATTACATTTAAGTGCCCATGCACATGAGCAAAACTTCAGAAATCTCTTCAAGCATTTAAGAAAATAAAAAAATCCAAACAAAGGCAACAGCAATCCCTTATCATCTCATACAATTATCTATCGTGAAATATGGGTCCCTTTTTTAATTTTAATAAATCATTTGCTTTAATGAACATCCCCCGCACCACACAACTAGTTACACAGCTACCTGTCGTCCAGACTCTGTTGGCTACACGCTGGCAAGCAACTGAGCCAACTTACTAGACAGTACTGGCAAAAAACATTCTCCGTAGCTGCCAAAAAGGCACGTTTTGCTTCAGCTGGAGTCTCTCAAGAAAACCAGGAACACAGTCTCACATCAATTGTCATGCAGTTTATACGACCTATTTTATTTATTTCGCAGAGGAGCTCTGTCAGCTCCTAAAGGGACAATGCTAAATTGGGACTATGTTATGGAAAGGGTGGGAGCAGGGAGGGATATGTTTGCATGTTAAAAAGAGATTCAGGTAGGAGAAAGGATCCATCAAGAAGTCTTTCTAAATCACTAAAAGGTATCTAGAAAATGCAGGCTTTTGTTCCTGCAGGACATTTAAAACACATTAAACCAGGAAACCCATAGAACCCATATTCCAACAGTGAAATTATCATATATTAGTAAGTAGTTTAAATATTTCTAAAGCATTAACTTTAATGCAAAATGTCCCATCAAATCTGAAAGATGTGCACTGTGCTGTTATGAATGTTGGGAAATAGAAGTGTTTGCTTCCCCCCCCAAGGCACAAGCGATCTATAAACTCACAATAAATTTGCTGGAATTTTTCTTTTAGTAGGTGCATCAAACCTCATTAGCCAAAGTAAACACTGTCTGAATTAAGAACTTCATTAATGTGATTGCTGGCTCAATACACAATGGTATTTCCAGCTATCATGCAAACTAACCCACAAAAATATAGTGCTACATGCACACAAGCAAAAGCTTTAAAGTTAAAAAGGCATTATCCTTCAGGAAACCTATAGCATGGAATGACAGCATGCAAAACATTTTAAAAGCAACTGAAAAGGCTGTTGCAACTAGTGCTTAAATGACTAGTTTTCTATCTAATGCAGACGGGATGCAAACCTTGTGATTTGTTAGTGATAAATATTTGCATTCTTTGCACTTTGCACTGCCTTCTAACAGTGAGGTACTAATCATACAGTTTCAGACTGTTGCTGTAACTACAGAAAGCAAAAAAAAGCAGAAGGGAGGAGGAACACATCTTGGCAGGGGTAAAGAAGAAACCTGTTTATAGCCAAAGGTTTGGAAGTCCTCCATATTTGCCTATTTCACAGAATGGGTATTTGCCTACTTTAACAGATAAAAATAAATGAACATCTGATACTTAGATTAAAATGCAGTGTCAGTGAATTTAGGACAAGTACTTCATTCATCCTTAATGCTTCCAGGAGCTGCATCATCAATTATTTACAACTTCAAAAAGCATATGTAATGTCTACTGCTATTGCTGGTTTATACTCTCATGCCCAAATTGCTGATGTCATTTTCATCTTTGATTCCTACCATATACTCTCATAGCTCTGTAAAAGCCTGGCCATTTGCTGTGACAAATAAATCTTAATCCTTTAAGGCCAACCTAGATCCTCAAGAAATTGTAAGCCCAAGAAAAATTTCGTATTTACTCTGAAACTATTAAACAGGATAATTTTACCTAGGCACAGACATTGGCAAGGTTTTTGCATACTGTTGCTAACACACTTGAGGTATTTGAAGTATGTGGTTTGTTGGTTTTGTTTTTTCTTTTACAAAATGGCATTTGTACTCAGAATTCAAACAAGTGATGCTAACATGCCAATGTTTTAGTTGTTGTTATTTTGCATTGCTTTAAGCTATTCCTGACCACAGAATGCTCCTGTTAAGCATATCCTAGATGTTACTTTCAAAATAAAGATTTTCATATTCTGTTTATTAGAACGTTTACTGTATTAAAGGCATCAGCTTCCCCCAAGAGATTTTTCTCATTAATCTGACAACATCATACCAGCCCAAACTAATCCATGATGTATGTGTTAAAATTATGCAGCTTTTCTACTGTTAGAGAAGATGAGCTTATATGCACACTAGTGGATTATATCTATTAGAAAGTTACAGAAAAGTCTTAGATCATCAGGTAGTTAACACTTCTTAGCTTTCCGATTTAAATGTCAACAAACAGCAGTCAACTGATCTCAACTTCAGCTGTATGAATTAGAAGCTGCCAAGCTCTGAAATCTACCAGATCTCAACTACTGGTAAAAAACAGGATACTTGCTGATCCTCCCAGCAGTCCAAGATCTATCCTGCTACAAAGCTTAAAAGAAGACTCAAAAGATGACTTGTATTTCCCTGTTAAAATATACTGTTGTCCTCTAGAACCATGGGAAAGATCTACTAATTAATTTGTATTTTTCTCCCTTTTCCTGGCCACAACTATTTGCTGTGATTCTCACACAAATCCCGTAATTTCTCTCCACCTTCATATATGCACTCTTTCCAATCTGCTAACTAGCTCCTGCTTAGTAAGCAATACATATATTTAGGTTTTATGTCAACAGTCCTTCTCAGGCCCTTCGCATTCTAGAAAGACAATCACTCATCTAATATTGTCAATCAAGGCATCAAATCAACTTTATAAGCTCAAATTAAAGCAAATTTCAGAAGTCATTAGCTCAAAATTACTATTCTAAAAATAAATTTAAGAAAGTTTGAAAAATTTTGGCTTACTAGTAGGGAAAACACATACAGGAATATTCCACAGTTCCATTAGGAGTATCCAACAACAAACTAAGAAACATTCTCAAAAGAATCTAATAGGTAGCATTTCAGGTAAATGTCAGAGTTTATTATGTGAAGGAAAAAAAAAAAAAATCACAAATCTTAACAACAATGAGAAATAACAGAAGTTTGTGATACACGTAAGTCATGAAGTTTTGCGATTTGTCTCTATCTGTTTGAACAAGCATTTATAAATTTATCTGAGATCTGTAACTCACTTTTTGATCCACTCCAATTTTCTTGTCATTAGGCAGCATTTGACTTTCCCTTTTTGACACATCATTCATCTATGGAAAATACGCTGTCATTACTGATACTGTATTACTAATTCATGTTAGGCTACACTCTGAATTTCAGTATCTATTCAGTTTTTCAGCAGCTGATTATTTCTCCCTTTGTAATTTTAGAAGTAACTAGATTCAACATCTGGACTTGTAGCATTTTAATCTGAAAAGTGCTGTTATATTCATTATTTGCTATGATCAATCTTCAAATTGAGTAGGTTAAAACGAAAAAGAATTTTCTCTGCAACCTATTATATCAGTTACACCACATGCATTTTTGCATAATACATACATTTTAAATTTAACCTAAAAAATTTGGTGCAGAGATTCTTTTTGCCAATGTAAAATAAAAACTTCAACCATAGTCATTACCCTGCATGGCCTAAGGAATTCTGGGCAAACAATTCCTGCTAATTTCAATTGAAACTAGACAACCAGCTCCTCAGGAGCATTTGAAAACACTAAATAAGAGTTTCTAAGCAGAAATACATTAGAATATTTCCTAATAAATGTTTTCCAAAAGGGTGCTTAATGATGTTGTTTGTACAGATAAGTGGGATACAGTAGCAGCCCCAGTCTAATCACTGCAGTTTTTGCTCAGAAAGGCTATAATGTCATTGTAATTTTTTTAATCAGCAAATATAATTTTAGCATCACACTTCTAAATAATTTGTAGTAATGCAATATTTTAAGTTTAAAAAACAGCTGCCTGTTTGGAAATAAAATACAAGATTGCAAGAGACACATTTCTAAGTGCTCTTCATACTGTCTGTTTCTCTTTGTATCAGAAACAGTGTGGCCAGCAGGACTAGGGAAGTGATTGTTCCCCTGTACTTGGCACTGCTGAGGCTGAATCCTGAATACTGTGTTCAGGTTTGGGCCTCTCTCTACAAGAAAGACATTGAGGTGCTGGAGCGTGTCCAAAGAAGGGCAACAAAGCTGGTGCAGGGTCTGGGGCACAGGTCTTAGAAGAAGCAGCTGAGGGAACTGGGGTTGTTTAGTCTAGAGAAGAGACTGAGGGGAGACCTTATCACTCTCTACAACTTTCTGAAAAGCGGTTGTAGTGAGGTGGGTGATGGTCTCTTCTCCCAAGTAACAAGCAAGAGAACTAGAGGAAATGGCCTTAAGTTGCACCAGGGGAAGTTTAGATTGGGTATTAGGAAAAATTTCTTCACCAAAAGGGTTGTGAAGCCCTGAACAGGCTGCCCGGAGAAGTGGCTGAGTCACCATCCCTGGAGGTATTTAGAAGACCTGTAGATGTGGTGCCTGGGGACATGATTTAGTGCTGGACTTGCTAGGTTAGTGCTGGCAGTGCTAGGTTAATGGTTGGACTCAATGATCTTAAAAGGTCTTTTCCAACCCAAGCAATTCTATGTTTCTTTATCTCTCCATAGAAGTAGTAAGTGAACTTGCACAGAGAAGTAAAACCAGAGAGATCCTCCTTTACACAAGAATTGCCAATGAGGTAGCAAATAAGCTGTGTTCTCCACTGTGTAGCACAAGAGATCTTCTCCCTACTTACCAGTAAGAAAAACCCCCAACTAAAAACAAGAAAATTTTATGTGAAAGGATAAACAACCTTACCAGCATAATCACTTAAGTGAACACCTACTGCTGGATCTCTGGTACACTAATTTTGTACCAGAGATAGGGTTCCTGTGTATATGCTTCTTCCAAATGTCCCATGGAGTCACATTTGAGAAGAATAGTACTAATATTTGGAGCTTAAAAATACGACTGCAGCTGAATCCAAACTAGAAAATGATGAACTAAATTTGAAGAAACTGTAATATTCACAAAATAAGATTCTTTATTTAGCACAACATCAATTGATCGAAATCCAAGGAGTTTCTTCCTTCCAGCTAGTCCAGATTTTCTTTTGCTAGAAGTTCCAGTTTTACATAGTGAAGAATGATGCAAAACATCTGAAGGCAGGTTTGACCTCAGACACCACATAGAGATCAAGTCACTGTTGTGCTGTTTTGCAAAGAGCACCTTGCAGCCCTAGTAAGGAACTGTACTAACTTCTCCAACATATGAAGGGCTAAGCAAAAATTCAGGGGGCTTCTTTCTTGCCAATTGGAAAGTCCATTAGCCTAGGAAAATGCTGCTGACCTATCGACTGTATTTTGTGAAGGGACACCAATTCTTAACATGATGAAAGTTACCCATATTAGGAATGAAATTGCATTACATAATGTAAACTAAGAGAATGACAAGCTAAACACATAGGACTCTTGAGCTACTCTAAAATAAAGATGAGTGTTCAATGAATTTTACATTTACAACAACTAGAGTCTCTTGTACACTACTGCTCTTTATTACAGAAAGACTTAAAAGATGCTCTTACAGAGGAGTCTCTAACTGATCTCTGCTCACAGGTCTTCCACAATTTAAGGAAGATCAAGTTGAAGTCTAGTAAGTGCATAAGAAATACCTCTTTCATCTTTGATGTTAGCACAGATAACAAATGCTGATTTATAATTAGGAGCTTCCTTAGCAGCAGCTGGCTGACCATACACTTTGGACTCACCAATAAGGAAAAACAACAACAAAACCAGATGTGACCTCCTGTAGGGTCAGCAGTGCACTGGCAGTTATCTTTGAGAAGGGAATAGGAATTTTCTTCAGATCACGACAATTAAAGAAAAAACAAACATTACAAGAAGTGGACTTCTGAGACTTTCTTTAACAGAGATTTCCAAGCCTGAACCAAATTTAAATGTACATAGCATGAAACAGCTTCTATGCCCCTGTAGTGATCAAGTTAACCCTTCAGGCTAAGCACTTACCTTTTCTGTTAACACCACTGTATATTCTTAACGCTTAAATTAAAAATAAATAAAATCAAGACGTATTTCAGAAAAGAACAGAAACTGGTAAGAAAATCTGGGGAAAAGAACCCCACAATACTCATGACCAAAGAAGGCTCAAAGACAGTCTATTAGTTCTGCCTGAGCTAGCAGAGAAAACAGAATACAAAACTGCACAGAAAAGATGCAAAGACCTTAGAATTCTAGTCCTTCATACACTATACCACCCTCACTAGCAGCAAAGGATAACTAATGTCATTCCAGAAACGCTTCTTATAAATACTGTTTACTGAACACACATTGCTGCTACAAAAAACCCACAACTGCTACTATAAACAGATTATGTGGAAATGCAGAAAAATCTGTAACATCTCTCTGGAAAAGGAAGACTTAAGAAGAATACTTCTCTTTACTAGAGTAAGAAGAACATGGACTCCAAACTTGAATAAAGTCCACCACATTTGTCAGAGGAGGAAACCGACCACAAAGCAAGACTTCCCAAGTCTTACAAGAGGCAGGAAACCCCTGAATACCACGCTGAGGAAATACTGGCAATATTCAAGGACAGAGTATTAATTTGCATAACAAATACAAAACATCTGAATAGCAAGCACGCTTCACAAGCTTTGAACTAAGCAGTGACTCATTAATGTTGTTGTAAGAGTAATCTGTACGTGGTGGCTATACAGTAATCCCAGAAACACTGAAATGAGGTTTCAGTAAGCAGCAGTAATGCAAACTGCTTTATTTGTACTTTTTACGGACATCTTGATAGCTTAAACTCTGAGTACTCATGTACCCAAATCACAAGCTATATATTCCAGAATATCAAGGGAAAAAACCCCAAAATCTAAATTTAGAAGTTAAAGCTCAAAAGCTTTTTCAGAACTAATACACGTCTATGCACTTCATTAACGCAGATATAATACATTAACAAGCATTTTCTGCCAGGAAGCAAAACAGGACTGCTGGCTTTGTTCATTCGCATACTAATGCCTAGCATGGTTTAAGCTGACAGCTGTGTTGTGTCTATGTTACTGGCCATTCAATTCAGCAAATTGGAAGGTTTACTACCTCTAGAAAGGCCTTCAGAGTTTGCTGTGCTGGCAAACACAAATATGTCCCCATCACAGACAGATGACAGACTTCTAGTAACATGCCTGAGAAAATTTTCTGAATGCTACATTTATAATTTAGGGAAGAAGGGATTACCTTTTCCACTTTCTGCTATTTGGAGCGAAAAGTGCTCGCAAGGTTATCTGTATTTTCCACAAAGGATTTTACAAAGATTTTTCTTCATTTGTGACATTTCAGAAAAATAAAAAATGAACACTCAATTACCACTAACTTACAGGACAAAATAATATTTATTTTTAGGTAGCATTCTACACTCTACCCTAATTACTGGCAACCTAGTTATAAAAAGTTCATTAGAAGGGAAGTTTAAATTTAGAAAATACTATGTTCAAAACAACAAATAAGAAACTTCAACAGACCAAAGACTTCAACAGACCAAAGACAAAACATGTCCAAAAGAGACAAAGTGCAACCCATGCAATATTTTTCTTCTGCTTTTAAATTAACTCAGACTTAGCATAACCTCCTTTTGGTGATGTAGTAATGCAGACTGAGTCACTTTTCATGGTATGGAGGAGCAGAAAGCAGTGACAGCAGCAAAGGCAGGCCTTGCAGTCTATCTGCTTAAAATTCACACCCTTTCACCTTGCATGTGTGTGGAAGAAGTTAAGTGGAACAGAAAATCACTTCCACCTGGACCATTGCTTCTCTTTATCTGTTAAAGGCACATATATCACTCCCATCAGAGGCTTCATTTTGACACTGCCATCTTCTAGCTTGTCATACTGTTCGAGCATCTGGTTTCCCCCTGCAGGACCAACTGGTAATATCAATCTTCCGCCAGGTTTTAACTGATCTATAAGCTAGAACACAACACAGAGATTAGAATGTAACCAGCCACTTCAGAGAAGCTGGATCCAAAGTTTGTTACATTAGATTAATAGCTTTGCCACAATTTATCCATCTACTACTATGCAGCAGATAACTATTTCAATTAGGAAAAATAAAAAATGCACTGGAAATGAGTGTCACAACAACATGGTACAACATCTGGTATTACAGAAATATACACAATCATTTAATATAATTCCAAAAGAACGTAAAATAGTAATTGGATTAAATGGGTTGGTTGCAGTTTTAGTTTCTACACAAGAGGGAAAAAATATGTAAAACACATTATTTTTACAGTTGATTCAATCTTTTTAAACTGCCAGTTTTAACCATTTGATACTTACTGTGCATTAGTACAGGCCTGTTGTCTAACATTTTTCAGGTAACTGATCTCCCCTTAAGCCCTCAGAATAAAATTTGAGGCTTGTGCCTTTTTAAAATTTATCTTCCTGGAATAATTTTAAGTTGTCTACAATACACCCACTACCCACAGCTCCTCTTTCACTCTGTGAATGGAACGGTATTTTATGAAACTAGTCTAAAATATATGAGTATGATTAAGACAAGTAACAAGTAACAGAACATTTGAGAGAAATGCTTGGATTTTTTTTCACTTTCATAATTAAAGGAGGAGGCTAATCACAGTAGTCTCAAGGAAAATTCAGGACTTCCCAGACACCATGAAAAAAATCTTAATCCCTGTTACTAACAAAAAGTTTAATTAAGAACTGCTTCATTCACTCATAAGTTTTAAATTATCTTTTGTCATCTGTCAACACTTTGCTGGGAACACTCCTGCACATACACACCCCAAAACAAAACAAAAAAATAAAACAACAGCCAATGTCTGGAAATGTCTAACCTGCCTATAGCACTCAAACCTCAAGTCCCTCACTACCCCTCATTAAAATTCAGATGTAAAGAAACGTAACTGGTATCTAGCATATCAAAATCATGTTATATGTTCCCATTCACCTGATGAAAGGATGAGAAAAAAAAAAAAATAATCTTATCCGCAAGAATGGACTTTCTGTATGCACACTCTAAAGTCCCTAGTTACTCTTCAGCTTCTCTAGTAAGAACTACGCTGTATCCACTCTTAAAGCTACGAACACATGCATTGTCTGTATTTCCAGCTGAGCATGCTACTTTTCCAGCAGGCTCAATGCCTTGGAACTGGGAAACAAATACTCAAATTTTGTAATTCAATGTTTGGTAAAAACAAATTAATTTATTAAATAACATGTTCCAGTTCATTGTTGTAATAGAGGTTTATGCTTTACTGTGTAAAGAGTGTTATGTTAATTTAGGAGAGAGGAGAGTTATTAGAACATACAGCTTTTGCAAACCAACAGGAAATCCATTTATAACAGAAACAAAAAACCCACACCGTAGAGTAATACCACACTGCCCACTGATAATCCCAGCAGTGCAAGTCTATCAAGCATTTTACATATATATATATATATATATATACACACATAAAGTGTTCTTTACAGCTAAGAGATTACTTAATCACACACATAAAACATAAAAGCTTACTGCTTGGGGCACAACTGGTGCTGCAGCTCCTACATGAATCGCATCATAGGGAGCTTCTTCTGCATATCCCATTCTTCCATCTCCCACTGCAAGAAAACACTTTTTTTTTTAACATTTTCAAAAGGAGTGGAGAAAATAGCTTATTTGCCATATCTATAGGTAGATAAAAAGCTATGCTCAGGTTTCAACTTAAAATTCTTCTGAGCAGTAACAACATGAGGAAGTCAGTTTAAAAATAATAACACAATTGTAAAATAGATGCAACAAAACACCCTCATACATACATACACACACTTACAAAAGATATGAAATACTACTGAAGCACCTGAAATTAGAAAGCATGGATTTATAATGGAAGTTCTTGGAGACACACGGCCTACCCAGGAAAGATACTGCTATTTTAATGCAGGTAACTTCCCCCCTCATTTACCCTCTTAGTACATACACTTTGCTTTGCCTTGCCTTCATGCACACCATTCCTAAATGTAATGTAAATCATAAGTCTAAAGCATTAAACCTCAGAAGCACGTATGAGAAGATTCCAAAAGTGAGGAAAAGACAAAGCAAGTATTCACATGGACTACACACCTGTAACTGCACTTCCTCTTGAAGAAGTCCACACCTGCATTAATGCAGTACCACACTAATCCCCTCACACTCCCCTTTGGCAGCAGATGGGTGTCTCTATCCTTCCTGCAGACAACTGCTGGACTAACAGGATAGCCAGGTCAGACCTATGGCTAAAGCTCCATGTGGCTGCTTGGAAGATATTAGGAACAATTAAGTAACTCAGAGGGCTACCAGTACAGCTTCAGCTTTGGTAGAGAACTCATGGAAAAGCAGCCTAACACAGATGCCTCATACCATCCTGGTTACATCTGATGAAAGGAGAACAGATTGGGGCTTTTAAGACATTGAAACGTAGCAAACTAAACTAGACCCCGAGTTAAGTTTTGGAAGAAGATGATGTGAATGTGGCATCCACAGTATTTACAGGAAACCAACAAAAAAATCAGAGCAAGTTAGGCAAGCTCTCTCTGGAGTTACTTAGGAACAGAAGTAGTAAGTGAGGCTAAACCATCCATAAATTCATACTCTGAGTGCAGAAGTCCTAGTAATCGATCAAGGAAGGAGACTAACAAACACAGTCCTCTGCTCAGCATAAGTAGTTGTTAGGGGTTTCCTGTCTTCAGACTGAGCTTTGACTTCTGTGCAATCACTATTATCACAGGCTAATTAAAAGGCTGAATGAGTCAAAAGAAGTTCTAAGCCCCTAGCAGAGGCTCAAAGTTTGCCAACTTTTTGCCTTCCAACAACTCACAAGGCAGGACAAATACATGGTGGCCACAGCAGGTTTCATTTTGATCTCTGTTATAGGGAGGGCCACCTAAACAGTAACAACACCTTTAAGTATGCAGGAGCATACAGGAAGATCTGGACAGCTCCTTGAAACAATTAGAACTGGGGAGTTTGTCATCTTTCATATTAGGTCCTGAAACAAGACCCTGCAAAGACCTTCTACACCCAAAGCTTAAGGGCTAAAAGAGAGCACATTTTCTCAGTAGCTGAGAAGCCCCTTAAAGCTCAGTGACTTATTTTCTCATATCATCCATTCCGAGCAGCACAAGCACCAACCAAGGGCCCAGGCAGAAGCTGCCAAACAAGAACTACCAATGCTTCAAAAGAACTTATGCCTATCAATCACCAATTCCACTAAGTAAGCTTTTATTACTGTTGCCAGTAATGAAAGTTCCAGTATTTCCAAGGCTTAATCTCTCTCACTCTCCCAAAATGAGTTCTGCTGGAACAACCACCTCACTGCAGTCAAGTAAATAATTTATATTTGCTTCTATCTCAGCAGCACTGTATAACTCCTTTAAAGAGGAAGTAGTGATGTGTTACTGTATCAAGCTGCTGTTCCATCAGAGAAGGCAACATAGAACAAGTTCTTTAACTCATACAGCAGATACTGTTTTGAATTATGTGAATTACAGAGGGAGACAGACCATTTTTCCCCTAAGATGCAGCAGTAGGCGTTAGAAACAGTGATCTCCAGTACTGCTGTCAAAGGAAGAGATTGATAAGTTGAAAAAACAACTGTGAAAGAAACCGCTAAGTTGTCTTCTGAAGAAGGCTTGTATCCTGAGACTTAAATGCACCTTACACACTGTCCAGAGAAGTCTGCACATCTTATCACTTCACTGACAGTGGTGAAAAGGACCCAAAACATCTAAACCCTTTGCTCTTAGAATGAATAGTCCAAACCAAAGCTACTACCTTCAGAATCAGCACACACCCACCAAAAAAACCATCATGGTCCTTTATATGCATCAAGCACAGCACGGCTCTTTCCTTTTAACATTCACAAAAATTCTCCTGGATACAGCAGTCGGGTATATATCCACCCACAATAGGAACACACTTTTAGATATCCAGAAAATTAGAAAAAAAAAAGTTAGCATTCATATATTCAATATGATACAAATGATTATATTATTCAATGTCCAAAGTGAAATGGCAGTCCAAATTTTGAGCTTGTGTTTATATCCTGAATAACACCACCTATCCTACTCAGATCCTCCAGTTACATGCAGCCTGTTCATAAAGTAATCATGATGGTGGGTGGCAGGTGGTGACAAGGGGGAAAGAAGTGTCAGGACTTTCTGACATAAAATGGTTTTTGAACCTAAACTTGATCTCCTGATCAGGGTGCTCAAGCCTTCAGTGTCTCTATGCAGACTTGTTTCACATAGTTGTAGCATGAGCACAGAAACAGAAGAAAACTACTTCACTGTGGTTAAAATACCCTCATCCCCTCTGGCTATGTCTGCATCAGCAAATAGTGCAGTACAATAGAAGCAGCTCTGTACAGCAGAACAGTTTTTGCTGAGAACCTGATGTCCATGCAACATACGCATTTCAGAATGATCACTCTGGTCTCATTCTAGTCTTATTGGCTTAATATCTGTTAACATATCAAACATATTTGGTTGCTTTTCAGAGCACATAATCCAGTCTAGTTTCATCTAAAAGGCATCAAAGTTTGTGCTCTCCAGGACTACTCTCATGTGAGCCAAAGTGTGGTAAGCAGTTGAGAGATTCACCTCAAAGGCACCCTCCTGATTTTAAGAAAAAACAAACCACAAATCAAACTACACCAAAAAAAAAGGCAAAAACCCACACAAACTAATATATATATACACACCCTAGGTACACCTATTCCCAAATTCTCAGTGCAGTTCTATTACTGAGACACCCCAAAATAACGCTGATGCTTCTGAAATGCAGTAATGGCATATCTGAGGTGTGACAAAGCAATGGAGAATGTTTGAACCATACTTATGAAAAGCCACCAACTGACTTAGCTAGTCTTAGTTCATACAGCTCCCATCACCAATCAGCCCTGGGTTTTCAGGGGTTTTTGTCTGTCTGTTGGGGAGGAGGGAATTTGGGTTTTTTGGTTGTTGTTTTGTTTTAAAAAACAGCTCTGCCTGGATTCTAGCTTCACATCAAAGAGCCCCCAGGAATCCAGCACAGTTGAAACATTCTTCTTCACCTAATTCACACAAGTGCTACTCGTCCATCTGTACTTGTTTTGAATGTACCTCACAACAAAACTATTCAGAAGTCTCTTAGTCACCATGTTACATAGTCAAACATAATAGAGATGATTATGTTTACTTAGAATTCTAGACTTCCAAGAGCACCAGAGTTTGTTTCAGGTATAACCAGAAGCATAAATCCAAATTGCTCTTGTACAGCAACAATGGAAATTATCCCCCAATTCCCCCTCTCCAGTCCCAACAGTCTCAGTATAACTTCTTTTCCAAGAAGGTTTAAGGCTTAAGTGTTCTCAGTGAAGGACAATGCATTTTACACACATGTACAAATACATGTGTTGATTGGCTTAAAAAAGATTTAGAGAAGTCCCTCATTTACAAAAACAGACCAAAAATCAAAATGGTAATTAAGGTAAGAGCCAAACATCACATAATAATAATTTTTCCAAGTGCTCTTGTAAGAAAAAAAAAAAAAAAAGGATCTTTTTAGGCGAAAAAGTATTATTTAAAACAATTCACTGTCCTTGTATAATTTTTGCATTCTTTCTCTCAGTAACTCTGATTGAATTAAAGTAGTTTGGTGTCAATTAATTACTTCCCTAACATACAAATACTGTTAATTTTAAAAACAAGTGAAAAACTTCAGCGATGCATACTGCCAATCTAGTACTTTTTCCACTTGACTCTGAGTGCATCTTTCTCAATTACTATAACAGAAGTATGAAGGCTTTGTTAAAATGCTCAAATTTAGATGACAGTACATTTATTCAAGGAAAGTTGTAAATTCAAACCCAATTTTGAACAGCAAATTTAACATGACAGACCTACAGCATGTAAAGTATTTACACCGGAACACACTTCACTTAAGCTTCTCTAACAGAATGACTACATACTCTTTAAGATTACCAGAAGTCATTTTCTCAAAACTGTGTGATGATGACATTTTTCAAAGGCCTAAAAACAACTTGGATTTTTAAATTTTCATTTCACTCTTCTTTCTTTGGTCTAACTTCTTAAATTAGAAATTTTAACCACATCCAATTCCAGTCATTTTCAACCAGCTGCTAGAAAGAATATCAGTTTAATTAGTAAGTATATCAGTCTGATGCTCACCAATCAGTTTCACTCTTCCTGAAGACAGCAATGTGGGATCATCTTTTTTGACATTATTTATTGAGTCATCTACTAGTTCTTTGATATGATCAATTCCTACAACTTGTCCTTTGGGACCAACCTGGAATAAAAATATACAGTTGAATAATTTCTGCTAGTTTTGATTTATTTATAGAATGAGTATTTCGATCTCCTGAGCCCACTTCTCTAAAATAAAATCAAAGACAGTGAAATGGTAGTATATTTTCCCAATGTTATTAAAACTGCTGCTTGGAATGACACATTCTGACTGCTAGAAGCAACTGGTAATTAAAGTTTGTCAGTACAGTCTTATAAATGCTTGTTACAGTGATCTTTTCGATATGTGATTCAGTTAAGTTATACTATTAATGGAGATTTCTTCTCTGAATTTTTAGAAGTGAAATTTGATCATGAGTGTTTGCATTACCTGCAATAGAAAGTAACAACTTCATGGACAAAGACTAGAACTAATCTCCTTTCATGCTCAATAAACTTACTTAAAGAATATATTTATTCTAGAGAGATCTTACTTCAAGGAAAAGAGCAAGCCACGCATTTTATTCTAAGTTATGTCAAGAGGCTTATTCTTTCTGAAGCAAATGTAGCAATTAACAATCAGGGACAAACTATCTTCCACCTACCCTTGCATTCAAGAACCTACTTTCAGATTTACAGCTCTCTTCCACAGGAAGAGTGGAACTTTTGAGAGCTCCTCACTCACAAAAGGTCACAAAAGATGTGTGCATCTGAGGGCAAAAGAGGCCTACTAACAAAAACTTCTCCATTACAGGTATTTATTCTGGAGTTGTGTCTTTATTCCAGAAAAATTATTCCCGTTTTGGAGAGAGGAGAAAAAGATATCTTAAAATCTGACCATTTTTAACAGGATCCACCTGAAAGAATGCAATGGCAGAATATGTCCTAGCAGCCCATGGTGTCACACAACTTTGTCTTTGGACACACTTAAATGCATTGGTTATGATTCTATATCTTACCTTTTAATGTTGCTAAGGCATGGAAAATTAATAACTGGTTATCAATATCATGAGGATTCTTTTCTGGTTTATTATGGGCAAGTCCTATGTTAAAAGCATCAGAAGAGCAGTGTTACCTCTTCTTATCCAAGTGGAAGACCACCAGCCTAGCCTTTGAAACAGAGCAAGACACATGGCAAGACACATGACAACCACAGGTTGCCATCTGGAGGAATGCCTGGCAGTCAGTCATACCAGAAGCTTGCAAAAGATCCAGTGTAGTCAGAGAAATTAAAATTCAGAAAAATGGTCATAGCATGAAATAGCCTGATATAAAGAAAGAGAACCTCCTGCTGCATGTCACCATCCGTTACACTATTTCCGAGTCCTCATTTACCCTGGAACTTTGAAGTGCATACAATTGAGACAACAGCAAAATGGCATAATTTTGGAATAAAAATACACCCCATTCTTTTTATACTTACAGGATGAAAACTACAATTCTTTCAATTTGCCAGAAACCTTTAAAAGCGAATAAACTTAAGTTTGTATGCTATGTAGATAAGCTTATCACAGCAGTTCAACATGAAAACCCAAACAAAAATCTTAAAGATGTTTTACTAGTTTAAGTAAATATAAAGCTTTCCCAGAAGTACCACAAATGAGATCACCATCACAGAAGTAAAGTTGTCATGACATCAATGTCCACTCAGGTACCTGTGCCACAAATGAAAGCTATTCATTCTAGATCTCAAGTAGACTGAGAAGCAACATCCACATGATTGAGTAAGCACATCCCCAATCAGATTTTGATAGCAAAACACTTTACCATCATTCCCTGTAATATACTTCTTTCAAGCTTCATTACTGTTAGAAAGAACTTCACAGGGAAAAGAGCAGTATATACTGTCTTTAACTACATTCATTCAAGTGGATGAAGCAAGATCCACATTGCACAGTAACAAAGCTATCAAACAGGACAAAAGCACTTATCCAGTGTTTCATAAAACACATGGCTGTAAGGCATTCCACAGCATACCACCAAGGTGGATTCAGAAAAGGAACATGACATTCATATGGCAATAAAACAACAGTGGGATTAATCTCAGCAAAACTGGAAAGAGATTTCCTTTCTGTGGTAATTCTGACTCCTCTACAGATGTTTAGCTTTTCTGATATAGCTGTTTTAAAAGAAAAAACTGTACAACCACAACTTACTACGTCTTAACAAAAATGGCTATTCCTCTACGCATTCATAAGTTTTTAGTGAGAAATACACATAAGTGACAAAAGTTTTAACACTCATAGGATTGGAGTTCCCATGTACACTAGCACTTGATTATTGACTCTAAAGTTAGACCAAAAATAATAGGTAGAAAGTTACATAAGTGACATTTAAGATTTCCTCTAAACTGCAATTTGGTTATTTCAACTACTATTTTTTAAAAATTTTGCAGCTAGCACTTAAAAAACACAAATACTTCTGCTAATACATTGCCCAGTCCTAAACATTCTTGTCTAATTCTTAACACAGGAAACCGTAAGTGATTAACACTCAACAGATCAGTGCTTGAAAACAGAAAACTAAGTAGCAAAAAAACTCATATGATATTTTATCATATGCATAAACATATTCCAAATCGACTTCTCAGAAAGAGGAAAAAAAAAAAGCCACCTAGTTGGCAGTTTAATGAAGGTCCCTGCTAGTTAAGCAGTGATTAAGTCCTGGAATGGAGAATGAAGAACTGATTATATTCCACTACTTAATTTAGTCTAACAGTACTGTAGTTACAGCCATCATAAACCAAATATTTTCATCTTTTTTTCCTGATGTAAGATAGGGCAGAACCACGGAGAATTCCCTACGTACAGGCTGAACAACCCAGAGATTAAGTTACTTGGAGAAGATGTAAAAAGAATATAAATTAATATCTAACTTCAATTAAACAGATTCCTATACTGATGCACACACACTATAATAACAAGAATAAAAAAGAAGTTTAATTCAGAGACAATTTACATACGTACAATATATTTTCCTGTGGAAATAGGACTCTTTTAGGTCTCACTAAGCTTTTAGCACAGCAGGAAGACATGACAATTGATCACAATGAGAACATTCATAGCTACACAAGATAACACAAAAATTGGGTTGGATAAGACAAACATCGCCTTCCTTCAAGCTATAAAGTAACCACTCCAATGTAATCAAGGAAAAAACCTTCCCCTTCTAGGCAGTTTCTTCACCATCACAGAATTTATTGAGCCCTTTAACCATCTAGTATTGACTAAGATAAGAGATGAGTACTAATCACACCTAGTGTGATACATCAGTCCACTGTACAAAAGATGCTTTTTTCCCCCTTTAATTCAGAGTTATGCTGCAGTTCAAGCAGTTCTGACAGTCAAGTGGTTAAATTAAACATCTCACCATTCGTGAAAAGCATGCTGTAAGGATTCCACTTCCAGATCCTACATCAAGTGCTTTGGCTCCTTCATGTAACTGATCAGACAGAAGTTCAAGAGCATATGCGTGCTAGGAGAGGATGACAAACAGAAAATTTCAAAATATTTTAAGTGTCTATTTTACCCAATATATGTTAATTTCTTCACTGATTTTGGCTAATGCACTGATGATTCATATTAGAAATTTCAGAATTATTTTCTATTACAAAAAAAAGTGAGGGGGGAAGTTAACTACATGATATAATCATTGTTATTTAATAGACTTCAACAAATTGTGTGTGTGTTTATATATATGTTTTTTAGTATATATAGATATAAACTTATCTGACCATTCAAGCTTCTAGCACACACTCAGATTATATATAGTTATTGGAAGTGACACCATAAACCAATTTAATCATCTTCAGGTCTGGTAGCTCTTACTGTTCTGGCAGTATATGGCCCATAAAGAACTTAGCTTATCATTATCCTATATATATATATATATATATATATATATATATATATATACAGAGAGAGAGAGAGAGAGAGAGAGAGAGAGAGGGAGGGAGACAGAGGCTAGCTACGAAGAAGACAGCTCCAACAACAAGGAAAACAGCTATTAAAACTACCTCTTGTATTACCTGCACACTTGTTGAATCAAATAGTAGGAAAAAGAAGTTGTCTTTTTAAAGGGCAGATAGCCAGGCTCATCTGTGAAATGCAGTAGTCTACAGACACACTTAACGAGTTTTGCTTTCCTACATAGTGGATCACTACACCAACTAGGCTTAGACTGCACACTAAAAAAATAATTCTTTAATGTTTCAGAGATAGCCATTACCACACTCCTATGGCTTAATCCATCACACCCAGAAAACAGAAATAGTTAGAACATTTATTGCTAACATTTGCTTGGAGGATATATTTCCTTTTTACTCTAACACTTCATAAACTACTAGTGCTAAGCATATGATAATTCAAAGATAATGACTTAAGCAAGTTAAAACTATGAAAACATAATTCTTATTTTCTCCCTTAGCCACAGTACTACTTCATCTCTTTCCTTGAACAAAATCATTAACATTTCTATACAAAAATCCTGGGTTTTTTATATTGATAACAAAGTAAATTCTAACCCAACTAGGTAGGTTTTAGACAAGAGAAGCAGACTTTTACTATGTTCTCACACTTTCCAAACACTGCAAGGACAAAAGTTATGCTTCTATTCATCCTTCTTCTCAAATAAAGAAACACAGAAAAATTATGTCTGTGCTAGATCTATATACTGAAATCCCCTCTTAATGCTCAGTCATGAATGCCTTGCTCTCAAACCACTTGGCAAAAAACCTGCATCTCAGTACAATGTTAGGGTCTTTTTTCCTGCCCAAAGAATTAAAGGCATTACAGCAATACCATACCATAGAAATCACTGTTATCAACTCCTGAATTCTTATATTTCTAAGTTACAGAGTCAGAGTAATTTAGGTTGGAAAGGATTTCTGGAAATCCTATGGTCCAACCCTCTTTCAACATGGGCTCAATTTAAATTAGGCTGCTTATAGCCCTGTCCAGTCAACTTTGAATATCTGAGAACAGAATTTCTACAATCTGCAAAGCCTGTTCCAGTTCTTAATTACCCTCAGTAGGACATTTTTTTCAGCCTAGAAACTAATTTCCCGCATTGCATTTCTGTCCACTGCCCCATATCCTATCACTGCGCATCTCCATCTTCTCTGTGCCCTCCAACTAGACAGTTCACAACAGCATTACTGCATCAAGTGTTCATTAAATTTGCTAGGATAAATATTTTATTTCAAAAGCATTTGGATGTTTATAGAGTCACCTATACTAATCACGTAAGTTTAAAGCTTACCATATGGGGAGCACTGATTGTTGCTTGGAAACCTGTAAAACAAGAGAATGGAAGAACATGTTGATCACTGCTCAGATGATCTTACGATCTTTATTACCTTGGCTGTAAAATGCAAGACTTTAATTGTCACTCTCATTCAGAGCACTACACACACACACACCCCCAGTTACATAGGTACTCCAGAAGTGAGTTACAGTAAATAATCTAAAAGCTATGCCATGTCAACTCTGGGCAGGAAGGAAAAAAAAAAAAAAGAAAAAAGGTTCCATCCTTGATCTCAGTTACAATCTCCATTTTGTCACTATATTGCCTTAGCTTGATCAAGTAGTGGAGAGTAATGTCATCCATTAGCTTGATCAAGAACATGAAGAGTAATGCCTCCCAGAATAACGTAATGTGTTTTTCACTCAGTCCCTATGTAAAATCCTAAATTTGTTAGTTTGAGTTTGATGTGGTGGGGACCATATGACTTCTACAGACAATAACCTCATCTATTTTGCAAACAGCACACACCTATGAGAAAACATTGAGGAACTCAGAAACAAATATAGGTGAGTGAAGTATGCAAGTATCTTAAGAGATTTTTGAATTTGCCTATACAACTAATAAAATCCGAACACAATTTGTAATTTTCACCAGTATTAAAGAAAAAAAATCAAGAACTTTTCTATACAAATAATAAATTCCCATTACAATTCACAGTTCTTACCACCCACTATTAAAGCAACAACAACAACAAAATTCAGTACATTTGCATAATTCATTTTCCTGTCTTGGAAAGATAAAACTGGGATCTGGATGGAAAACAACTGTCCTAAACAACTGTCCTATCAGTATATCTTCCCATTTAAAGACTATTTTTATATTACAAAAATCTTACGTAAAGGTTTAAGAAACTTTGTATTGATCTCAACTGAGTAATTTCTGCCAAGAGAGAGACTGTTTCTGATGAACTGCATACAAATTATTTTTTAAAGTATTTAAACATCAGCTGCACCACCACAAATTGCTGTGGTTTAAAAATAAATACATATTTTCACATATTGACTAAAGAACATCTATCTGCTTGATGTATCCAAGTATGCCAGTTGCATTCCATAACAAACTGAAATTTAGCTAAAAGGTATTGAATAAACTGATAAAGAACTAAACAAGGTTCCAAATTAAAAAAAAAAAACAAAAACCTTTCACATTCTTAACATATGTATGACAAAGGCAGTCACAATTACACGAATCAGAACAATCTCAATCATTTTTACAAGATCCTCTTACCTATAGACTGTGGAGAATCCATATAAGGGTTATATTTTGCATAGTGGCAACGGTCTGTAGCCAGCATTACTTCAAATACCTTGTCTGATTTGATTATTCCATTTTCTATAAACAAATAAATGAATAAAGTTGAAGGTATTCTCTTCTGCAATGCAAGATACAGTGAAATACATGAATATATTCCCAATATTGCAAGAAATCATGTTACCATACCCTCTCCAACCCTCATCATACTAGAACTTAAGCTGTGGTCCATAGATCAAACAACGTTAAGCCAGTTAAGTTTGAACAAGACTTTCCCAGCAGTTACAGATGCTCATGTGAAACAACTGTAGAGACCATTTGCAAAGATCTAGCCCTTAGAAAAACTCAACTTCAAGCATATCTTTGATATTCCTAAAAACACAGTCAGTAAGAAACTGATGTTACTACACACCAAATGAGATACACTTCATATTTCTGAGAAGCTATAGGTGAGTGATTATTGAAAAATATACAAAAACAGATTAAAAAATGTGAAGCTGCAGCATCCTTGCTCAGTGTTTTATCTTTAAGATCTGTTTCTCTTTTGTGTTGGCAAAAGAAAAAAATCCTTTTGTAAAGAAACTCCTACAGAATCAGAATTCTTATGTTGGGGCAGACTGAGGCCAAAGAGTTTTTATATCAAACACTTTGAATCTCTGTTCACTTTTCAAAATAAAATGTAAGTGCACATGCATGGAAAATGTCAGAAGCACTGTGCAGTGCAGCCATTTTCCGTTGTAATGTTATAGAAGCTTTTTTTAACACTGATAATTCTTTTTTTAAAGTTCTGAAGAGACATTTATGAGAAACAGAAAACTTTAGAAAACAAATGGAATAAATTCATCACTTGCAATAAAAGACACAATACAAACTACAAATAACTGAAATTTCAACAATGGATTGCTTCACTGAACTACTTAAACAAGGAAGATTTGGAAAATTTCACTTAAAAAGGAAAAAATTATATAATTTGAGCACCTTGAAAATCTAATCCAAAATGCAGTAACATAAAAATCAGATTGAAGAGCTTCTGTGAGATTGTCCTAACTGAAGTTGCATCAGTGTTTTCTTTTAAAAGTACTACCAACACTAACACACCTGTGTCGAGTCCTGGGCTAACTTCTGCAGAGGTTTCCCTGGCTGTTTACAGTGTGCTCCCAAGTACCCTTATCAATCACGGGATTTTCTCTTGGTTCTTCTTATCTACCTGTATTCAGGCTTTAATTATCCTATATAACATAGGCTTGAATTCAGAGAACAAAATAACCCGCCAAATAATTTTACTTTTTAATCTGAAGACAAAGTCTCAAATAGAACTGCAGTAGGAATACACTACCAAGTTATTAAGGAAAAGAATAATGCTTTAAAAAAATATTCTTTTTTAGAATTATTTCTGTATCTGATAAATTCCAGGAAAAGCACATACTCCCCTGACAGACCACACACAATACACATCCCCTGTGCTTTCGCTTCATTTAACTGTATACTACAACTTCAGTTAGAGGAAACTCCTCATTTCAACACAAGTTTTAAAATCTGAGACAGCAGGCATTTGTAGCAGTTTGCAAGTTTACTTACTGAGCAAAATTGTACCCCAAAAGAAAACAAAGAAATCAATCCTTTAACACACTGGCACTGACAATATAAGATAGTAGGGAAAAAAAAAATTGTCTTCCCTGACCACTTGGCATTAGTTTTATATCAGTTCTGTGAACAAAGCATAGAAACAAACAAACAAAATTATCTTACTGTTAGATTCTTGTTAGGTATCACCAAGAAATTAGTATCTCTAAAATAAATGCACTTAAAAATATAGAGACAGGAGAATAAGCAAAGCTGATTATAACAGGAGTAAAAAGATAAAGGTTTTGGGGGGCAGAAAGAAGGTCAAAAAGCAGCAGCCAAAAAGCACTCAAGAAAGATCTAAAATAATGATTTATTCCTTGACATTGTGTATTGTGAAGATAGATGCATACATTCTATAAGCCATAGGTAGCCATCTGCTCTTTCTTTTTGTCTTGGGGAAAAAAAAAAACAACAAAAACCAAACATGCAGAGAATACAGAAATCAAGCCTCCAGCTTGAAAGGGCAACTGCAGGACCCTCTGGTATGGCTGAGGACTTCCTCTAGTTTTCAGGGGACCTCCTCTGGACTGCTGTGACTGCAGGCTTCTTTCAAACCTCTTCTTTCACACTACCATAATCTCTTTGCCGTTTTTACAAAACTCCATGCCTGCCACCTCTCTCCCCTATTCCCACAGTCTTCTGCGCATCAGCATTTATAAATTTTATTTTTGCTCCATTCTATTACTTATATGTTTTAAACAAGTTGGGGAAGAATGGGTAATTAGAGTGTAAGAGCTCTGTGGCAGAGAATGTCTGTAGATGTTTGTGCAAAACAAATCACAAAATTGAGTTTCAGTTGAAGTATGTATAACTTTATCAAGTGTGATGCTTACACTGACAGACAAGTGACCAAAAAAACTGAAAACAGTAGTTACTAATATTCTACAAATCCTGAACACTCAGGATGCTTTCATTCAGCAAACACTCATGAGATTTGTTGACTGTTAGACTGTCTTTGATTAATGTAATCTTTTTCATCAGTAAATAAGTTGTTAAGCAAGTTACCCATGCTCAGAGTCCCCACCAGAAACAGTGAAAGAAGCTGGATCTCATGTCTCAGTCATGTACTCCATTTATCGAAAAATGCTCCCTCTTCATAAAAAATACACCCTCTCAGCTATGCATGTGGAATTACAGGGCATCACATTATCCCCCTATAGATTAAGTCTGCTTTTCAAATTTGCTTATGATACAATGCAGACAACAACAAATTTTAGGTAGGATTTAAGAAAAGCAATCAAGCCTGAAACAGTAAAGTCAATATTGATTTTGTAGTCATTTTTTCTGTGTTGATAACAAAAAGAATTTTTCTTTGTCTCATAGTTGAATATAGAGAAACATAGCAACTGCAAGGTACTGAACTCCGATGGAAGTCCTTTGCTTCCTGCTGTAGTCAGTCCCAAGGTGATCAACTGCCAGGATCTGAATTCTGTCTTGAACAAATCTCTATCAGATTCTGAATTAAGACCAGAAAACAAGTATATCCCCTAAAAGAGCAAGTAAATAAAAGTTTATATTGCAAAGAAGACGCTCTGCATTTGTGCCATCTCTAAGTACCAAAGAAACAAGATAACAGTAAATTATTTATTAATAAAATGGCAATGCTAAACATTTTCTAAATCTTAAAAGGAAGTTATATTTTGCAAGAAAATAATTCACAATTAAATACATATAGGTTGATTATCCTTTGCAATGATAATGTGCACAGAAGACTCTCCTTGAGGAGACTGCTGGGTTTCAAGACTGATCATCAGTACTGCAAGCAAATCAAATATTAAAGTGTTTACAAGCAAAGGCTAATATACAAGCCAGTTCAAAGCTTAAAATAAAAATTAAACTCTGTTTATTAGAGTTATATTAGCACAACTCCTAAGTCTCTAAGGGCTGAAGCCCCAAAGTAACCACTTAAGAGTGGAGCACGGCCTACTGAGTTCAAGAGTTACTCTGTGCAGAGGCTGCGGCAATGACAACTTGACATAATTAGAGCATGTTTTGAAAACTCACTCTGGTCTGCTTCTTCTCCACAAATAACACCACGAAAACAGGAAAAGAGCTCACAGAGCTCTTTGGATTTGAAGGTGGAAATATACCACTGTTGAATGTAACCTGGGAAACTGGGCAGTTGGCTGTCAGAGAGCAAGAAAAAAAAAGAGCTCAAGTCTGAAAAGACATCATGGACTTTCAACAAGTAAACAACCTATCCTTTAATTTAGCAACAAATGCCTTACTGAAGTGCTTATCTTTCAAAGAACTGCTTACATCACTGATGGTATCCTGACTGTTGACAAACAAGCTTCCAACCGAACCACAGAATACTAGCAATCAACATCTACACCAACACTCACTTCCAGATCAGAAAAAGAATGTCTCATAACCACATGATAAAATCCAGCACAGAAGCTTACTATACAAACTATAAACAGCTACTCAAACACCTCCTCTTGCTGGCTTTACATAAACAAAATACTCATGCAGATCCCAAAACCATCTACTGTGGGACTACTTCAGCATCCACATGGTTCAGTTTCTCCCCAGATTACGCTCTCTGTAACCACTGCAGAGTACTTTGCTTATGAAGATGACTTCTCAGCAAAACAATATTTTTAAATCATAGAAATCTTAAAGCATGATGCAAAGCACATACAGCTCTATATTACACAAGATGAAATCAAGTAGATTAAAATTACTCAAATGACAAATAACAGTTTCCAGATGCCTCCATCTGACCCACACAAACCAGCTAGCAACTTTCAAGAAGTGGGCTGGAGCCAAACCACATCTTCATTTTCAAGCAATATGAAGCTAGCTGGTTTTAAGCGACTGATCAATTAATGTTTTTAAGGCCAGGTCTTTTTCTGTGGGGAGAGGAAGGAAAAAGATGGTAAAGAAAGCAATTTAGTTAATAGAATTTTATTTAAGTAAAGAGCATAGAAAGATTTTACTATAAATCATGAACACAAAGAAAACACTTTGAACAAGAAGTGATGGATCAGCATCCCAAGATCCAATAAAGGACACTGACCCAAAAACATACAAAGCTCTTTGTGCTCAAGAAATTGAAAGTAGGTGTTTGCCAACAAGTGTTTTTTAAACAGCTCATACATACAAACCTCTTGTGCTTTGCTGATAATTTAGGACTATCTGCCTCAAACATTCAGCTGCATGTCTGTTATCACTATGATTTGGATTCACAATAATACATTACTCAAACAAAATGTTCCATACAGCTAACTGGAAGGAATCAGTTGAGACTCTGTCATTCAGAGACACAACAACAGAAAGACTGAGGAAAGCAAGGGTCTATTAGAACCAATCTTAAAGTCCAGAAATTAAAGACAAAGATCAACTCCCATGAAAATCCCAAAGAGGTAGAAATTAAAAATCAAATCAAATAATTTAAAAAATAATAGTAAATTAGCATCTAAATGCCACTCAAAACATGCAGAGGTAAAAACCACATGGGAATCATAAGCTAGGTTCAACACAAACTAGTTTACAGACTCAAGATTCTGTTAAATACAAACTTACCCTCCAAAATTTCACTTCTACTTTATTGAAGTACTCCCTATTTAATAACGATCACCTTCAAAAACAACCTGTCCATTTTGGTATAACGGATAAGAGCTCTCTATTAATTTTCATGAATCTGAAAGTCTGCAGATAACTAATTTAGACATATTTAACCACAGCTGTCTTGCTCCATCATACTGTAGACCAAGGTTACAAAGTTGGTATTAACCATTTTCTTCACTGGGGATTGAGAAAGACATGATAGCTCCTTGTTCGTAGTCCTACAGTGCATATCTTTATCACAAAAGCCGTCCATAATGTTTTCACATTTATCAAAATAGTTATGCTGATTTCATCTAAATCTGTATCAGCAGCTGAGCGAAGAAACTTTTGGGAGTACAAGAAAGAAAAAAGTGACTTCAAGGTTGTATTCAGCCTGCAAGAACACAGAACTGCACTTCTCAAACTTTAACGCCTGTGTGCAGATGAGAGTCTCCACCTCCGCGCACACCTTGACCCCTCTGTGTTTGTGAGGGCTGAACTTAACTTACAAAGCACATGCAATGTCAAAACTTAAGAGTTCAATACAAAGCAGCAACAACCATCAGTAATAACTAAAATCTGTTTCAGAGGTTAAGATAAACGTAGCTGGATAGGACAGGTAGATAAGGAACTCTCCTCACAGTAAGGCTCAAGGCAAGACCACTTCAATAGCTTTAAGAAGATCTTTAAAGAAAGGCAAATGCTGCACATCTTACACTGTACTGAGCAGATTCCATGCAACTACTTTGCTGATCTGTTTTCAGAAAAGCCAATGCTGTCAAGAGCAGCAGCCAGACCACATAAACAGTCTGTTATTATGAATGTGGTTTCATTAAAACAGGTACTAATACTACACAAAAACTGAGGAAGATCAGGAGAGCAGCTAAACATCATACTGACTTGGGACAAAATGACACAAAGCTGTCATACTAGAGAAATAAGCAAGAATTTCTCAAGTTATATTTGTCTGACCATCTCTCAGATTTCAACAGTGCAAGCATTTAGAACTATTTAGTGCTCAAGCCCAATGCTGCAGTATTCAGATTCTGAAGTCTTAAAACTAACTCACAAGTTAACCAGTCCAGGAGAGATAACATTCCAAAAATTTACTGGCCTGAAGCTCTGAAAGAGCTTACTTCATTTTTGCCAAAATTCAGTAATTTAAATCAAAATTTAAAACATTAATAAAATGAGCCTCATCTTGTAACAGTCTTAAGAAAAATTTTTTACTTAACAGTGTTTTAACAACACTAACAAACATGACTTTGAGGTATTAGATTCATAGAAACAATCATTCAAAACATTATGCATTTCTTTCCAAGCTTACTAACAGCTCTTAGTGGGCTCTTGATACATCAGGATGATAGAAATGGTGGCATTAAAAGAAAAGCTTGGAGTTATATTGAAACTAGATTATAAGAGACTCCCCCTTTTTAACATGTCCACAAGCAATGGTAATCACCTGTAATGGACAGATCTGCAAAATTATTTTCATTTTACTATGGATTATTAGGCAGCTTCACACTACCAGAAAAAAACAGTATTATGCCATTAAATCCAGAGACAAAACCGAAATTAAATAAAATTCTTCAGTCAAGCAAAAGAAGTAAACCTTTTTAAAATAAATGACTGATTATAAAGTGTTGTGACATAACTAAGCAGCCAAAAACATGATCTCTTTTGGACTTGGACTTCGTTGCACTGAATTTGTGGGAAAAAATGGGTATGTTTTTAACATTACATAGACGTTAAGGGGGGAAAAAAATATGCCAACAACAAAGAACCAGTTAAGAATGCAATCCTAATTTACAGACAGATAAAATGTGATTAATGTTTCTGAAGTTATTTTCCTTTCTTTTAACATTTCTTATTTTCTCAGGTATTGTTTTAAATTACTTGAAGGCCTGCCTCTTAGAAGTTCAAGGGTGTAGAAATTCCTTCAAAACATTTCAGTGACGTGGGCAAAGTGCTAACAGATACTTAAATCACTAATAAAAAAGTTTTGTGGCAACTCTTTTAGGCAATTATTCTAATTACTTGCTAATAAAATTTGAAAAAAAATCTCAATGCGCCAAAAAATATGGTCACAAATTTCAGTTCTATGCCACCTGAGACATTAAGTAAATTTAAGACATTTCAGATATTCTTAAACTACTATATCAGTGGAGGTGTTAGTTTTAAAAAATAGATCACTTTTCAACTGTTTTACTACCCAGCCATGAGTTACAATCCTTAATCACTGAAGCCTCAATACAACATACGTGTTGAAGGAAAGTTCGCTCACTGAATGCACACAACAGGCACCATAATTGCTTGTATAGCGGAGATACTGAATTTGGGTTAAGTGGGTTTTATTGGTCTAATTTTCCATTGCTATTTCCCTTCTTCGTGTTCATCCAAGTCACTTTACTCTTCCTTGAGCAAAATTAGACAGATGTAGAAGAGATTTAGATAAGCCAAGCGAAATTACATAGCAGGGGAAAAAACAACACCAAAACAATGTTTGGTTCTTGCTGAACCTAGCTTAGGCTTAGCCATGCCATATTCAATGCCTTCACATTCACAGCAGTTCCCAAAGAGATTTGTCCTCATAAATCAGAAACCTGCAACAAAGGTGCAGATTCATTGTAGATAAGCCTTCACCATGATGAAACCTGCCAAGATGTCATTTTTAATTATTTAACATCTAAATAATAAAACACTCAGAGAAATATCTTCAGCATGTCTAAGAACAGAAATCACAAAGCCTGACAATATTTGAATATATACTGAAACACCATCCACACTGAAAAAAATAGGAATCTGGTCTCAAGTGAGGCATGAAATTCCATGGAATTTGTGGTATCTCATAGATGACAGTTGCTAACTTTTGTGATGCAAGTATACTAGATGAGGAAGAGAAAAGTGTAGCAGGAAACAAGCCCACAGATGGTTTAACAACATTATGTAGCATTTTAGCCACAAACAAGTTAAATCACCTTCACTTTCACCCGGGAACATGGATTCAAAAGCCATGTATATATGGTTATAACACCATTGGCACAACATTATCAGAGAAATAAGCAAAGACATATTGTCATATGGCAGTATACCACATTGATTGGAGAAGAGAAAGAGAGGTGCGATAAGGAGACTTAATTAACTTTGATGGATTGTGAATTGGACAGGGACCAATTTTTCAGTTCTGCAGGTGGGGACAAAAAGCTGATTTCCAAGATGTTGGCGTGTAAAGTAACAGGACTTGGCAAGAGCCCAAGTATGAAAGACAGAAGGAGATCAAAATGACCCATTAGTGAGATGAGAGAAGAGTAGATAACTAAAGATAAAGAGACAGGAGAAAAAGATGAAGATTTAGAATCAAAAGATCTTCAACCGAGCAAGATAACAGTAAATAAGTCGCCAATTACCCAGTCTTTTCCTGCATTCTCAGCATACCTATATGGTAGGTTCTTACCAAAAAGAAACTCCAGAGTTATGTCTTTAAACACAGTCAATTATTTCTATGTTTAGCATGATTTCTAACCCTACAGTAACATGCATTTAGAGAGTTTCCTAGAAGCGTTGTCTGCTAAAATATCTTCGTTTAAATATTTTTAAGGGGAAAGTTTGCTCAAGTTTGAAGGCACATGTTCAACAATTTTGTTAGGAAAAAAAGATTTTTAAAATAGTTTTCACCTTTACAGAGTAATTGTTTCGATAGGTCTAATGCTGGAATGATCAAACATTCAGAGAAAAAAAAGAGCATTTTTTAAAATGAGAAGTAGTTTCAAGAATCACAGGAAAACAAAGCAGCTGAACACCTCGTGGAAACAGCACGCTCAAGGACAGCATTTGTGTTGTGAAGAGTGCATTTTAAGCCAGTTTATTTTGTGTATGTCACAAATTGTGCATCTATGATGTCTCAAATTAATATCACAAGAACGTGTTTACAGTGCAACAAGAAGCTGAAAATCAAAACAACGAAAAGTCACGCAACGTTCTTCAGTCACTTGTCTCTAAGTATGCACTGAAAAATATGCAGAGTTCCAGGGCCCTCTTCATTAGTTTGTCCCTTTTAAGACATGAAAGTAAAGATAAGGCTTGTAAGGAATACTTGCCTAAAATCCACATGCAAACACAATGATCGTTACCATTACAGAAAAGTTAATTCTATACTTAAGGCAACAGTGAAATGAGCAATGAGCATATGTTAATATAGTTTTATGAAATCAGAGCACTTTATTGCCACAAAAAAGAAGCATTAGTAACTGTTGATAACAACTTACAATGAAGAATAATCTTTATAGCTGTTTTAAAGGCAAAGAATATGTACCCTACAGTTTTCCATTGATGTTTTTCTTTGGAAGCAAAACCAGTTTAAGAAGTTTCCGTTCTCCCCAGCCCACTTATACCCATAACAAAGTTGACTGCTTCTCTAACCATAATAGTACAACAGCTTACAAATATCAAAGAGTTTTAGATGTTTAGCAAGGGGAGTAATGAGAAAGCAATCCAGTCTTACAACACAGCTTCCCTCACAAGCAGTTCTAGAAGCACAGTGAAGAGAAGACTTGTGGTGTAAAGGGCAGGAGCGAGAATCTCTCAGCCAGGCTTTGCTGAAGAAGAAAACATAGTGTGTCACTACAACCTGCATTATTTCCTTTAAATTATGCAAATTACACACTAAAAGACACAGTTACTAAGTTAAACACAAGATAAACACTCAGACAACATCAAATTAACCTCATCTGCCTTGCATTCTTACTTCTAGCATAATAATGCTAGAAATGCTGTGCTACTTACTGTTTTTAAAGAAAAAAAACACATTGAAAGATCTACTACTGAAAAGGAATTCTCTAGAACATTTTAGTCTTTCTGTAACCAAAGATGTCTAAGTTTGTTAATAACATATCCGAGAGAATTATATACCATATTAAAGGGTACTTTCTGCTAAAACTTGTTCCCAACCTCAGCAACAAGGCATCATCTTGCCTGAAGAACTCTTACTTAAAAGTTAGGTCTTTAATCCTGCAACTGCTCTGCACCGATAAAGCCCAGTGCCATCACTGGAGTCCCACTAAGGTCAACAATACAACGTTACTGCACGATCAAAAGCCTCTGTGCCTCTGCAACATTTTCTTTCCAATCCACTATTTAACACCTCTCAAAATATTTTGGCATACATACGCAAAACAGGGAGGGGGCAATTACAGACTGTAATTTTCCAGGTAATAGCCATCACTGCATATTTTGAGATTATAGTATTAAACATTTCTAGTTTACTTTCCTCTTCCTATACTACTATTTCTGTGTACTAACTATAATGGTTTTTAGATTTTTCATTATTATTATTATTTGCAAAGCCCTAAACAGATTCCATGTGTTGAAAAATGCTGTCATTGTTTTCTTCAACAAAGAAATCAGTTTTGCCTTCAGGTTCTCAGAGCCACAGACAATTCTGGCAGTAATGACTTTCTGGATATATTTTGAGCTTGACATTTATATTTACGTCAGAAAGTTTTCCCCTGCTGTGTAAGGGAACAGAATTTCACTAAAACAGTACTTCTAGCCCTTACAGCTGCAAAACAAAACAAAAAAATGCACTGCAACTCTGGTAACTAGAGCAGTTATTTGTTAAACAAGTAGTTTTTACATTGAAACTGAAAAGTCACTTCAGCATACATTGCTCTACTGGATGGAAGAGTTGTCAAGAGTGGCAAAAGAAAATACTGGAAAAGGACCACAGGATCAGAGGATCTAACACAGACAGACTGGAAAAAAAAAACAAGGACAGTTCTCCCATGTCTCCAAAATAATGAGGAGGCCAAAAAGGTGAAGCTGTCCGTGGTCTTGCAGCATCACTAAAATGAGACAACTGCCATAACACAGGCTCCAAATCTACATCCTTTTATGTCTAAGACACGGACTTGAGGAGAGAGAGGAAGGGAAAGACCGGGAGTAAAGCAGAGACACTCAAGTGTATCTAACAGAGATTAATCTGAGGCTAATACGAAAAATGGAAGCTCTGAGTAGAGAAGGTGCTATCAGCCTGTCCTCTCAGACCGGATCACATGTAAGTGTCCCTGCAGACTTCAGGATGTCCTGAGGAACCGCTGTGGAGAGCACCCCCCCAACACCTTCCACGTTCAGCTGGGGGACGGCACAAACCTCCGGTAAGAGCAAGGAACGCAAAGGCCCCGGCAGTCACCGGCAAGCTCGGCAACAGCACGAGTCACCTCGGCAGCTCCGCTCCTTTCCTCTCTCCTCTCCCCTCCCCGCGATCCTAGCCCACCTCTTCGAAAGGCGCAATTCGGGGCTGGGGCCAAAAGAAAGCATTTCGGACCTCGCGAACGGGTCACTGCTGCCACAGGCCCCTTTCACCCAACAAAACCAGCCCCGGGCTCTTCGGCGCCTTTCCCAGACCCGGGCAGCTCCCCCTGCCTTTAGCCGGGGCCTGAAGGACCGAAGGACGGCCGCTGCCCGCCCTGCGCCGGGCCGTCGCTCCCCACCGCCCGCCGGCCGCGCTGAGCGGCAGAGCCGGCCGGAGCGAAGCCCGCGGGCCGCCGAGTCCGGTGCGTGAGGAAGATCCCGGGCCCTGGGAGCTGCCGCCGCGGCCCCGCCTCAGCTCGCACAAGAGCGTGACGAGCAAGACGGAGACGAAGCGGCGGGAACGGGGCCGGGGAGGCGGGCGGAGAGGCAGCCGGCTGACAACAGCCGCCGCAGAGCGCTTCCCCTTCGGGACCGCCATCGGCGCCGCCCCTCCCGCCGCATCGCCTCCCGCAACAACAGCCCGGACCCGCCCTGCGCCAGCGGCCGCCGCCCTCCGCCCGGCTGCGGGACGGCGGCGGCGCCGCTCGCCGCGCCCTCCCGGGAGGGACCCGGACGGACACCCAGACACACACCCCCCGGCTGGGCGCCGCCTTCGCCTCCTCCCCCCGCCGGCGCGGCTCCTTGACAGTTGGCGGCGGGGCGGGCGCCGCGGGAATGCGAAGTGCGTGCGGCCGGTAACGGTCACCCCCGCTGCGGAGGCGGGGAGGGGTCCCGCCGGCCGGCACCCCCCGCCCCGGACTCACTGCGGAGGTTGTGGATGAGCTCGGAGTGGCTGGCGCCTCCCGACTTCCAGGCCATCGCTAGACACACTCTGCGGAGCAGGTACAGAGCCGCCTTCAGCGCCGCGACTGCGCACAGCAGCTTCCCCAGGAAGGACACAACCTCCAGCGCCGACACAGGCGCCGCCTCCTCGCCGCCGCCGCCGCCGCCTCCTCCTCCTCCTGCTGCCCCCCCGCCTCCCGCCACCGCCGCTGCGGCTGCCGCGCGCCCGCCGAGGGGAGGGGCCACGCGCCCACCGCCCCGCGCGCCCGACATTCTCCGGCCGCCGCCGCCGCTCCGCCGGCCCGCGCTGGGCCCCCGCGCATGCGCGCCCACCGCCCGCAGGGGCGCGCGTGGGGACAATCCCCGCGCGCGGGGGTGGGGGTGAGGGGCCGGACCCCAACCGTCCCGCCGACGTCTGGGGCTGCGGGCGGAGGGAGCGCGGTCGGGCCGCCCCGCCCCGCCGGCAGCACGCGCGAGGCAGCCGGCCTCACACCCCCCCCCGGAGGTCGCGGTACCACCGTGCGCAGTCGGTAACACACAGCGCGCCCGCTCGCGCGGCGCTGGGGGTGCGGAGAGGCCGCGTGGCGAAGCACGCGCGTGGCCCACGCCCCGGCGCCGGTAGCGCCCGCCCGGGCCCCGAGCCCGCCCCTCCCCGCGGCTACAGTCCGCGGCGTCGGTGGCGCGGGCTCAGTGGCTGGTCCCCGTTCGCGGGTCCCCGTTCGCGGGTCCCCGTTCGCGGGTCCCCGTTCGCGGGTTCCCGTTCGCGGGCGGATCCCGCACTGGCGGGGAGGGCGCAGGCCTGCCCTCGCCCCAGAAGCGGGAGGGCTGCGGCCGTCGGGACGGGACGGGTCTGCGGGAGCGGGGGGGCTCCGTTAATGAATGAGTTAGCGAAACGGCACGTCGGTAGCGCGTGTTGTCCCCCGCTCCACCCCGCCTTTGCCCGCTCCCGTGACATGAGCCGGCAGACGCCGTGTACCGAAGAAGGGACACACACACACACACTGCCCAGCCGCCCCTGCCCTGCCGGTGACGGCGGCGGCGTAGCCAGCCCCCCGCAGCGGCCCCGCGCGCGCCCCGCGCCCTTGCGGCGGAGCCAATTAGCGCCGTTCCGCGGCGCGCTGTTTTGCATGGGGCGCGCCTATTGGCCACGGCCAGCCCGCGCGGGCCAGGCCTACGTGTTGGAGGCTGCCATTGGTCAGCTGGCGCGGGCGCGCCCGCGGCCGTGCCGTCCCCTGCCCCGGCGGCGGCGCGGGAGCTGCCGCCCGGGCGGCAGTGGCGGGGGGCGCGGGGGAACGGCGGTAGGCAGCCAGGGGAGGGAAGATGTGGCCGAGCGCCTGGAACACAACGCCAAAAATGGGGAGGGATGGAAGGTTTACGGGAGTTGTTACCTGTGTGCACGGCTAAACGCTTCCCGAGTACCCGTGGTCTACAACAGCATCTCTGGGGCGGGGCTGTTGTAGGGCAAAGTTAAAAACTAAAATTCCTTCTTAGAGGTGGCTAGGTCACAAAATCAGTAACGTAGAATTTAATAAATGCCAAGCTGATGCTTCCGATGTGGCCTTTACTTGTCCCAGCGTAGGCACTCGATGAATTAGCAATCTTAAGTGAAAAGTAGCACCTCCGGTCCCTCCCACAGCCCGTAGCATAATGCAGAAAACCATAGAGTGAACTTCCTACAGTCACGTGGTATTCCTGGGTGCTCCTAACCCCCTTAATGATTAATTTTGCACCAATATTAATTTGCCACCTGTTATTTATATGTGTATCTGTTGGTTTTTAAGGGAAAGCAAATTTCATTATTGCAGACAATTTCGGGGAATCTACTGTCAGTGCTGTGAGTTTTGCATTTGTGCCCCCCTCTGGACCCTGTGAACGAGCTTCCATGCACCCGGGACTAAAATTTTACAACGCTTCCTCTCAGCCATGCGCAACAGTGCAGGTACGTCACCTGTTCGGTACCCACCAGCACGGGTTTCAGTTCTTTGCTTTTGAAACGTGGGAATAGTGATACATCACTATGAATAGGTAGGCCCTATCAGTAGTGCATTGTATAAACGTTAGAGAAAATAAGGTATCATGCAGCAGATATAATTTCAAATATTCTTAAAAGCTTTCCTGATACAAGGACACACACAGCCTAACATACCACCATGGGAGACACAGATAACATCATCTGCTGTACAAGAAACCCATCCTTGGACGGATGAGCCCGTTCCAGCTCCACACAACACATATACTCTATCCCATCATTGCTGATTCAGGTGAAGAAAATGAGGTAAAGGGAATCTGCTTTTCTGGCTAGCAGTCAGTCCAGGGCAAATCTGGCAGTTGCCCAATGCATATACCAGGTCCCATCCATAGCCTTCCCAGATGATTCTTTTAATCCTGGAGACAGATCCACCGCTTCAATATGTATTCTCCATCCAACTTCTAACCATGATCTGACAACTGCTTTGCAGTCTGTGGGGGACTCCCAGCCTGCCCCAGAATATGAAAGGTCTCCCTGTTACATCCAGTGGGCTGGGAGAGAGGGAAAGAAGCTATGGAGTTAGAGGAATTCCCAAAGGGCAGCAAGTACAGAAAACAAGACAGACATTGTAAAAATACACACACAAAAATACTTCATTGTTTTAAATGCAAAAGACTTTTTCTGTTGTCAGATGCAAGCAAACTGTATTGCTCTCACATAGAGAGGTTGTTGGCAAGAAACTAGCTGGCCCATGTTTAAAAGCATTCCAGGGATACTTACCCCCTTGGGAGACCAGAGACACAAGAGAAATCGTTTACATACAAATTGACACTGTTTACCAGGACCAGCTTGAATCAAGAATAAGTTTGTCACAGAGCACAGAGAAAGAGCTCACCTTCATCTCCAAGGAATTTACAGATTTGCCCAGGCACTTTCGGACTGAATGTACCTATTGGCCATCTCCTGACTACATTCTTGGCATGACTGTTCAGAGGATGACAACAATATAAGTGTGAGCCTTCCTAAGCAATATCTCAGGTGTCTTGGATGGATACCAGGCATGTGTGAAGGAAACAGCATTTGGCTCTGCAGGTTTCCAGGAGCGTTAAGGCAAATTGCCTCAAAGGGCCCTGAGAATCTAACATGCACCAATAGCAGCACGATGCACCCATTTGTGCAGTAAACAAACATGAGGGTCCCTAGCTCTTTCTGCTCTATAATCCCAGGGCATGAGTCCATTTTTTAAACTTATTAAGAGCATATCCATTAAGATAAAATTAAAAGTAACATAGACATTCTACACTACAGTAAAAGACAAGCAGAAATTTTCAAAAATATGTTTTCTGGCCATCAGCACTCACGTGGAACCTCTCCATCTGCTCTGACACTCAGCATTCCTGTATCCTCTTCCCCCTCACTTGTCCAAATCAGTGTGAGCACTTGGGTTCCTGGATGCCCACTATCAGTTGCATGCACCTTCATCTCCCACAGGTACAGGTCCCTAGAGTCTCCAGGGAGCTGTTGCATGGATGGCCCTGTTAGGGAAGAGGCATGGGAATGCCAGCAGCCAGAGTGGGCCATCACTTGATTGTTCTGAGATGAAGATCCCACTAATTGTAAGCACATCGGATCTCTCCTTTTCCACACATTCACCCACACCTCAATCCCATTGCTGTACTTACATACATTTATACATAAACCCCCCCGTGATACTATTTCTGTTTCATCCCTTCCCTCCCACCTCATGAACCCATTAGATTTTTAAAATTCTTTGAATTTAAAAAGCATATGAAAAGTTGATCATCACTGTCTGATCCCATCTGCTTCTGCATATACATACCACAAGCAGAGATTTCCTTGTGAAATGTTCCTGCTGAACATTTCCACAGTTATGTCCCAAACCCCACGCTAATTGGCTTCTACACTTACACTCACTCCTCTCCCTGCCTCCATTCTGTTTTTAACTTAATCACTCTCCTTCATCTCATCTCTCTTCCTATAGCCTCGAGCGAGTTTGGTGTGGACCTTCATTTTGTATTTCCATTTCAGAAGGTTACATTATTTTGAACTCAGCATCCCTCTTTTTCCAGCTCTGCACTCAAGAGAGGAGGCAAGAAGGACTCAGGCACATCAGTGGCTTTCTGTGTTAGAGAGCAGTGGGACTGAGACCCCTCCATGAGGGAAGGTGAGCCTGGAGCCAGGGATGACAACACCACACAGCAGCACAAGATCCCATGGTGTCTGAGCGAGGCAAGCAGAGCAGAACTGGGGACAGTAATGGTTTTGCCATCAAGCAAAAGCAAAGTGACAAGTCAGGCCCCAAGTCAAGCCAGTCACCAAGTGAGGGACATGGCTGGGCACAGGCCCTCCTACAACACAGCTCAGGCCAGCAGCAGGTGCCCCAGGTGAGGGCACATAAGGCTTATGAATGCACTGAGTGCCCTGGCACTCTGCTCTTATATTTGCTCTGCAGTACCCTGCATAGTGACTGCGCTTGTTCAGGAGATCGAACTGGGCACAACTCCAGCAGTTATGACCAGCAGTAAACATTATTTTGTCATATCCAAATAACTTCCTTAAAATATTGTTGAATGATAATTGGGGAAAAACAGATTATAAGCAAGCAGAGTTCAGAATTAGCTTTATTCTGCCTTAGTACATCTACTGATCTAGTAAATGCCTTCATTCTCGGGTCTCCTAACCTCTGGAAGAGAGACAGGCATGCTTTCAGTTTTCTTCCCTTTCACACACACTCCTAGCTTTAGCCACATTTAAGGACAGTCCACAGATGCTCCTTGTTGTCTCAGCTAATATGTTCGGGCCCAGTGGCCAGAGTCAGTTTTGTCTAGACTTAACATCCTTTTTGACAACCTCAGAAATATTTGATGAGGCATATTCTCACCCGATGTTTGTTTCCTCCTTTTATTTGTTTATCTGAATCTGCTATTACACTGAAACAACATACTAACACGGTACACATCTTTCATAGTGATCAAACACAAGAGAATATATTTAAAGGTTTACAGAGCAGCCCTAAATCCATCACAGCTCTCACCTCCATCACATAACATCCTGCCAACATTTTCTTAAAAAAAAATGTAAGACAGGGAAGGAAAACTGTGATTCTTCTTTCCCTCAATGAAAATAAGCTTCTATGTCCAACCTACTCCTCTTAATAGTTCCCAAATGCTTTTCAACAAGCAATCCTGAGCAAAGAAAGAAACCATACAAGAACACAAGATAAAAAATACATACAGAAATCACAAAGTAACCAACAAAAGTATTTGCCTAAGAAAACATTTCAATAATCCCAAAGTGTTTTCTCTCTTCCACTTCTAGCTGTCTGGTCTGTAGCTGTATTCTGAGGCTGCCTATTGACCTTTCTCACAAGTGTTAGGAGAATTAGCTGAAAATACCCTTGGAGTTGACAGTGACTTGCAGGATTGCTGTTAGCAGCTTAATACAGAGTGCCAGAGGTATTGGCTACTGTAGAGTAATGCTGCTGCTGCAGCATGTGATAAAGCTGTTTTAAGGCTTGCAGTATGGTAGACTACAACAGCATCCAGCTTTCTATGTTCACAGTGTGAGATTCTGCTCTACATAATTATAAAAAAAAAAAAAAAAAAAGTTCTTCACAATTGAAGTTCAAATGATGCATAAAGTATATAAAATATCACTGTTTTAGTATCACATGTGAAGGATTACAAAACGGCATAGCAGACTTGATGAGGAACTCAAGAATGCTGCATAGAAAAGATCTGACAGATGGCTTTAGCAGGCAAAGTGCGGTAACACAGGCAAAAGTTTGACCAAGCCACTGCTGCTAATCCTAGTAAGTCCACCTGACAGAACCTCAGAGCTGGCAGCGGTAGCTTTGAAAGAAATGCAGCAGAAAATCAGGTTGTAAAAGTAAGAAGATGCTTATGAGAAAGTCCCTTACTGCACTGCAGCGCCTGGATAGTCCCATCCTCTGACATGACAGCATAGCTATGTCACCCTTCAGCTCATTTTACAGCTAACCTCTGAACTTTTTATTGCACAGCTGTGCAAGTGAAATACGATAAAGGAAGTACATGTATGCCCTTGTTTGATTTAACGTGCTATTTAGGACAAGAAAAATCATTGTACTTCTTCCTGTACAGGTATGCATCTGACAGAGGGAGGAGAGTATCACTCACAGATATTTAAAAGCAAATCTAGACCAGAGATGAGTAGTTGCTGTAGAAGTCACCAATTTTGAGAATGTCAGAGTTGGTGACCTTGCAAAGATGGTACATAGGCGTAGCGTGCTGGGGGCCAGACGCCCCGCTGAGCAGACAGGTGAGCACTGGGGCGCATTCAGCCCTTTCTTTATGGCTTCCTCGCTCGGCCCCGACTCTGCTTATAACGCCAGGGCCATAGGCGCCGGTTTAGCGGCTTGCGGTCCCTCCTGGCCAGGCCCGAGCTTGCGACGGCAAGACACGCCGGCCCCCGTAGGGCGTCGCGCCATTACCCCGGGACGGGGAGGCAGCCCCCGGTTAGCGAACGGCCGGGACTGGTGGGGCGGGGCGGGGCGGGGCGCGGCCCGGCCTGTCCGTCCCGGTAAACGCCGGCAGCTCCCGCCCCCTGCCCGGCCGTGGCCAGCCCCACTCCGCCCGTGCGCGCCCCCGCCGCGCCCCAAGTTTGTCCCTCCGCGCTCACCGTCGCGCCGCAGCCAATCAGCGGGCGGGAGGCAGCGGCGGGAGCCGGCGCGCGGCGCGGGCGGCCATGGAGGACGTGTGCGCCAAGTTTGTGTCGCAGAAGATCAGCAAGACGCGCTGGCGGCCCCTGCCCGCCGCCGCCCTCCAGCCCCCCGACCTGTTCGCCACCGGCTCCTGGGACAACGAGGTAGGGGGCGGGCGGGCTCGGAGGCGCGGTGTCCTGCCCGCTGGGGCGTGGGACCGGCGGCGGCGCCCCTTGCCCCCTCGGCTTCCTGAGTCTCCGCCGCTTCGCGTGGGAGAGCGGGGCTGGAGCGTGCCATGAGCGCTGCCTGTCCCGACCTGCCCGTGGCTGTGCTCTCCTCCCGTCCCTCAGGAAGCCGGGGCCGTCCCGCTGCTCGGCGGGGTTATCCCGCCGGTCGAGCGCTTCCCTCCGGCCGGCGGCGGCGGCTTCCGCGGGAGCGGTGCGCGGCCTGCAGCCTATTGCTCTTCCTGGCTGTAGCGAGAAGGCCGTGACATCGAGGTTGGCTTATTGTTAGGACACTTTCGAAAGCACTTTAGAGTAAAACCGGTGGTGTAATTTTCTTACAGGATAACAGGATCTCCATTTGGTCTGTGGGAGATCTTGGAAATGTGGGCCTCAATGGTGAATATCAAGGAGAACCTCAGCTGCTGTGTGACATCAGGCACAACGGTGATGTTATGGACATGCAGGTAAAATAGCTGGTTTGAATGGTTCCATATTTTTTAAGGGCTTGCCACTTAGGAAGAATTAAGAGATAGTGAGCTGCCAAAATGCTGAGATTCACCACAAAAATTCTTAGGAAGAAGAAGGGCAAAACCAATATCAGTTTGTGTGTTTGTTTTGTTTGGGGTTTTTTACTACACCTACCAATAGTTTCGGTTACTCTAAAATCCTAGTGATCGTCTTTGTATTGACATCAACTAATAGCACATTTATTATCTCTCCTCAGTTTTTGGATCAAGAGAGAATTGTGGTTGCCTCATCAACAGGAACTGTAACTGTATTCCGTCATCATCAAAATAACCAGGTAAGTAACTTGCACTGGCTTTAAGCTGCTATTCTATGTAATAAAGGTCACTTTGATCTTAGCATAAGATTTCCCAAAACTACTAGAGCAAGAAACATCTGCATACCAAAAAAAATTTTATGAAGTCTGTTAGAAAAAAAACCTTTGGCTTTATACGTACAAGGAAAGAAAAAAGCATTTTCCACACATACTACATAAATTAGATTCCAGAGCCAGATAGACTGGGTATCTGTTAGTATATATCTGTAACCAAAGAGTCCATTCAATGAAAACATACTTCAAGAGTTTAGATTGTTTGGGGAGAGTGGGTATTAATGGACTTGTGCCTGCATTATTTGAGTTTTTGCTTTCTTGAACTAAATGGCTTGTGTTGTATTTCTTACAAGTGTCATGTGAGGGAAGGTTTGTGAACTCTGTAGTCTTTTGCTTTGGTGATGAAACACTGAATATAAAGGCATAATGACTTTTTAATACATTCACAATGACACAATAAAGACTAACATCTGTTAATAGTTTGATGTGGTATTTAAAATAAACTAAATTCCTTGCAATCAAAATCTAAATCTGACCTTATATTTTGTAAAGGCTCTTTTTCCTTGGCCTGGGGAAAAACTGAAGGGATAAGCATAGTGAAAGACATTTCACAGTTCATGAACAGATTGTGTTCTTTCTGATTTCTAGCTCATGTGAAAAAGGCAGTTCAGAGAAGAAATAGTCAATGTTTCATCAGAGGGTTGTCTGCTGAAGAGTTGAGGAAAATTTAGATCTCTGATTCTTATTTGTACAGGAGATTCTCATTCCTGTGAGGTAGTGTGGCTTTCCTGGAGCTTGTTTCTGGTTTCATGAGTATTCTGGAAGCTTTGGTCTGTCAGGATCATTAACAACAGAATTTTGTATCTGATTACTACTTAGACTTTATCTGCCAACCAGTGTTGGGAGAAAGCCCATTATCATGTGGATCAAGACACATCTTGTGGTGGAGCAGCATGTACCGGAGTCATCTGCAACAACCCAGAAATTGTCACTGTGGGAGAAGATGGTAGAATAAATCTCTTCAGAGCTGACCAAAAGGATGCAGTAAGAACTATAGGTACGTCAAATAACTTTTCAGATTATTTTAGTTTGGAGTGGTTTGTTTGGTTTTTAGCTTCTCAAATGATAACAAAAAAAAAAAAAAGAAGGGAAGTCAGTTGAGAATTGAATTAAATATTCTAAGTTTAATGTGTTTGCTCCAGATTATTCCTGTATTCCTCCAGACTTCAGATACTTGAAGTGCATTTCAGACGTACTTCTATATTCATTCAGGTATTTGCAGGTTAATGTTTTAACTGATGGAGAAGTTTCAAGCCGAACATTCTCTGTAGGTCTCTGTCTCGCCTAGCATTGTTAAAAGCTATGTCAGTATACATGAAATAGGGTTAGATTTCAAGCATTGTGTCCCAAGTTCTTCATAACTGGAGGTCAGTGAAACGGTCATTTCAATCCCCTATTTGTACTAAGATTAGCCTTCATAGTGTCCATATTCGAAACCATCTGTTTCTCTGTGTCTAAAGGAACACCAAGAACCAGGAACCACTGTTTGTACTCTGTTCTTCTGCCAGATGTGGCTTACAGCAATCATTTCTACCTTAGTAAAAAAGCTCCGTATTTCCTAGAGTAATAGATCATGTGATAGACTAAGATGTTTGTGAAAGGTGTCAAAACTTGGTTATTCTCAACTCTTTTATCATGCTAGCCTCATGAAAATAGAATCCAAATTTGTAGCATCTGTTGGAAATGAAATTTAGAAGCAGAAATAACTTAGAGGACAGTAACACCATGTTTGATAGTGGCATTATTAAACCAGGACTTTCTCCCTGATACTTCAGTTTGACACAGCACCTGTGTTTCTCAGCAAGCAAAATCTCGCCTCTTAACGGATGAAGGAATTTGCACAATATAAGCCAATTAAGGAAGGAAGTGCTCTGAGATTTCTAGAGGGGGTACTTGTGTGTGTGTGGCTGTATATACACACACAAGATAAATCCTATTAATTGCATACAATCTTTCACCGAGGCTCCTAGAGAATTCCTGTAGGAAATGTTTCTAGTCTTTAAAGAAAAAAAAGTAGCAGGGCATGAGGCAGATTTTATTAGCACATGTACATAAAACACAGTAGCTTCCCCTTTGAGGACTGGGAACATTGAATTTTACAGGATTGTTTTATTTTTAAATTTTGACTTTTTTTACAAATGTTAACACAGTGTTTTGGTACAGTTAAATAGAGTAAAATGTTTTGCTGATTCAAAGGAAGCAGATGTCTACAAAAAACCTGTATTTTTCCTCTGGGCAATTGCTCAGATGCCTACATACAGATTTAATAATGTGCAAGATGCAATTTGTTAGTTTTCTTAGTGCTCACTTGATAGTACTGTGTAAAAATGCTTGCTTTGTAGGCATAGCATCAGCCAGTGTTATGCTGCTGTGTGACTTGGCACTGAGATTTGTTGGTGTGTGTACATTTAAGAAATCACATGTGAATTAATTGAGAAATGTCCTTCTGACAATGGGAAAGGTAATGTTTAAAATAAGAATAGTCCATAAATATGTCAGTCGTACCGATCACCTGGTAAGTGAAGCTTAGCTGGAGTTATGTGGAAGGGACTAGCACAACCTCATTAACTGGAGTTTGTTTTATGGTGAAAGTTGGAGAGGGGGGAGAGAGCATCTTGGCAGATGCTCTCAAGTTCTTCAAGACAGAGTTCTATAGTGTAACTGATCCTTTGTACTGGTTCCCAATTCAGTGATATCTTGACATTCCCCGGGCACTCAGCTGAACCCTCAACCTGTTTTAACATGCAGATAGAACTTTCTACCTCATGCAATACTTGTATAGGAGTACCTTGCTGGTTTTGTTACTGTTTAATGGATTTAAGAGTATAATACAAAGCTGGTATCTTTTTAGTAGATTGTGGTGGGAAAAAATCTTCAGAGTTAAGATCATGTAAAAATCTTTTGGGGCTGTAAAGATGTATCATTGCTAAATCACTTTAATTTTGTCACAAAATGTCAAATCCTGTAGAAGTTCAGTGTTCAGCATCTTAACATTTCTTTTTAAAGGTGTTTCAGGTTGTTTGGGTTTTTTGTGTCTCCCTCGGCTTTCATTTAAATAGTAGGCAGAAAAGAAAACTCATTCAAATATCTCTAACCAGGTATCAATGTAATTTCTCTGTCTCAATATCAGGAAAGTTTTGCATCTTACACAGCAAAAAACTCACCTATATTTTCAGTATGGACTTACCCAAAGAATTTTAAAACACTTGAGGTAAAAGTAAACTTAATGTTACCCCATCATAACGAAGATGAAAAGTTTATATGTAATAAGAGAATGAAAATATAAGAATATGTGTCAGTGTTATTCTCTCCTAAAGCCTCAAAATTTCACCTCAGTGCTGTGAAATGTGACATGGTAAATTATTCTGACCAAACGAACCACTGGAGAAAAGCACCCGAAAAAAAGAGCTTTGCCACTTAGTTATTAAGAGTAACAAGAAAAGCATAATTCTGGTTTGGCTTTAGGGACAGGGATGGAAATCACATTGACAGTTCTTGGAAAAGGTCTAAAGAAAGGTGAATTAAGTGCTTCAGTATAAAACTGCTAAATGTTCTCAGCTAGAGTTACTGCTTCTTGAGTTCAAAAGAAAAACTGCATTATGAAAAGCTCCGTAGTTTTGCCTCCTGTCGGTAGACACGGAGCATATAAAGAAAACTCTTATAAAAACCAGGGACCTCACTCAATTGAGTTCTTTTCTTAGGAACTGTAGAAAGAAATCTTATGGATCAACAAGTAGTTCTGTAAGCACTGGAGCTAATTAAATAGAGCTTCTCCCAGATTTGTGTCAGTAGTATTTGATACAGGAAGGAAGGGCTCCTTTCACAGGGTACCCTTGCAACACTTAAAATTTCATGACACTGATCTGTCTCTGCCCCTGAAAATGCAGAGGTTATAACCATGTTTAAGCAGCTGTGTTCCGTTTTCTAAGAAGAGTTAGTTTGTTATAAATGGAGACTAGCATTCTGTAGGTTTACCTGAATGCCTTCATCATCTCTCTTGCAGACAATGCAGACAGCAGTACACTCCATGCAGTGACCTTCCTTCGCACAACTGAGATCTTGACAGTAAATTCAATTGGACAGTTAAAAATATGGGACCTCAGACAGCAGAGAAACGAGCCGTCTCAAATACTTTCTTTGTAAGACCTTCATTGTTTTACGTATTTACCAAGAAGCGTGTGCTGCTTTATATAATCTGATTTAAATCTTTCCTGATACCTTCTTGACGATGGGATGATGATTTTTTTCTTTAAAGGTTTTAAACTTATTTGGTATTTAAACAGTCAAGCAGACTCTCCTTAAAAGGCTGAATTACAGTGTGGCTGAGTATTGTATTTAGGTGGTCTGTTTCATGATTTAACTCTTGAAGGACTGCTGCACCTGTATACTTGCTCTTTTTTTAAGAAAAAATAAACAACCCTCAACCCCAAACTCTTTCCCTAATTAAATATACGGTACCTCTGTTTTTTTCCACAGGCCTAATATAAAGTTTCCAGCATTTGAAATGTTTTAGAATGGTAACATTGTGCCTTACAAGATATTGTGAGAAAACGAACTGAGCTAGATTCAAATCATGTAGTTTGTGGAGTAATTCCCGTTGCTGTTAAAGGCTGTGGTTGAGGTACCTGGTTTTGTTAGTGCCCAGTCTCCATTGTAACTCTTAGTATATGTTGAAACTGCAGTTATAACATGAATTGCAGAATAACCTGCTTATAATTGTAGGTGTGCGTAGAGCATTATCTGCATGCAAGGTTTTCTCACTCCTGTAAAGCTGTCGAATACCGTGTAGAGATGCCTGATGCTCATCCCATTGTAGGTTCATGTTACTGCCATACCTCTGATTTCCTGTAGGTGTCACGCAGCTTAAGCCTGTAGTGCCCAGTTGCTGCGGGAATTGAAGCTGTGGTCTGTACCATTACTTTGTTGGTCAACGCTCCTAGTGATGGAGAAGGAGAAACAGAAGCTGAACAAAGAATTCATGTTTGTTTGTTCGTTTTCTTCTTCTCCTTTGCAGGACAGGTGACAGAGTTCCGCTGCACTGTGTGGACAGGCATCCCAATCAGCAGCACGTTGTGGCCACAGGGGGCCAGGATGGAATGCTGAGTGTATGGGATATCAGGCAAGGTACTATGCCAGTATCCCTGCTAAATGCTCATGAAGCAGAAAGTAAGTATCTGAAATGGAGGGGGGGGGGGGGGAGGAAGGTGGCATTTTTGAAAACTTTCTAATTTCTGTAAAAAAATTATGTGTTGTAGCTATGATGGAAAACAATCACATAGTTGCTACTTAATGTGTCTTAATCTAACTGCCTTCAGTTTGTTCCTTCTCTGTATATGAGACTGTTCTTACCTAAAAGCTATCTTTATCTAAACAAAAACTAGAATTAGTAAGCAGTTCTTTAATGAGTCCTTAGATGCATTTAATCAGAATGGTTGTGTTTCTAGAAGGGTAGATATATTAAGTCATAGAAATTGATGCTATGATATGCAGGTATAGGAAAGCAAGAATGTAGTTACTAACAAATTTGAAAAAGTGAGGAAGGAGGGGAAACTGAGGATAGTACAGATCCATTGTCTCCACAATGCTGAAACATCCAGTGACTCCACAATGCTGAAACAGTGTACTTTCCTGGTAACTTCATGTGAATAAGATAGGAATTAATTTTGTGCTGAAAATTTCTTGGCTTGATGTCACAATTATATTTAAGGACTAAAAAATTTTTCTTGAGATGTTAAGTTTTACTGACTTAAATACCTCTTCCACAGTTGTGGTATTTATACACAAAATAATAATGGGTGTGCTGGGAAGGAATGCACGCCGTGTACAGATTTAGACTTAAGAGCAGGGAAGATGGCATGAGAAAGCATTCAGAAGGCCTGAATTCAGCTAAGATTTTAACCTTTAACAATTTTCACAGTACTGAAAATACAACAAAATAGTCTCTCTCTTTATTTTTTTTTTTTTTTTTTTTTTTTTTACTCTCCCAGGGGAGGGAAAACAGTAAACACCTAAGGGTAGGGTTTTGCGTCTCCTACCTACACACACTTGAGAGTATAAGTTTTGGTGGGAGCCTGGGTTCTTGTAAGTGCATATCCATGTGGTACTAGCCAAAGTGCACCGAGCAAAGTACTTGATACTTGTTATGAAGTGGTTTGGTTTAGTTTTGGTTTGATACTTCCAGTGTGGGAGGTTCACTTCCATCCCTCCAACCCCGATCACTTATTTACGTGTTCTGAAGATGGATCTCTTTGGCACTGGGATACTTCCACAGATGTAGCTGAAAAACCATCATTTCTTCATCAAGGTAAGGATGTTTGAAGTCAATCTGCACTGAATTTGTCAGTTGGCAACGTAATTAAGTCTGTGTTCTCACATGACCCAATTAATAACAATCCTAATAGAGAAAATGAAAAGCTGATTTCTATTCTTTGAAAGAAAGCCCTTGTAGGCACTTCAGGAAAAATAAGGTTAACAGTTGTGTGAGCTTTTTGTGGTCTAGGGGGTTTTAATCTGCTGTAGTCTGTCCAGTGTGTCAGTAGGCACATCTAGTATTCAAAGATAGATCATGTTCATTTAAAAATCATCTGTATATAAAAAAGACATGAAGGGAGGCTAAATAACACATTATTATTTGAGTCTCTGAGTGAGATACACAAAATTTTATAATACCAAAATAACAAGTTAATAGGATAGTGGAATTATGAATTTACTAATCAAAGTCAACTTAAAATGAATGAAACTGGATCCCTTTGTATTGTGGCAGGATTTTAATTAAAGATATGATACTGTCTTAATATAAACATTTCTTTTCACATTCTACTCACAAAGACTGCTACTTCAGACTGTAAACAGTGGGGAAACTTTCAGATGTCATCTGCTGCCTTTGGCCTCAAAGTTGGCATTCACATCTCAGTTCTATATAGAGAAACAGTAGGATAACTGGTTCAAGTTACTCTCTGTGTGTTTTTAGGTATAAGCCTTTAGCACCACTTCAGCCAGTTAATTTTATGCTGAATGATAGTTCTCAAACTGTCAGACTTCAGTTTGAATGTAAAATGTTACATGGAAAAAATGCTAAGTCAAATCCAGGAGTATCGCTTGCTGCAATATAAGTAGGGAGAAGGGACACTAGGGAGTGTTATTAAGGGAAGAGTTATTAAAGCAAAGCTGATGCCCCAAAGATAGCAAGACACTGTGTAAACAGACTTCTGTTCTTAGGTCTGTCCTTGCTTTAGTCTCTGGCCAGAAAAGCTTGTAGCTACTTAATATTGTTGAATGAGATGAGTTCATAGATGTTCTGACCTATTTGTCTTAACTGAGGACAGAGCTGATAGCAGTTTCTGTAATCACTTCAAGTATTTATTATTTTTTAAGCTATTTTTTCTGCTTACCAAGGAGATGACAGCATCTGTTAACTAATTTGAAAACTGACTTAAATGTAAAATTATATTCCCATTATGTCTGTCCTATACCTACTATGTTTCTCCAAATTCTGAGAATAGTTAAACTAAACTGGAGCTTATTTTCCTCTTTTTCCCTCTCCTTCTTTCAGGAGGAAGAAGTACTACCTATTTTTCCCACAGTACCATTAACCAGTCTGTAGTAAGTGCCTGGCTAAGCAACGATCCTACCAAAGACCGCATGGAAATCACCAACTTAATTCCAAATCAGACTTTGTCTGTGAATAGTCTAGATATTTTAGGACCGTGCTTAGTATATGGTACTGATGCAGAGGCTATTTACGTGAACAGACAACTTTTTGCATGAAAGGACTCCAGTATCCCTTTGAAGTACTGATCACCTTGAACTACTGGGAAATGTCAGGTTCATTCTTAATGATACTCATTAGTCTGTTATCGGCGTGTGGGGGAAGAGACCTACAGCTTGGTCCTGGTACTGCAGAAGAAATGTCAGCTACCTCAGATTGTGACAGCTGTCAGCGTTATTGATGCTCCAGGATGGGTAACTGAGCAAGCTGATGTGGTGCCTGTTTGGTTTTGGTAAGCTGGAATATAGTCACCAGGGCAAGATATTTGCTGTAAATTGATGTCCATAATATACATGTGCATACAAAGTGAAGAAAAGGTAAATATACCTGATACCTTCCCCCCCCCCCAAAGATATTTTAAAAGTATTAATTCCAAGGCCAAACTATGGGGTTCTTTGAAATTCTTTTGTCACCTGAGAGAGATGGGGTTTTTTAAGCTGAGTTTTCTTATATTTAGGGGAACATAACTTTTTATATTAGTTCATAAGAATTGGAAGACTGTTAAAGCTGTGAAATGTGAAAGGTTCTATAGGAATCTTAGCATTTTAGTGACACTATTTTGGATTATTTACAGCTTCATTGTGGATGCTGCATGTTAAAATTTGACCTTGAGAATGTGCTGGTAACTCAAAAGTTTTTTATAGTTAAGAGGTCCTAAGTGACAGATGTGTTGACTATGTTTTCAGGTGTGAGAGTAAGACTTTCTAAACTTGAGACATAGTCTATCACAATCAAAATTTCACATCTGGTCTGTTGCCATCTTTGAAAAGTTAAATTTTATGATGCGTGTTGTACCTATCTTTTGTTGCAGAGAACCCTTTCTCTTTTTAATAAAAAGTTTTGCGCAGGAATACTGGTTGACTGGCTAAATTAGTATGAATAGATGTAGTCAGTTTTGCAGAAAGGTAAGTAACCCTAAATAATCTGGACTAATCCTGGGGATACAATCTGAAGGATGAAGGGAAAGTCAGGATTTGGGCAGCAACAGATGAAGTTAGAAGATTTTACATGGCCTTTTCCCTCAAAATTGCTTTAGAGAGTACTTGATTTCCACATCAGCAAGAACAGCGTTCTTGATCAGTTGCGATAGAGTACCTTACCCGATCTGAATTTGTGTGTTGGCTGGAGGAGATGGATGGTGCGCTGGGGGCAGGGCTGTCCCCCCATCATACAGCAATGTTGGAGTTGCCAAGGGGCTCCATCGAGTGTCGTGCACTTTGCAGCCCCACTGGTTTGACATGCAACACACTGAGAAGAAAGGGTCGAGATGCGTCTCTGACTGATAACTGAGGGCGTTTTCCTTCCCAGCGACTTATACGTTGGTCCATAACGAGCCCTTCGCTCGGTGTTAATTAGATTACGGAGGCTCGGCAAAACTTTCTTCCCCGCTAGAAAAATCGGTGTTTATCCACCTAGCTCGGTAGTGCTGCGGGAGAAAAAAGCACTGCCTGGAAGCCGGCGGGGGATAGGGGGGATCTGTTTTTTGTGGTTCGCCGCGCAGGCTTGCCGAGGCGGGCAGCACAGCACAGCACGGTGCCGGGCCGGACGAGCTGCCCCCGGGGGCGGGCGGCGGCCGCCGCGCTCCATCCGGGTCGGGGCGGCGGGGCTAGCGCCGGGCGCGCAAGGCAGGCCGGGAGCTGCCCATATCCGGGAAGCCCTCCGCGGCGCAGACACCGACAAAATGGCGGCGCCGAACTGAGAGGCCCGTGGCGGCGGCGGCGGACGCTGGCGGAGGGACCGAGGAGCCGCTGCCGGCATCGCGGAAGGCCGCGGCCGTCGTCGCCGCGCGGGGCGGGGCCGAGCCGAGCTCCGTGCGCCCACGCCCGGGCCCGGGGCGCTGCCGCCGCCGCCTTCTCGCCGCAGGTTGGTCCGCTGCGCCGCGGTGGCGAAGGGGGGGCGGCGGCGGGTTGGGGGCGACGGCCCGAGGCGCGGCCGCAGCGCGGGTCGATAACGAGCCCTCTGGCACGGCCGACGGGGGTTGGGAGGGGGGGGTCCCGGGCCCTTTTCTCCCCGTCGGGAGCGGGAGGGACGCAGCCGCGGGAGACAGTGCCGTCTCCGGTCCCCGCCGGGGCTTGGCCTTCCTCAGGAGGGGCGGCGGGTTCGGTTGGCGCCGTTGTGCCGCCGCCGGCCGAGGGTCCGGGTCGGGCCTCCCCCGCGGCGGTGCTTGGCTCCTGCGCGGGGTTGAGGGACCGGCGGCGCGGGGGGACCGGCGCTGCCCAAGGCCGCCCTCGGGTCGCGGCCTGGGGCCCGCTGGGCGGCAGGAGCGCGGGTGTCCCGGCGTCGAGGCAGAGTCGGGGGACCGGCGGCTGTCGTATGCTCAGCGCTCGTTCCGGCGCCGAGGCCTCCAGCGCCGGGTGCTGCCTCAAGCGCTGGGCCCTGCTGCGCCGAAGGGATCGCCTCCGTGGCCGTGACGCTGTGGTCCTCAGGTGGCTGTGCTCCGGTGGCCGTAAAGGTCCCTCGTGCGTGCTCTCGACATCGCTGCTGCTGCTGCCGAGGCCAGCTAAGGCCACATCTGTCGGTATGGAGAGCTGTGTCCCGCTCAGGGAGACAGCAGGGTGTAAGAATGGAAACAAGCAGAGCAGATGCACGATGTTCCCAGTGTTCAGCTTGCCTCTGGGCATTTCCCGATCAGTCTTCCCTGTCAGTATGTTGCTGTCTTTATTTGTTAATTGTAGGGTCCATTTTTTTCCTCATCATATGGAAACATTTAGCACTGGAAATTAATCCTTTGTGAAACGGCTTTATGGCTCAATGACCTGTTATCTGAAGAACAGTTTCCTTTTGATGGTTTCAACCAAGCAAACTTAGTTTTACATCTAAAAAATAATTTATCCTCATATTTTGAAAAAGGAAAAAAATTTTTTTTGACTCCTTTAAGAAGCGGAGAACTTCATCAGCACAAGTAGCTGCATTAACAAACAGGTTTATAGTTTATATTTAATGAACAAAGGTGCAAGGGGGAATAGACATCAGTTCCCTTGGATACAGTTTGTGTTTGCTAGTTAGATGTATGTAGTTGAGATAGGTTTCTTACTGAGCAGTCAAAACTTTCTTGCTTTAAGATGTGTGCAAATGTCTGTCTGAATTTTGAGGTTCATGTGTAAAGCAAGGTGAACTTTAGTAATACTTCGTTTCTTATACTTCATTAAACTGGAGGACTAATTTAATTTGGTTTCAGAGCAATTAAGACTGTAGTTTCATGTATCAAACCGCTGTTAACCATCACTGCTGCCAAAAGAAACAACTCGCCCACCAAAAAGTTACTATTCATCTGGGTATGTTCCTTAGCTTGATTCGTTCTGTGTGGCCATACAAACAGTTATGCTGGAGCTAGGAAGTGGTGGGAGATAAGTGGACTGGACAGTTTACATTGGTAAAGCTCTGTTTCTGCTAAAAACTTATGTTAAAGTGCAGCTTTATTTCTCAAGACTGCTTAGTCTGTATCCTGTTAAACTGCAGTTGCCAGCAAAATAATAGCTATCAAACACTTACTGACATCATTGTTTTAAAGTTCTCAAAGCACTTCAGAAAGAAATACAGTTCTCTCAGTTTTGCACCTAAAGAAGTTAGAACACAAGCTGTTTTGGGGGTTTTTTTCCCCCCCCTAGGTCATAGGCTCTAGGTCTCCTGACTTATGGTTTAAGTGTCCTGTTAATTTAACCGTGATTTTTCTTAGAGGTGTTACATTTGTTTATCTTAACTAGCTGTGGTGTAACCATAAAGTGAATATTGAAATACCAGGTGAAATTATGGTAAAATTCATAGGTGCAAAACAGCTGTTTTCTCCAGAATTCCAGGCCTTTGGAACTTGTTAAAAGGAATAACTTAGGTAAGGACATTTTTTTTCCTTCCCTCATTGGTATATGTGTGACACAAGATCAATATCAACTATTCCATCTAGTTAACCTGCCAGTGGTGAACGAGTCATTACTCCTAATTTTGACTGAATTTGAACACGTAATCTAGATTGCTAAACCTCAGAGATACTTGGCCTTGTCCTGTATTTTGGGATGGGTTTATGGTAGAGGTTTCACTTTTCCAGAGGTGATGGTTTTTTCAAGTGTTATTAGCATATATCCTCACACTTGTATATCCAACACGTGTGGTTTTTTGAAGCAGGTCTCTTGGAAAGAAAAGGAACATCCATAGCAAAACTAGTAAAATGCTCTAAATATAGTTACTCTGTTTTCTTTGGAAAAAGTGTTTTTGGCAATGTATTTTCAACATGGTCTTAAATATGGCATGTTTTGAAAATGATTTTGAAGGTGGTCAAAATTAAATTGCATTTTGATTGCTCTCATGCCGTACTTTCTGCTGAATCTAGATTTCTTAATACTTTGAACAAAATTTCAGTGTATTATTAAAATTCACTTACATGTCTGATGATCTTTTCTTTATTCAGTGAGCACCGAAGAATTATATGCTACTAGACTGTAGGAAAAAACTTTAATAGAACTACCAAATTACATTTATTTAAGGTTTCAAACCTATCACAGGGCAAAGAAAACTTGTGGGTGCAGTTGTAGCAACTAAGAAATAATGTAATTTCTCTAATGGAACTATCTAAATCTTAAGTGGCTCTCCGAAGAGAATGACATTAATTGGGTGTCCCTTGTGTTTCTTTTCACAGTCCTTATTTATGTAGTACTTCAGATTTTCAGGTTTTATTTGTATATGGGTAAGCATCTGTATTTAACTCATATAATTTGCATGTGTATATTAGAGAGTTTTTTTCCTATTAACTTATTGTTGTATTCTTCCTTAATCACTGAATCATTAATTTGTTTGTGACAGTGCAAATATTGTAGAAGTGAAACTTGGATGAAGAAAGAGTGACTTTTATGTAGACTGTGTAAAACTTAGACACCTGTTTAGTTCATGTCTAATATGAGAAACACTTACCTGCACGCTACTTCTTTAAGAGACAAAAGATGCTTGCGGACATCTGAATCCTCAAAACAAACTAGGAATGCAAATTTTAAACACTTTGAAACAAGAAAATAAGAACATTTTCAGTATTGCTACTGTTGGATGTTGTATTATAGTAAAGGAACAGTGTGAGTTGAACTTTATCATTCTTCTAGTTGCCTGTGAAGAAAAGACAGTGCTAAAATATGTAACTTTTGTATCTTGTGCAGTCTTACTAATTGATCTTCCCCTGTGGATCAGCAATGACTGCCAAAGTTTTGTTTCATGATACTCTAAAGAGGCAAATGCTCTCTAACTTCTTCAGTGTTTCACCGAAGTTGCTCCATCCTTTGCCATACCAGTTACAGTGCTACAATACTATCCAGTGCACAGCACCAGTGCAGAGTTTTGAGTTCTCTGCAGACAGAGGCTTCTTTCCCTGATGAGTCAGTGCCTTCAAAATGCAAACGGTTTTTATTTGTTTTTGGCAGAAAGTTCTGTTTCCCTTACCAAATATCACAGCTATGTTCTCAGTGAATTTGATGCTTGAGTTGTTACACAGTTTTACAGTAAAGAAGTCTGACTAAATTTTCTTTGTTTTTCCCCTCTCTTCTCATCTTCCCTTATGTAAAATAAATTTTCAAATTGCTTACCTATTGATGAAGGCTGGTTCAGGGAGACTTGAACTGAAAGACTGTGGCAGCCTTAGAAAACTGAACCCTTAAGCAGGTTTAACTGGCAGATGATACAAGAAATCATGAAGGTGTGTGTGATGAGCTAGGCGAGTGTTTACTTTTTACATATGTGAGTACTAAAGAATCAATAAAATCATGGTAATTGTATATTCTCACTGGTGTACTTTATACTTAGTTCCATCTATTTGTGGAGCCTGATCTCAGAACTGTTGAACAGCTAGGGTACTTGGTCCCTATCCTGACTAACTGGGTAGTAGAATTGGCACCTTCAGCTATAAAAGTGTTGTTGGTGAAAACGTAGCTGATGAATGGAGACAGCACCCAGCAGAGAGGGAAGGCAAAGCAGCAGTGATGGAGTAGCACACACAGCAGTTCATATCTCCTCTTGAAAGCCTTGCCCACCACACTGAGTTCCTCTTTACTCTATCCACATCCTTTGCAATTCGGGACTGTTCCCACTTGAGGCACTTAAAACTTTTTTTTTTTGTTAATGGACTGTTAGAAGCCCAACATGGTCTGTAATTCAGGTTGAGAAAGACTGCCTGAAGAAGTTGCTTAGCATGGTTTTAATAACTGTGAAGGCAGTGCTGCATGTGAACGTTTTACTGCCACCAGTGCTACATTGTAAACTTTTTCACTGCTGTACATATAATGGAGTTTGTTTTGTTTTGTTGACAGGATAGCAGGTTTGGGTTGTGACAAACTCCGGCACTACAGGAATCACAGTTTCACAGTGAAGAGGCACTGCTTTCACAAGTTCTGAAACTACCAACCAGTCTTCCTTGAATTTTGGTGTTTGCGAGTCCTTGGTGGAGGTTGCATATATACATGTTTTCATGAAGAGAAGTGAGAAGCCAGAAGGTTATAGACAGATGAGGCCTAAGACTTTCCCTGCCAGTAACTATACTGGCAGCAGCCAGCAGATGCTACAGGAAATACGAGAGAGCCTCAGGAATTTACCGAAACCATCAGATGCTGCTAAAGCTGATCACAGCATGGGCAAAATGTTATCTGAAGATCCTAGACAAGGCCGAAATCCCCCCAAATTTGTAACATATCATAAAGTTTTGCAGGAGATAAGAAACTCACTTCTGCCTTTTGCAAACGAAACAACCTCAGCTGTCAAAGGAACGTCAGAAGTTAATCGACAAATGCTGCAAGATTTACAAGCTGCTGGCTTTGATGAGGTAAATTTTTTATTTTCAAGATTTGGTGTTCTGTTAACTATAAACTATTACTAAATGTTAGCTGGGGTGTTGATCATGGAATGTTTGAACAGCATACGGTAAGCGAAATAGTTTCTTCAAAATCTGGTAGGTTTCTAATACGATGTAGTGAAACTGGTAATAATGGGGAATGAAGAAGAAGGATAGAAGGTTTTAAAGAGGCTTGGCTTTTGTTCCTTGGTTGATTTGTTCTTTAAGCGTCTTGTGCAGTTTGTTTTTATGTGGTAGGTTGTTTTAATTATTTATATTGTTTAAGGCAGTGAGAACTGGACTCTAGAACATGGATTTTGCCTCTGATACTCAACAGAGTTTTGCATTATGTTTAATTAAAATATATTGATAAAATATGGTCATTCTAAATTGAAAGGCAATACCAGGTATTTCAGATATGAATTTTAGTGAGCTTTTTCCATCAGTGGCTTATAGAAGCTCCAGCTTTTTGGAGAAAGAAATTTGGCTATCCTTACTTTATGCACTTTATCAGATACAGATAAAATAACAAGGTACATGACAAAGACAGTTGCAGAGTGTCTTTTTTGCAGTACACTCTCAAGACAAAACTGTCAAGCCTCTTGAAAATCTTGGACATAAGTAATTATTCTGCTGTTATTTTCATTATAAGAACAGGGAACTAAATATAATTGTTCAATTTATTTTTTAAATTATTGACTGAATTTATTTCCATTCATTCGTTTTAATAAGTGAAAGGAGTCTAAAAAGTGGTTTCTAGGAATAAATTAATACACTTACAGCTCCTGTGTTTTTACTGGGATTTGCACATCAAAGTAAATTACACCTGTTTTCTCTGTAAACTTGAGTACAAAAGCAGGTTTAAATAAAAAAAGCTAGCAAACCATTCATCTTTTCAAAGGAAAAGAGGCCCAGTGCCACAACAGGGATTGCCTTTACAGGTGTGCACTACTTGTAGTAGTGACCAGCTCACGAGATCTGCTGGCTGTGATGCTTTGGTATTTACAGAGAGATCTACCTCTACCAGGGGTAAGCCTCTCCAAAACAGCCAGCTGGCTTTTCCTCAACACTGGCCCAGTGTCAGGTGCCGATAATAGTTTTTTATGTTCCTTTTGCTTGCTCAGATAGACAGTCTGGGCTGTGTTTTCAGTAAGAATGGAACAATCTTATAACAATGGTATTTTAATAATTTGTTCCTGCTCTGTGGTTTGTTGCTCAGGTTGTTTTTTTGGATGTGAGAACTGATGTACTTTTTAAAAAAGAAAACACATTTTTGCAGATTAAACCTGCAGTCATTTTTGTCAGCTGAAGAATGGTATATGGCTGAAAAATAAACTATAAAGGTATCTTAAGTTCATAATTTTTGTTGGATCCTTTGTAACTTGAAGCCTTTTGCTCCTGCCCTTTGTTCTTGGATACAACTGGGAATTCCCAGGACACTGGTGGTTATATTGACCTTTTTTCAGGCACAGTGCCAGCATAAGATGTTTCTGCCATGTGTTAGCCCACGGTTGTGTTGCCACCATAGTCCATATGTCATTGGCCTGTGAACACCAGCAGGGACAGATACAGCTGAAGTAGGAGAGCTTTTTTTCTTGGTGGGGGGTATTTGAGACAGCAAGCAGGAATGAAATGAGCATGTATTTTGAGCTGGGATTGTTTTATGGACTGGATCATAGCTGGGGTGTGTTGTCCAGCTGTAAGCAGCATATTTTTACCTTTTTTAAAACATATTTTATTTATATTGAATGTCATAAATGTTCTGGTTATTACCCCCTATCCCTCAAGTAGTAAATAGTATTCAGGGTTAAAGCTGAAGAGATAGAGAGGTGTATGTGTGTGTGTGTGTGTGTATGTATATATATATATATATATATATATATATATATATATAGTGTGTATGTAGCTAGTAATACGTATATGTATAATAATTATGGTAGAATGCTGTTTATTGTGTTTGTTTTTTTTTTAAATAAAGCACCCTAAATAGCTACAGGAAATCTCTCTTGCTTATTAGGATTCAAGGGCAGTCCTCATGTTGTGTTTGAGGGGATGCTCTTCAAGTCATTGAATACTTCATGTCACGTAGGTGACCAAGGTTTTTGTTCTTCAGCTATAGGGCAGAGAGGTCCTTTGGCTCTTACTCAGGTCCTCTGGTTAGTGAAGAGGGAACTATTATTTCATCTTTTAAAATATTGCTGGTTCTGTATTTTGAGATTCTCTGTGTCTTTATGCCTCAGTGATGTGAACTTTTAGGTTTAGGCTTATATACTGTAGAATTACTCATCTAAAAAGACGGTAGATTTGGTTTTGAAATGGATTAAGAAGAAAATTGAGTGGGATCATAGAATCATTCAGGTTGAAAAAGACCCTTGGGATCATCAAGTCCAACCATCAGCCTTACTCTACAAAGTTCTCCTCTACACCATATCCCCCAGCATCTCATCTAAACAACCCTAAAACACATCCAGGGATGGTGACTCCACCACCTCCCTGGGCAGCCTATTCCACTGTCTGACCACTTTCTATGAAAATTTTTTTCCTCTTGTCCAGTCTAAACGACCCCTGTTGGAGTTTAAAGCCATTCCCCCTTGTTCTGTCACTAATGACCTGTGAGAAGAGACCAGCACCAACCTCTCTACAATGTCCTTTCAGGTAGCTGTAGAGTGATGAGGTCTCCCCTCAGCCTTCTCTTCCTCAAACTGAACAGTCCCAGCTCCTTCAATCTCTCCTCATAGCATTTGTTCTCCAGGCCCTTCCCCAGCTTCATTGCCCTCCTCTGCACTCGCTCCAGCACCTCAATACCTCTCTCATTGAGGTGCCCAAAACTGGACAGAATACTCCAGGTGTGGCCTCACCAGTGCAGAGTACAGGGGGACTATCGCCTCCCTACTTCTGCTGGTCACACTATTTCTAATACAAGCCAGGATGCCATTGGCTTTCTTGTTCCCCTGGGCACACTGCCGGCTCGTGTTCAGCTGCTTGTCAATTAGAACACCCAGATCCTTCTCTTCCAGACAGCTCTCCAGCCACACCTCCCCAAGCCTGTAGCCATGCATGGGGTGGTTGTGGCCCAAGTGCAGGACCTGGCACTTGCCTTGTTGAAGCTCATCCCGTTAACATTGGCCTACCGATTCAATCTATCTAAGTCTCTCTGTAGTGCCTCTCTTATCTTCATGCAGATTGACACTCCCACTTAAGTTGGTGTCATCTGCGAATTTACTGATAATACACTCTCTGTCCTTATCAAGATGGGCTGCCCAGGGAGGTGGTAGAGTCCCCATCCCTGGAGGTGTTTAAGAGTCGGGTAGACTTAGCGCTGAGGGACATGGTGTAGTTGGGAACTGTCAGTGCTAGGTTAACGGTTGGACTGGATGATCTTCAAGGTCCTTTCCAACCTAATTGATTCGGTGATTCTGTGAAGATAAATAAAGCTGTTGAACAGAAATGATCCCAACACCGAGCCCTGAGGAACACCGCTTGTGACCAGCTGCCAGCTGGATTTAGCTCCATTGACCATCACTCTCTGGGACCGTCAAATAAATGATGGATCCTATAAAAGTATATTGAAATTAGAAATTAAATACTCTGGACAACCTAACCTGTTTGTATCATGAACAAATAGTGTACTGGTGCTGAAAATGTACTTTGCAACAGATCAGTCTTGTTTATAATAGTAGAAGTGTTTCAGATAACTGTCTCATGAAGGAGCTATGAGATCAGAAGTTGTATCTGCTTTTATGACTATGTCCGCTGGTCTGCAAGCATTGTAACAACCTTATTATACATATTTTTTAAATTTTAAAATAATTTAAGATTCTGCTTTGTTCACTGAATTTAATTACGGTTTCTGAAGGCTATGTGTAATTTTGTATGTTTGTAGTGTTAAAAATGTACACAGGCATTGTGAAAGAATAAATGTGAGTTTGACTTTGAAATGGATGCTTCCTTTCTGAGCCCTCTGATTTTTCCATTGATTTAGTAGGAGGTGAATACTGTCATATATAGGTAACCTGTTCAAACATAATGTGAACTGAAATGATTGCTTTGATACAATAAAGTATGGCCATAACAAATCACTAAAGACAGTGTGCTTAATTATAGGGAGTTATGCTGTGGATTTATTTCAGACTTGTTGAGTCAGCTGCACAAATCCCGTGCAGTATAACTGGGAGAGCAGTGCCTGACTTTTAACCATCTCTGAAATTCTGCCTCTATTGCTTGACCTTGATCTCATTCAAGTCAATGGAAGAACCCACTGGTCCATAATATATTTTCCGCTGACCAAGCTGGGATTGTCCATCAAGTCAAAACTTGTGTTTGGATCTCTAAGATCACAGAGCCTACATCTACCCCAAAAATAATAGAATTCTGCCAATAATGTTGCCCTCATCAGGAAGAATTTTTTAGGGAGAAACTAATGGATATTTGTTAGTAAAAAGTCATGCTGAGTTGAAGGAAAATGAGCAAAACCGTAAGTTCTGAATTTCACATTAGGGTATCTTTCATAGAATAGGTTGGAAGGGATCTCTGGTCATCATGTTACTGTTACCTGGGTAGTGTGTTTCAGTGCGTACAAGCAACCTGGTTGTATGAATAGCAAAGTAACACAATTTACATCAAAGTAGGGTGCTTCAACTTTTTTTCCTGAAGATCCAGACTGTATTAGTATTTCGATGGATCTGTTGTGGAGAAAACATTTTAAAATTAGTTTTAAATTGAGAGAAATCCGTTATGCAGTTTGGTAAAATTACTGGAGGGTATTTGGATAAATAACCGTGACTTTTGGTACTTTCTTGTAATCTGTTTTTTGTATATAATTTTCTTTTTAGGATATGGTTATACAGGCTCTTAGGCAAACTAACAACCGTAGTATAGAAGCTGCAATTGAATTTATAAGTAAAATGAGCTACCAGGACCCTCGTCGGGAACAGATGGTTGCAGCAGCAGCAAGACCTGTAAATGCAGGTATGAAACCACCAGGTAGGTGTATCCATGGTAACTCAGTAACTCACTGAGTGTATTCTTATAGATGAAAAATAGAAAATATTTTTCCTCCTTCGTATGCTTACAGTGGAACAGAGAAGATGTTGAGATACATTTTTTTGCTTTTAAAAATAGCATGTAAAGTATAAAATGTATTCTTCTGAAAGATAGGTGCATTTGACGTGAATTTCTTAAATGTTTCTTTTTATAACTGTATGGTTTTAGTACTCTCTGTAAGTATTTTATACAAAGAATGGCATTCAGATCTCATTCTAGTAATATTTGTCCCTCATTGGTGTGATGCCCATGTTTTGTTCTCAGTGTCAGGTGCCATTTAGAAGTCATTGGTGAGCACTGAAATCTTATTTTCACACACTCTCCCACACAGCAGCACTATGTATGTGTACTTTTGTGTGTGTGTAAATATATATATATATCAATCATATGGCTACAATATTTGTATTTTAGGATGTCCTGTTTCAGGAGTGCTCTCTCTGCTTAATTTTCTGATTGGTTCCAGATTTTGCTTGTATGGTTTTAAAGGCAGACTTCATGTTTTTATAGAAGTTAGGGGGCTGTAGCTTTAGTAGCAATAGAGTCAGAATTTTGCTACTTGATATTATTGCTCTCTTAACATCTGCAAGCACATTTTTAATGCATCTTGATGTTTTCTTTTTTACCAGGTTTTAGTAGCACACACCTAAACAAACTGTAACTGTCATGTGCAGCAGAAATACTGAACTTATATCTGACTGAAATTGAGTGTTGAGCTGCTAACTCTATAGAGATACATTTTAAATTGACATAAGTATGAGGGAAAACTAGTAGTCAAGAGTGGCGAAGTACAGTATTATTTTCAGCTGGTCTGTGAAGCAGGGTCGGTTGGTGCTTGTATGAAGCTGCTAGCTAAATGCCACCATTTAGCCATGACTTTCCGTGTTACTTGCAAAGATACAGTAATTAACACATTCTTTTACTGAAGATGCAGTGACTTTCAGCAGTTACATACAGTACTGTATGTGTTTACAAGTAGCGCAGTAATGACATTGTAAAAAGCACAATGAGACTGCATACACTATCAGTTCCTTGCATACTGTTTTGTTTATATGATGCAAAATAACATCAGTAAATATATTGTAGAGTTCAGCTCAAAGTTCTGCTTTCATACCATTTTAATTCTTGCCTATATACAACACTTTTACCCATAAAAACATGACTTAGTCTTTATGGGTAAAAGGAAAATTTCAAAAGGAAATTGAAGGACTTAATCAAACTTCACATGCAAGGAATGTAACAACTTTGGATGAACTGTATACATACAAGAGTGTAAGTGGACTGTTTGATTCTACAATGTTCAGTTAAATTTTAGTTTAAGAACATTTATTAGAAGTATTAAACTGGAAGGAATAGCAACATGGCTAAACCTGTTTTTCTGTGCTATTGCATTTTTACGTTTGTACTGAACATCTCTTCTGAGAGTTGCATGTATGGATGATTAAAATTATGTAATATGCCTAATAATTTTGCATATTACCATTTTTTCAATTAAAAATTGAGTGCATCTGTAACTGAAGCAAAATGCATCTTCAGAAAAGTGATTTCTAAAAACTCTGCTACTATAGTTTCATTGCATTTTTTTGCTCTTCTACTGTGTGCTGAGCATGCTGTGTATTACTAGATAGAGATAAATTTTTCATGTGAAGTACGGTGGATTATGCTGTGTCAGAGAATTCCCATCCTATTTCTGGAGTAATTAATTCATAAGAATAAAATATTCAAAGCAGTAAATAGAAATACTTTCCAATAATATAAATGCTGTGTTTTCTTCTTGTAAAAGCAGGGACCGTACAGCAATCAGTTAACCGCAAGCAGAGCTGGAAGGGTTCTAAGGAGTCCTTGGTTCCTCAGAGGCACGGCCCTTCCCTGGGAGATGGTGTAGTTTATCGCTCAGAGAGCCCCAGCTCTCAGCCTGATGTAGGAAGGCCATTATCTGGATCTGGCATTGCAGCGTTTGCGCAGGCTCATCCTGGCAATGGACAAAGAGTGAATCCCCCGCCTCTACCACAGATAAGGAGTGTCACTCCTCCTCCTCCACCTCCTCGAGGACAGACACCCCCTCCGAGGGGAACTACTCCTCCACCTCCTTCCTGGGAACCAAACTCTCAGACAAAGCGTTACTCTGGAAACATGGAATATGTGATCTCCCGTATTTCTCCAGTGCCACCAGGAGCGTGGCAGGATGGTTACCCACCTCCACCTATGAATCCTTCACCCATAAATTCTTCCACACAGGCTCAGAGAGGCATGAGCACTGTCCCCATTGGCAGGCAACCAATAATCATGCAGAGTTCTGCCAACAGCAAATTTAGTTTTCCCTCAGGAAGAGCCGGAATGCAAAATGGGAATTGTCAGGCAGAATTCATAGTTCACCAGAATGTGGTGTCTGGCAACTCAGTGAGTCGCCAACCACCCCCATACCCCATGAATCCAACTAACAGGCAAAGTCCCACAGCACTGCAGATGCAGGCAGGAGGATCTGCTCCTCCTTCAGCATACACCAATGGGAATCTTCCCCAGGCAATAATGGTGCCAAATAGAAATAGTCACAACATGGAACTTTATAATACAAATGTGGCTGGAATACCCGCATCCTGGTCACAACCTTCCCCTGTGCAACCGCAGTCATCCCCTGGCAATGGGCATGACATGCCTACGTGGCAGCCCAATCTTCCCGTACGCTCTAATTCTTTCAACAACCATCATGGGAGCAGGCAGAGTCACTCTAGCAGCTCACAGCCGTCGGCTACAACAGTAACAGCGATAACGCCAGCTCCCATTCAGCAACCAGTAAAAAGTATGCGTGTGTTAAAACCAGAGCTACAGACTGCCTTAGCGCCCACTCACCCTTCCTGGATGCCACAACCAGTGCAGACTGTTCAGACCATTCCCTTCTCTGAGAGTCCATCTACAAATATGGCAGTTATGTCTCCTGTTGCAGAGGCTCCAAATTACCAGGGTCCCCCACCACCTTACCCAAAACACTTGCTGCACCAGAATCCCTCTGTCAATCTGTATGAAACAGGACCCAAACTCAACAAGGAGGAACCACCTATTTTATCCAAGGAGGATGAGAATGAAAAGAATTATGAATGTGTTGATTCAACAGATAAAGAAAAGAAACAAATTACAACATCACCTGTTCCTGTTAGGAAAAACAAGAAAGATGAAGAAAGAAGAGAGTCTCGCATTCAAAGCTATTCCCCTCAAGCCTTTAAATTCTTCATGGAGCAACATGTGGAGAATATACTCAAGTCACATCAGCAGCGTTTGCATCGGAAAAAACAACTAGAGAATGAAATGATGCGGGTAAACTCTTTCTTCCTTCTAAATCTATGACTAGAACTCTTCCTGTATGAATTTTAAGAAATATGTCTTAATTGTAGAATGTTTAAATAGTACAGATAAATAGAACATTGTGGTATTGAAGTCTATTTGTAGTTTTTGTGTTTGAGATGTGGCAAGTTCTTAATTGCTTTGTTTATGTACTTCATTGTCATCTTAGAAATTGGGGTTTTTAAGTAAGATTTTTGCATGTCTAAATGTAGTTCATCTGGCTTATGTATGATAAGGCAGGAGAAGTAAAGTCATTGCAGGAACTGTAATTTAACTCGATGACTCATAGTGTAGTTCTGTTTAATCCTGATTTTTTTAGTTATATGCAGTATTTTAATGATTTTAAAATATTTATTAAATAAACATTGCAGGTACAAGCAAAGCAGGGACAAGTGGTGGGATGGTTAGTTTATGTAGTCACCCGAACAGTGATACCTTTTATGTTCTACAGTTTGTTTCCATCAGCAACAGGGTTTTTTAAGTTCAAATCAAAAAAATAAATATTTAAAAGTTAAACTTTTAGAATGCCTAAAGCTGCTTAAGTATTTTATAATCCAGTCTGTAAGGATATCTGTTTAAATAAAGGGTAATTGAATGTGGTCATAAAAACTAGACATCAGCAAAAACATGTAAAATCAGCTTCTTCATGCCTACATGAAATCAGTGGTCTGTTTCTGGGATTTCACTGTTCTACTAAACCAAATAAAAAGGGTAAAAACTGGAGCTGATATATGCATATGTCATTTCAAAAGAGAAAATAGTGAGAAGTAGTGAAATTAAGATTTGCAGAAATGGAAATTCGAGATGTATTACTTGTATATATTTCTTAACAATTGTAGCTGAAAATTTGACATAAGTATGGTGTACCTTTTTAAATTTATTCTATGTGGCTTATGCCACTTTCTTGAACTGCTGTTTTTTAATTCCATGTTTTCTTACTCTTTGAATGTAAGCTGTAGTGTTTTGTAAGTGTTTGCTTAATCATAAATATGTAAATGTTAGCAAGATTTCTTCCTGGAACTCTTTCTAGATCTTTATTCTTAGTCTTCTCTCTTTCCTTTTCACTTCCACTAACAGCTGATTTAAACTGTTAAGGTGTGGGAAGCTTTCCTGAACTCTGTAGCCTACATCCCTGTGTAGACAAGTAAGATTCTGGAGCAATAGTATTTATTAAGAATAGCATGATCCCTCTTTAGAGGGCTTTGCATGCAATCCTGCATCAAAATTAAGCATGAATTTATTTTGACTATTTTTGAGTACATAAATGTAAGATTACAATTAATGTTGATTTGCAAACTTCACTTTCCCTTCTTACTGTGTTGTGTTCCATAGTATCACAAGCATAAGTATTACTTATATGAAAACACTGATACAACTTTTCTGGATATTTTCCTTCTGCATTTAAAGCACCCCAGTAAATGCCTTTTCTTATATGAAATGCAATTTTTAATAATTATACTAGATTTAAAACTGGGATGTTTAATTACAGTGTGAAGGGTGGAAAATGGGATATTATGCTGCATCAGACATCTCTTTTTTCGTAAGGGTATGGGAGAGGAATCCCACAACAATGAGGTATATTTTGGGTCTTCATGAGAGGAGAAAGGGAAACTAGGTCATTACTTATTTTCAGGAAGTTTAAGAGGATTAAACAAGTATTAAATCCCTTCTTTTCTCCCCTTTGGAAGAAATTTTGAAAGAAAAAACAAAAAAAACCCAGAAGTCATCCCTACAGAAATGCCTGCCTTCACAGGATGCTGTATTTCTGGAATAGGTGACATGTTTCTATGCTGTTTCAGAGGGAATAGAGTGGAGCTGTCTCAAAAATACTTAGTTTAGATGTGTGAATCTGGCCAGGAATTGTGCTAGATGTCTTTTGTCACAAAGAGAAATTTAAGTGATAATTTAAGGCACAGCAAGATGAGAAGGGAGCAAAATGAGAGCAAATTGGGTGGTATCATAGAGCAATTCAGGAAGCTCTCATGTCCGACATTGACTAGAAATAATTGGAAGTATATGTGCATGAGTGTGTTAGCTGACAGAGTTGGTTAATTTTTGGTAAATGCTGTAGCTGAGGAGAGCTCTAGGGAAAATACAGCAATGCAGAGAGCGACTAGTTTGTGATGAACATCTGTTTTGTGGATAGTTTAGGAAAGAGCGAAGATGGATTGAGGGAGGAGATGTCAAATTGTGTTACTTCGGCTGTTTTTATTTTTGTTTTTTTACAGCAATACTGTTAGGTTGCATCATCTAGAGAGCAGGTGCTAGAAGGTAAAGGTAGAAGGTTTTGGGAGATTATTTGTATGTCTCACAGTGATTAATTACTGTACTGCATCTCACTCCTCCTAGGGTTTTGTTGCCATCTAGATTTATATTCTTTGCCAGTTTCTAACTGATCAGTGGGGTTCAGTTTGTGTGCAGGTAGGGCTGTACTGAAGGAGACTTCATGGGTCAGATGGGACTTGAGAAGATGAATCTGTTGTCTGAACTTTAACAGTGTCAGGACTTCATATGTCTTCTTGACATTTGTAAGTCTTCAAAAAGTCTTCCCTTCTGCATTGAAGTGTGCCTTAAGCATGTTAATTCACAGAAATTATAAGATGTTTCTGTCCTGGAAAACAGTCCCCAGGTATTCCTGCAGTAATGTGCTGAGAAAGGTTCAGTTCCCTACTCTGAATCAAGAAATTGTCTGTCCCACATCCAGTCTTTAAACTACTGCTACCCAGTCCTAACTACTGCTGTCTGATAATGACAAAAAATTTTGTCTCAAATTTGAGACAGCCTTCCCCCTTTAAGTCTTCCTGAATTGATATTCCTTGTGAAGTTTGTTTGGGTAGACAAGTATTTTGTATGCATTTTGCTATTTGCATCTCCTTTGGATCCGTTTTTGTTGTGATGCCTGTAAGAAATTTTCTGTGTTCTAATAGTATTTTCTTTAATAGGTGACATAAAGTATTCTGAAGGCATTTTTAAGATACTGAATGATATCTAATTGATCTTTTATCTCGCCTTTTTTCTCAGTCATGTCTATTATATTTTGTGTCAAGTTATGTTGTAAGTTAGGCAAAGTAGAAGTTGTTTATTAACATGTGATTTATACAGGTCTAGACTAGTGGTCCCCTAATCCTTATGATGGTCCTGAGTACTGTTATGCAGACAGTGTCTTAAACATTTGAAGTATTAAGGAGATTGAAACAGCAAGATTTGTTATCAAGAATTTGCAAGATGTGACAATAAGAAACTGAAAGCTTCTAGAATAGTGCTTGAATAATAGTTGTGATGTTTGCAAGGATTCAGTTGGGCCACGTTCAATTTTATGATCAGAATGTCCAGGAAAAAATAAGTGAATATACTGTAGGTTGAACTTGGAAATCCTTGCTGTAGGATGGTGATTTCAAGCCAGATAAGCAGATAAAATAATTGAGATGGTGTGAAAAAGGGAACGTAAAAGATTTTGAAAATGCTGACAAAAAAAAACAAAAGAAGGAATGAATATCAAGCTATGTGGGGGTAGTGTCATGGAGAAAAGAACATAAAAGATGAAGAAAAATTCTGCTGACATTAAAACCAAAAAGAAGGGATATTCTGATTCCAGGGCTTGAAATTTGCCAAGAAAAATGGCACTGGAATTGAATGGCACTTTAAAGGAATTGAAGCCAGCAAAAATACCCTAGGAGGAACACAGGTTAGAATACAAGAATGGTCAGTGTGGTTCTTGTAGATGAGGGTTTCCATGCTGCAGGTGATGAGTTGTGTGGTCTGAGTGTTTCAGCTGTCAGAATGTTAGTGGTGTTGGCCAGAACACCAGGGATGTTCATTCAAGATAGGGGCATGTTCCTGGGAGCCAAGAACTGACACAGTGTGGAGGAGTGAGCCCCTTCACAGAAATTCCTCTGCTCTGGTTGGTAGGTAGGGTGGAGAGAGATTGAGAGAGTGACTGAGATCCTGTTAGAAAGAGGTGGGTTATGTGATAGGAGGAAAGATTGTGTCTTGGTTTGTGGCAGAGGCACGTGCTTGGTGTGGGTGGACAGTAGGAAAGAGTACAGTGTGTATCTGGTTTGTGTAGCTACACAGGGAAGCGTGAGAGTGTCGCATGCTGCCTCCCACAACTGGAACTCTACTGACGTAGTGAGGAAGTTTAGTGACTTCTGCTCTAGCTAGTCTAGAGAGTGGAAACCTTGCCCATGGCAGCTCCTCGGTTAGCCCTCGGTGACTTACTGCTCCTAGGCATGTCTTGGCTGCCTTCAGCTCTGCAGAGAATCAGGGAGACAGTTGATGCACACTGTTACTCAGATAAGTATTATTTGCAGTGGTTTTTATCAGTAGTTTGTAAATTACCCTTTCTCTCCTTGAGAACATACTCCCTTCTTAAGAAGCTTCTGGTGCATGGCACCTCGTGCATTTTGCTGTTGAAAGTAGTCACGTTTTGTTTTGTATCACTCCTATATGTTTTCATAGAATCCTAATGTGTAAATGAAAACAAAACCCCTTTAAATGTTATTTCCTATGCTGTATACAAGTATTTGGTTTGCTTTGCCTAAGCCCTGTAATTATAAGACGATCACCAAGAATTAAGATTACTGTTCACTCTTCACATTTAATTCTGTTTGCTGTACAGGTTGGATTGTCACCAGAAGCCAGAGATCAAATGAGGAAAATGTTGTGCCAGAAAGAGTCTAATTATATTCGGCTAAGAAGAGCTAAAATGGACAAGTCAATGTTTGTAAAAATTAAAACCCTGGGAGTTGGTGCATTTGGAGAAGTTTGCCTAGCAAGAAAAGTGGATACTAATGCCTTATATGCAACAAAAACTCTGAGGAAAAAAGATGTCTTGCTTAGAAATCAAGTTGCTCATGTTAAAGCTGAACGAGATATCCTTGCAGAAGCTGATAATGAATGGGTGGTTCGCCTGTACTATTCATTCCAAGATAAGGACAATTTGTACTTTGTAATGGACTACATTCCAGGAGGTGATATGATGAGTCTCCTAATTAGAATGGGTGTCTTTCCAGAAAATCTGGCACGGTTCTACACAGCAGAACTGACCTGCGCAGTTGAAAGTGTTCATAAAATGGGCTTCATCCACAGAGATATTAAACCTGATAATATCTTGATAGATCGCGATGGTCATATTAAACTGACTGACTTCGGGCTCTGTACAGGGTTTCGATGGACCCACGATTCAAAATACTACCAGAGTGGTAAGAGAAATATAAAAGGTTTCTTTGCTAGTTTGTTGACATGTCGTTCTTTGCAAGGAACTTAATAAATGATTAGAAAGATGACTGTGCCGTTTCCTTTCTGAATAATAACGCATCTAACAATATGTCTGCACACCACTCAGATTACAGAAAGCAGTGTTTAGTTAGGGGGAGTTTGTAAGTGTGAGCATTGATTCCTTAAGGGAGAAGGAATGAACTGTGCTGCTGTAAGTGTGTCCCATTAGTGGCTTCTGAAATTTGGAGAGGGAAAATCACAGTGGTAGTGAGATAATTACATAGACAACAGCCCTAGCTGTTTTGAAGATAGGTCTGATGTTTTAAATGTAATTGTTCTTGAAACCTTTCCCCAAGTTCTGAGTGTCTCATGTACTTCCTTTTAATGTAGCCTATTGATTTCTGACAAAGGTTTAAGTAAGCTTTTAAAAATTCTACTGGACTTAAAACAACAGGTTAAAAAAAAAAGGGTAGAGAAAAAAGAATTCACAGTTCTGAGAGTAATAAAATACAGATTTTGTAATAACATTTTCAGAAATAAAAACATGCCTTCATAACCATTTTTAAATTACTTTTGACTCGTTTTTATCAAAATATCATGTATCTTAGGCCAGACTGTTACAGTCTCTGGAGAGAACTTGAAGGTTTAAAGTCCCATTTTATTTTTTGATGCTTTAAATATTGTTTTTTTTCCTGTTTACATAAGAGCAAGAACAATATATACCCCTTGTGTGGTTAAGGAAAGACTGAGAAAATATCAAACCCAATACTTTCTCATAGTTATGTCAAAAATGAACATAAAAACAGTGTCCTCAAAAGTTGGTACTTGATATCATAATCAAAAAGTCAGAATCCTGATGTTGATGACAGTTTTAGCTCTCAAATTGAGTGCTGAAATTGAAACAGATTCTGTCTTACAACAAGAAATGTTAACAAATAAAGAAAATTTCATACTAGATAAGAACTAACGTTATCTTTCTCAACTTTGGCATCTTTCTTATTCCATCATAGGTGATCACGCACGTCAAGACAGTATGGATTTCAGTAACGAATGGGGTGACCCAGCAAATTGCAGGTGTGGAGATCGGCTGAAACCACTTGAACGTAGGGCTGCACGCCAGCACCAGCGCTGTCTGGCCCATTCCCTTGTTGGCACACCCAATTACATTGCACCAGAAGTGTTGTTACGAACAGGTAATGCATTTTTGCCCTGTAATCTCACTGCAAAGTAACTGATATTCAGGCAGCTTGCTTCACCTTCCTTACACTGCCACTTTTGACAAAAAAGAAATAGTTGTTAATATGGAAATCTTAAGTATTGAGTAGAAATCTCTTGTGAACCTTTTTTCTTCTTAGAAATACAAAATTAAAATTATACTAAGCCTTTGACTACCTTGTTTTGACTTCTTTTCAGGTTACACACAGTTGTGTGACTGGTGGAGTGTTGGGGTAATTCTCTTTGAAATGTTAGTGGGGCAGCCTCCATTCCTGGCACAGACACCACTGGAAACACAAATGAAGGTAACTTTGAAAGTCTGGTATTAACAGTCTGAAAAAAGCAGGCTTGAAATTTACATAGTCTTTCTAATTTTTAATGGAATCAAAGGTGATCTCCGAGAGTGCTGCTCTATCCAAACATTTTATAAACCAACAACATTGTAAACTTTACATTACTGTGGCGATGCACTTAATTTTTAAAGGGACTTCAAGGATCATGTTTGTATGTTTTTCACCTGGTCATACAGTAAACTTGCCAACTAAAAATCACGTTTCAGATCTCAGCCATTCCCTTTCACTTCTTGCACCTGTTCCAGTTATTATTTCCACTTTCTTTTCTTTTCTTCCAGCATCTGGGTGTTCTTTTCCCACCACTTGGCTTCCATGCCTGCTTCCCTGCAGAGGATTTCCTTTGGTGATACATGTGCAGGGGCTCAGCATGCAAAGGTGAAGGAGCAGCAAATGACTGTGGCTGCTTGGGGTTCCTGGCAGCTCAGAGCCATTGGTCCCTTCCTTCCTGAGCCCCAGCTATTTCAGAGAAACCACCAGGGCAATCTTAATGCAGGTGTCATTTTTGCAAAACTGCATTCAGCTTGCAAGATGAGTTTAAAAAAATTTAAAATCTGTTAATCTTTCCGGTGCATCAAATAAATAAAAATTTGTCTCTCCTTCTTTTTAAGATTGCAAGCCATGTGCCTAATCTCAGGTCCAGGTGCTGGATTTTATGGTATCTTTGTTGGTTTATAGCAGGGTTATTCCATGCCAGACTCTAGTTTAGATTTGGAGTGTGAATAAACTTTACTTGGATTTTTTCAGACTTCCAGACAAAACATTCCTTGTATTTCTGAAAGAGCAGCTTCTCATTTTCCCCTCTCTAGTGTGTAAACACTTAGATGTGTTGAATGATTGCTTTGTGACTGTTTGGTTTTTTTGTTTTCATTAATTTTCACTGCTTTTTTCTTTTTATGAAACTATAAATAGAATAACACCTCTTTTTGCTTTAAAGGTTATCAACTGGCAAACTGCACTTCATATTCCACCTCAAGCTAAATTGACTCCAGAGGCCTCTGACCTTATTATTAAACTCTGCCGAGGGCCAGAAGATCGTTTAGGCAAAAATGGTGCAGATGAAATAAAAGCTCATCCATTTTTTAAAACAATTGATTTTTCAAGCGATCTACGTCGGCAGTCTGCTTTCTACATTCCCAAAATTGCTCATCCTACAGACACATCAAACTTTGATCCAGTTGATCCTGATAAATTGTGGAGTGATGATGATAAGGAAGGGAACAGAAATGATACGCTTAATGGGTGGTACAAAAATGGAAAACATCCTGAACATGCTTTTTATGAGTTCACTTTCCGAAGGTTTTTTGATGACAATGGCTACCCATACAACAATCCAAAGCCCATTGAGTATGAGTATGGTGGTTCCCAGAACTCAGAACAGCAGTCAGATGATGATGATGATGATGAACAGGCAGGTAGAGGAGTTCAGAATCGTGACCTGGTTTATGTTTAGTAGAGGAATAAATATTAAAAACTAACTAAACTTACTTTGCAGCTGCAATTTTTGAAGTGTCTCTTCTCTTAAGAGAATGGAGAGAAGATTGCTAGGGTAAATACATGCACAATTTTATTTTTTTTTTAAACACTAAGAAAATTGTCTCTTCTCCTTCCCTCTCTGTACATTTTGTTTCCTGAGAATACAGGGAAATCCTTTTCAAATATTAATTTATTCCAGCATTGTTAATTCTTTAATTTAGAAGAGATTTGATGTTAGGTGAAGAAAAAAATCACTTGAATTTTATTATTGTTTCTCTGTACTCTAAGTACTCAAAATAGGAAATAGTGATTTCTGGGTTGGTTTTTTTTTTTTTTCCTATGATGATGCCTGGTATCTATTTGTACATATACTGAATAGTTTTAGAAAACAAATCTCAGCTTCAGAATTTTTAATGGCAGTTTTTTCCTTGCGTTGACCAAATATAAAACCTACTTTACACTAATAAAACACTCTGATACATTTCTGAGGAGGGGGAAAAAAAAAAGGCTGCTGTACCCTCACTTCTCACTGTATTTAGCCTAATTATTCACAGTGTTGGAAAAACTGAGCCATTGATCTGGTGAAATGTTTCCAGATGCTGTGGTAGTGGCCTAGTTCTCAGCTTTGGAACAAGAAAGTGTCAGTGTTGGCTGTAGTATGATTGTGAAGTAATAAAGCATTAGAACTAGTATTTTATTAAATAGGAATTGAATTTGACATTAGTAACACTGTAGCAGGTGGCTGATACTCTCAAAACAGAAGGACTGCTCACTGAGAAATAACTTGATTGTCTCCTGTCATCAGTTCTCCTCTAGTTATTAGAGGAAAATAAGCCTTAGGAAAAACACTTTCTGAAATCTAGTTTAATTTTCCGACTGCAACCAAACTGTAAAGTGTGTACAGTTCTGCTTTAGTTGGAATTTTTAGTTTGAAAAATAAATTTTAGAGTAGTTTATTATGTGTTTGAGATGGTAATGGGAAAATATTATAAATTATGGCTCTTGAGACTGTTGTTGTGGAGACCAATTTCACTTGGCTTTAACAGTTTTTCTCCTAGTTACACAGACAGGAGAAATGTTGTGCACCAGCCCGAGCCGTCAGTACAGTTTCAGCGGTCCGTCTTTCACAGCCCAATTCAGAACAGAGTTAGTACCTTAAGAGTTGTGTCTGCTGCCTCCTGCATTACTGTTTTCATAATTCCCTGCAAGAGGTGAGCAGGCATCCCCTTGGGTCTCATGCTGGATAGGTTCTAAGCCTGTTGAGGTTTCTGGCAACAGGAAGGAGAGGGAAACCCTCTAAGCAGCTTCCCTGGGACAAGACCAGGAGTTACAGGTGAGAGGCAGAAGGAAATATGTTTTTTATCTCTTCCTCTCCTCCATTCTCCTGAAGCTAACGCAGTTGTAAAGAAAATGCACTATTTTTAGTAAACTGTCATGTCTTTTAAAACATTCCCTTCTCCTTGGAATTGAATTCCAATGAATAATCTTAATAATGTGCCTGTAAGCATTACTGCTTTCTTAAATTATTATTTGTGCCATTGCACTGGCATTGTGACTATCTAAGTATCATGAAACTGGTATTCATAGCTGTTCCCGCAGCAAAAGTCAGTTACTAGTTTACTTTTGTCACCAAGGTGGTTTAAGGAATTCTTGTGCGCTTCCAGCCATTTGTTCCCTTTTTGTGCTCCAGTTCAGTGTCTATCTCTGTGCCAGTGCGGCTGTCTGTAGTGCTGTGCTAATTACTGGATCAGTGAAAAAAAACTGCTTGGTGTTTAGTATTTGGAGGTTTGTTTCTTGTAAGCATGTTCCAGTGATCCAGTTTCCAGTGTGGTCCAAAAAATGATTTATATTGGCGTAACCAAGGAAGGAGCGAACTGACGTAAAGAGGGTCGGCAGCGGGAAAACTTCTTAAACAGGCTTGGTCACAAGAGGGAACATTTGTGGAAGTTCACCCCCCTACTGTGAAGTGCTTATGGGTAGAAGATGGTTATGAAAAACTGTTTCCTTAAGCAAGTAGTTACTTTCTATAATGAAAATGGGTTTGTAGCTTAATAAAACAATTCGTGTTCTGTCTGCCTGTTCCACAGCTGTTAAAATAGCTTTTAAGATTCATTTCATTTAGCTTAAATATTATAAAGTGGCTGCAGTGTGTAACTACTCCATTTTATATATTATGTAAAAAAGATTGTTTTCCATGTAAATAAACTTCAAAGATTATCCTCCTTCATAGTTAGTATCCCAGTAAAACTGGTCTACTTGTCTTGGAGTAAAGTATAATATATTACTGGTTAAAGGTAATTTAACCAAGCCTGCCTTACCATTTGTGAAGTGTGCAGAGAAAATAATGTCAATTCTTCATTAAACTGACTGTTTAAATTGCCTTTTTATCTGAGTATATTTCTCCTCTGCCTACATTGTATTATAGTATATTCCCATTTAACACTATAACTGGTCTTTAGCCAATATGTTGGGGGGAAAAAAAAAAAAAAGGAAAAGAAAAAAGGGTCCTGTAAAGGCAGCACAGTTTTACACAAGTAAAAACGATTGCTTGTAGTAAAGGAAATCACTGATTCAAGGACATGTGCAAATACTGAAATATTAAATATTACCATTTTTAAACAAATATAGGAAGAGCTCACATCTTTAGAATTTGGTAGATGCTTCTGGCATTTTCTGTTATCTTGTGTTAGAAGTTGTAATATACCTTGTTTGAATTTTGCCACCTATATGCTGCAGTATTATGTATTGCAAAATGCAGTGTGTTACAGTACAAGTTCTCTGAGAAAGTTAGTTGTACATAACTGTTGTCACAACTCTCCAATGTGCTATGCCTTACCCATGTTTTGAAACTTCATGTTTCATATATAGATTCAGAGTCCATTGAGATTCTACGTAGCTGCTGCTTAAAACATGGGTGTTTCACTGGTGACCTGTGATGGGGATTGGTTTGTACAGGCAGTTGAGAAGAGAGGCTCCTAACCAGCAGCTGTCGAATTCTGCAGTAAGTTTTAGTTCAGGTTACATTCACTTTGTAAAGCATGGAAACAAATTTCTCTTTTATGTGCCCTTGTATACATATTAATTGTATTTATAAAATGTTCTATAATCCTATAACTATACTGTAAATACTATTTGATACTCAGTGGCATTCTATCCTAGGGCAGGCCCTCTTGCTGTATCTTTTCTATCCTCGATTTGTAATAGAATATATAGAATATATGGCTAGAAAGTCTCTTTGAGACTGACATATCTTCTGCTGTTGCAAAGCTGTGAGTGGGAATGATTTATTTAGACTCCTTTCAATATTATTCAGCTAATAGGCAGTGCAGTGGGTGAGTTCTTAGATGATGCTGCTGTCACCCAAGATACAATTAGGCTTTGGTTTCAGATGTCTTTTGTGTTTCAGATCAGACGTTTAATCTGTTTGTTTTAATTCAGCCAAAGCAAAAAGATAATAAATTGGGTCAATGTCATAGTAAAATGTTTGAATGCCTTAAGATGCTCTTGATAAAGGCACTATTCAAGTTTACTGAGTTATATATATCTATATAGATATAGATATATTCCATGTGTGTATATGTGTATATAATGTCTTTTTTGTATTATAAATATCCTTCTGACTGTCAGTTCTTTTGAATCCTCCAATTAAATACATAGACCACCGCACTATTCCGCTTAAGCAAATTATTCATTTATTACGTGCCTAGTTAGTAAACTTAAAAATCTTGCATTACCTCATGGCTGTAGTAAGCTACCCACCAGTCTTTTGAGTATTCTGTACTTGTCTCTGCCACAGCATGGGCATCCCCTTTTGCCAGGTCTCTGCATACCTGTAGTCCAGCTACACATGTGGTATGGGATCTCAGAGCTTACTGTTATGTTTGGCTTTTATAGGGTTACATGGTGGTGGCTTCCACCATAATCTCCACGTCCCCTGATGTTCTTATGAAAAGCATGTGCATTTTTTACGCTGACTTTAGAGCACTGGACCCCTTTGTGCTGGAGAACCAGGTTTCTGGTTTGTCTGTGCCCAGTAGTTGAGGAGCTGAGGCTTCCTTGCCCCTGCGGACTGAACTGTTAGCACAGGTGTGCCTATTTGACCTAGGGGATGTGAGTGGATGGTTGCACTGACACTTAAAAGTTACTTCAGAATTAGAGAAAGAATTCCAGCTTAACTGAATTATTGACTACTGGTAATCAGTGACAAAGATCCCTGAGTTCTAGAAACTGTTTCTGTTTTCTCAGAATCAGTTTCTGTAGTGTAACACCTGCTGGGGTAATAAGAAATACAATGAATCTTCATAAGAAGTGAAAATCAAATTCTTGGTTTGGCTAATCAGTTATGATTAGTGGCCCAAATGCATTTATTTTTCTTTCATTCTCCATCACACCCCTCTCCCAAATCCCCCTTAAACTCCAACAGTTCTACTGATGAACAAAAAATTTGCATATATTTAATACTAGAAATACTATCATACTTAGCTGTCATTTCATGTTTGTAACCTGTTCTCAAAAGCATACATTTTGATGTTCGAGAGTTCAGTTTATTGGTGCTCTCTCCCTGTCCTCTGCTGCCTTGCTCATCAAAATAATTACATCTTATTTATTATGCATAATTATGTATCATGAAGCAATTCCTTAAGAGAGATATGACAACATATCACAGCTTTCACATTTATTAGGAGGAAAAAGTGTCTTTGAGAAAGTCCTTTAAGTGCACATCTCAAACTGCTGATGCAGAAACCAGTATGTTATTGCAGAGCCTACGTTATATCCTGATTTTTCTGCCTTTAGTTTGGGGGAGGGGCCGGGTGGAAGTACAGCACCATTTTTCATTCATCAGCCGCCTACAAAGGAAAGATGGTTAATCCCTCCAGCTCTCATCAACCAAGTGATGTGATACAATAACACTTAGAATTTTAGAGATGCATCAACAGCTGTCTTTAACTTAGAGCTAAAGTAATGCAGAAGTACCTGTTTGAAATTCACTCATTAAAGGGAGAGACTAAAATTTTCAATTTTAACAGTGTTAAATGGGTAAAATTATATGAGCAAAAGGGTAAGAATGGTTGTGATAAAGGACTACATCATGCTGCAGGTCTGCTGAGTTCACCCTAATGGACTATCATAAGGCAGCTGCATGGTGCCAAACATTTAGATCCTATTTGTTGCTAGGCAGCTGAGTCCATTCAGGTTATCACTCTGTTAGGGACACCGTATTAAAGGACAGTTTCCCGTGCCTTACTGATCTTGGCATACAGTTTTCCACAGTCTTGTGTAGTACATGATGAGTTTTCTTTCCCGGAACAACACTCTTTATAACAGTTTAAAGAGCTGGAGACAGTCTCAAACCAATGAATGTGTGGATTAAAATGGATACGTGCTATTCACTAGGCAAAACCCATCTCTGTGAATCACGGAAGGTAAATAGCAGAATGAAGCCCTTCTTTGCTGATTGATCCTACTTCAGCTCAGCCTGCTGACGGTCAGGGCGGGCCCGGTCTGCGTTGGTAGCACCTGATCCCTCACTCTGCTGCATCCCTCCTTGGAGGTCTAAAACTTGTTGGGTTTTTTTCCCTTGCTCTCATGTGCTGGTGTCAGGTTTCACCTATGGCAACCCCCGCCCAACTCTCCACCCCGTTTCCTCTGTTTAATACATTTAAAAAGCGAACATTTCACAACAACGTTTCTATTATGACTGGAATTCCCAAGATGGCCGCAGTATCTTCCCGCTGTCCTTATTCTTTCAATACCTGCGGGAAGAAATTTAATTCCCCCTTTAAAAAAAAAAAAAAAAAACCAAAAACAACAACCTATGGGCCCGTTCCCCTCAAACCGCTGCCGCGCGTTTTCAAACGGTCGCGGCGGGGCGGGGACCGCCCCGCCGCGACCGTTTGAAAGCGCGCGGCAGCGCGCGCGCGCGCCGGCGCGCGCCTCGCTCCTGTCACCTTCGACAGATGAAGGCGGGAAATGTCTATCGCACTAGCATTGGTGGTTCAGTGGTAGAATTCTCGCCTGCCACGCGGGAGGCCCGGGTTCGATTCCCGGCCAATGCAGTAACGGTATTTTTTTTTTCTCTTAGATTTTTTGTCGTTCCTCCCCGTTGTTGTTTGTTTTTGTGGTGTTGTGGTTTTTTCTTTTCCCTTTTTTTTTTTTTTTTTTTAAAAAAAAAACTCATCGCTCTTAGTCAATGTTAAAACAGGCACTAACGTGTTGTCGGTCCCGCTTGGGCGGACCTTGAGTCTCAGCACACACACGCTCGCCGCCGTCCTCCGGCCTTACCGGGCTGGAAGTGACGCAACCGGATTTGTCTTCAAACTGCCGGCGGCGGCGGGAGGAGGCGGGCAAGGCCGGGGGAGGGGTCAGCGCCTCTGGAGAAGGAGGAGGAGGAAGGGGGAGGAAGAAGCGGAGGGGTCCTGGCTGCTGCGAGCTGCTGCTGCTGCAGCGGTGGGGCCGAGCTCCGGAGAAGAGTAAGTGAGAGAGGCTCGCGGTATTTTCCCTCCTCAGGGCGGCCACGTTGTGGGGTGTCCCCCCACCAGCTCCCCCCGGCCTCTCCGGGGCCGTACGCTGCCCCTGCTCGGCTGCCTGCTTGAGGCGAGGGGCGACGTCCGCGCCCCGCGTGGCGTGGGCCTCCCTGGGGGGACCCACAGGCACCTCTCCGCCCTGGGCGGCAGGAGGGGTTCGGCTCTTGTGTGCCGCGGCCCAGGGGCCGGGCGCCGCTCTGGGGGTGAGTCGCCGTGGTCGTTGCTGCCGTGACACCCGTGACCATTGCACCGTGGTCGCCGGTTTTGTGTCACTGCTGTAGCTCACGCGTGCTCGGGGCATCGCCGTGGCCTCCCTGAAAGTCAGCGAAACGCGTCTGCCTGGAGGTGTGTGGCCGCTCAGCACCCTGGCCCTGCCGGCGGGCGGGCTCCTCTCTGAGGGCACCAGTGGCACTAGTTCAAACGCTGAACTTTGGTTCGTACTTCTCCCTTCCCCCTCTTTTTTTTTCTTTTTTTCTCCTGTTGTTAGTGGAGTAAGCTTGTTGCAGTTATGCTAGTTTTCGCTCCGGAGAGAAGCAGTAGGCAGCAATTCTAGATATCCGTTCCTCTGGAGACCCTTCTAAATTTTTTGAGAAATCTGCTAATTTAACATTGACCGTGTAAAAGAATACTAGCCCCTGCGAAATAGGGAGTAACGTGACTTTTTTTTTATTTTTAAGTCTTTTTTGAAGGGCTTAGCCTCGAAAACAAAATCATCTGCCAACAGTGCATCCAATGTTTTGTGGGTTTTTTTGCATAAACAGCTAGGTGTGCTTGTGTTAGTGGTTGCTGATGGTTTTTCTTTGACTACCGTTACTGTTACGTATAGTAAGTGGATGAGAACGAGTTTGTTTAGTATCCAGTAAGTCTGACAACTCTTCTATTTCCCAAATAATTAAGACAATCGCTTGTTGATACTAAATGTTGCTAGGAGTGGATGTTATGAAGAGGAGTTATTAAAGCTGGAAGAGAACTCAAATATGATGCAGGCTACCATGTCATCAGTAAAAACTGATTCCTGTAAACTGTTACTTTGGGGATTTTTTTCTCTTCTGGCTTGCTGAGAGAACTTTCTGAATTTTACATAATTGCTTTGAAGTCAGAGCCTGTATAGCAGGCTGAGATAATGGAAACGTACGCTCTGCCAAACTTCAGGCTCTGGCTAAGTTCAAACATTAAGGTTGGACTCTTTAGAAGTATTTTCCTTGTATAGTTTGTGCTGTTCTTTGAGTCAGCAGAGTAACTGATGGCTTCCTTTTAGTAGCTGATAGACCCCAACTTTAATCTTCTTTCCCATCTGTGTATCATCTTTTATTTTTTAAAGTGCGATTTTTTTTTTTTTTGCAAAGAGATTGATACTGTGTTCAGTTACAGCTTCCCAAATTCTAATGTATGAATGCAAGTAGAAGTTACTTATAGTGTTTCCTTATGATAGTTCCTTGAAGTAATTGTGGAAAAGCATGATGAATCCTAGTGTTTTCTTGATGATGGTCAGGCTGTTATCTTTAAAATAAAATATAAAAACAAGTTCCAAAACATTCTCAGAAGTTGTAGGTACCTTGAACCTTTGTTAGGTTTCAACCCCTGCTGCTCTGAGCTGTTCCAAACTCTAGAAGTATTTTAGGTGCTTGGAGCAAATAATAAAATGTATTCTGTTACTGGAGATGGGTGAATTTGGTGGTTTCTATTGTGTTAATTTCAGCCAACCGTATATACCCACAGCTAGTGTAGAGAGGGAGTATTCTTACTGTACAATATCCTGTTTGCTGTAAACTTTACGAGCTCATTACTTTTTCAGTTGCTGTTGGAACATAGATAACTTCACTGGGCATGATTCATGGAAAGGTCATAGCTGATAAGTGCAGCCTTGTTGCTTTGACATCCTGTTGCAGAATAGTATTGGGTGTTTGTAAATACTTCAAAAATTAAGTGGTGCAGTTTTGTGTTTGGGTTTTTCCTCATTCTTTCAGGTCTGGTTTAACTGTGGCTTTATGCATGTTCAGGTGTCTCCCACGTGTGTTTTACACCCTACTCTGAGCTGCCACAGTCTACCATGATTTCTGCTGTAAACTTTATTCTGGTTTCAGATTAGTACACTTTTTTTTTTCCCCATCTTAGAAGTACTTCAGCATCTTCGGTTACAGGTTCAGTAAGCCTACAGACTCGCATTAGCGTATCAGCTCTGCCTGTATTCAAGTGACAGCAGCGGTGACATGTCCACACATAAGCAGAGCCAGCAGCTTTTTCTACACCACTTGTACACAAGAGCCTTGTATTTGGAAGCCACTTCAAGCTCTTCTGCTCTTATGACTCAGTGTGAAGCACCAAATTAAATTGGTTTTATAGTTTAAAATAAAATCTCTTGGATTTTCAGTGCAGTGATGAAATGGATAGATTCCTGGATTTTCATTGAAATTACTACTTTTGGTTATGTTGGGAGCATATAAATTTAAGTGAGCACTACCTTCCCCCCCCCACCCCGAGATGTTAGTAGCTCATTCTTCTTCTGTATGTTTCTCCCTTCTGTCCTTCTGTCTTCTCCCACCTGAAAATCACATTTACTTTTTTTTGTTATGTGCAGTACTGTACTTTTAGTCCCAAGCTTTCATATCTTTCTGACTTAGCCTCCTTAGGGTTTTTTTGATGCTTGCTATTTTCACAGTGCTAGGTGAAAACTACTCTTAAAAGCTTTCTTTTTTTCCTGAATATTTGAACAGAATTGCTGTTCTGCTGGGATTGCTCTGCAGCATTCAGCGTAAAAAAAAAAAAAAAAAAGTTACCTATGACTTCTCTCTGTATTTGGAAGTCTAGTGTGGCTTTAATAACTTGCTCTTACTTGATTTTTAAAACGTTTATTAGCATCTTGCTCAACTTGTGATTTCAGTAGTGTTAGTCATCAGTTTGAATTCTCAGGACAGGCAAACAGGTGTATCTGGTAGGATGAGCAGGAGTGGAAAAGCCTGCTCCCAAATATAGCAGGGAAAACCTTGGTAATATCTGTGTGATGATCCATACAGCAGTTGACAAACATCTTCAGGCTCTTTCTCCTGAGGTACAAACCAACAAAACTTCCAAGTCAAACTGTGTCTGCAAAGCCTAATTAGCCCGGGATATTTATAGTCTTTGTAGTTGCTGGTCACATTAACTATATCAGCTTGTGGACATCGCAGCCAGCTCAGCAAGTCTCTGGCCAGAGTGAGATTATATAGTGTAGGTTCTTATGATAGCAGGTTTCCAGACTCCACCCCACAGGTCTCTTCTGCGAGGACGGGTGTGGGCTGTCAGAGGCCTGTCTTCAGCAACTCTGCTGCCAGAGTTTTGCTGTTTGGGCTGAAACTTCTCACAGCAGCTATCTGCTGCGAGGGAAACTGGGGAAGGAAGAGGAAGGAAGCCAAAAGAAGAGGGTGTTGGCTCAGGGATGGATCAGCAGTGTGTTCGTGCATAAAGCTACTTGGAAGGGGACAGTAAAAGGAGTGGAAGTCTTAAAATGTTTGATTTGTACTTAGCAGCCCCTACTTACTATGGAGAGCTAATATTTTAGCGATAGATTGCCTGGTGTGTGCAAAGTGTGGCTTCAGAAACCTCTGATAATGCGTCCGAATTTGACCCTGACCTGGTCTTGTGTTCAGTCTTAAGTCAGTTTATTGCGCATGTGACTTCAGTACCTCTTACATTCTTTAAATAGTTGATCTGTATCAAGTATGCTTCATCCCAGGGCTTAGCTGTAATTGCCTGTCTGCAATTGCCTCTTACTGGTACTGGCTGGCCACAGGTACTGAAATCAGAGCAAGATGACTCTCTTGCAGGCATGTTTATTTGCTTATTTTAATGTTTTCTGTGCTTGGTTCTAGGAAATTAGGAGGAGAGTGGTGAAATTCTTGGTGTGCAAGAGACAGGAAAGTGGACACAGTGCAGGTATCTTAGAGAAGAGGATAGCTAGTATAAGTAATAGGTAAGAACATAAGATGACTGCTCCATGAACAGGGGTGACTGTAAAGAAGTCTGCTGTTTCTACTATTACTGTACTTGTATAAATAATAATTCTATGCTAGTCTAATCTAAAAGTGCAGATTCTGCTAATGCTACAAAGTGGAAGTGGTCACAGCCCATGATGTTTACTCAAAAAAAACCCCCACCACTGGTGAGGAAAAGGAGCACGTTTTGAACAATATGTTAAATAAAGTGGGTAACTACACGCTAAATGTTTAACTGTGGTCTTTCCTTACCTCTCAGTGATAATTTAGCAGCCTCAATGTTTTTCGAGAGTTTCTTTTTCAGTGTAAAAATGAAGGTGATAGGAAGGTGCAAACTGGACATTAAAAGTGGGTATTTGTTTCAAAGAAACATTAAATATAACTAAGGAATTGTTAAACAAATGGAAAAATAGCGTTCTCCACAAGGCAAAATCCAACTGTTATATGTGTGGACTCTTAAGGCAAAACAATTAACAGAATGTAGTCCATCTGGGAAAAGGGCTGCGGTTTATTGTTTGCTAGGGTTTTTTTTAAATCAGAGGCCAGTATAGTATGGATGATGCTGTAGTGCTAACAGTAAAATACCAATTTATCTTATAATAGAATAAAGAGGGAAGGAGGGTGTGCAGTTGTGGCTTGCAATGGTGCATTTAAATCTGCATAATTTATATATGCTTTTCAACAGAATCTTCATTGCATGGTACAGTTCTGTGAAGTTTCATTTCTAGTAATAGAGAAACAATTATCTTTCTATATGGATGATGTTTGTTCTAGGACATTTTCTAACCAGTATATTTTCACCTTCTGTATTTTGATATGCCAGATGAGATAATGAGTGTATGAAAATTGTTGCAAAAATTTGTTCTGGTTCTGGGATTATTTTTTTCCTTAGTATTTCTTATTTTTTTTCAGCTTCATGTTGAACATGAGCCTTGTTATGATCAGTGAGAATGTAAAGCTGGCCCGTGAATATGCCTTACTGGGAAATTATGACTCTGCAATGGTCTACTACCAGGGAGTTCTTGACCAAATGAATAAGTACCTCTACTCTGTCAGAGATACATATCTGCAGCAGAAATGGCAACAGGTAAATAGTACATTTCTGGGACGTTTTGAGGAAAAAGCATTAATATTACAAGAATTGCCTATCTTATGGTAAACAAAAGTATAAAAATACAGCATTCTCTGATAAACTGTAGTGCTGTTATCTATAGGCTTTTTTGTTATTAAAGTTGTTTTGTTATTTAAGTCATCTTTATGACTTCTTGCTCTGACAGTGACAAAAGGCAATGGAACACAGTCCTGGGGAGCCAGTGCACTGTCTGGCTTGTCAGCTGCTTGCTGATGAGTGCCCCTGTTACACTGAAGTTTTTTAGGCTGATATCACTTTGAATAGTCCTATTTCCCTCTCAGTGTTTTAGTAGTGTGACTTAGATCCTTAATAGAAACCAAGTTGTGGCTGCCGTGTTCATTTATCCTTAACACAAACCATAATTTTTTTTCATTGACATTCGATCTATTTAGGTTGTGTTCTCTTCTGTCATACTTGTTTAATATGAGAAATTTTTCAGAAGTGTCTTTGGTGATAAATCCAAAATCTATTTGTTTATCATTTAAATGTCCTGAGGAAGGCAGGAAAACCTTCTTAATATCAGATGTAGGTTATTCTTGTCTATTGAAGTAGAATCAGGGAGCTTGTGAAACCTTGTGGAATCCATCCAGGCATTACATAGGCTTGAACAGAGGACTGTTACAAACTTATTTGCAATGTGCTTAATCTACTTTTTTTTTTTTTTTTAATCAGGTTTGGCAGGAGATAAGTGTGGAAGCTAAGCATGTGAAAGATATAATGAAAACACTAGAGAGTTTTAAACTAGACAGTACACCATTGAAAGCTTCACAACAAGAATTACCGGCTCATGATGCAGAAGTCTGGTCTTTGCCAGTACCTGCTGAACGCAGGTAAGAGGAAACTTGAAGACTTAATGTTTATAAGGGCAAGGTGTGCTTTAACTTCCACCTGTTCCTGTGTAATTTTTGTTCTAGAACTTATACATGGCAAGCTGCTGGTGATAGACATCATTTGTGGTGAAGGAGATGCAATTTTGGGGGAGAACATTCTGGAGCTTTTATCTTACATAGGTTTGAATAATGTCAGGCTGCATTTTGGTTTTGTTTTTTTTTCCCTGGCTTAAGATAAACTTGTCACTCTGTGGAAACTCAACTCTATTCCTGAATTGATCTTCTCATCAACTTTAAAATAATCCTGCATGTAGCTGACATGAAAAGGATGAAGACATATTATCAGAGTAACAGTAAAATCTAGAAGTTCCCAAGCTCAGTTCCTTTTGTTCCTTTTGTTCAGCAGGTGGTTCCCTGATCTCCCTCATGAACTGGTCAGTTAAGCTCAAAGAAAGGGGTGGGAACAAGCAGCTTTAGGCAAGTGTGTTTATTTCAAACGTAATTTTGAATTATGCTGGTTAGTGTCTGTGAAGCCAAGGCCTTGTGGTGTGGTTTGACAGTGTAGCTCCTACTGAAAGGGTAGTCCTACCCTCCGCAGTTGCCTGAGTTTTTTCACTTTTGTCTCCGTTGACATTGATTAGCTGGTTCAGGATCCTAGATTGGCAAAAAAGTTTTTGTGGGGCTAGTGGTTTCTTGTTTGGCTTTTGGTTTGTTTGGCTTTTGTGTTTGTGGTTTTTTTCCTGAGATTTGTTATCTGAACTGGTTAATGGGAGGTTCTAACACGTGCCAGTGGTAGCATGAAGAAGGGAAGAGTAGTGCATGCAAAGCTGACATGGAACTGTGCATTCTGTCAGAAAGTGACTATTAGATCAGCTTATCTGTACTGTCAAACTGTTCTTTGAGGCTTTGAACTTAAAAGCTGTTTCTCACAGATGGAGAACTTCAGTCTTTATGGGTACATTTTTACATTTTTTTAAAAAATTGATTTATTTTAAGCCTGCCTTCTGAAAGAAACAGTTCTCGTGTGATCACCCTGTTTCTGTTTATCTCATTTAAGAACTTGAGAACACTGCTAGCCAACTTCATTCAAACTTTCTGGAAGAATAGATTCTGGGAGGTAGAACTTTCCTAATGTTTTGAAGCTTTCTGGAGAAGCAGTACACAAACTCCTGTTTCTGAAAGGGGAAAGACTTGAGAGAACCGTTTCTGTTCCAAATTTATCTTGCCAGCTGGTGAAGTATTGAGTTGTGGTAATATGAAAAAGTCACAGTGAAAACTTGGGCCATGTTGCATTGGAATAACTACAGTAAATTCTTATACTGAGATAGCAGAACTCACTGATTTAGGTGGAAATGAGATGTGTAATCACACTACTCCTGTATTTTGAGCTTTCGGTTGGAATTTGGAGGTGACTAGGTGTTCATAAGTGAAAGTATAGGGTGGTAGGTACTCCATTTGGAGAGTGAAGAGACTTTAACACTTCTGATCTTATCATTAGCATATTCATGTTGCCTAATATGCATTTCACACTGAAGAGGTATGTACAGTTCTAACAAACTTGGTGCTGGGAATCAGTTAAAGACAACTTTTATGAAGGTACTGAATCCTGATATGTCTGGAATGATATGTCAAAACACATCTTCTAGTTCAAGTAAATGCTCTCGAATTCCGTTTTCTGTTCTCTAGAAATATCCCTGAACTTAAACATGACTGATAGCTTATTAATGCTGGTATTTTAGGAAGGCCCATGCAAAAAGTCTGTCTGTGAGAGTGATGGATTTGTATGGAGAAGGAACTGAATTTTAAAAAATAAATCCATAATACCAGTCACAATACTGGTTTATTCATATGTGCTTCTAAAAGTAGTTTAGTTTCGAACAACTGGAGGCCTCACGTACACGTTTTCTTTCCCAGGAAGTAAAAATAAAACTGTTGTTCCCAAGAAACCTTTCGTTTCTTTGGGTAAGAGAGTGAAGACCATTGTGATAAGGAGGAGATATATTGGGGGGGGGGTTGTGGTTTATTTTTTTCTAAGCTCCATAATACTGGGATTACTTTTATTTATGAAATATAGAAAGCAAGGAGCTTGTTTTAAGCAAATGAGCCCTGAGCTTGCGGCAAAGGGAAAATGGATTCTTAGTGACTATCTAAAAATGTCTGTCTTGTTTCTGACATACAGATTTTTATCTTGAGCAAAGTGGCTTTTCAGTTTGTAACCACTTGATTTGGTTATGTAGTGCTCACCAGTGACTTTACACTGAGGCTTTTTGCATATGTTACAACTAATTAGACCTTCGCCAGGACCCAGAAAACGTCAGTCTGCTCAGTGCAGTGATTGCAGAGGTCACAATAATCGTATAAGTGCAGCTGTCAGAGGCCCTCACCGTCCATCCTCTCGAAATCCCAATGATAAAGGGAAGGCAGTTCGGAGCCGGGAAAAAAAGGATCAGCAAAATAAAGGAAAAGAGGAAAAGGTAAGCTTGCAAATAACTTAATGAAGTCGAGAAACTCAGTCTTCTTTCTTAATATTGAATCTATTCTAAAATTAGACACCTATAAAATGTTTCTTCTGTTCAAGTCAGAGTGCTGATTTGAATTTCACCTTGCAAGGTGTTTTTGCTTTATGGACAGTCTTTGGTTACGGATTAATTTTTAAAAAACCACAAACTCATATCTGGAGGAAGTGATCTGGTAAATATGGGCTTGTTTACTGCAGCTTGGAGGGAGTTGTTTAAAATTATACCACTCAGTTCCTGAAACCAAGCCTGATGGAGCTCATTCAGATGGGATGTCTTCCGGGTTCTTTAACTGCTTTTGTATGTTTTAAACTGAGATTGACACGCCTGTTTCAAAGCATTTCAAGATTTATTTAATCTTAGACCTCTTATTTTTTTCCTGAGATCTGGTATTGGCTCTGCACTCTTTTCAGTTTAGAACAAACAAAAACCCGGCATGGTTTGTGAGAGAGAATGATCTATGATTGATTCTTTGCAATTGGAGTGCTTTAATTTTTGCTTGTGTTCTTTCTGGTCTCCATAAATTTAGCTGATGACCAGAGTAAGAGATCGTACTGAAGACACTAAATTCATAGTTTTCCAAAGTCTGAATAAATCAAATATCCATGTAATAGCTTCAGCAAGCTTATGTTGTGGCAAGGTGTCATGGCCTGTGGAAACGGTATAAACCACAAGGGTGGAATTGTTTAGCTATGTAAGCTACTGCTTTTATTAGGAGCTAAATGACATTGTCTTTGAGTGATAATCCTCTCTCACTAAGGATATACACACACAGAGACAGGATAGGTCTTTTTTCTTTTTTACAGTTGTTTTGCCATCACCAGTGCTTGCTGTTAAGTGTATAAAAAACAGGGTATGTCTAGTGCATTTTATTTCCTTTCAGTTGCATGGCCTTTGGTGTTTCAGCCCTTTCAACTGTGTAACTTCTTTGCTTCTGCTCTACTGCTTCTGTATCAGTTAATTAGCTCTTTTTTACTTCTGTGATCTTCCTGCAGATCACCGTTGCTCATCCTACATATCAAAGTCCTGCTTAATTTTTTGTGTGTCCCATATTTATGACACTTAACAGGTTTTGAGATACTTGAGCTCAGTGTGACACTTTCTGATCCAGTCTCACATGTAATTTCCCCTACTCAGCTACTGTCAGATAGCTTTTGATTTCTCTGGGAGAAGAGGTGAACAGTGTTATACGGGGATAGGTGTATGCAGTTTTGATCACCTAGAAAAGCAAAGAAATGGTATCAGTCCAGTATGCTGACTTTGGGGAGAAGGAAATGGGACCAGGGTAGTACAGAAATCTGGGTAAACACATCAGTCCTACAGTGCAGCAGTAATAGGGATGCTTCATAATTTTTGTGCTGGCTTATGTTGCTGCCTTCTAGAAGTATTATGCTGTTGTTGACTTCTTATAAAAATCCGTTAGTAGCATAACCATTATTATGTAGTTACGTTGTTATATCCTATATATGCAGAACAAATCCACATCTGAGATTTCAGAGTCTGAACCAAAGAAGTTTGATAGTACTGGATATGATAAAGATTTAGTAGAAGCTTTGGAAAGAGATATAATTTCTCAGAATCCCAACATTCGATGGTAAGTTTGAACACTGCTGCCAGTCTTTTTGAGTTGTTTCTTTTTCATCGTTTCTTTTTTGTCTTACACAATATGACAATAATTAAGTACTTTAGCACATGCTTACATAAAAAGTATCTACAGATTTTCTTTACTCATTAAATAGGCAACTAAACTTCTTGTGTAGTTGAATACTTTTTCTTAAACTTTTTTTTCCACCCATAGATTCATAGTATAGTCTGGGTTGGAAGGAACCTTTGAAGATCAGCTAGTCCAACACCCTGCCACGGGCAGGGACATATTTCCCTCATTCAGGCTGCTCAGAGCCCCATCCAGCCTGACCATACAAAGCTTCTCGAGCTTTTTGAAGAGTCCTGAAATCAATATTTGAGATACTCTTTTGCATTGTTCTGGTGTCTGCCAATGTCTCTTCATTTAAAAACCTGTTTTTCTACCCAGGCATGTACCAAGATAGAAAGAAGCTATGTCAATATAGGAACCCTTTGAAATCTTGCTGGACATGGTGTGACCGCCAGTATAAAATACAATCATGTGCCAGTACCTTTACATAAATGTGTTAAATATTAAACCTTATACAAAGGTTGTTTTGTGTTCCAGATGTTTCCAAGCTTAGGTGATTTTTGTGAGGATTAAATGAGCAAAAATCTTCTGGAAATTACAGTCGGCTTTAAAAAGAAACCCTGAACAATCCCACAAATGGCTTTGTTTGCATGCAGCTCTCATGTATTTCAGCTTAATATGTAAATGTATGTTTCAGTTTTTATATTGAATCTTAAATTACAGCTTCGGATTTGAAACTAATTCTCCATATAGATATGTTTTGAAACCAAAATATTACTTGGGCACATGCTGATAAGTGGAATGCCCTGAGAGTTACCTTCAAGAAAATAAGACCAGCCTATAAGGTATCTAAGAATCAGTACATTTGTAACTTTGAAAAAGAATTCTAAAAATTCTTTTTAATTCAGCTCCGTTTACTAGTCTTCAGTAAATTTTCTCATAACAATGAAAGATTGTATTCAAGTTTCAGGGACAGTCAACCTTTTGGCAAAAGAAGAATGCATCATCTGTAACTACCATAAGTTTAACCAGCTTGCCTTATTACTCTTTCTGTGAATAAGAACAATGATGCTCTAATGAAATAATGTGTCTCTCTTTGCTTTTGCATCCAGCTCGAGTCTCCTAGCTGGATGCCAGCTGTAGTTGTTGTAGACTTTTGCCACTAGAACGTAAATAGATCCAACTTGTTTTCCTGAATTATGGAAGTGCTGTTACATAACAATAACTTTAGTTGCTTGTCTGACTCTGTCAAACAACTTTCTCTTTCTTGTCAGGGATGACATTGCTGATTTGGTAGAAGCCAAAAAGCTGCTTAAGGAAGCTGTAGTTTTACCAATGTGGATGCCAGAGTTTTTTAAGGGAATTAGAAGACCATGGAAGGTATGAAAAAATCTGATTCTTTGATCATAAGTAGGATTCTGAGATGGTATCCTGGTGGAACAAGAAACTTCAGGTGTTTTACAGTTTACATAAATTCTTTACACTTTTTAGTAACAAAATTTATGGTAAATAGTACTAACAAAATAAAGGTATCAGCCAGATAAATAGACTGACTTCAGCTATATTGTTCTAAGTAACCAATAGAAATTAATTACCTTTGAATAACTTCTCAAGGGAAAGTTTACATCTAGTATTTTAATATTATACTATTAAACAAACAGTGAAATTGTCCGTATTTTGATTCCTGTCCTAAAAGTGGTTCTTTTTCATTTTAATAGGGTGTGCTGATGGTTGGTCCTCCTGGTACTGGAAAGACCCTCCTGGCAAAAGCTGTAGCCACTGAATGCAAGACTACTTTTTTCAACGTTTCTTCTTCCACACTTACCTCAAAATACAGAGGAGAGTCTGAGAAACTTGTTCGTCTACTGTTTGAAATGGTGATTGACATTTCTGAACATAAATAGTGAGATAATGAAGTAGAATTACTTCTGGAATAGTGAAACCTTGCCAAGGTTTCGAACTCATAGCGTACATAAACAAGCTTCAGACACTTTAGGACATTCTGATTTGGCCATGTACATTCAAGATCTGGTTATTCTTAAATAGCTCTATAAAAAACTGAAAAATTGGATCATCTTTATTTTCAGGGATAGCTTGTTATATTAGACGTAGCTCACTGTAAGCTGATGAGTGTCGTAGAACATACTTGAATGTAAAACTAGAGATGGAATCTAACTGCTTTCTGGGTGAGAATCCTACTTAGTCTGTGAGTGTTTTGCTGTTGTGGGTGTGTTTTCATTTGTGTTTAAAATAAGTGGACTTCCAAAGTGTAGGTGGCTTCAAAGCACCTAACACTTGAAATTGGCTCAGCATACGGAATTTTTTTCTTCACGTGTTACCAGACTTGCGTATGCAGTGTTTGTGAGAGTGCCCAGTACTGAAGGGGGCAGCAGAGTTGCAGTTACCATAGGCAGAAAAGTCAGGAAACAAACCATCTTTTACAATATAGATTGATCATATGAAATGAGTTGATATCATGTCTATCGGTCAAAAAATGCATGTACACAATGGACAGCATCTCAACTGCTGCAGGCCAATAGCTTTTATTATCGCAGATCCTTGTCTTTGACCTCTCTTGTTTTCAGAAAAGTTGGAGTTATTTTGAAGTTGACCTGTCTCTTGGACACCGTATTACAGTGTCCTAGCTTTTAACTGAATTCTTATTCAAGTATTCTGTGATGACTTTCACAGCTATAAATGTTATTCCCAATGTGTAAAACTGCCTTTAGCTTATTAAACAGTTGTTTATAGCCCTAACAATTATAGGACTTTGCCGAAAACTGTTCTGCTTAAATGTTATTAATGAATGCACAACTGCCCTATAGCTGTGTGCAGTGGGCAAAGAGGGGGAAGGTTAGGTGGTGTTTGATACTTAAGAGCTGGTTCATTGGGGTAAATGCTCAGCTCTGAATACACTGCTATTTCTTAAATGCGAGTAGACTGCCATTTCAGTTTCTGCTTTATCTTTTGCTTTCTTTAGGCTCGATTTTATGCCCCAACAACTATATTTATTGATGAGATAGACTCTATCTGTAGTCGCAGGGGAACTTCAGAGGAGCATGAAGCTAGCCGACGTGTGAAGGCAGAACTGCTGGTTCAAATGGATGGTAAATAACCTGATCACTGGGAAGTGCTTGACTGGAGGAAACCTGAGGGAGACAAAGAAACAAAATCAAAACTTCATTCTTCGGAAGCAATTTGTTTGAAAGCCTTACATAAAATTGGGGTAAAAAGATACAAGTTGCGCTACTCCAACTGTCAGTGTGGAAGGAAAAAAGATACCAGTAATTTAACAATCATTTAGCATCTGAGTAATGACCTTATATTACTGGCCCAGAATAATGACGTTTCAGTGGAAAATACAAGATTTCAAAACTACAAAAGAAAAAAGAGTAGTAATTGCGCCTTTCAGTCTTTGCCAAGCATAGCACTTACTTCTTCAAATCCCAAGTAAAAAGTGATTCAGAAGAACTGTCACCTTGTTCCAATTTTGAACTTCAAAGGCAATCGTTACCCTTAACTTCTTTGGGATCTCTTTTTTCCTCCTAATGATAGAAATAAAAAATGAAGGCAATTTTTTCATAGAAATGGTTGGGGGAGTTTTCTTTTTAAAACACTGTGTTCATTACATTTGTTTAGTTAATATTTCACCAATCAACAATGCTGTGCAAAGTTGCTGTAAAGGCATCCTCTTTATAGCTTGGTGAGCAGGGACACAGAAAGTTGCAACTGGAAAGTGCTAATCTCTGGAATAATTTGTGATAGAATTCCATGAGTCAGAAGATTTGTGTATTTATTTCTGCTTCTCTGATGTTGATACCCTTTTATGTTTGTCTTTAAATAGCAGCAGAGCTCTAATACTACTCTCATAACTCAAGTATGTACATAAGCTAATTGTATTAGTAACAACTATTTGAAGTCCTTTTACTTGAGCATTCATAAGCGGTGTTTTATATGCAAATTTTCAGGCAGACTAGGTACAATGGCTCTTCCACAGCACAATCCTATGATTATAAGCAAAAACAGTAAATGCAGAGAGTAGCAAGTTTAATTAAATTAACTTCTTCCTATAGCAGCACTTTCACAGTACTTCAGAGACTGAGGTGTTCTCTCTGCCTCTGAGAAGCTGTGATTCAGTTCACCAAATGTAAACGTTCGCTTCAGCAGTTTGTAAGAATCCACCTGTATATGTGAAACATTTGGCCTGAATTCAGAAGTGAAGCAACCTTGTAGGGGAGTAACGCTGCTTTTACGTGGCTGTTAGCGAATACTGTTTGAGGGAGGGGCAGGTGTTTGGGTTTTGGTGTGGTGATGGTTTTGGGGGCTTGTTTTGTTTTTCCTCCCATGCCAGGACATCGATGTGAAGATTGAAGCACTGTAATGGCAGAAATACAAATAACTCTGCTGTAAAACCATTCCAGCCATGATAGAGAGGAACTTCCTGATCTGAGCAATGGCATATGCCACTGCTCCTAATTAAACAGAGGCTCCATTTTTGCTTGCAGGCTTTCATACAGATATAAAACTGAACTGTGTTGCACTTAGTGATTCTATTGCACTTGGACTCACTAAAGTGCAATAGAGTAGTTGCTTTAATATTATAGAATTGTGGATATTGTTCTTTTTATACATGAAATTTCACAAAACATTTTACTTCCTCTTTTGTCCAATGCAGGTGTTGGAGGAGCTACTGAAAATGACGATCCTTCCAAGATGGTCATGGTACTTGCTGCTACTAATTTTCCTTGGGATATTGATGAAGCCCTAAGACGGAGACTAGAAAAGAGAATTTACATTCCTTTACCATCAGGTATGAAGACTTGGGGAGAGAAGTCGTTGAAAAGACTAATATGTAAACTTTATCAATATTCCTTTAGTTTTAATGACCTGGTTTGAAAATCTAATTGATACATGTACAATTTATTGGACATTCATTTATGAATTCAGGACCAGGTTAAATCTAAACATTGAACATTTACCTTTGTAGTAATTATTGTGTTCTTATCTTCTCTCTTACCCTTCTTCGGTTCATTATTTATCTTCAGAAAGTAAATTACATAGACTCAATTTTCTATTCTTTGATTAGCAAAAGGTAGAGAGGAACTCCTAAGAATAAATCTGCGAGAGCTGGAACTGGCTGATGATGTTGACCTTGCAAATATAGCTGAGAAAATGGAGGGTTATTCAGGTGCAGACATTACCAACGTATGCAGGTATGTTAACATTGCATCACTTGTGTTACTATTCTACAAACTCTGAGAAAACTGTTTGTAAAGTAACTAATTTACATGACTAAAGTTGTTGGATAAGAACAGACTAACATGTCTTTTATGTATGGCTAAAAGGTGAAATACTGTGTTAATATTTACTTAGATTTCCATTTGAAAATTTTCATATAATATTTTAATATAATTTTCATATAATAACGATGAAGAGTAGGTGCAACATAGTCATCTAAAGAACATATGATTTGGGTAAAATCTAATGTTCTTTCATGTATACCAGATTCCTTGCGTGAGGAATATCCACACGATGGTAAGCTTTAACTTCTAGAGTTGCAGCAGAATATCCACGTGTAAGAGGCGATAGTGGCAGAGGCCAGAATAGCTAAAGGAAAAATGTGGAGTGTTCTTCCTTCATGCCACAGAAAAACTATACCGTGTTGTGTGACATTACGAGAGCTGTGTACTCAGCACACTGGCTTTAGTGATGAGCCTGACTTAAAGTTTTCCTCTCCCTCCTCCATCTCCCCTTCTCCTCAGTACTGTTTGCATACAATCGTTTGTGGGCCTATTCTGTAACCTAGGTTCCTGAAATAATTGACTAAAAGTACCTTCTAACCCTTCCCCCGATCTTTTCTTTCAGAAATTGAGAAGGGAGGGAAAGGACTGATCTTGTAGGAGACTAATACCAGTCAGCTGGCTTACGTGTAAAGATTTGCACTGGCACAGTTGTAGCGGTGGCCAATTATGGAATCAGCAGTAAGGGACAAAGAACCAAAGCATCTTAAGATGCTGTTGTCATCTAATAAGCACCTGTGTAACTATGCTTCCAGGCTTTGGAGGTAGCACAGAAGTGCAGCAGTGCAAGGCTTGAACTCCTAGCTGTGCCAACGCAGCTGTTGTGGGGCTGTACTTTGAACAGGATACGAGAACTGTTCTGCATTAAAACCACCTCATTACTTTCCTCAAATGCAGATCCATTTCTTGCCTTGACTTCTAATACAGCTCTGCAAACCCTTGTCAGCACAGTGGAGAGGACAATATGCTGTGCCACAGGGATGAATGCCCGTAGCCTGTACGCAGAACAGCCACCAAAGGCTCTGTCAGCAGGGTCGCTGAAGGCTGAACTAAGAGTTTGGAGCCTCAGTACTCTTTCCTGAACAAACCTTACAGAGTGTCTGGGAAAATAATGGTATGTTAGTTGCTCTGAGTCAGTGTTGTGCAGATTTGTTTCACTTGTCGATGAATTTGTGATGTTCTTTTGCTCAGTCCTGGTGTTGGTTGTGCTTTGAAAGGAGTTTGTGTTAATAGGTTCCTGTTACACAAAAGACAGTTTATTTGACCTTCTGCTTTGTGCATTTTAGCTGCAGTTTGTCTCCTCTGGCCTGTTCAGTGTTCATTTGTGATTAAATTTATACTGGATGCCAATACACTTTTTTAAACATCAGAATATGTGTAATGTTTTTCAGTGAATTTCATATATATATATATATATACACACACACATATGCACACACTGTTGCTTTTTATTTTTTAATCAAAGTCCATTTGTAAAAATACTATTAAAAAAAAAAAAAAAAAAGTAAGCAAATAAACAAACCCAAAGAAACACCCAAATCTTTCATTTGTGGCAGTTTCCTAAGAGAAGACTGAGGTGGCAGCAACCAGAAATCCAGACAAACTCGTGTTTGGATGTGCGTGATTTAAAATTAGTAAGAAAGTACTTGTGTTAGCCTGCATATTTACACTTTGTTGATGGCGTCAGGAAAAACAGATCTCAGACATGGATGTTTTATTTACATTGAGACAAAAAGACATACGGCTGGTTACAAGTGCTTTTGCATGGTTCAGACTCACAGCATATAAGCATAGTAAAGTTCAAACTTGTAGAGTGTAACAGTCCTCACTAGTGACACAAGCAAAACAAAAAGTGAACCAAGAACTTCGGTTTGTTCAAGTTCCTACTTTAAAGAATTTGAGGTGAAATCCAGAGTGAAAACCAGTTCTGAGATAACAGTACAGTTCCTAACAGTCGCCATATAACTATGGAAAAATGAAGGTGAAACTTTATTTTCAGACGACATTCAGTAAATACCAAATGCATCTAAATTGCATATTAGATGTGAGTATGAACTGACTTTGAGTCATTGTTCTGAGCGGATTGTGAGGGTTGAAAGGCCTTTGGAATGGCACTGACCCCCACTGTGTGTTCCAGTGGGTGGCCTCATATTTTTTTAAATGTAGTTTTGGTACTTCTCTGGGCACTAAGAGCACTAATTGTTGATGTTGGAATAGCTGTAGGTAAAATGACTTTATGGAAGAAAATGGTGGCAGCTGCGCTTAAATTTTGTGGGTGCGTTGAGGTATGGTGGGATTTTTTTGGTTGGTTGGTTGGTTGGTTGACTGGGTTTTGTTGGGGTTTTTTGTAGACTGCTGTCTGGAAGCAAATTAGATGCATGGGATACTCTCCCATCCCCCTGGCGCAGCACCTGCTTTTAGTTCACAAATGGTGGTATAACAGCAAAGCATGGTGATATTTGGCTAAGATGGAGTTCAACAAGGCAACTTTTTTGGGTTGTTCTGAAATTCTAGTTATGGTGTTATGCATTCTAACTGCTAATAATTATTTAGTAACTTCATGCAGTCTGTCAGTTATGGTTTCCTTTAGGGGAAGGAACTGAAACAGAATATGCTGAAACCATCTTTGTAAATCCTTCTAGCAGACAATGTATAAAACGTTTTCTCTCCGGATTCTCACATACTAATACGATATCATATATCCTGTTATGATATCCCTAGGATTACCCTTCCATCTTTACTGCTAGAAAAAAAAAATAGCATTTTCTTCTTATAAGCTACATAACAATGAATTAGCAGGAACTTTAGTCTTTCAATGTTATCCCTTTATCACCTCACAAACTCATCACCTGCTGCTACTGATATTACTGTTGGAAATCCAAATGCAGTCAAACTTAATGCAGCAAGAAAATGACACACTTGTAAAGGCACTTAATGCTTATTGAGGCCAGAAGCTTGAGGAGCTACCGGCTGGACAGATATTGTAGTTTAACATTTAGCTGTGAATGTGTAGGTTGGAGGTGTAGATACTGTTGACCTCTCTGTCTTTGAAGGGGGATTCCTATTTGGACCAGGAAACATTCAAAACATTCTAGCCATGCCTATACATGGGAGGAGTGAAACCATTACTTTGTCTTGTTTCTGTTTAAAAATATTATGAACAGCAGCTACATTACTGGCATGCAGGGGCATTAGATAAACCAGTTAGTCTTTTCCTCTTTTGCCTTGCCTAGTAGCTGTTCAGAGACCCAGTGAGGATAAATCCATGTTTGAAAAATATGGCTGGCATAGTGTTTATTGTAGGTTGTACAAGCACTTGGCAAACTTCCTGTAAAATTTACAGTTCTTCATTGTATCTTTTTGAATTCAACAGCTTAACTGGAATGCTGTTGAGCCTTTCAGACAACTGAACTCACCGTCCTCTATTGAGTAACTTTTTTTCTTTTTTCTTTTTTCTTTTTTTTTTTTTTTGCATTCTTCATAGGGATGCATCATTGATGGCTATGAGAAGGCGTATTGAAGGCTTAACACCAGAAGAAATAAGAAATCTTTCCCGAGATGAAATGCACATGCCAACAACTATGGAAGACTTTGAAATAGCTTTGAAGAAAGTTTCTAAATCTGTATCTGCTGCGGACATTGAGAAATATGAGAAATGGATAGTTGAGTTTGGATCATGCTGAGTTGTCTTATCTTGAAGAAGCCACCTTATGTCTTAAAACAGCTATAGAATAATAAGTAGTGTGTCTGTGCACTGCGTGCTCTTTTTAATTTTTGTAATTTAAGAGCAACGGATGTCTAAATAAATCTTTTTTTTAAAATGCAAATTATGTCTAGCGCTCTTTGAAGTAGCTCAAAATTTACCCATTTTTCTCAAATGTAAAAGATACCGATGGGATCTGCTTTGATCTTCAAGATTTTAAAATTACTTAAGTTTAATACTAGAACTCTTGCATCAGAGGGTTTACTCTTCAAAAATAGCTATTACACCAAAAAAAAAAAAAAACCAAACCAAAAACCAACTAGCCCTGCTAAATGAGTAAGAGATGCTGAGAACTAGAAAATGAGGTGAACAAGATGCAGTTATGTAGATGGTTTTGTGAGCTGGTCTTGGAGAACTCTACCCTTAACCTGTTTCTAAGGCATTAATAAAGGAACTTGTACAAAGGATGAGATTTAGAAGAGCAACCTTTGTGCTACTAATAACCAATAGATTCAACTGAAGTTTAAGCAAGGGGCAGAATAGTCACTGGTTTACAGTATCTATTAAGTAATATTAAAATAGATTCAGTCTGTAAACTAATTCCATGCAGGCAGCAGTGGTGCAGTCACATGTAGTCTTCTTGTAAGTCTGAGAGAAAACAAAAGCTTTTTGGCACTAATTCTGATATATGTTTTTCTTCCTTGACTGTATGGTAATGTAAGCTTCTAAACTCTCAACTAGTAGGTTGGGTCCTGGTTGACACTATACATTTATTCTGGTATGGATGGCAGTGTATGTGTGTTGTGTGTGTGCTCAGCTGATTTCTGTTCATAACCCTGACTTTGTGATTGATGTAAAATATAAATTCTCTTTTTGCATTACCTGACAAGCGGAATATAGAAGCAGTTCTCGAATAATTCTTCAGTGACCATTCGGGCCATGGCTTTAGATTTTGCTCAACAGTAGTCATTGTAACTAAAATGTCTATCATCTCTGTCCATCTCCTATTATTTTGGATAAGCTTCTTCCTGCTAGCTGGTCTCTGAGGAGCCAGCTGTGGTTCTGCTTACAGCTAACCCTCACACTTTTTCCTGAATTGAATATATCTACACTTGTTCCAGCTGGTAGGTACATGCTGTACGAAACTGGCTGTGGAATTCCTGCTCGTGTGTCTCTTCAGAGGCTGGAAAGCAGATGGGAAGGACAAACAATAATGAGAAGTTGCAATCCGAGTAGAAGGCAAATGCATCCCAAGTATACAGTTGTGTAAATACCATTATTGTGAACATCTTGTTTACGTACTTGAAATTCACCACTATGTTGTGCATGACAGCTGGACATGCTGAAAAGGGGCTTTCATCAGTGCTGGTGATGAGACGCTCCAGTAAGATGCTGAGATGCAGATTGTTGAGATCTGAACCCCTGGGTGGACCTGGCATGATGAACCCAGGAATGGAGGGAAGACATTCAGGTGAGTACATTTACAGACTTCCATCTCCAAAATGGAAACCAAATTTACCTCTCAGAATAGCCATATGTGTGGAGTTAAGAAGAGATGCAGTATTTTGAAGAAGTGGGTTCTTTTAATACTTGTTTTTCTGTTTGTTATGTTAGGATGAGTGTATAGCTGCCAGCTGTGTTGCAGGAGGTTTCTTCTCATAATTCATTGTAAGCAAACCAAAATATTCAATCTGTCACCTGAACGAAAAGGAAAAATTAGGCAAGCCTTAGCCCTTGGAAGCAGTCCAGTAAGGGGCTGCTTAGACTGAAAGTGTGATATATTTGGGGAACTTCTAATGTAAACCTCATTTCAAAAGCAGTAGTTGCATTCTACAGCCTAACCATCCCTGTTCACTGTAAATGAACACCTGTGTAATACATGGTAGAGTGGAAAAAAAGGTGGTAGATGCTGAATTCATAGCTCAGGGGTTCATTCTGGTTTGAAACACAGAACCTGATGATACTGACCCCCTCCAGAGGAGTTCCTATGGAGGGAAGGGTCGGCGCTGCTTAACTCCATGTGTTTAAAAGGCAGAGAGACATTCTGAGAGTGAGAGAGAAGAGAGCTGCAGTGGGAGCCACAGTTCCTGAGGAGATGAAAGATGTTGCCTTTCCTAAAAACTACCATCCTATGGAGTGGGGCTTTTTTCGGGTGGTAAGGGGGTTTTTTTGGTGGGGTGTTTTTGGTTTGGTTTTTTTTTAGTTCCCCTCCCTTTTCCCCAGCTGGCACCTGTATCCTTGTCAGTTCATGCCCTGGGAAGACGAGACCTACCCTGACAGGCATGCAGGACTATTGCCGTTTCCTAACTGTGTTAGTTGTGGTAAGGAGTTTTTAAACTAATTTACAGAATGGTTCAGAATGTCCCAGCCCAAAGTACTCTCCTCTGAAAGGCATGAAGCTTTTACAACGTGCATGCTAAAGCAGAACACTTGGTACTATAAGACTTGATAGCTCCAGCTCCATAGCACAGCGATGTTGTCTGGCAATTACTGTGTTCAAGACTTGCACTATTTTTTAATTTAATTTTGTTAGCCTGATAGTAGTATTTCTTTCCTTCTGCTTTGTAACTCTGTAGAACACAGTACAGAAGAGGATTACTTAGCTCATGGAAATCAGCCAAGTTGTGAAGCAGTACCAACACTTTTGCAGGCTTAACCACTCATATTGCAGCTGTTTAGAGTTAAATTTCCTTGTTGCTGTGCAGGTGCTTGGTTTACAGTTTCATAAGTAGGGATGCAAAGAGCACATGCTAACAGCTGCCACATTTCCGTCTGCAGTCCAGTTGATGGTGTGATTGTGCAGTAAGGAGGAATTGTGTTTTGTGTCCATCCTGCTCCCTTTTTTTTTCCTGAAGAAGCTAAACTTCAGCCTTATACATTGCTTCTATTTGAACTACATTAGTGAAGGTGCCAAGGCTATGTTGATCAAGTGGAAAACCCATGAATTTCCACATACAGAGGAGTTTGTCTACAACTGTTTGAAGACTTGCTCATCTGTGCAGTCGTTCCCGTGCTAGAGTCCATTTAGCCCTGGATGAGGATGACCTACCTCTGCCGTGTTTTCTTCCACTAAACCACACTGAATTCCAGTGCCTTTGCAGCTCTAGCATCACCTCTGTCTTACATGGTTTTGTTGTCATTACGGTACTTCCCTTGGGTACGGTCCTGGAAAGCAGTGCTGGGGCTCCAGGGATGCCAGCTGCTGCCACTCGGCCCCCAGCAGCAGAGCAGCAGCCCTGCTCTGGTGCTTCATGGCACCACGCCTGCCTGGAGCACCCAGCCATGTGACAGAGCCCCTGCTTCCATCCTCCTTACACAGCTGGCTATCGGGTGAACGTTTGGGGTCCTATGCTCCAGCGACACCGAGCTCAAGGAAGTAAATGCACAGACCTACGAGGTACTAGACAAAAAACAAAATTTAAAAAAAAAAAAAAGGGAAGTTTGAGCAGCGTCCCTGTTAATCTCAGGCTGACATGTACCACGCTGTACTGCTGGTGGTATTTTTTTATTTTGTTTTTTTTTTTTTGCAAAGCAAGGTTAGAAATGTTTCTTCTACCACAGCAGTGCTGTCAGCTCTGTGAGTCAACTCATGCTGTTCCTGTCAGAGAGCAACTGTAAGAACAAATACCTGTGAATAACTTAAAGATCTCATTCAACTTATGATAATCTTTCTTTAAAAGGGGGGGGGGGGGAAATCCTGGCTTTTCTCCCTCACTATTAACAACTTCAGCTGAACATGGATAATTCTGATCACTCAAATGATAACGGTGCTCAGGAAGTTAAGGTTTGGTTTTTTTTTCCTAGTCACACTTCTGACAAACAATTTCTGTAAATAAGAACAAGGGAAAAAACAAACAGTACCCTACACCTAAGACATCTGGCAAACTGCTGTTTTATGTAATTAAATATAGATGCACACATGAACACAGTTTAATAAACAATTTAAATGTTTATTTGAAAAATGTTAACAGTACAAATCAGCACAGGTGGACGGGGCCTACTCAGCAATAGTAAGCCAGTACTTCTGTAGAATTCATTTTTTCTGAGACTTCACACGGTACTGCTGTCACAGATACAAAAAGCACATTGTTTACAAGTGCTAACAATTTTTATGAGTGGAAGGGGCCATAAAAGTGTAAAGTGCTTGAAATACAAATCTGCCTTTTTAATTTTTAGTTTGCATATATAAAATGTCAAATTACTTGAGTAACAGAAATGTTTGGTAGTGATATTTTCCTTGCAAGGCACACTCAACCTTAAGAGATCTGAAAGCAGGTTGGGCAGCTTTATTTAGGTTTGCAGGCACAGCTGCTGCTTGTGATACTCCTTCGTCCTTTTCTGAAGAATGCTATCTGGAGCCTTCAGGACACCTGAATTTCATCATCACACCATTCAAGATAGCTGACCTGGTGCATGTGTGTAGGCGTGAAGGCAGCCAGCATCCTGTCGTGGTGTGGAGAAGTGACTTCACAGAAGTTAAAACCAATGTTAGCCCTCAAGATGGAAAGCTGTTTTTATTTTGAAGCTTCTGAAAAGGCTGTGTGTTTACGGAGAGGCACGGGGAAGCCAGCTTTGGGCCTTGGCCTGAGTGTCCCTTTACCAATTAATTCACTGACTTAGCTTTCTTAGTGGGAAACAAACAAGGTATTAAGATCAAGTGCCAAACTTCAGGTCAACCGAAAATTTGTTTTAAAAAACAGTAACTCCAAAGTAAACACAGTATTAAGTACATGCTTTCTCATCTAAATTATTTTTCCTGTCTGGAAGATCTGAAGGCAAGCTGATGGTAATCACAGGCACAAAGCTGACTTGATCCAGGAGAAGGATGCCTCTGAAAGTTAAGATTACCTGGCATTAGGAAACAATATACAAAACAATTCCATGTTCTAAAAATAAGCTTTATTCTTAAACTCTCCAAACTTAGTTGAAATCAATGCATCAAGTAGTACCCTCATAATGACTTTTTTTATGAAGCCAGAATGAAAACTTGATGGAAAACTGGTTTGAAAACATACTGGCTGTGGTTTTAGAGGGGTCCCTTCACCCAGTTTCTACATCTGAAATATCAGCAGTGTAGGCTCAATTTCATAGTAGTCTCAAACTGTCTTCTGTCAGGAGCTACCTTCTCAGGCTCTTGCACGTAATTCTCCAAGACTAACTAAAGCCTCGAGATTTATCAGTGTACAGCAGAATGGCACCAAAGACTTGCAGATGTGACTCAGGACCTCATCAACTGTGTCATTCACCAAATGAGGCGTTCTGCTCATTCCTACTGGTTTACAATCATGAATTACTTTTAGCACTTCTTACAGGATCACTTTATACAGGTAGCAAGTAAATGACTGTGGGTTTTGGTGGGGTTTTCTGGGTATGTTGTTTCAGGTTAAGGGGGGAGGACCATCCTTCCGGTGTTACAATTTCTTGAAATGCTCTTACAAGCCCTGCACAAGTCCCATGTTCTCCAATTGGAAAAGAAATTACTGCAGGCTGGTTCCTCTGCCATGGACAGGCCATCAGACACCTTGCTGAACAGTTTACAGGAATTAGAATTATTTTGTTGCTAGTTCCCCTTAGTTCAGTTTCACATGTGGCAGTGTTAAGCTACTTCCTGCTGTGGCGGGTACAAAGCGTTTCTTCGCTTTCTCTAACAAGTTAGTTACAAGTACTCCAATCTGACGGCATGCTTTGTGGAATGTCAGGGGGAAGCAGAGACTCTTTTGTCACTGCAGTTTCCAAACTGACTGATCTCCCAACCCTCCATTTTCTGGCTCTGTCAGAAGGACTAAGGCCACTCATATCCCTGGGTGGGTACATAAATTAACTGCTCTCAGGGCCATTCAGAAGCACAGCTGGTCCAGCTGCATTTGAAGACATCAGCTGTACTTGCGTGATGAAGCATGTTACACTACCAGTCACTTCTGAAAGAACACAGGGTTCCAAGGCTTAGGTCCTCCAGAAATTACTTGGGTTGCTTTAAAATGTACATGCCTGCCTCTTCCAGCACTAGCTGCAGTTACTAAATCATCTTTCCACCCCTTGTTTTGATCTTGCTTCTCTGGAAAATACTAGTGTAGCTGGTAACATACCAACTGAGTGAATAAAGCCATTGGCAGTGAACCAATTTTATTTATGACCTTTTGCCACCAATGCTATTGCCAATTGCTATGGCTTGTAAGCTGCCTACATAGGTAGCTCCTCCTTGGAGAATTCCCATACAAATTTGCAAAGCCAGCTTTGAGGTCTTTCATAACTACTACAACAACTCCAAGACTAGGAGTATAAAAAGGTTTAGAGTTGTTGGAACTGTTTAGCCCTCCTCTCTCAGAGCTATGTTAATGGTGTCTCACAACGTAGTCCTTAGAAGACTCAATAAAAATTTGATAGTATGACAGCCAAGGTAAAGACATTTCCAATAAAAGATTTTCCCATGTTCCTCTGAAATGCTGGTTGGTCAAAAGATCACTTGGAATAGGAAGTTACCAGCAGCTTTTTCAGTGAATTTGCACCATATTCCTACAGAATGGAGCTGCTGCTTGTAAGATTTTTTTTCAGTTAATGTTTTGCTTTCATCAGAGAAAAAAATTAGCAAAAATTACTTACTTGTTTTCACAGGAAGGGAGAATCACCTTTAAGACTTTGAGAATAAGAGCTGCTCCAACAACTCCAACTACAATGACTTCCATCAAATTAAAGAAGATAGGTAAAGATTGGAGCCAGAATCTGCACAACCCTTTTCTCAAGTCTTCCACCCACTGGCACATCACCTACAACCAAACAGGTAAAAATAAAAAGATAGTTTGCAAAACATAGCAAGTGCACTTTTTGTAGCTAATGGTGAATCATATTATATAGTGATACTTTTAGTTAAATTTATGTATGCTTAATTATACATAAAAGTAGGACGGAATTGACTGGTGACTCAGACCTCTTTCTTCTATGAAGTTTGGAACTGGTAAAGGTTTAGTTCTCTGCTCATGCTAGCAGAGTTCCCTGAAAGGAAAGGCCAGTTAAGAAAATAAAGGACACTTGAACAGAGCAGGTGAAGGGTGAGCTATTTGGCCAAGGCACAGAGAGGCTATGACACCATGGCAGCGTACCACAGGGAAAGGGTTACTGACAGCTCAGGAGAGGGCTACCACCTTCTCTAGCCTGTCTGTAACTTTCAGCCTATTATTTTGGCCCTCCTGTCTGAGCAGTAGGTTATAAAGTGTTTCTTTCAGCCACAGAGGCGCTATTAAGCCCATCTCTACCTTAATGTGGAACTGAAACTTGCCAGGCTGTTACTGTGTTTCTTACAGCAAGGGAGACCAATGGCCCATCTCCCAGAGGCGTAAGCACTCAAGCAAAGTCAGAAAAAAGTCATGTAACTTAAAGCTAAACAATATTTGAAATCATTATAAATCATTAGCTTGGTATAACATAAAATATCATGACTGACTGTCATCAAGCATCTGTGAGGTCAGAACACTACAGGATTTAGAAACCCATTTTATTCTTACTAGAGTAAAAAAACCCAACAATTTCTCACTGCTAAGCGGTAAATTAGAAATGGGGGGGTGTTTAAGTTTCCTAGAGTATGTCTGTGAAAGTCTGTTTTTAGCAGTTGGCTGTGGGGATTTCTTAGACTTCTGTGGAAGTCAGTTACTGCCAGATACCTCCCACAATAGAATATCCTGGTCTTTAACAAATACAAAGCAGCAAAACAGTACTCTGAGAAGTCAGTACTAGGTTAAGTAGGAATGGTAATTCTCTCTTCCAGAAATGAGTTATTACATACTATACTGGGGTTTTTTCAAATTAAAAATAGAGGAACAAATACAAAGGCCGAGACATGTTAATATACCTTCTTACCATCTTTAAATGAATGTTGTGTTTGGTCTTTACAGAAGGAAAACCCACTATCTGAATCCTAACAATTCTTTGTTTTGTTCTGTAAACATCCACAAAAGAGGAAAACATAATATTTATATGTGTTTCTGTAGAGAATTACAAAAAATGAGGAAGGAAGTTTATTCAGTCAAATGTAATACTGAGTAACATTCATTGTTATCTGCACCATGTTATTACAACTTTTCCTCTCCTAGAAATGTCACTAAGCTATATGCATTTCATCTCTGGGGAAATAGGGAAAAAAACCTGCTTCTCCTTTTCAGATCAGTCTTTAAAGGTATATACTAATAATGAAAACAAACAACAAAACTACCTTGTAAGAAGACGGAGGCTCTATCCTAAGAGGAGTCTCTGGTAACTTGCCAGGTAATGTCTCTTCATCTACTGTAGTTTCTACTTGCTGGATGAGGTACTGACTGGTAGTTTGCAGTGGATCTTGAATATCTGAAGAAGAAAAGCTAGATTTAGTGAGCGTTTGCTTTTTATTTAACTCACTATTCAGGAAAACAAAGACATGCTGCATTTCTATACTTATGGCACAGTTCTCACATATTTACAGCAAGAACACAGAAGGCTTTTTTTTTTACTTGAGTAGTGAACTTGATAAGAAGCAGAAGCAGTGTTACAGCGCAGCCTTTAGCTGTAAATTTCAGCTGTCACCAGATTAAAAGGTGATGAACTAGATCAAAATATTAATCTGCTATGAAATCCTTGAGACTTTTTTGATTAAACAAAACTGAAGTAAGATTAAGGCATCAAATAACTTTTCTTGCCTTAAGTTATTCAAGTTTTAATAACATAAAACTATTCTCTGGTTTGGAAGTGACCCAGACAGGTATTTCCTCTCCAGTTTTCTCTTTCATTCTCAAGAAAGAAGAGGGAGCTTTAGAGAAACTTCCATCATAGCACTGAGAGAGGAATTTTTTCCTGTGAGATGTCTGGGTTGCAGATTGTACAAGTGCTTCGAAGGAGAACAGATTTGAAAACAAACAAAATACCTAGAATGCAGAAGAGTTGAATTTAGGTGATTAAAAAAACCCAAAACGCTTCCCTGTTAATGAAGAAACTGTTTCACTGTGTAAAACAGCAATAATGATGTTCATTCACCCTTGTAAAGCACTACATCAACTATAAATAAAAGTATTGTGCAGCAGCTAAGAGAGATACCTTTTCCTGAGAGGTTGGGAAGTGTAAATAACATGTCGTTGTTCCTTGGGATGGAATACAGCATGCTCTCTTTCAAAGGGACAGTGTAGTTTGAATGTCTAAGTACTCTCAGGTCCTTCACTAAAATATCTATTTCTGTTACGTCTTCCTGCTGAACCTACAAGAGATGCAAACATGTTGGTATTACTGAGTAAGAGTGAAGTAGGCTGGCAGAGAAAACCAATACATCACAGAAAACTCCAAGCCATTAAGATTTAGACATAGGGATGTTATAACATGAATTAGTATTCTCTGGCTTTATGTACCAGACTTCTGTAGACTATACCACATTAGAAAATATGCTGAACAGAGTCTCTCTCTGCCAAAGCATGTGGTAGTCACTCCATGGGCTTTTCACCAAGTCTTACATAGCTCATTACAATCCTCTTTCAGGGAGGCATTTTAGGGCATGGAAAACTCAAGTATGTAGTGAAAGAGCATTCGCAAACACTGAAAGTGTTGCTGAGGCAAGACTGACACTTATGCTTCTGCAGTAATGTTGCTTTTTCTGAGCAACCAAAATAATTGTTTTCTTCCTCTTCCAGTGATGCACTGGACCCATTTCACTTACTAATCAATAATAACACAAGCATTACTTATATAGAACACATTCGGCATAACTCCTGCTCTCATCAATAACTACATTGTGAGGCTAAGAACTGACAAAAATCCAGAGTGTTTGTGACTATAACTGCTACATAGAAATATAACTAACAAAATAGGAATGCAGCATGTGATACAGTGTCACTCATGCTTCCAGAGCCACAGGCCAACCAACGCTCTCCTTTTGCTTTAAACATGCACAGAACAATGCAATGAAATAGACAATCACTACTGTCAGCTAATAACTAATGAGAAAGACTGAAAGCTTTTGACTTAAAGGAACAATTAAGGAAATAGCAGTAGCTTTCTGGTTGTTCTTACCAGGTCCCTCTGAAAATCTGAAATGCATTTTGATGTCTAGTTTGAAATCTGAAATACAACAACACTATTGTGTAACAACTGAATCAAACCAGGATATATTAGCGTCCTAACAGTGGAATAAACACCTCATTAGAAAAGCTTCAAACCACTCATTGGGATTTTTCAGTAACGGAGTAAGATTTTGACATGATGCAGATCCCTGTAAAAAATACTACATGCTGAGCATGCAATTAATCAATGGTATTATCATCATTCTCCTTAAAAAAAAAAAAAAAAGGCCAGCAGAACGTGAGCCAGCTTCAAAAGAGCTCAGCCCCATGTAAGATGGAGACATTTACTGGGACAAAAACTTGTCACTTTTGCTGGCTTCAGCAGCAGTATCTTCTCTAGAACTACTCCAGTTGGAAAAATAACTATACTTTATAGGTGATTTTGAGAACCCAGTTCTGCACATTTCAATCTCAGTTAGAATTGTAACCCCTCGCATGTGCAAATACAGTCAGAGTTTGGGGTGGTATTTTTTGTTCATCTCAAAATCCGTGTTATCAAGATTTTTATTCAAATGAATTCATTATCTTACATGCAAAATATTCCAAGGCTAAGCTCTCAAGTGTTGTGGGCTTTCACAACAAGCTCAGCTGCCATAAGAATTTGCTGCTGCAAGCTGTTCCCCACACTATGTGCTTGAAATGCTTTGTTAGCTTGGAATAAACAGTGGGGAAAACCCCAGGACTCGGAACAAGCCCACGCCCCTTTTAATTTACAAAATAATGTACAAAATAAGTACTGCTTCTGAGTCTGACTTTGCTTGCATAAATGCGTGTGTTGAAAAAGCACGAGACCATTAATGATATTCTAACAAGCTTAAGGGAAAGCCATCCAACGCTTAATTATTAAAGTAAGAATAGAAGCTATAAAACTTGAAGTCTCATGAAACAACCCCGCTACTATACAGGCAACTTAGGTTGGTATTATCTCCCTCAGTACTGTGCTAGCTAGCGTGAGATGACATACTGTGTGCTCTAACAACCACCAGACACATGTAAACCTTTTAATCTTTGGTAACTACTTGCCTCTCCTAAATTAAAATCAAGCAGTGTGTTGGGTGGTTTTTCTATACCTGTTTTCCATCAATTTCTGTCACTTCTTCCTGAATGACAAGAAGCTGCAAATCAGAACTGGATGCCAAAGGCCACTCATGAACCATGATGCGAACACTGACGGTTCCCAGGCGCTGCTGATCTGGTAAGTTATCCAGGTTTCCATTCTCCACTGTTAACACACAATGTCACAGTTTTCAAAGAGAAACCACCCCAACCAGCAAGCAGTATAATATAACCATGGGGCAAACATTTTCAACTCTGACATAGGTGCCTTTGCACATGTAGCATCTGAATGGAGAAGTCACTGCAACTACAAAGGGCCACTAGCATCAAACCAGAGAGGCCTGAACAGTCATACAGCCGTCTGCACTGTGCTGAAGTCCTTAACGCTTCCAGTAACCACTGTTATAAGCAGCAGTAACCTGGGCAACAGGTAAAACGGATGCCATGATTATATACCGGTATATATCAGACTTGGAGCAGGTTTTGTGATGTAACACAGGAGACAACAGCAGTGCTGTATGATGCCCAGACTGAGGGAGACTGCAAACCATGTCACACCCCTGCCTTTGAGGTTTGCATTTAAGCACTCTGACCAGTGCTCTCTGGCTTTGCTATTGCTGCATCCTTATTTCAGTTGTCCAAAGGAGTTCATAAGAGTAATGCCATAGCCCAGCCAGCCACCTGTGTAAACATCTTGATTTGCACAACATTCCCCTTCCTCTCAATACAGAAACGAACACGCTCTTTTCATGCACAATGCATATACTACTCAAGATGAATGTCAGTTCCCTCATACATGTTTTTTCTGTCCCCCCTCAATGTTTTCATATGTGACTGGTGACACCTCAAACTCTCTCCCTACCCAAAAGCTTTCACCTACTTCAACAACCTAATATTCCACAAGTACACAGAGAACTGACTTTCCACCCTCGGTGTTTCTGCATAGACTTAGTACCCTTCTCCCAACTACTGTGCCTCTACAGAAGGTGAGGGTCATGCTAGAACTGAAGTGCTGCAGAAGTGCAGGGGTGGAGGTGACAGATGTCTCCAGCATACAGACTGTAAGGTATATGAACTGAGAAACAGGGGCCAGTTCAGTCTAAGCCATTAGTCCTGTGTGTACCTGCAGTGCTGAGCCTAAGAAGCAACGTGGGGGAAGGCTGGACTAGCATCTTTCAGTTCCACAGTAACAACTAAGTGTGTTCATTACTTTTATGCTATGATACCTTTCCTCGTTAAGCTATTTTGCTTATTTTAAACATAAAAAAATACCTTTTGGCATCATATAGAAATATCTTCCATTGCAAAAATAAGTGGCAGAAGGAGAGAAAAGGGTTAGAGAGGAAGGTTCTCTACAGGTGTGAGCCAGAGCACTGACCTGCTGAATGTTTTCTGACTTAGATCAGCAAACATACATTAAAAGAATAAAGCCTCTGAGATGCCAAGTAGCTGAAGCTCCCTGTGGTCCCAGCCCTTCAAGTGTCAGGCTGCTCAATTCCCTCTACATTTAACAGAAGGGAAAGATAATGCTTCCAAAATTGACATTTGTGGGAACTTCAAGGGGGGATATAGGTGGTGTTAGACATGATCTAACAACACTGTCAAGACAGTACCCTTCAGGAGACTTGGTCTCTAATATTCAAGAGCATGAATATTTGTCTCGTTTGTTTTTTATATATATTCAGGAGTATTTTTCCCCTCTGTTAACACGTAACAAGTACCTCAATATTCCTTTAGCATTTTACAAAAATTACCTGAATCTGTTGTCAAGGATTTAGTAAGTAAATAGTATAAACATTACAGATAATAGAGAGAGGTACTGTGCTGACAACTCAGATCCAAATGGGGAGATAAGAGTTCCAGGTTCTAGCTCCCAGGTTCAAACCAGTACTTTTCTCACTGTTTCACATTCATAAACGTGGTCACTGCAAGCTATACAACTATAATTTGGGAAATTAATAGGAACTACAGTAGAGTGCTCTGTATCTCTCAGAATTAATCAATAAAATTGTATCTCTTTTTCTGGAGTCTATTATCTTGCAGGTAAATGACACTTTGCCATGTTTTTCTACCCTACGATAGAAAAAAAACAAAAACAAAAACAACCCAAAACCAGAAGCAATAGCAACATAACTATCCCAGAAAAAGAGAAAGAAAATACTGCTCCCCCTCTCCAGAAAAGAAACAGTGTCAAATTAATAATTGATCATGCTTGGGAAGGAAGGGTTCAAGAAACAAGGTCATGGCTCAGAGAAGCCATTTAGAAAAACCATTAGTACTCTAAGTAAATGTCTGTAAGGAGGGGATGACCTCAGAAACCAAGCTAGAGACTGACCGCACCTGATTTATCAAGAGATCATTCTGAATACAATAGAAGCTAAATCAAATGTCCATAATGGCCCTTGTTTAATTAATTATACAGTATGCTGTGTGTATCTCAAAAAATCACAGTACATTCTGGTCTTTCACAAAAAGTGTAGCATTGAATCAGTGGAAGAAATAGCAGTTTCAAGATCATTCGAAGTCATTAACCATTGGCAGGACACTAGCAAAACTGCAGTATTTGCACTGTAATATCCTATCCAGCAGAAACTTGTTTGTCCCAAAGACACAGAAATGAGATAATTAAAAGATCTTCCTAACAATAATTCATATTTTTGTTATTTAATCTCCTTTTGGATATATGCCAGCCAATCTAGGGACACAGCCATTAGCAGGGTGGAGCTGCATCCTTCTGTTTACATTGTCTAGCTTGTAGTGCAAAACATTCTTTTGAAAAAGATAGGCAGTCTGGATTTCAGATTAGGACATTTACATATAAACATGTGGATTTGACTTGAGAACAAGGCAGTAAGCTTTTTTCCACCCATTTTAGTAGCAAAATTATCCTACCTTGGGAAACTGTTTGCTTCCACAATGCTCAGGTTTGCAGACTACTAGAACATGTAGTCATCTTAAGCTTTGGTTATTAGATAACAGGGAAGCCAAATACCCCAGGGGGAAGTGGGGGGGGGAGAGAATACTCACATATTACTGTTTGACATGTTATGTGGGCAACCCCGCTTTTCATGGGAAAATCATTTAGATATACCTGTCCATTAACATAGGTGATATTAAAAACAACCTGAAAGAAAGACAGACAGAGTCAGTATATGATTCCCAGTCCTATGCTACGATTCTGTTCTCAGATGAACATACTTCATACTGGCTGATGTCTGACAAAATTTGCATCCATATGCAGACTTTGTTTAACTGCATATTAAGTCACTGAATAAACAGAAAAACAGAACAAACCTGTCCTTTGTGAAATTCTCCATTGGTTTTCAACATCGTAACATTGACTCTGATTGTTTCCTGGAAAACAACAGTGAGAAGAGATATAAGTTTCTGAGGAAACACATAAACCACTGCAGGTCACAAGCAACTTTCACACACTGTCGTGACAGAATGACAACATACAATCCCCAGAGCACGTTCCCAGGCTTTCTATCCAGCAGACAGAAGAAAGAGGAATATGCTTACTTGTTTCATGTAAGGGTTGGTTTGGGCTTTTTCCTCTCTTTTTAATAAAGACACTGAGGAAAAAGAATGACAGCTGCATCCCCTTATGTATAGGTTTTATTAAAATAAAGATAAAAATAATAATAATCAAGCTAAATTCTCAGGATAACTTATTTCACATAGATATAATGGAAAAGCAGTCTCTCATATGAGCTGAAAAATAATAGACAATACAAGGTAAAAATCAGATTATCTGTAAATGTTTTTTAGGCACTCCACTTAGTCTTCAAGGTAAAGTATAATTTAGTACATGTTAGCCTATACTAAAGAACATTCCATATTGTCAGTGTCAGCAGTAATCCTGTTTCTTTTATTTGGTTATCATTCCCAAATTATGCCACAAGGGACACCTCCGAACTCACAGCTAATGGGATTTGCTTCTTTCCTTCAAATCCCAACTGCTGTAACTGATCAACCCATTCTGTTCTCTCATTTTCTCCTTGTAATTTCAGGAGCTGTTTTGCAGATGGGACCTTCAATCTCCCAGGCCCATCTATATACAAAAGCCAAACCTCTCTTGCACATAGCCAAAAGTAATGATTGCCATACTGCTTTCCTCAGTCATCTCTTCAAAAATAATGCTAAGCTCCCTATTTGCCTTTTGGGAGCCTTAGATGATTCTAATTGTGTTTCATTTTCTTCTGGAAAACTTCTCCATAACTTCAGCATCTTTAGCTCTGTGTTTGAGTCATGGTTTCACAACTAACAGCTAAAAAGCGAGTCACGTCTCAAGAAAAAGCTAAACTTGCTCAGAATTTAAAATAAATAAATAAAAATTCAAATACATAAAAAGGCTTTTCATTTTGGCATTTTTAGAAATTTTATAAAATTTTCATCCAGGAAATACTTGAAATATACAGTACCTAGCATAATATAGTCCCAATTCATGAATAGATTGCTTCTGAAGTGCAACTATAATGTAAAAAATCCTTAAAACAATGGGGGGTAATCAGTATACACAGGTAGCCACAACTGCCAAGAACGCAAAAACAACATTCAAATCTGATTCAGCAGAAATCTGGCATCATGAGAAGCATGGTTTAATATCTAACACAGATAACCTTTTGGTTGGAAGTGACTTGTCTTTGATGCTTCAGATACATTTGTCAAATCAGTAGGAAAACTCTCTGGCCACTGATACCAAAGAGAAATCTCTTTCTTCATGCCCCTTCTGGGAAACAGAACTGTTAACTTACTAACTTTTCTTCAAAACATAAACCCTAGCTATTCAAAGTAAATAAAATTTACCAATTTACTTAGAGAGCTGGAATTCTATAACTGAAAATATAAATCTGATTAGTAATATAATCATAGGATGTAATCTATTCTGTCATCCTGTAATTTCCACAAACCACTTACTGTCTTCTCATGTTTTAAGAATTCTGTGTATTAAAAAATGCACCAAACTTCCAGCTCATTTAGCTCTAGCATTCGGAGCTCTGTCTTTTACATCCTCAAACTGTTTAACAGATTACCAAACACTTGCGTCTTTACTTCCTAGGTTTTTCTGTTTTGTGGGAATTCAAAGAGCACAGAAGTCCTTGCACACAGAAAGTATTTTGCAATCTTTTTTTCAACATCTACACAGTGACTCACTGAGATTACAAGAAAAAGGAAAAGACTGATAGCCTGTAACTGCTGGAAAAAAAAAGAAAATCCCCCCTACTTTTTTTTTTATATATATAACTAAATGGTTTATTTGAAGATGAAAGGAATGGGGCAAGATAGATATGCTCAACAACTGAGCATTAAAAGTACAAGGTGAGCTATATACATGATGGTTCGTTTTCTTCAAAACAGCTGTCAATTCTGTTCATGTAGTATCCACAAGAACTGTCATGAATCCCAGTACATACTTAAAACTTGCACTTGAAGAGCGTATTAGATGTCTAGGAAATTAAAATATTTCAGTGGATCACTTCCATGCTATCAAAGTTACAAAAACCAGATCACAGTGTGCAGACAAATAAAACAGCTTAAACACTTGCTGCCTCTGCCACTAAAAGTGTCAACCTCTCCTGCACATCATCCTTTCCTCTCATTTATGCCAAGTCAGTGAACCAATTTAGCTCATTAAATTGGCAGAAACTTTCCCTTTTTTTGCCAGGCTATTTTTCTGTCAGTTGGACAAGCAAGGAAGAGCCAGATAAGCACGAGAGACACAAGAACGCAGCTGGGAGGAGGGAGCTGAGCTACTTGTTCTGACAGCCACAGGCTGTTGGATTGGCTCCGCTGCATGGTCTGCCTGTCCCTGCAGCATCTCCATAGGAGATGCCCATCCTCACCATCATCTCAGGAGATGGTGGTGCATCTCCTGAATGGCACAGGTTCATAAAGCTACTCAGTAACTTAGAGCAATGATTCATACTCCACTACAGCAGCTACACCATGACTCTTGCAATTTAGTGTTCACAATCAACAGACAACTCATATTCTTGCCATTCCTGTGACCAGACTGTTCATATCCAGATCCAACAAATTCTACTGATAACTTCCCATATTCTGTACACCCATTCTCCTGAGTTGTCATATGTTCTTGTTTCTCCTCTTCACTAAGCAGTCTCACAAGACTTGATGCCAATCTTGCTAAGAAACATTTCAATAACTCTCAAAGTTTTGGTGCTAAAAAATAATCAGTTTTCAATTGTTCTTGCTCCAAATGTTCTGAACTGATACAGAAACACTGCAAGGACCAGAGGAAGACCAACTTTTCCAGAGGCAGAATCAACTGTATTGATGTCATTCCTGACAGACTTATTCTTAAAGCCCCCAAAATTTCACACTTCCCTCAACTATTTTACCTTAGTACTCAACTACCTTTAACATTAAAAGTTTTCCAAATGTTTAACCTGAGGCTTCCTTGCTGCAATTTATGAAGAGATTGTTCATTACCCTTCATATTATCTTCCCATGGAAAATAATAGTCCTCCAACTCAGTCTTCCTGATTTTATGATAATGCTCTCAGCTCGTTTAATCCTTCCCTGGAGGGGAGTTCCTCACTGCTGTGGCCATTCTTCCTGACCCCATACCAAAATCTACATGAAGGCAAGAACCACAAGATGCATGCCAAACACAATGAAAAGCTGGGCAGGAGGACTGGGGGAAAGAGGAAGGGACTATTGCAAGCAGCTGCCAGGAGAGCACAGCACCATCCCAGCTGACCCACTTTCACCCACAGCAGGGAATAGGTGATGCACAACGTTCCCTCTGTTACAGAATCAACTAGGTTGGAAACGACCTTGGAGATCATCTAGTCCAACCGTTAAAACACAACCCCGTTAACACAACCCCAGCTGGTACCCCCTTGGTATCCGCTCCTGAACAGGTGCTCAAGAGCAATATGCTGTTTGGGCTTGCTCAACTGCGAGGGAAACAGGCCTGGCAGGCCAATAGCTCTTGTATCACGCCTGGTCTGACAAGCCATAATTTCTAGGTGCTCCAGCGATAACTCAAATACCCATCTTTCCAATCCTAGGGCTGAAGACGCACAGACTTACAAAACATCCTTTAATTTCAACAAATACCTTTCTATGTTACCATAATAAAACTCACTACTTAGGGAAAAGAAGAAAAGCGTTTTATAGATATGTCTTGTGGCTATGTACTTCAGTACTAAGAAAAGTAAATAACCCTGCATCACTTATTTTGTGTATCAAAAGCACAGTAAGACAATCCTGTAGTAACAAAGTCACTGACAGCAGGACAGGGCCTCTGCAGTAATCCCCAATATTGCACTGGAGAAGCATGAACTATGAGTATAAACTTGTTCGTGTAACTTACAAGACACTTTTCAGTATTAGCAATGTCATGAAAAATCACATCAATTTCAGACAGGCCTGTAATTTAAAAGGTCCTGAATTCATTTGCATATTTGAGAAAGGCACACTTTGACAGAGCCAGAATCAAAGGACAGCCCCAAGAAGTGTGACGACATACATCACAGTGAGCTAGTGAATGTTTGTGAACTTGGATTAATAGACATAAGCAGGTCGTGATCATTTTCTAATCCTGTCTCTTTCTCCATGTACTGCCCCAGAAGCGTTAACTGGGGCAGTATGACCACAGTAGTAGAAGAGCAAGATGGGGAAAGATGGCAGTAAAGAATATAA